>NC_141148.1:21357828-21957828 GCF_053477565.2 Lygodium microphyllum | reverse complement strand
ACAAGTTGGCTAGCCTAAAAATACTCATGTATAAAAATAAAAATGCATTGTAATGCCCAAACTCTTGCACCCATGAGATGTACTCTGCTAACACCCCCTCTTAAATCATGGGCGATCAATAAAATAAAATATATAATGATAATGACACATAATAGTACATATAACAATGACCATTAGATAGAACCATGGATACCCAAGTAGTGGGTGATCAAGCCACCACAAGCATGCCTAGACATTGATGTCAATGTTGAGTGTACCAATCCCTAACCACAAAAAGTAGTCATACTTGAATCCCAATGCTTGTCATGAACCAACTCCATGGAAAGCACATCATGACCATCTTTGGCCTTTGGCTAGAGTTTTATATGAGGCAAGTAAGAATATATAGGTGTTTGGGTTATATAGATGCAAATTGGGTTGGTAGTATATCTAATAGAAGATCTACCAATGCAAATTGGCTTTTCACTCTAAGGACATTGACGCTATGAACATCATCTTCTAGATCTAGATGGGGGCCATCATAAGAGATATATGTGTCTAGCTCTTGATTCACATTATCATCAATATTTGCATCCATATGAGATTCTTACATATATGACTCAAAAGTAGAATAATCATTAAAAGTAGAGAAAAACGTTATGGGTGCTTCCTCATTCTCATTGCTTTGTTCTTGACATGTATCATACTCAAGTAATTCTTCCACTCCATTTACATCTTCCTCCCTAAATTCATGCTCACAAGAAGGCCTTTGAGATATGTGATGGTTTCTTGATTGAGGTGTTGTGGGCTCTCCAACTTTTGAGGTTTGGGTGTTGGTTCTCTAAGGGATTCTACTACTTTTATGGAGTTCAAAGGAAATCTTGTGCTCAAAAGACCATCAACACTATCATATCTCCTCAACATCTTCTTTTAATTGCTCTTTAGTTCCCTAAACCAGTCATTGCCTTTCTTCATCATTTTAAGCTATTGCTTAAGATCAGTGTACTTGTTGCCAACCTTGGTAGGCCACGATGTGGTTCTTGTGCTTTTTTTACTAGTTTGGGCTTTGCTTGTGGTATCTCTATTGCCTTTCAAGTTTATCAAAAGAAAATTGAACATGTGTGTCATGGTTTTTCTAAATTTTTATTACCTCTACTTGCTAGACTGTTGAAAGTCTAATCAAGTGTGTTGGTGTGGCAGGCATCACTCCTTAACCTTGAATTCTTTTAAATGTTGCTAGATAATGAACTAGAATTCTCAACTGGTGACTTAGGTCTAATGTAAGGGTGGACTTAGAACTATGCAGACAATCATGGAACCATGAAAAAATAAAATGGCATAGAGGTGTTTAATTGACTACAAGTGTGTCCATCACATGATTTGAACATTTGACCTTGACATGATAGACAATAGATGGTAGCATCGCTTGATGCTTTGGCTCAAGCGAAGAGGGAGGAAGTTGGTATTGTATCTAGGAAGTTTTCTGTCTCACAACACTATCAATGGATGGAGAGATTGGTCCATCCGAGGGAATTGAATCTAGTGAAGTGGATGACCACTTGTCCACTGCAAGGAAAACATATGGATGCATTGACAACTATAGATTACATGGGGTAGAGAGTATGCCTTTTGTCTCAAGTTAGTTTCCTTTTCTTCCATTGGTACAAGATTGGAAGCGTATGATACAACATGACTCGCATGAAATTAAATGTGGGTTGAATACATAGGTGCCACAAGTGAGGGTTCAGAGTTTCCTGCTACTATAGAGAAATCTAAAGATATGGTATTGTTCTATGACACTTGAACTATCTCTTTGATGCCCTTTGAAAGTTTTGGCATTTTGTGTATCAGTAGTCTGCAGGCAATAATGCAAGATTCTAATGTTGATGGCTGGGTGGTAGACAAGTTTAAGTAGCTCAAGTAGGAGAGGCCTACCTCCTAGGCCAGAAAAGCATTACAGAGAGGTCCATAGGCAAAGTAGAGAGGATTCAAGAAAGAGTCGTAGGACTGAGCATACACATATGGCATTAGGTAGTTGTTGTTATCATTGCATGCAACATTTTGATGCCTATCATTGTTAAGGAAATTTTGAAATGATGGCTATTAGCAAATCATATGTTATTTTTTCTAGGCCTAGTGGGACAATGGGAGGTGGGAGTGGGATGATTCACCATATTGTGAAACTATTCCTATGCATGGGTAGGATGAGACACCAGATTCCAGAAGAACTCATTCACGTGATATTGATGGTATACACTCCCCTCAAAGAACTCCCATGCATTACAAGGCTGATAGGTCTTCATGTGGAAGGTCTCACATACATGACAATGAGGAGAGATATTCACGAGGAAGGGCCACCAAATATGACAAGGATGCAAAATACTCTCGAGGAAGAACTCCTAGAGATACTAGGATCGATGAAAGAATTACACATGGCAAGGGTGAGACACCTTACCGGGGGTCTGATGACAGATTTGATAGACTTAAGTCACCATATCAAGTTTACATCCTACCATCACCAGCTAAGTCTCGCATTGTCTCTCCTTGGGAAGGAGGAGACACCCCATATAGCAAAGGTATTTTAGTTTTTATTTTCAAGGATGGAACCTTTCCAATGATTTCGTAGATAACATTTAAAATGCGAGGGGCCTTCATAGGTTTGGTTTATCTTACTCCATCAACAAATTGAATAGCCTTCTATGTAAGGTGTATATGAAGGAGATGCTCAATAAGTTTATAAAAATCTGTGCATGGTGTGTCATGTTCCATTGAGCTTGGGAGTCAATCCTCCATGTTCTCTGGAACTGCCTTGCTTTGCAAGCTTTGTCTAAAGGAACATGACAGGCTGGATTGTAAGTGTATGCCTTAATGTAGAGGTTATGTGATGAATATGGCATTGTTTGGGGACAAGGTGTATTGGAAGAAGATATATTAAACCTATGGAATGTCATCAAGGCATTAACATCAGCACCATTTGGGCTAATAAGAATGCTCAAATACGATCTAGTGTCTAGCTAGATTGTAAGAGAAGTGCTTGCAACATGTAGAAAGACGAGGAGAAGAGACCATGTCTTCAAAGTGGGGGTACAAGCTCCTTAGAAAGACAAAATTTTGAAGCCTATGGGAAGGCTTTTTGAAGCCGAATAGCATCTTTTTCCACGAACCTCAAGATACTTTGTGATCGAACCTTCACATTAAAAGAAGGAAAGGCAGAAGAGAGTGGTAGGGGTTGTGCTACTACTACATGCAACAATGCACATGAAGTAGATGATGTCCATTATTGCACCCATCAACCTTGTGATAGGTCCAGCATTGACTATCGTTTGAAT
The DNA here is from genome assembly GCF_053477565.2 of Lygodium microphyllum. Classification (NCBI taxonomy): domain Eukaryota; kingdom Viridiplantae; phylum Streptophyta; class Polypodiopsida; order Schizaeales; family Lygodiaceae; genus Lygodium; species Lygodium microphyllum. The sequence continues at coordinate 21,954,520 of NC_141148.1, read as the reverse complement.
ACCATGGGGCAATTTCTTGGTATAGAGGGCTCATGGTAGACACACGAGAAGATTGAGAGCCAAAAGATATACATATATAGCTGATTGTGAATCACGCACCTTATTAGGCCATTGAGCCTTACTAGCCAAAAGATATACATGTATCTTTTGAGCATGTACAATGGCTTTTGACAGTTTGTATGTTTTGTAACTTTAAGGCTTGAATGTTTCAATACAGAAAAGGGATCATTCACCTTATTAGGCCATCGGATGCCTTAACAATAGCAAAGATGGGTGGAACTAAATGGCCGGTTTGGAAAGAATAATAGTGGGATATTGATGACGAAGAGCATGGCCAGATCTTGCCTCACCTTTGACGCATGTGTAAAGTGATGGTTTCTTAGATTTACTATCATGTATTCTGGTCTTTCTATTATTCAGCAGTTAACCAACCTAGGTCTTGTTTCCATGCCATTTTGTTGTATTGTTGTTCTATCATTTCACTTGTTTTTTTTTCTTGTACCATGTGCTTTTGCAATACTGCCATGTATAGCTAAGTCTAGTGTGACCCTACATTCTGATTGCTATATGTGGACAAGAACATGGATGGTAGGGCTGCAATTTTTTGTGATGCGTGAACACTTCAAAACACAAAAAATGGATTCTTATCTATGGATGAGAACAGGGATGGTAGGGCTATAATTTTTAGTGATGACATAGCCATTGAAAGCTTTGCAATAGATTTTGAAAGGCAATTTTTTTTAATGCAAGTACATGGGGCAGATGCTATGATGGAAGAAGAGAACATTGTTTTCTTCTTATCCCATTCTCCATGAGAAGAGGTAAAAAATGTACTAGTCTTCTGTTTCATAAAAGAAATAGGATGGTATGGAGCTAATGCTAATCACTGTGAATTGCTAGTTGTGTATCTTGCTCCAACAATTTGACTTGACAAGGCAGAAGTTGCATTGTACTGGAGAAAGTTTCATTTTACAGTTGCAATCTGTACTGGCTACTATGATAGGAAGATAATGTGTTTGTAAGTTGTACAACAAGACTAGATCCTTCACCAACATGTGTAATAGCTTATCTACATTGGATCCATGATCTAGCATTGCAAGAATCATCCAACTTTCTACACAATATGTATCATTGAGCTCCTGCCAATGGTTGAGGTCAATAATGTCTGGTACTTTAATAGTGGTGCTTCTAAGCACATTATCTCTCATAGTGTATTGTTTATCTCTACAGAGAATGCAAGGGAAATATTGGGCAATCATGGACAAAATAAGTATTGCTAAAGTGATGAAAACATGGCATGAGGCTCCTGGGGATGTGATAAGTCAAATTGGAGTGATTAGGGCTACCCAAACATCAGGCAATGACTTGAGTTGACACTTAACCCAATAGCAGATATCTGAGGACTAAGACGATTACATCAAAACAGTTACAACAAGTTTGTAGCAACAATGGTTAATACCTTCTTAATTCCCTAGATCAGTAGACAATTGTTTGAAATTAAAGCATAATTTCTAGTAGAAAATTACATGAGTAGCAACATTGGACTAAGGAACATTTATTTTAGGGAAATCATTTGATAGGATTAATCAATTATGAACATGAGCAGATATTAGTGACACTTTCTTTCTACCATTCAACAGATCTCTTCTATGCTATGATCAAGAAAGATTTTCTAGATCACTTACAGACAGTAGTGGTATTTACTCCCCTTCCTCAATGAACAAGGTCCTGAAAGTGACTTCCTAGATCGCTACATAATCTTAAAAGAGATGGTGCATGAGATTTTTTGAATGAGGAGCAAACACCATGAAGTATCTAATTTCATCAAATTTATAGGCATCAAAAGTGGTGGTTTTGTTGATCTACTTCAAAGAGGTAAAGAAAGAGATCACTGGCTCCATTTATGAAGGCAAACCACAACAAGTACTTGAAGGAAGAGAGAAGACATTCAACTTGTAGTTGCAAATGAAGACAGGTTGTAACCAGGTTGGGATTGCTAGGTACTTTCCTGCTTAGGGGTGGTCTACTTAATTTTTTTAGTGAGTATGTTTGCTCCAACGATGCATTGAACTGTGTTTGAAAATTTAGAGCATATCTTTCCTCTCTCAATACTAGGTGGTAAACTTCATATAGTTTATGAAGTGATCTGAGAAAACTTTAATGTTGTGTAGAGTATGGTTTGTTTGCTACATGTTGGTAGGGCCTTTCCCCACTATCTTGAAGCTTGTGGTAGCATATGAGCAATTGAGAAGGGCATATAAGTACATGGCCATACTAAAGTCTTATGCTAAGAAAATAGATATTCACAGGGGTAGCAAATTTCTTGTTGACATTCTCATAAACCTTTATATAGGAAAAAACTTAAGAACATGTGTGCTAAATGATTCACTTGCAAACACAAAAGAGATTTGGAGTATGGTGTCATGAAATGCTTGAATTGCAGGATATACACCATATGGGTGTGGACAGTAGAACTTGACGTATTATGAATAGATGCAACTTTAGGGTCTCTTCACCTTTGCTTGTGCCTTAAAAGCTCGTGGTGCTAGGAAAATGATATTATTGATGGCATTGCATTGGTTGATAGGTATGTGAAATGTGCTTTACTTGTAGTAGCACAATATGTTTTTGACCAACTTCTAGCCTAAGAAGTGGTTTTGTGGAGCTCCCTAATAGCAATATATGCACCACATGGGCATGATAAGAAAGTACTAAACTATCATGGAAGAATGTGATACGAGGGTATCTTTCCAAATACTGATAGTATATGTTTGTATCAAAGCTATAGTGTTGAGGGACAATAAAATACATTTTGAGATTGTTAAACAATGGTTTCTAAAAAAACATATTCTAGCTGGCAATGCATTGTTAGACATGCATGCAAAAAGTAGGCTGCTTGCAGAAGCATTGAAACTTTTTGAATAGATGAAATTGAAAGTGTTTTATGCTGACTCACTCACATTTGGTTCCATCTTGAAGGTATATGGGTGCATAGAAGCAACATACAAGGGCCAAGAAATACACATGATATAGTATTTGGCATTGCATTAGTAGATATGTGTGCTAACTTGGCTTACTTGCAAAAGCACAAGTGCTTGATAAGCCACTAGTTTCAAATCTAGTTTTGTGTAATGTGTTGATAGCAGGATCTATACATGATGATTATGGAGAGAAGCCGAGGTATTTTGAATAAATATATTGAAAGTTTGTGGTAGTTTAGAATTTGCAGTTAAGGGATAAGAAATAAGAAGTGTTTGATAAGCTTTCTACACATAACCTAGTTATGTTGAACATACTTATCTTATTATATGTCCAACATGGTCAATGCAAGAGCTTTGACTTCTTTTGACCAAATGCAAGATGAGGGCCTTTCTCTAGATACAATTGCCTTTTCTTATGTCTTAAAATCCGATGGCAAGTTGAGCGCTACAAACAAGTGACAACTAATAGACATAAGAAAGTAGGGATGCTACAAAGTTGTTGGCACAGTAGCTAAGAAACACGATTCTTTGAATTTGAAACTTACAAAACGTTTCTTAAAGTACGAAACGTTTTTGAGAGTAAAAAACATGGGCTTTTTTACTTTTTTTTATTTTTTTTGGTGAGTTGGAACCCAAAACATGGTTTTTTTTACAAAAACTAATGGGCAATGTTAAACATGATGATGATGATGATGTGTAATGACTCATGAGGGCTCAAGATTTTGGATGAGAGATTGATTTTTTTTGTGATTTTGTTTAGTTATTGGACTTTGCCAATCTAGTATCTATTCTTGTCTTAAGATTTGAATATTATACGACTTTAGTCTCATTTATGAGTTATTTATGATATATTATGATTCATTCCTGATTTTGACGTTTTGTCAATTTGTAGAATCATGATGTTGCAACTTGACTCGGTCCATATTATAGATAGGCTATTTACATGTTAATTTCAATTTTCTTTGTATGATATGTATGAATCATAATGTTTGAGTTCTAAACCATAGTATAGCTAACTTTGACATAAGTGACAAGTCAATTAATGGATCATGGGTATATAATGTATAATGTATTATTCTCAATTGACTCTATTGTCACTCAAGCTCAATTAGCCATTCTTTGTTTAAAAGAGAGTTCCATAGAGGTTTAGAACCTCTTTTCCCAGTCAAAACTATTAAAAATCCCTATATTAAAAAACCCGAGTTTCTTATTTTACCCCCTCTTGAAAGAAACTTATGAAACACATTTTTGATGTTTCATTTCTAAACATTTCTAACGTTTCTAGTTGCTATGGTTGTCGACCATGTAGTGATATATGTATGCCAAAGATTGCCTTCTTGAAGATGCACAAGAGTTTTATGATAAGCTTTTGAGTTAGATGTGATTATATATTTTTAAATATAGGATTGTCATATATTGTTAAATAGTGTGTTTGTAGTAGTAGAGACATTTAAATAATCTCATAGGTTTGTCTTGGTTCTTTGCTACATCTAATACTTTTTCTTGAGATTGTGCAATCAATTGAGTTGATTGATAATGACATAGAGACATTTGGGTCACTTTGGAGGGTGTAGTGGTAGTTTGGGGGTAGCAAGTGACCATTGAAGCTCAAAGAGCCATATCCAACTATTTCTAGCATAATAATCTTGAGCACACAATAAAGCCTTGGGACCCATCGTAGCTTTGTGTTAGTTCTCCTCCTATATCGGCGATACCTTGGCCTTGATTTATGGGAAGTGGATCTATGCAATTGTATTGCAAGTGCAATAACTTCCTTGCTAATGTCTTTTACTTTTGAGATTCATCCTTAAGTGGAGTGGTACCCTCCTTACTAGATACATCATCATGTTTTGCTAGAGATATTGGTGGTAGGCCTTGATTCTAGCAGAGGTGAGATTTTCCTTATTGAAGGTTGTGTTAATTTTCATGTTGAGAAGTGCTAAGTGTATGTGCTAACTATCATAGTTAGCATTGCATTTGGCATATTGGCTTAAATGTTCTACACCCAATAGGGTTTGTTTCCCAACTCCATCTATAAATTTGACAACACATGAAAACTCATGGGGAGGCTTTCAATCTTGATACTTAACATTGCCTTATATTTTCTTAATAAGCAGCATATCTTATCCCCATATGGACTATATTTAGTGTTAGTTGGAATCAATTGAGATCATCCAATTTGCATCCAAGCATCATGCATTATAATACTATAATTAGGTCCCTTGTTAATGAGAGATGGAGTCGTAAATGTAGAGGAAAACAAGTCTTCAACCTATAAATGTAGCAAATCCAAGGGCTAGTCAAGAACTAGGAGTGCTCGGAAATGGAGTCCCTACAATAAATGCATATCTGTCCTATTCTTGGCATGATAGAGACACCACCCAAACTAATGAGGTGTTGCCTAGGTCTGGAAAGACTAGCCCAATGTGAAATGCAACAATAAAGATAATCAGTCTGCCCAAAAAGTGGTAAAATATAAAAGGGTACATAGATTTTGAGTCCTAGAACAGAATGAAAGAAAGAGAAAATAAAGATTAGATGAATTCAAAGAAAATAATCAAGGCAACACAATCCAAAGATCTTGTATCACATGTAGCTCAGCAAAGCAATCTTGATATATCCATATAATATGCCCAAATCCTAGGCATGAAGACACACTTTGTTGAGCTAAATCATGCTTTTCAGCTAATTAGAATTCTTAAACAACCCCAAAATACACTTAATTAATGAAAAACCCTAAAAAGAGAGTGGTTCGAGAGAGTTTAGTGGAAACCCTAATTTTTGGGGCACCCTTCCACATATATAAATAGACAGGCTGCCCCCATTTAGCCTTATTCTGTCTGTGTAGGTTTCTCACTCCACGTGCAAATTTTAGCCATCAGTCTCCTCCCACATGGCTGTCCAGCCCTCTAGATTGCAACCACTCCATCCATGTTTGCTCCTATTTTGTTGGTGCCTTCATCCATGCTGACATCAACTACTGACGACATCATCATTTGCTACAATCTGATCATCCAATCATCGCCAGCCACATCAGAAAATAGCTTGTTGTTTACAATAGACTGTGCACAGTTTCCAGCCTCTGATCGATGGTACACTACTGTGTTTACTAGTTTCCAGCCTCTAGACTGCTGAGTTTTGGTGACCAGCCTACTGTCATTCACTATTCAGCACTTCTACACTCCGATTAGCAGCCACAAACTTGGGATCCATCTCTGGTGGACGTCACACTCTACTGCCCTTGAGCACACTGTACACTCTTACACATTCATTTACAGCATTCATTCACTTCAGAGTTGTGTTCTCTCTCTCCCTTCTTCTGTTTGTGTTTGAGTTTCTGTGTTTGAGTTTTGAGTTTTGTGTTTAGGGTTTGAGTTTTGAGTTTTTCATTTAGGGTTTGAGTTTTTTCCTCTGTGTATGTGTCTATTTGTTTGTGTTTCTGTCGTGGTCGTACACTCTGTGTGTCCTTAGTGTAAACCCTAGCAATTTTCTTCACATCGTATCAGAGCCGGTGCTCTTGTAAAGAGTATCTTGCGGATATTGTGGAGAGCTAGTTTTTGTGCGAGGCACACAATATGACTTGTAACCAAATCACAATGTCCGAGACACCTTCTTCTCCAGTTCCTATGATGTCTTATCATGCTTCTCCATCATTGGAGGCCTTGAGATGGCATTATGGACTCGGGGAGGAGGACCACACTCCACCTTTTCTAGATTTCACTAACATGACAAAGGAGGACCTTGAGGAGTACTATCACAACAAGTATGGTGATGTTTACACCCTCCTATCAATTTTTCTACCACATTCGGACCAGTTGGTGAGGCTGGCCACCTCTCCGATCATGGAGGACATACGACATTCAAAATGTCTGGCGATCCATCTTCATCATCTCAACCAGGTCCAATGTCAAGTTTCTACAATTATTTTTTGTTGCATGAATCAAAACCCTCGCATGTTTCTTCTTTTGAGGTACAGGATCCGGATGGCTTTCTGTATGTGAACTTCAATAGAGGGGGCTCACGAAGTAGACAAAATTCAGATACATCTATAGCTTCCATTTCATTTGAGTATATCACACACACTTCTCATTTCCCTCCCATCCCACCCTCTTCTATATCACACCTTGATCACCTCTCATCATCTTTCCAAAACCTTGGATTACACTCCACATCTGCATCACACACCCTAGGGGTTGGATCTTCCATCTTCACTCTTAGCACCTTTTCCTTCTCCCCCCCATTCTCTACCTCTTTGCACCATGGTACTTCATTAGGGGGGATTCCACCCTTTAACACATTGCATCTCACCTTTCAACAAATGATCACACCCATAACTCCTGGGTCAACTGTGATGGGCATCCCCCTCACTATCCCCAGCTTCACATCTCACATGACCACTCATATGCAAGGGTTTCCATCCTCAGCCTATGGTTCATTTTCACACTCTCCTTGGGTTACACCTAAGTAGGGATTCCCATCTTCTGCTCCTCGTGTTCCCATCCCACCTCCTTAGGTTCCTCATGTGGCTACCATGCCCATGCCTAGTCAGCCCATCCCTACCTATAGATCCACCTTGCACACTACTCGCATGCCTCGTGGGCACTTTGGGGCCCATTCCCAAGTGTACTCCACTCCCCCTTCCTACCCCCACTACTTTCACACTATCCATCTTCGAGCACTACGACTCTTGTTGCAACGGCCAAGAATGCCTTCACGGATAAGGCATGTTTTAACGGGTCAAATTTCACCACTTGGTCTAATTTCATGCAACAAGTGCTTGATTCTTAGGGTCTCTGGGACCTTGTCATTGGTCTAGAGCCTATGCCGGATGCTGATTGCATACGTCAATGGAGAGCCCACAATGCTACAACCAATGTTGAGCTGATACAGGGATTGCTTCCTGAGTTTCACTCTCAGTTGCAGCACTTCCCGATCGCATTAGAGCATTGGAGTCACCTTCTCGACCACTATGCGGCTCGTGATCGTACTCGGTGCATCAATCTCAACTTTGAGCTTCAAGAGTTCTCTATTAAGAAAGGGGATGATATGAAAGTCAATTTGGTTGAATATATGCGGTTACTTGCCAAGTTTGCCACTATTAGCTCTCCAAAGTCAAATGACGATCAAGTTACATTCTTCTTGAATAAGTTACCCGAAAAATACTTCAATTTCATTCAACCCATCATCTTCCAACCTCATTGCCAACCTTCTACGAGTTTGAGTGCCAGTTCTTGCATTACCCAAGGCTGCATGATCAAGTCCACAAGAAATCCTCATCCCAGCCTTATTCAGAGCAGAGGGGTTGGTTGCCTCTTCTTCGGGAGGGAAAATCACCAGTGGGGCAAGAGCTTGCAAGATGTGAAGGCAAGCCAATCAAAGGGTGACTTCTCTTCCTCATATGGAACCAAAGAATCTAGACCTATTTGGTAGCAACTCCCTAAGAAAAAGCAATTTTGCACACACTGCCAGAGAGCAGGCCATGTGGATGAGGAGTGTCGCTCCAAGGCCCAAGGTCTTCCACACATAAAGCCTCTGCAAAGACCACTGCGACTGCACAGTCCAGTGGGGCTATGCCTTCCACTCCTGCTTCATCTGCTCCTTCAGCACCCATTGTTGTTGCTAGACGTGTGGCTCGAGTACAACCTCAATAGCCCATCTCTTTCACTACTCCTGAGGGATTGGTTGATTGGTCTACAGGTTTTGATCCTATTGCACCTCATGCATCTATCTCACCTTCCTCCCCACCTCATTGGGCATCCCTTGGCAGAGCCCTGCTACTGGATGTACGTAATGATGGCCACGTTCTTAGACTAGCATGTCTCTAGGTTCTTTCAAATACCCTAGGTCAGTCTAACATTCATTTTTTGCACTCTTAGAGTCGGGCCCATAGGATTCCTTGCCCTTAGCTTTTCCATTCTTTTGTCTTCTACTGCATTTATTTACACACATACACATTCATTGCATTTATTTTGCATTAGATTTTCTTTCTATTATGTTTTGCTTTGAAGCACCTCACCACTAACCGCTATGTTTACAGATTCTCATCTCTTTTGTAGGGTTTTGTCTTTTAGTGCAAATTGCCTTGGTCCTACCTGGGCTAGAGATGTGGGGATGTGCACCGTTTCTTTCATGGTTTCATCATCCTAGGAGTGCTTACTCTTCTTCCAGCATGGCGGTTTCCCCTCCCGAGGCGGATCATGCAGCATCTCTCTCGATGCTATCATGGCGGTGACTTCTACCTTGCTCTTCTAGCAGGGTGCTTTATCCACTTCCTCCACTTCATCTTCTTTCATTCCTTATGGTCCTCAACACCACACAAAGATCGACATCAAGCTCCTCTTTCTTCTTCAACATCCACATCTAGGTTGAGAGGGGGTTCCTATCCTTCTTGGTTTTCTACAGGCTTCAGCACTTTGTCTTCAACATCGACTTCTCCCCCCTATTGTACCTTACCCTTTGCATTGCATGATTTCATCATCTTTGTATTAGGGCCCTTGGGCAAGTGAACAATTTTCCCATGAGGGACACTGTCTGACCTGCTGCATAAACATTCTTTAGCATGTAGCATAGTTTGTGCAAAGAACCACTTGAGTGGATCCTAGGCTATTTCCATCGGCGACTGTTGCTACCACAACCCCATCCTCCATCACATGGATACCTTATCACGTATTTTTCATCGTCATCAACACCCTGAGTGGATGGGTTAACTTGTACTGTTTTGTGATGTGTTGGGTGTACCCTCCCTACTCCCGTCGTCTTCTGGGTCCCTATTAATCAATCGACCGCATCCCATAAAATTTACCTCACTTATTAATAAAAAACAAAACAAAAAAAAAAGTTCCATGTAGTTCCATCTGCCTTTGTAGGGCTTGGTAGGCCACTGGGCAGCCGACGTGCACCCTTTTTCTGATGCCCTGTCCTCTCTGGGGTGACTATTTGGATTCCCTTGGTAAGATAACCATCGCGTTTGTAGTCTTGGTAGGCCACTTGATAGCCGACGTGCACCCTTTGTCTGATGCCTTGGCTGCTTTGGGATGGGATGCCTTGGCTGCTTTGGGATGGGACGCCTTGGGGTAAATAAACATCATAGTGGTTGGCCTAACCTTTCGGCTCAATTTTGGGCCTAAGAGGGGGTGTTGAGCAAAAACACACTTTTCAACTTATTAGCATTCTTAAACAGCCCCAAAACACACTTAATTAATGAAAAACTCTAAAAATGAGAGTTGTTTGAGAGAGTTCAATGGAAACCCTAAAACAAGGGAGCGGTTCGAGAGAGTTCAGTGGAAACCCTAATTTTTGGGCCACCCTTCCACATCTATAAATAGACAGGCTACCCCCATTCAACCTTATTCCATCTGTGCAGATTTCCCACTCTATGTGTAGATTTCAGCCATCAGCCTCCTCCCATGTGGATGTCTAGCCCTCGAGACTGCTATCACTCCATCCGTGTTTGCTCCTGCTGTTGGCGCCTTCATCCATGCTGACGTCAATTGTTGGAGGCGACATCATCATCTGCTACGATCTGATCATCTAGTCATCGCCAGCCACATCAAACACTATTTCAACCTACTATTTATCATAGACTGTAGACAATTTCCAGCCTCCGATGATCAGTGGTACATTGCTGCTTTTACCAGTTTCCAGCCTCTAGATTGTTGAGATTTGGTGACGAGTTTGTTGCCATTCACTACCCAGCACTCCTACACTCTGATTGGTGGTCACAAACTTGGGATCCGTCTCTAGTGGATGTCACACTCTGACATTGCTCTGCCCTTGAGCACATTGTATACTCTTACATTCATTTACATCATTCATTCATTTCAGAGTTGTGTGCTCTCTCTCCCTTCTTCCGTTTGTGTTTGAGTTTTGAGTTTTGCCCTTTGTGTCTATGTCTGTCTCTTTGTGTCTGTCATGGTCATACACTCTGTGTGTCCTCAGTGCAAACCCTAGCAGTTTTCTTCACACACTTGGGATGCTAGCCCATAACACACTCTGAGACTATGACTCATATATACTCTGGCATATATCAATATCTCTAGTCCAAAATCAATGACATATGCCTTATATATCCATGCATATAACGAAATCCTTGTAGTAAATGTTGGGTATCATTACCCGAAGTGCTATCATACATCAGAAAGCATCGATACCTCTATTAACCCATTATGGGTTTTCAAAATCCATTTTAGCCCTTTCAAATAGATTTATTATAGCAGCATTAAAACATATGTATGCTACCTAAAAATCACTCCAAAGCATGTACTTTGGTTTTGGCAATCATCTTATCAATGATGGAGCATCAATAGCATTCAATGGGAGTCTTTGAACACCATAAATCAATATGAAAAACTCTATGGACAGTGGATACCCTACTATATACACAGTTTAGACAGCAGTAAACTATCATAAGCTCTCACTTTGAAGCCTCTATGAGATCTCTGGGAGAACTACCATGCATATAACAAAATCCCTGTAGTAAATGATGGGTATCATTACCCGGAAGTGCTATCATCCATCAAAAAGCATCAATACCTTTGTTAACCCATTATGGGCCTTCAAAATCCCTTTCATCCTTTTTAGATAGATTTATTACAGCACCATTAAAACATACATATTTTGCCCAAAAATCACTCCAAGCATGTACTTTGGTTTTGGCAATCATCTATCAACCATAGAGCATCAAAGGCATTCAATGAGAGTCTTTAAAGACCATAAATCAATTTAGAAAACCCTATGGATAGTAGATACCTTACTGTATACCCAATTTAGACATTAGTAAACTGTCACAAGGTCTCAATTTGAAGCCTCTATGCAATCTCTGGGAGAATCTACGATATGTAGATAATGTCTTTGTTTGCCCTTTGCATGAAAGATGAGCTATCCTAGCAAAAGCTTTCAACTTTCTTTTTGTTTTGATGGAAATGTAGGAGATGGATCATTGCATGTTCAAGTCACGAGAGGGTTCTCCCCAAGACATCTAGGATTGCATGCACCTCCCACAATGGCACTGTTCCTTTTTTTTTTCTTTTGAATATGCTACTCACATTCAAATAAAACTCCTTGTTTTTTTCTATAAAGTTAGGCTATTGAGACTTAGTTAGGTCCCCCTTGTCCACCTAATTCCAATCTCATGCATGCAAACTCCACTTCTTGACTTACTTGAGTCCTCCCAACGTAGCATGATCAAAATTTGTCAATTCTGGTACAAGCAATCCATTGCAATGTCGTCTAGAACTTGTCTTTCACAATCCCGTATGCAGACCATTGACATACTCAAAACAAACACACAGTACGCTTTCATACCATAGACATAAATCCCTTTGACAGCATAGGCATTGTCCAACAAGTATGAAGGGTCCATTGGATCAAACGTAGGTTTGTATTGTAGTCTAGCTCAAAATGCAGTAGGAAAGGTGGCAAAAATAGGTTGCCTTGCACTATAGAATGGTAAACACAAGGTCTTCAGCACCTCGAGATGTCGCCTAGTTGGTTGTAACATGGACATCAATCTCCTCTTCATAGACTTTGGCTCCCACACTGTCAGGGGGTAGTGTTTTTAGCCACAAACCGCAGGGGTTCTTGAGAATGAGCAAGACAGAAGATAAGATAGAAGCAAAATCAACTGACACCAAAATCCTCTATGTATATTTGGAAATAGAAGTAGCTTGCATATCTCAATCCTCATCCCTATCCTTGGTACCCTCATGTCAGTCTCAAACATCTATGTCAAAGCATGCCTCATGCAATAATTTACATTCATTAGATTTAGTCTTATCATGTCTAGAAAATTGTTCTATAGCACCACCCTACAGAAAATTGCTCCTATCTTTTGAATGGTAACTCAGATCGCCAAGATTTAAAAAGTAAAATTATAGCTCTCCTCATGATCTAAAACTTTACTAAAGACCCCATGACCAAATGTTGAAGGTATCAGCCCCTAAAATTCTTTGTGCAGCCTGCAACTATTCATTACAGCATGCAATCCCAGCCATACATTGAGCTTTCCAACTCTGTCTCAGAGGCATATGAATGCGGATGTCAACCAAACTTTGTAGGACCCTTCCTAAGGTATCAAAGTCCACTTTGGATGCATCAGTCATCATTAATCCTCTCCCAATTAAAACATTTTTAGACATCTTTAGTTCAGCCCTGCTTGTCCATTGCAATCTCCTACAGCCATATCGCCCTCCTAGCTCAAACAACCACTACATACTCAACCAATCGATTATGCATGCAACCCAGACATTGTCTCCTGGATCAAATGGTAGTCCATTAATCATGTCATGCCTTGTTGATATCCTTGAACCATACTCTTATACGCATACTTTTCCTTGGAAGAAAAGTGGTATCATCCTAATGTCTTCTATATGCTTCTCTTGGTCATCTGTATCCACTTGAACATCAGATAAGACTTGAGTATCTTGTAATCCTTGTGCTAGCATTTCATCTGCATCCTCCAATTCTGTAGTATCCATATTCACAAACTTTGCGTCTGACATTTTTGGGTCTAGTTCATACCTAACATTTCTAGGCATTTTATTGTGGCAATTATGATGTTTATTTGGGCATTTTATGCTGGCCAAGCTACTCTACTTAACGCATATTTTTGTTCTTTATATTCAGACTCCTCCTCAGCTAGTCATTATCACCTACAGGTCATGTTGGAGAGAGGGAGCCGGTGCCATTGTCTATGCAGCTAGTGACTCATTGTTTTATACAATTGTCTTGTGTTTGGTGTACAGATTCCATTTTTCGAACATTCTTTTGAGTTCTCTTCTTTGCAATGTTCTTATGTGTTTTTTTTCTCTTTTGTCCTTGTGTTCAATAGTTTATTACAACATTTTTTAATGCTTCCATTGCTACATCGACTTTTGACATGGTGTTAGATTTTAGGATCCAAGTTCGTGTTGTTGTTTTTGATGCCAGGAGGCATATTACACGGTGGATTCCGTGAGGTTTTATGGTGGATTTCGTAAACTTTGATTATCGGGACTCATACACAAAGTGGATTCTTTGTGCAAGAAGTCAATGGGGACGCCTATCCTTTTCGGGTGTTTCGTTAATTTAGTGTGTACATGGGTGATTCCATAGCGGGTGATTCTGCCAAATACATATTAAATTAATAAACGTTTATGAGTTTAGAGTGCGCACTCGTGATAAATTAAGGTTAGGATTGATTTCTAACCAATTGATTTATTTATGTAGCTGAAGACTGCTAGGTATTCACTTTTGTAAGTTTAATTGTATTATTTTACTAATGATTGTGAATGCTTCAGTTGATGTGTAGAGATAGCAGCAGTGGTGGAGGAAAGCATTGGAGGATAGCGTGTATTCGAGTTATCGCCTATATTTTGATGGGCGCATATCTTAGGCATGGCGCCTATATTTTGTCGCGCCTATTTATTAAGGTATTGGATATTTATTTATTATTTTTGTATGCGCATGGACGCACGATTATGATATTTATATTTGGACATTGTATTGGGTATGCCTGACTCTTTGGGCGCCCGCCCATAAGCTTTATTTCTATTTGGCACTAAAGCAAACTCAAAAGCCAAAAGCGTGCTATTTTGTAATTTGGGCTATTATTTGAGCTTGAAGATGATTAATACAAAAAAATACATGCTTTCTAGAGCGCTCACACAAGACATGGGGGGAGATTGCACCCAATTGGTCTCTTGTTCATGTGGTGCATGCTTTTCACCTTGAGTTTTGTGCAGAAAGTAGAGTTCTTTTGTTCTTGGGAACCTTCTGATGCTCGCTACATGCGCTTACGGCATCCGATCTGTGCACCAGTGGTATGGGTGGATTGTTGGTGGTCAAGAACCTCTGTCTATAGCCTCTGATCGCGAAGGACCGGCCTGAGGAAGCGGAGGACCACGTCAATATCTCCTTCAACAAGTCGTTTTGTAATAGAGAGTACATATAAGCTTCCATATCTAAAACTTCATAAGCTTAAGTTAAAGCTTAGAACTAAGCTTTTTTCCTCAATCGTAAAATTGGCGGTAGCGGGTCTTTAGCGTGATTTTCGGTGATGAATACGCTCCCCCCCCTCAAATTTCGTTGACAGGCAATCAACTTACTTTCAAGCTTAGTCATCTAAGCTATAAGTCACAAATCTTCCTAATCTATCAAGTCCTGCAAGTTTTATTACTCTGCAAGTTCACCAAGTCCACAGAGATCACAATCAACTTATCTCAATTACTCCCATAAGGACTATTCCTACGCAGAAGCACAGAACTACAAAATTGTTCCCTGGAAGACTCTGTTCACATACGCAGACTTGCTGAACCAGTTTCATCATACGCAGAAGGTCATAGGCAGTTTATAAGAAGACTACAAATCTTGCAACCGCAAAAGACAAAGACCGTAAAAGCCAAACAAAAATCTATAAGCCTTGTATACCCGACTTTGAGCTATGCTCATCCCGCTAATTGGATTTTGAGAGTGTGAGGTCTTTTGGATTTTTATAGGATGACGGAACAAAATATGGATAATTTAATGGCTGAAGGCGATCTTCCCGAACCTACGATGGAACAAAAATTGGATTTAATTATGATGCAGCTTGATGAAGAATGAAGAGCTTGACAAGCTTTACAAGTTCAATTGGCCAATTTGCAGCGATCTACTACCAACAAAGATGCACCGCAACCCGAAGATCTTATCCGACGTACCGTCGATGCGACGCTCGAAGCTCAATCTATCCACAAAGAAATTAAGATAAGTAAAAGAAATTTCAAATTTCATACTTTCAATGGAACTCGAGATAGAAAGACTGTCCTTGTATTTATTAGTCAGTTTGATGATTACTTTCATGAAGAGACATACGCTAAAAAAGAAAAAATTAAATGTGTCACTGATCATTTAGTCGATCGAGCATCTCTTTGGTGGACCGTGGTTCGTAAGAGCATTGATTGTCCCACTACCTGGGAGAGTTTCAAAAAGAAGTTTCTACAGAATTTCCTTCCTCCTCAATTTCATGAAAAAGCCATAAAGCAATGGGATCTTCTACATCAAAGAGATTGTGAGCCTATTTCCTAATACACCGAACATTTTTTGGAATGCCCTACTGCAACTCAGAATGCTTGAAGACGTACCTGAAGCGACTCACAAGCGCAAGTTTATGTCTGGATTACTTGGACATTACTACGCTGAAGTCAATATGTTCAAGCCTGCAACCCTTGAAGATGTAATTTCTTTGGCTCATGACACTGAAGACAAGATTCGAGGAAGAGACAAGTGTCCACAACAATTTCAACCAAATGGTAACTATGGTTCCAAGCAGTTCAATTCAAATTTTAGAAGATTCAATCAAAGTTGTTTTTCTTCATCATCTTTCCGTAAGTCTTGGGCAAAACCACCTGCTTTACCATCAAATACCATTCCAAACCTTAAGCCATCTTCACAGCCAAATCCCAATATTCCTAGACTTCCTGCCATTGCCAACAATGTATCCAAAGCTAAACCTATAGTGTATTACAAATGCCGTCAACCTAGACATCTAGCAGCCAATTGCCAATCGAAGAAGCCACCTGTCCATATCAATTATCTTGGCGCAATGGATAAAGAAGAACATGAGGAAATGCCTGACTTTACAGAAGATGAGGATGACATTGTTACTCCTTCAGATATTTTACCAAGTATGCCAACTCCACATTCTTTGTTGACAATGAAATGTTTAGTGCATGGAAAAAAAAAGATTATTTTGCATGATGATGGTAGTACACATGATTTTATTTCTGCAAAGTTAGTGAAAGAATTGAAATTACAAACTGTTTCTACACATTATCGCATTAAAGCAGCATTCTTAGACATAAGATATAATGGAACACAAGAGGTGCATGACTTAGAAATTAAAATTGGTGAATACACTTAACGAAGGAATTTTCTAGTTGTACCTTTGCAGTCTAGTGATATTATCCTAGGTATGCCTTGGTGTCATCAGTATAATCCTGACATAGATTATTCCATGCATTCAATTAAAATTTATTTTCAAGGAAAACAAATTACATTGCATGGTATGCACGCATCTAATAATTTTCCACTGCTTACTCATACTCAAGCTAAACGTGCATTACGTAAAAGTAATAAATCTTATTTAATTTAGGTCAATGAACTTCAAGCTAAAGAAAAACATATGCATCCTAGGCATAAAGAATTCCTTGCACAATTTAAAGATTGTTTTGCTAAAGATTTACCACTTGGACTACCTCATTCACATCCTGAAGATCACAAAATAGATTTAATTCCTGGTACACAACCACCATGTAAAGCACCATATAGGCATAACCATATTGAACAGAAAGAAATTCAAAATCAAGTAGAGGAATTATTAAACAGAGGATTAATTAGACCTGGTAGTTCTCCATTTGGTGCACATGTTTTATTAGTAAAGAAGAAGAAGAATACTTATCGCATGTGCATTGATTATCGTGCCCTGAATAAAATTACAGTTAAGAATAGATATCCAATTCCTAGGGTAGATGATCTTATGGATAAACTACAAGGTTTTGCTATATTTAGTAAGATAGATCTTAAATCTGGTTATCATCAAGTGAGATTAGATAAATCTGATATATTCAAAACTGCATTTAGAACACAATTTGGACATTATGAATTTTTAGTGATGCCTTCTGGATTGACTAATGCACCTGCTACATTTAGTCGAATGATGAACAACATATTTTTGAAATATCAGCATTGTGTTATAGTATTCTTTGATGATATATTGGTATTCAGTAAAAATGAGAAAGAGTATTATGAACATTTGTCTTTAGTTTTCAAGTTGTTGAAAGATAATCAATTGTATGCTAACCCAGAAAAGAGTGAATTCTTTCAAACAGAAATTGAATATCTAGGTCATATTGTTTCATCAGAAGGTATTAAGGTTGACCCTAAGAAGATAGAAGCAATATTAAACTGGCCCATACCTAAAAATGCATATGAGTTACGTTCTTTTCTAGGTCTTGCTAGGTTTTACAGGAAGTTTGTGCGAAATTTTTCATTACTTGCCTTGCCTTTGACTAAACTTTTAAAGAAAGGCATTATTTATCATTGGTCTGATAATCAACAAAAATATTTTGATTTACTGAAACATCCATTAACCCATGCTCTTGTATTACAACTATCTGATTTCAATAAACAATTCTTTTTAGTAGTTATTGATGCTAGCGGATTTGGAATAGGAGCTATAGTTATGCAAGATAATCATCCCATAGCCTACTCTAGCTGTAAACTGAAACCATCTGAACTTAAATATTCCACTTATGATAAAGAATTGTTAGCTGTTGTACAAGCCTTACGTCAATGGAAACATTACTTAATGGGTTCTGAGTTTATGATTAAGACTGACCAACAAAGCATTAGACATCTCCTTAGTCAACCCCAAATACCTGACCGACATATTAAATGGGCAGCTTTCATTCAAAGTTTTCACCTTCTTATCCAATATCAACCAGGAAAAGAAAATGTAGTAGCCGATGCTTTAAGTAGAAGACCAACAATTCATAATATTTCTGTCATATCATTTGATTCTCTTATCCCTATGAAAGATACTTATCATCAGGATATTACTTTTCAAGCTGATTGGAACAAATTAGTTGGAAATAACTGGATTCCTATTGATTCACTATCTTACAATGACGGATTCATGTTTTATGAAAAGAGATTATGTGTTACAGCTCCATTTAGATCTTTTGTTTTGAATGAGATTCATTGTCCTCCATATCAAGGTCATAGAGGTATTATATCTACTTTGTGTACATTGACTGAAGATTTTTATTGGCCACATATGGACACTGATGTATTTAACTTTGTTTCTGAATGTTTAGTTTGTCAAAGAGTTAAGAGACATCATGGTAAACAGTATGGTTTACTTATGCCTTTATCTATTCCATCAAGACCATGGGAACAGATTTCTATGGATTTTATTACTGGTTTACCTAACACTAAAGCTAACCATGATATGATTTGGACTGTTGTAGACAGGTTTAGTAAACAAGCATATTTCATTCCATGCAAGAAAACTTTGACAGCATCTCAAGCAACACAATTATTTTTTAAAATTGTTTTCACTAATCATGGTTTACCAAAAGTTATTATTTTTTATCATTATTCTAGATTCTATAATAATTTTTGGATTACTTTGTTTGCTAACTTAGGAACAAATATTGATTTTTCATTTGCATTTCATCTTGAAACAAATGGTCAAACAGAAGCTACTAACAATACTATTTTAGATCTTTTACGTGCTTACACTATTTTAAAACCACATACATGGGATACACATCTACATTTACTTCAGTTTGCATATAACAATACTCCACACACAACTACAAAGAAAGCACCGTTTGAAGTGATTTATGGCTATAGATTGTCTACACCTGTTGCATCTTTATCAAATAAAAATCAGAGTGCTGATGATATTGCTAACATGCATGCTACTATTTTTGATGAAGTTAAAGATATGATTGCCAAATCCCAGCAATCATATACAAAACAAGCCAATAAGAAAAGACAGGCCATGAATTTCAAAGTTGATGACTATGTTTGGTTAAGAATAGAAAAATGCAGATTACAAAGTGTAGATAAACATCCAGTTGTAAAATTAGCAACTAGATTCTATGGACCATTTAAGATCATTCATAAAATCAATGACAATGCATTTAAGTTAGAACTACCACCACATTGGAAAATTCACAACACCTTTCACATTAGTTTATTACGACCATTTAGAGGCCAATTACCTGTACACCCTGTCTATGAAAACCCACCTTTGTAGATGAAGAGACTGAAATCCTTGAACTTGAAGCTATTATAGATACTGACTTTATGACCACTAGAACTGGCCGTAGATATTCTAGATATTTGGTCAAGTTTAAGAACCATCATGTTGAAGAGGCCCAATGGATGCACGCTAGAGACTTAAATTCTTTCCCCACTCTGTTGGCTCCACATTGAGCTAATAGCAATTGAGGACAATTGCTATCCCAACCCGAGGGTATGATGCCAGGAGGCATATTACACGGTGGATTCCGTGCCACGATGGATTCTGTGAGATTTTACGGTGGATTCCGTAAACTTTGATTACCAGGGCTCATACACAAAGTGGATTCTTTGTGCAAGAAGTCAATGGGGACACCTATCCTTTTCGGGTGTTTCGTTAATTTAGTGTGTACATGGGTGATTCCATAGCGGGTGATTCTGCAAAATACATATTAAATTAATAAACGTTTATGAGTTCAGAGTGCGCACTCGTGATAAATTAAGGTTAGGATTGATTTCTAACCAATTGATTTATTTATGTAGCTGAAGACTACTAGGTATTCACTTTTGTCGGTTTAATTGTATTATTTTACTAACGATTGTGAATGCTTCAGTTGATGTGTAGAGATAGCAGCAGTGGCAGAGGAAAGAATTGGAGGATAGTGTGTATTCGAGTTATCACCTATATTTTGATGGGCGCATATCTTAGGCATGGCACCTATATTTTTCCGTGCCTATTTATTAAGGCATTGGATATTTATTTATTATTTTTGTATGCACATGGGTGTAGGATTATGATATTTGTATTTGGACATTGTATTGGGTATGCCTGACTCTTTGGGCGCCTGCCCATTAGCTTTATTTCTATTTGGCACTAAAGCAAACTCAAAAGCCAAAAGCGTGCTATTTTGTAATTTGGGCTATTATTTGAGCTTGAAGATGATTAATACAAAAAAATACATGCGTTGTGGAGCACTCACACAAGGCATGGGGGGAGATTGCACCCAATTGGTCTCTTGTTCATGTCGTGCATGCTTTCTACCTTGAGTTTTGTGCAAAAAGTAGAGTTCTTTTGTTGTTGGGGACCTTCTGACGCTCACTACGCACGCTTACAACATCCGATCTGTGCACCATTTTTCTACTATTTCAGGTTTGCGTTTGGCTTTTTTGTAGTTGATTGGACCCATTCTTGATTGTTGCAACAACTGATTTTTCAACCTAGGTGACCATCTTTCGCTAAATTTTGGCTTGGTTTCTACTCTTTTTTGTAGTGTTTTGTAGTCCACCATTTGCGTTTTAGGGACAATAGGCTGAGGCGACCTAGTATTATGCAAGACGACTGCATTTATTGCAATTATTGACTACATTTTGACTCCAGCCTTTGCAATTTCACTACTTATGTAGGTTTGGGCGAAAGTGTTTTAGGTTGATTTTTGCTATGCCAATTTCGTATTTTTACCTTATCCATTGCGTGTGAACTCTGTCGTATAGTTTGTGCTCTTGGTTTGGCTATACTCTCTTTCTCCTCCTCTTCTTTTTGTTATTTTCTATTCCTATCATCTCTAGATGGCTCCCCCTTGTTGTTCCACTGATGACAAATTACATGGCCCTCATTATCTCACATGGAGTGATGTTATGAAATCTTGGTTTGTGCAAAAGCGGTATGCTCGAGATGATTTTGACTAGGACAATTATGAAGAAGTTGTGCTCACATGGGATACTGATGATGCTTGTGCATATTCTACCATTCTTTGTTGCATTTCCAAAGAAGTTTTTCCAGCAGTCATTGCCTACAAGACTTCTCCTGCAATTTAGGCAAAGCTTCAGATATTGTATGAGGCTCCCTTACCTATGCATGACATTACTCTTTATGGATATCTCAAACAGATAAAGTTCGAGCCAAAGGATATGATTTGGTCTTTCTTACTTCATGTCACACTAGTATAGGACCAGCTTCAACATATGCAATCCGCCCTTCCAAAGGCTCATCTTTTGGGGAATGTGCTCTATAAGCTCCCTCTAAAGTTTAATGGAGTGGCCAATGCTTTGTGGGCTCAAACAACATTGACACTTGTTAGTTTTCTATATATGTCTTCAATGCTACTTGAGCATGAGACGTCTTTGCAGTTATAGGAGAGGCTTCCCTCCTTGTCTGGTGGATCCAATGAGGCCTTTAAAGCTTTAGAGAGGGATGATAGGAAGAAGAATTTGAAGGCCCAATCCAATGTTATCATTCTGGTAAGAAGGGACATTTGCATAAGTATTGAAAAGAGTTAGCAGCTTCAAGGAAGGTGAAGATGAAGACGAAGCAGGATCCTAACTCCTCTGCTCAATCATCCTCTTTCTCTAACTCTGACTCGGATCTTGGCCAAGGCTAAGTCCAAGGGGCGGACATGATCATCTTAATCGGACTATAGAAAGGACTTAGCGGCGCTTCTGGCTTTCTAGTACTGGTGATGCGGTAATCCCTCACAACTCTCCAGTGCAAGAGAGGGAGTGTGAGAGGGTGGTGAGATGGGGCAAGTATGCCTCATCTATACACGTATATAGGTGTATAGGTTCCAGAGAGGGATGTCCCTGACACATCAACTAAAGTCTGACAGGTTTTGATATCCTAGAGTTAGGATTGACATCTAGGTTCATGATGGGCTAAGTGGTATTGGCTCCTAGTTCGAGCTCATATGAGGCGACACTTTGGTGGTCTTGGCCAAAGGCAAGAAATCCATGGTCAGGTATGTTTAGAGGCACTTTTGACATGATGGTCTTGTGTTAGTAGACGCTTGACATTGACACTTAGCTTCTCTTTGAGGCACCTTGGTGGTGGCTTCATCACCCAGTACTTGGGTTTCCATGGTCTTATTTTGGTGGTTGGTGTATGGTCTATGATGAGTCATTATCATTGTATCATTCTATTGTATCAGATCACCCATGATCTGAGAGAGGGTGTTAGCAGTCTAGTTAGCTCGTGTGAGTCTAGTTCATACTTGATATTTATAGGTATTTTAGTCATTTTATTATGACCATTATGATTTTATTTGAGCATTTTATGCAAGTCGATCAACTGCCATTTATGGCATATTTTTGTCCTTTATATTAAGGCTCCTTCTCAGTTAGTCATTATCACATACAAGTTCTATTGGAGGGAGGGAATATCCATCTTAGATCATAGTGAAAATTCCATGGCTAAAGTATTGCAACATCAGGCTTTAATTTGAATTATATAGAAGAGGCCATAAAAATGCACTCTCTTTGAATTTTAGATTTATAGAAAGGATATAACTATTGCCTCCAAAATTCACAAAAGGGGTGTATAAATTGGTAAATTTTTTTTAAAAAGGGGTTTTTAAACTATCCTTTGAATGAACGTGATATAGAGGGATTCTATATGGTGACCCCCCCTGGGGGACATGACACCACCCTTAGCTCTCAGCCTAAGGATATGCATGTGCAATCCATTATGACTAGCTCAATTGATGCTTGATTTCCACAAGTGAATGCGCAAAGGGCAACAAAAGACACGACCACTTCTGATGTGCTTAAGGACTTGACACTACAGTCTACCAACAGTAGCCAATCCACTCAACTAGTCGCTACTACTTCCAATTAGGAATGATAGCAGTCACAGCCTTTGACCATGATGATGCCCCTTATGAAACGTGTCTTTAGCAATTCACCTGTAAAAGAGATGTCACAACCGACATCCTTGACACCTCCAGCATTTTTGAAGCACCTAACAGATTTGGCCAAACAGATAGTGCATATGACCAATGAACCAGAGATGAAGTGCATGATGAAGCTTGACCACAAGCTAACAGCCATCACACATGTGTGCATCCATGTGGACATTGGAAGGCCAACACCAGAGCACACAAAGCTCATAGATGAACCCCTGACGTGGGATGAGCAACAACATGTTTGCTCCCACTATGTAGCTATCGCTAAAGAAGTCATAAAGGACATCCGAAAAGCCATAACTAGAGAATTGTGCTTGATACCCTCACTCTATACTACTCAATGCGAGAAAAATAAGGAAAATCTTGAA
Organism: Lygodium microphyllum; assembly: GCF_053477565.2. NCBI lineage: Eukaryota > Viridiplantae > Streptophyta > Polypodiopsida > Schizaeales > Lygodiaceae > Lygodium > Lygodium microphyllum. The sequence continues at coordinate 21,930,733 of NC_141148.1, read as the reverse complement.
GCAATTAACCGAAAAGGGAAAGGACGTGGTAAATTTGTTTAGAAATGGTACTTCATTGGTAGTCAAAATTGGCCACCGACTAATGGTGCTTGCTAAGCAAAGGAAGGCCCTTTAAATATCAATACATGATCCCACATACGTTACCTCAACCTCATTAAGAGTGTTGGCAATGGTCCATGAGGTCTTGCTTTCTGCCACTATTCAAAAACATCCCTTGTATGATAAAGTGCTTTTAAAAGAAGATCTACACGTGGCTAGCAAGCTAGGAGTAGGGAGCATGGTACTTGACGTTAGCGCATATGTCTTCTACATCACTCAAGACCCTGAAATTCTAGATCTCTATGCTTCCCATCAATACAACCTTGACTTCTTTAGGTGGCTTCGTCCAAGCCTACATGCCAGGAACCCTAAACCATCTCTTGGTTCTACACTAGAGTCACCCGAACCTCTAGAGCAAGAGAAAAATAGCTCTAAACACAACACCTACTTTGATAAGAAGCAATGAAGGCATGTTCCAATGGGTAAGGACAAGAGTCTAGAGCAAATGCCCGACCAGGAGCAACTGCCAATACAATCGGATGATGGGATAAATGCAGGGAATTAGCTGAAGAGCTAGACTCTTCAAGAAGAGAGATAGTTGTACCCTCACAACCTTGCGAGCCTGTTCAACAGCCTACAGCTATGTCCCATGAGGACACACCAGAGAAAGAGAAGGCTAAGGCCCTCCAACCAAGCACATCAACGGCGGCTGACCTAGTTTAAGGTCCTGATTCTTTAAAGGATACACCGCAATTGCCCAAGAAAAAGAGGAGAAAACAATGAAAACAACGGTAGTTGCAATTGGTTGTAGAAACCAAGAAGATTGAGACCAAGAGCATTGAAGAGCTGAGGAATAAAGCATGGAGTCCATCCACCAATGAACCCATTGTCGTCTCTCTTAACGATGGTGAAACCTCAAACACATCCGTGTGTTTTGAAAAAGCAAAGCAACCATTACCATCAATGATTACTTGCAACACTCAATCCACCAACAACATAACTTACATTGACCAATCAAGAGTGGATACAACACTGTCACAACAGGTTGACAAAACTATACTAGTCACATCTGAGGGGAACCATGACACAATAGCAGCAAAGCCTCAAGAGATACATGAAAACCCCAAGTATATGAGCAATCCTTGCATTGATAAATATTGCTCATCTAGGCTTGAGCCCCCAGCTATGCTAAAGCCTGGGGAAACTCCCAAAACCTTGCATGAGATAGCAACCAAGCAAGCCTTCATAGAACATAGAAGTGTCACAGATTGCTTGACCGAGTTGGAGGCTAAACTCAAATTATTCGCACGTGCTTACGTCCTTGCGGACATGGGAACATTCCCTAGGGAGTAGCTTGAGGAATATTTGTCATATCCGCTAACTTGGGAAGAGCAATAATGTAACGTGTCCACTAGAATCCTCTAGGACACGTCTTGGCAGTCCATCGAAAGGCTGTCTAGAGAACTCCGCCCGGCACTCCCATGGAATGTTACGGGTTTTGTAATCTAGGTCTTTCCGCGTCTGCCACGTAGCGGAAGTGTCCTGGCCGTTTCCCACTTAGGATCGACCGTAATTAAGGTTTTCTAGTTTGGTCATTAGCTAGCGGCAACTAGCGTCAGACCCGAGCGAACTACTTTACGCAGAAACGCCAGGTCTGAAGCGGATTCACGCTGCACTTGGTTCAAGGAGAATGGGAAACGAGAGGGATGCAAGGCTCGACCTCTCTGCCATAAGGCATAGTCCCATTCCGTTCCCCTAAAACAACGTGAATCGGGTAATAGTTAATTCTAAGTCATTGTTCTCGTTACTTGTTTCGGTGATGACGATCATCCTTTGTTCGTTGAAGACTTTGAGAAAAGTTCCCGGCTAACCGGGACCACCCATCCATAGGACAGACCCATGGTCCGTCCTCCGCACTTTCCTCGGTTTGTTTTAGTTATGTAATTACCTACCACGTTAATTTGACATATAACAAACAGCTTCCTTGATTAACCCTGTTAAGCACTGGTTCCTTCACGTAATCTTATCACAGGACATAAAGAAAAACAATGCCAAACAACTTCTTTGTTATCACTTTATCCTTTTATCTTTGAAATACAAGGAGTTCCGCCCGTAGGCTTTTCATAATCCGCCCGAAGGCTATCCAGTAATCCACCACGGATCACTAATCCAAGTTTCCGCCCGTAGACTAGTATGCGGGCCTCGAGATCCAATCTCGAGTCACGTTAACCTCTTGTGCAGGACCCGGAAGGCGAGGGATTTACGGCCAGAGCCCCCTCTGGCACCCAAGCGTCCTCCTGCTCCAAGTAGAACTCAACGGAGAGACCTCTCACGGCGGGTTCAGTCCACGTTCCCGACGCGGTTAACAACCCCCTTGGTTAGGGTCAGGCAGGCAGTCGGGGGTAACTGAAGCTGCCTCTCCCTTCAGGCCTTCAACCTGAAGTATTTAGATATCTTTTCATCCTTTAGTTCATTGAGCAAACAATGCAAACAGTGCTTTCTAAACTGTTACAGGCACAATCAATTCCAATGGCCCTTTAGCTGGCAAACTGTTAAGGAGTGACTCCTTTTCTCCGAATGCAACCCGCATTCGATCCGGAATCAATTGCAACTTGGCAAGATTCCTATCATTCTTGGGTTAGGGTCATACCCTACCAATACTTTAGGTTTTGTTATGATAGATTCCAGCGACCATGTCGCTTCAACCTATTGATTGGTCAATTGCTTCCAGGCAATTACCTAACTTTCCTTTTCCTTAGCAACTATTTCCCAGGAAAGGTGATGTAACAGGATGATTACTCATCCTTTTGTAGGTTAACTTAGCGCAATAAACTTGCCAACATCATTTCCAAGAAATGACAAAACCCTCTCGTGGACAAATCTCAAGTCTATGCAATGTTGCAACTTTTTGTACATGTGTTGTATCTATTCCACGGGATCATTTCACCCATTGAATGGCGTATTCAGGTTACGGAATTAACTTCAGGCGAGTAGCAGGGTTTAGGGTGTCTTCTTACCCAACCCATTCCTAATTATATTCGTCCACGGTCCTAGGAATTTCCAACCCAGTCGGAGTTTCATCATTTGAACGAATGATCCTTAGGATAAAACTTTAGATCATTTTATGCATGAGCATCCCATTGATTCGACATCTCGTGAATGTGTGTAAGATCTTTGGGTTTGCGGTTTTTGACTTGGCAACCAGTGTAAAACTAGGTCGAATTCTTATTGCACTAAACCCTAGTTAGCACTTGGGATACCTATCATATCGACCCAACCATGCCATAAGAATCCTTGTGGTTTAGGTGACTTAGTCAACTCAATATACTTGTCTCGCGTCACGGATGAACCTTTCCTAAAGGTAATAAACTAGATCTAGTGGAGATTAATAGTTACAACTACACCAATACGTGTAAACATGCGATTCACTGCTTCTACGCATCACATGGTTCACAATAACCCTATCCTTCCTTGGTAAGGTAAAAATGCCTGATAACCTGGACACTAACTTTCCTAGGTCCTACTAGGACTTACATTAAATAGTCATGCCTACAACCTTATTGTCTATACTTAGAATCTTATGCTTTGACTCCTAAATGCGGCTCCTAATGAATGACATTTTTTTCATGATGACTATGCAATACGCAACGTTCTCCTAGCTACAATGAAGTTCATACAAAACTACAGCTAGTGATAATTTATTCCATTTTACATGCCACTTGCAAGCCCATAAGATCATTTCCGTACTCTCTTCTATTTCTTTTCGGATAATATCTTATGGGTGTTAACTTTTCCTCATGAAATCATTACGAGGAGGATGTTGCCTAACATGCGGCACATACTTATTCCTACCATGTCTAAGAAGAAAAAATGCACTTATAAATTCCATTTCTTTGCCTAAGTAATATATGTTTAGACTCATTACTTTGATAATGTACCAAAATAGCATCATGCAGCTAGTCTCCTAAGGCGGGCAACCCGTTTCGAATTCATGACATACTTCAACCTTGCCTAACGTTTCAAGAGATACTTTATCAAATGTCTTTTTACCACTGACACATGCATTAAAATTAAGCGTAAAAATGCATTCTTCCCTATGGAACTAAGCGCACCTAATCATTTCTTTAAGCGAAAATAAACTTGAAAGAACCTGGACTTGTGGGTTCGGGGAGATATCCACTTGTATGCTCGGAGATGAACCTCCCGCAGTCGCATCTTGTGTCCTTTTTGGGGCCATCGTAGGCGTGGTCTCGGCTTCTGGTTAGCTTTTGCGGTCTACGAATCGACTTGCCTTGGCATGCAACATCCCGACCTTTGCCTTCTTCCCTTGTACGTAGGAGATTCCTTTACGGGATTTGGATAAATGGTGCTTGCGGAAGAGGGCTTTATGAGTTCTTTTGGCACGGAATTGATTCACGGATGGCTTGTGGGCTTTGAAGTCTTTTTGTGAAAAGCCTTTTTCGAAGGGTCTTGTGGGAGGTCTTTATGGCCTCACCTTCTCCTCTTCAAAGTCCCGGGGAGGGGGTATGAATGGGTCTATGGGGAATGTAGTGGGAAGGGGGGTTAAGGAAGCCCCCCCTTAGAAGCTTCTTAAGAAGCTTCTGGGCAGCAGCGATGACGAGGAGGGGGGGGGGTCCCAATGATTGGGAAGGAGGCCGTGATCACGGCGAGGGTGGGCGGCGGCCTGGGCCTTTCAGCCAGGCGGCGGAGCTCCTGGACGCGGCAGCGGATGGCGACCACGGCAGGCCTTGGCGGCGTTGTCAATACGGCAACTCCCTCACACAGAACGGTCGCCCTCCTCTCTTCTCCTTGGGAGGGGGAGTTTTTATAGGCCTTGGGGGGAGAAAGAGGCCCTCCATACACGTGGCCAATGCATGGGTTTCCCCCCCCCCCATGCAGGCCACGACTCAACCATGGGCTATCCCTCCCCACACTCCCTCTTCTCCAGCCATGCATCGGCTGGGGAAAAGGGATTAAAGAAAAAAAAAATGCCTTAAATATTTAAAATTGCCCCTCCCAAGCGGGTGTTTTCTCGCGGCTTTTACGGACTTCAACCCCAGCCTCTAATTTACAACGTGGAGGCCTCATTTTTGAGCGTGCATGGTATGGATTAAGCTACCAAATATTACGAAGTAGGGGATACCTTTGCACAGGGTTTACACGGCGTGCGGGAAGTTAATATTTACGGTACGCAGTGCACGGAAATATTACATTCTCTCCCCCTTAGAAGAATCGAGATGTCCTCATCTCGAGATAAACTGGGGATATTGAAGATTGAGAGAGCTTTCATCCATCCAGGTAGCATCCTCTTCGGGATAATCTTTCCACTGGACGAGGTATTCTTTCAAGGTTCTAGATCTCAATTGTCTCTCCCTGACATCTAAAATCTTTTCCGGTCTTAGTTCAAGGACTCCTTGACTAGGCATTACAATTTGTTGGTCATCAAGTACATGATTTGGGTTGGGTACATATTTTTTTAAGAGACTAATATGGAACACATTGTGAACCTTTAGGTTATCAGGAAGTTGCAATTTATAAGCATTGGGTCCCAGGCATTTGAGGATTTTATACGGTCCACAATACCTTGGACTTAGCTTCTTGCATTCACCTAGAGATAAAGAACTCTTTTTCGGCCGTACACGAATGAAGACCATGTCTCCTTTTCCGAAGACCCTCTCTTGGCGTTTCAAATCCGCATATGCATTTTGTCTATCTTTGACTGCTTGTATGTCTTGTCTTATTGACCTTATTTGGTCATCCATGTCTTCCAACATTTGTCTTGAAGCTTCCACTCTCAGGGTAGGATTAGAAAAATTTAGGGGACTTCGACAATCATGACCATACAATGCCTGAAAAGGCGTCATTTGAATGCTCTGCTGGTAAGAAGCATTGTAAGCAAATTCTACTAACGGCAAGTATTGAATCCACCTCTTCGGCTCTCGACAGCAGTAAGCCCTAAGCATATCCTCAATGATTTGATTTACTCATTCTGTTTTTCCATCCGTTTGGGGATGGTAGGCAGTGCTAAAACAGAGCTGAGTTCCAATAGCTTCAAAGATAGCTCTCCAGAAGTGTGAAGTGAAAAGAGAGTCTCGATCGCTAACGATCCTTCTAGGTAGCCCATGTAGCTTGAATATTTCTTTGATAAACACTCTAGCAATGTCGGAGGCTTTATAGTTTGTCTTTACTGGAATCAGGTGTGCAACCTTAGTAAGCATGTCAACTACAACCATAATGGAGTTGTACCCTCCTTGGACTTGGGGTAAGCCCACCACAAAATCCATACTGATGAATTCCCATTTCATTTGGGGAATGTCAAGTGGTTGCAATTTTCCTGGCATCATGACATGTTCAGCCTTGATACGTTGGCAAGACAACATTCGGTGACATATTTGAGGACGTCACCTTTGAGCCTCTCCCAATGGTAGCTTTTCCTAACTGCATTAAGAGTTTTTGCATAGCCAGGATGTCCTGCGAAAGGGGAATCATGAGCTTCCCATAATATCTTCTGCTTAAGTGACTGGCTTGTTGGAATACATAGTCTTGTTCTGTAATAAACAAGTCCATTATCAGTGGAAAATTCCCGATACTTAGCTTGTGACTTCAGATTCTGCTCTTTGGTAGCTATTTCTTTTATCATTGCTTGGTAAGCTAAGTCATGGCTTGCTTCCTCTTTAGCTAGTTCGAGTATAGGGTTGCTTGGCATGGATACCTTTGTAGCCAGAGATCTGGCCGTTGATGGATTCTGCAAGATTAGGGAATTTAGGAATGCCTTGCGACTAAGTGCATCGGCAACCACATTCTCTTTCCCCGGTCGATACTTGATTTCAAAATCATATTCCTCCAATACTTCAATCCATCGACGTTGCCTCATGTTTAGCTCGTTCTGGGTAAAAATCCATTTGAGACTCTTATGATCTGTTACTAGAGTAAACTTGTTACCCAACATGTAGTGTCTCCAAAGCTTTAGAGCATGGATGACAGCTAATAACTCTAGATCATGCGTGGCATAATTCTTTTCATGACTCTTCAATTTCCTTGAAGAGTATGCTACTGGATGACCTTCCTGCATAAGAACACACCCCAAGGCAAGAATGCTGGCATCAGTTACAACCTCGAACTCCTTATTGAGGTCAGGAAGTTTCAGAATAGGTGCCGATACCAAACATTGCTTCAATTGGTCGAAGCTATTTTGCTCGGGAGTTGACCATGTAATAGAAGTCTGCTTTTTTAGTAAGTCGGTAAGAGGTGCTGCAATCAAAGCATAGTTCTTGGTAAAGACCCTATACCATCCTGTCAAGCCCAGAAAACTGCGTATCTCTTTGACGGATACTGGTATTGGCCATTCAAGCACATCTCTGACTTTGGCTGGATCTACTGATATTCCTTCTGATGATACTATGAATCCTAGATATTCAATCTGACGTTTGAAGAATGCACACTTCTTCATTTTTGCATACAGCTTATGAGACATCATTGTCTCCAAAACAATCCGTAGTTGAGGTTCATGATCTTCTTCCTGTTTAGAATAGACTAAAATGTCATTGAAGAAGACAAGCACGAAATCATCAAGATATGGTCTAAAAATATCCTGCATTAATCTATTGAAGGTGGCAGGTGCATTTGTAAGCCCGAATGACATAACCAAGAATTCAAAGTGCCCATATCTTGTATTGAAGGCTGTTTTTGGAATATCCTCATCCTTGATCCTGATTTGATAGTAACCTGACCTGAGATCAATTTTGGAGAAGATCTTTGCACCTTGAAGGCGATCGAGAAGCTCATCTATTCTAGGAATAGGATACTTGTTCTTGACTGTTGATTGATTCAACCCACGGTAATCAATACATAGTCGAAGTGTCCCATCTTTCTTCTTCTGGAATGGAACTGGAGCTCCCCATGGTGAATTGCTAGGCCAAATGTAACCCTGATCTAACAGTTGCTTGAGTTGTTCCTTCAACTCAATAGCTTCCGGAATAGACATTCTATAAGGTCTCTTTGCAATTGGCGCAGCTCCAGGTATTAGCCTTATTTCATGATCAACTTCTCTTGGAGGTGGGAGTTCAGTTAATTCCTCAGGGAATATGTCAGCGTATTCTTTTAGCCAAGAGGGTCCCTCATGAGACTCTTGCTTTTGATCTAACTTATTGAGTTTGATCAAGTAAACAGGTAATCCTTTCCTAACCCCTTTTATGATCCGTGATACTTTGGCTAACTGGATCCTTGGCACTCCTGCTTCACCTTGAGTTGTAACAAACTCTCTTTCAGAGTTTCGGAAAGAAACTTGACCCTTTCCACAGTGGATGTGAGCGTCATTAGGCTTAAGCCAATCCATCCCGAGTAGGCACTCATGGATACCTAAATTCATGACTCTGAATTTGACTGAGGTTTTCTTTCCTCCCAGATAGAACTCCTCCTTAGCAGTTTGCCTAGCACAAGTTACCTCACGACCGTTTGCCAATTCCACAAGTAGGGTAGGTGCTTCTACTGTGGCTATTCCTAATCTCTTAGCACACGCTGGTGAGATAAAGGAATGTGTACTGCCACAATCAATCAAGGTTTTGAAACCTTTACCTTGATAGTCCGACGGTGTTTGAATTACTGAGAACTGGCGATTCGGCCCCTTCTTGTGTAAAGCAGCATGGACCGTTGCTCTTTCGAATTCCGCTTCCATAGTCGGATCTTCCTCTTCCTCTGCTTCACATCTTTGCCTATTGATAATGCAGGCAGCTCTTGCTCTACCACGGGTGGCGGCTCCTTGACCGCGCCCTGCACCTTGACGGTGTCCTTCGCTAAGCTTGGGACATTGCCTTTTGAAGTGACCGAGTTCGTTGCAGTGGAAACATCGGATGTTTCGGCCATTACTGTGAGTAGGAACAAAGTTGTTGACGTTATTTGTCCTTGCTTTCTTCCTTTGTCCCTGATTGTGGCCTTGAACTCTCTTAACCTGGGGTTTGAATGCTCCTCTGTTCGGGTCGCTATAAGACCAATTCTTAATACCCCTTGGTTTAGCTTGCACTTCCTGAATTATAGGTGCCGCTCGAATGAGTGCATCCTGAAGATCTGATGGACGCATAGATTCGAGACGGGTATTTACAGGTGGATTTAAGCCTGCGCAAAATTTGGACACCTGCTGTGTCGTGTCCATTTGTGGCGCATACTTTAACAGTGAGACAAACTTAGAGTAGTATGCGTCAAGGGTGAGTCCTAACTGTTTTAGCTCATAGAACTCATTCATTTTCTGTGTACGATATGCAGGCGGCAAATATCTCCCTTGCACGGCTTGCTTTAACTTCTCCCAGGTAACGGACCCCTCTGAAATCCCTTGATCCCTGCACCATTGTTTCCACCATAGTCTGGCTTCACCAGTGAGTTTTAATTTGGCAAGCATGGCCTGATTGGTAGGTGCAGTACCAGCTGCTTCGAAGTAGTCCTCCATAGATTCAATCCAAATCTCAGCGTCTGACTGGACGAATCTGCCTCTCCCGTCAAACTCGGGTGGCTTTATCTGTTTGAGGAGGAACTTCTTCTCCTGGATCACAGTAGTACTTGATGTAGGGGGTGAATTTGGAACCTGTACCTGGGGTTGTGCCTGGAGTAAAAGTTTTCTTAACATTATTATATGATAATTGACATTAGCTTATCTTTAGTTCAGCTAATTCGTAACTCATGAAGCAACTTAACTTTTTGCAACAATCCTGATGCACAATCGGATAGTGATAAAAAGAAGTCCTTATTTATATTTATATGGCGTAGCCTCATACAACATCTCGAGTGATGATAATCCAATCATTACATTTAGTTTGGGGAGAACAACATTGTATTGGATTTGTCTACAGGAACTGTGTAATAGTAGGGTTTTGGGTCATGAATCTTTAAGAATCGATAATTCATCGGAAGTTCAGGATATCCTTTCCGCTGGAACCCATACTTCCCATGGCGGCCCAATACCTTAATCCTATCAGCTGGAATTACATGGGTTACTTCCTCATATACATATGAGTTCAATTCAACTCTCCGACCTCGAATATGCAAAGTCGAATTTACGTGAGCTTCCACAAAAATGAACAGCTTCACGACTTTCAAATCTTCCAACCACTTGATCCTCTTCAGGTTGGTCTGTAGATAAGCGAACCGGTGGGCAGCTATGTAATAGATTCCTGAAGACCCCGTCCATCTTCGCTCTATATATAGAGGTGATGGATTATAAATCTGCTCCAGGATGTTCATCATTTCAATTCTCTGCCTATAATGCGGAGAATGCATTGCAGTCATGAACATGATCCGAAACACCAAAAACTTGTTCCACGCCTCGTAATTCTGCAAGACAGTATTGAAGATGAGGAAATGCTTGGACAGGAACAATTTCTTTACTTCATTTTTAATAAAATCTTATGAAAACAATTCCATTGTTGGTCGGCTCTGATACCAACTGTAACGTGTCCACTAGAATCCTCTAGGACACGTCTTGGCAGTCTATCGGAAGGCTGTCTAGAGAACTCCGCCCGGCACTCCCATGGAATGTTACGGGTTTTGTAATCTAGGTCTTTCCGCGTCTGCCACGTAGCGGAAGTGTCCTGGCCGTTTCCCACTTAGGATCGACCGGAATTAAGGTTTTCTAGTTTGGTCATTAGCTAGCGGCAACTAGCGTCAGACCCGAGCGAACTACTTTACGCAGAAATGCCAGGTCTGAAGCGGATTCACGCTGCACTTGGTTCAAGGAGAATGGGAAACGAGAGGGATGCAAGGCTCGACCTCTCTGCCATAAGGCATAGTCCCATTCCGTTCCCCTAAAACAACGTGAATCGGGTAATAGTTAATTCTAAGTCATTGTTCTCGTTACTTGTTTCGGTGATGACGATCATCCTCTGTTCGTTGAAGACTTTGAGAAAAGTTCCCGGCTAACCGGGACCACCCATCCATAGGACAGACCCATGGTCCGTCCTCCGCACTTTCCTCGGTTTGTTTTAGTTATGTAATTACCTACCACGTTAATTTGACATATAACAAACAGCTTCCTTGATTAACCGTGTTAAGCACTGGTTCCTTCACGTAATCTTATCACAGGACATAAAGAAAAACAATGCCAAACAACTTCTTTGTTATCACTTTATCCTTTTATCTTTGAAATACAAGGAGTTCCGCCCGTAGGCTTTTCATAATCCGCCCGAAGGCTATCCAGTAATCCACCAGGGATCACTAATCCAAGTTTCCGCCCGTAGACTAGTATGCGGGCCTCGAGATCCAATCTCGAGTCACGTTAGCCTCTTGTGCAGGGCCCGGAAGGCGAGGGATTTACGGCCAGAGCCCCCTCTGGCACCCAAGCGTCCTCCTGCTCCAAGTAGAACTCAACGGAGAGACCTCTCACGGCGGGTTCAGTCCACGTTCCCGACGCGGTTAACAACCCCCTTGGTTAGGGTCAGGCAGGCAGTCGGGGGTAACTGAAGCTGCCTCTCCCTTCAGGCCTTCAACCTGAAGTATTTAGATATCTTTTCATCCTTTAGTTCATTGAGCAAACAATGCAAACAGTGCTTTCTAAACTGTTACAGGCACAATCAATTCCAATGGCCCTTTAGCTGGCAAACTGTTAAGGAGTGACTCCTTTTCTCCGAATGCAACCCGCATTCGATCCGGAATCAATTGCAACTTGGCAAGATTCCTATCATTCTTGGGTTAGGGTCATACCCTACCAATACTTTAGGTTTTGTTATGATAGATTCCAGCGACCATGTCGCTTCAACCTATTGATTGGTCAATTGCTTCCAGGCAATTACCTAACTTTCCTTTTCCTTAGCAACTATTTCCCAGGAAAGGTGATGTAACAGGATGATTACTCATCCTTTTGTAGGTTAACTTAGCGCAATAAACTTGCCAACATCATTTCCAAGAAATGACAAAACCCTCTCGTGGACAAATCTCAAGTCTATGCAATGTTGCAACTTTTTGTACATGTGTTGTATCTATTCCACGGGATCATTTCACCCATTGAATGGCGTATTCAGGTTACGGAATTAACTTCAGGCGAGTAGCAGGGTTTAGGGTGTCTTCTTACCCAACCCATTCCTAATTATATTCGTCCACGGTCCTAGGAATTTCCAACCCAGTCGGAGTTTCATCATTTGAACGAATGATCCTTAGGATAAAACTTTAGATCATTTTATGCATGAGCATCCCATTGATTCGACATCTCGTAAATGTGTGTAAGATCTTTGGGTTTGCGGTTTTTGACTTGGCAACCAGTGTAAAACTAGGTCGAATTCTTATTGCACTAAACCCTAGTTAGCACTTGGGATACCTATCATATCGACCCAACCATGCCATAAGAATCCTTGTGGTTTAGGTGACTTAGTCAACTCAATATACTTGTCTCGCGTCACGGATGAACCTTTCCTAAAGGTAATAAACTAGATCTAGTGGAGATTAATAGTTACAACTACACCAATACGTGTAAACATGCGATTCACTGCTTCTACGCATCACATGGTTCACAATAACCCTATCCTTCCTTGGTAAGGTAAAAATGCCTGATAACCTGGACACTAACTTTCCTAGGTCCTACTAGGACTTACATTAAATAGTCATGCCTACAACCTTATTGTCTATACTTAGAATCTTATGCTTTGACTCCTAAATGCGGCTCCTAATGAATGACATTTTTTTCATGATGACTATGCAATACGCAACGTTCTCCTAGCTACAATGAAGTTCATACAAAACTACAGCTAGTGATAATTTATTCCATTTTACATGCCACTTGCAAGCCCATAAGATCATTTCCGCTCTCTTCTATTTCTTTTCGGATAATATCTTATGGGTGTTAACTTTTCCTCATGAAATCATTACGAGGAGGATGTTGCCTAACATGCGGCACATACTTATTCCTACCATGTCTAAGAAGAAAAAATGCACTTATAAATTCCATTTCTTTGCCTAAGTAATATATGTTTAGACTCATTACTTTGATAATGTACCAAAATAGCATCATGCAGCTAGTCTCCTAAGGCAGGCAACCCGTTTCGAATTCATGACATACTTCAACCTTGCCTAACGTTTCAAGAGATACTTTATCAAATGTCTTTTTACCACTGACACATGCATTAAAATTAAGCGTAAAAATGCATTCTTCCCTATGGAACTAAGCGCACCTAATCATTTCTTTAAGCGAAAATAAACTTGAAAGAACCTGGACTTGTGGGTTCGGGGAGATATCCACTTGTATGCTCGGAGATGAACCTCCCGCAGTCGCATCTTGTGTCCTTTTTGGGGCCATCGTAGGCGTGGTCTCGGCTTCTGGTTAGCTTTTGCGGTCTACGAATCGACTTGCCTTGGCATGCAACCTCCCGACCTTTGCCTTCTTCCCTTGTACGTAGGAGATTCCTTTACGGGATTTGGATAAATGGTGCTTGCGGAAGAGGGCTTTATGAGTTCTTTTGGCACGGAATTGATTCACGGATGGCTTGTGGGCTTTGAAGTCTTTTTGCGAAAAGCCTTTTTCGAAGGGTCTTGTGGGAGGTCTTTATGGCCTCACCTTCTCCTCTTCAAAGTCCCGGGGAGGGGGTATGAATGGGTCTATGGGGAATGTAGTGGGAAGGGGGGTTAAGGAAGCCCCCCCTTAGAAGCTTCTTAAGAAGCTTCTGGGCAGCAGCGATGACGAGGGGGGGGGGGGGGGTCCCAATGATTGGGAAGGAGGCCGTGATCACGGCGAGGGTGGGCGGCGGCCTGGGCCTTTCAGCCAGGCGGCGGAGCTCCTGGACGCGGCAGCGGATGGCGACCACGGCAGGCCTTGGCGGCGTTGTCAATACGGCAGCTCCCTCACACAGCACGGTCGCCCTCCTCTCTTCTCCTTGGGAGGGGGAGTTTTTATAGGCCTTGGGGGGAGAAAGAGGCCCTCCATACACGTGGCCAATGCATGGGTTTCCCCCCCCCATGCAGGCCACGACTCAACCATGGGCTATCCCTCCCCACAGTCCCTCTTCTCCAGCCATGCATCGGCTTGGGAAAAGGGATTAAAGAAAAAAAAAATTGCCTTAAATATTTAAAATTGCCCCTCCCAAGCGGGTGTTTCCTCGCGGCTTTTACGGACTTCAACCCCAGCCTCTAATTTACAACGTGGAGGCCTCATTTTTGAGCGTGCATGGTATGGATTAAGCTACCAAATATTACAAAGTAGGGGATACCTTTGCACAGGGTTTACACGGCGTGCAGGAAGTTAATATTTACGGTACGCAGTGCACGGAAATATTACAAAGAATATCTTAACGAGCACTATGAGCACTGTGACAAGCTCCTATATGAACACATGCAACTCATATCTGACGAGGAAGCCAACGAACTACGCTTAACTGTGACATTCAACGAAGTGCTTTGCCAACCAAATCTCTTTGAGATAGAGTAGCTAAAGTGACAATCAGAGGGTTGAAGTATATTTGAAAAACATTGGTTTAAAAACCACACTACAATGGCCAAACTTGGAGTCTAGATTATGACACTCTCAAAGGAGCAATTGGCCAAATGACGCGGTCTCAAAGAGACCCAACCTATGTGGTGCCAACTTCCTTTCAAGTACTGATTGCCATTTGGGGTATGGACTTATCCAGAACTAGCCAAGAGAACTCTCTAGTTGATAAAATTCTCACTGAGGAGGAGCTACATGTTACAAGTAGACTTGGACAAGGTACTATGCTACTCGATGTTGCAAAATATCTATTGTTATTGAGTAGGCTGCCACGAGTACTAGATGTGTGTGCCATACTCCTAAACAATCCTGAGTTCTATAATTGGTTTTTATCCTCACGAAGTGACATGGATTCATAAACGTGTACATAAATAAACAATGAGTTTTGTGACTATATATAGATAATACCAAAAAAGTAAAGCCAGCACACACAAGCAATGGTAATCAAGCGCACGTGATATGCATCAAAGTCAACACTATGGGATTTGGATATGTGATGTATTTTTTGTCAAGATTGTGGGAGAGAAGGAAGGAGTCTCACTTGTAGCTTTCTTGCTTGCACAATGGGGGAATACACACAAAGGTGGAGGCTGAAAATAGTTTTCCTCTTCTTAGTTGTGTAAGCCAAAAAGAAGTCAAGTACAAAGAAATACAAGAATCCTATATATGGGTCTCAAACCAAACTCAACTAACTAAGGTGGCATACTAACTGAGTCACGAACTAGAGTAGATAAGGATAGCTGTCATGTAGCTATTATTCATGGGCGGTGTACCAACCGCATTTGCAACAACTGACAAGTCGGTGACATAAATGCACAACGGTCACCCTGGCATATCACGAGTGGAGCTCGATATCTCAACACTCCCCCTCGAGCTCAATCCCAATTCCTGCACACCAAGCAGGTCTCTGAACTTGCATAGCTTCTCTGCGCCCAATGCCTTCATGAATATGTCAGCTACCTGATCCTCTGTGCTGACATAAACTAGATCAATAAGACCTAGTAAAACCCTCTCCCGCACATAGTGATAATGCACCTCAATGTGCTTTGTTCTAGCATGATAGACTGGGTTATTTGCCAAGTGTATACTACTCATGTTGTCACAGTAAATGACAACTGGCCCATCTGTAGGCTGATGCATATCATAAAGTAGCTTATGCAACCAAGCTACCTCACATGCAGCCATTGCTGCACCCCTGTACTCAGCCTCTGTGCTCGACAAGGCAACTGTAGGTTGTTTCTTGCTGCTCCAAGTGACAGCAGCACTCCCAAAAGAGAACACATACCCACTGGTAGATCGTCTATCAGAAATACTACCAGCCCAATCAGCATCAGTGTATCCATGCAACTATATTTGAACCCCAGTCTCATAAAATAGTCCATACTGCAAAGTGGACTTCACATACCTGAGTATGCATCTAGCCGCATCCAAATGCGATTTCCTTGGAGCCTGCATAAATTGACTTACCAATCCAACAGCATAGCTTAAATCTGGCCTGGTAATAGTCATATAAATCAAAATTTCCACTATGCGTCTGTACATAGTAGGGTCTTCCAGAAGCTCACCTGCATCTGCGCTCAGATTCACATTCTGCTCCAAAGGAACTGAAATAGACTTACAGCCTGTCATCCCATATTTGGACAGCATGTCCAATCCATACTACCTCGGCAAGAGCTGTATCCCACTTGGTGATCTAATTACCTCAATGCCCAAGAAATAACGTAGCTCTCCCAAATCCTTCATCTCAAACTTTTACTTCAATAGCATTTTCACATGAAGGATATCTTCATCACTGTCACCTGTCATAATCAAATCATCAACATAAATGACAAGTAGCATAATACCTTTCTCTGTTTTTCTCACATAAAGTGAGAAATCTGCCTTGGAAATCTGAAAGCCAATAGTGACAAGATATTGTCCTATCTTGTCAGACCATGCTCTAGGTGCTTGCTTCAAGCCATACAAGGCTTTCTTCAACCTGCAAACAAACTCAGGATGAACAACATGCACATAACCTGGTGGCTGCTCCATATAGACCTCTTCTTGCAAATCACCATGCAAGAAGGCATTCTTTACATCCATCTAATGTAAAGACCATCCCTTTGATGCAGCCATAGCAATGACTGCTCTTATGGTTGCCATCCTTGCAACCAGACTGAATGTTTCTTCATAGTCAATGCCATATGTTTGTGCATACCCCTTGACTACTAATCTTGCCTTGTATCTGTTCACAGAACCATCTGCATTGTGCTTCACCTTATAAACCCACTTACAGCCAATTACATTTTTACCTTTAGGCAAAGGTACCAATTCCCATGTAGCATTTGCTTCCAAGGCATCCATTTCTTCATCCATGGCTTTCTCCCATTTTTCTTTTCCCATGGCTTGCTCAAAAGAAGTGGGTTCTGGTTCCTCTATCACTTTGACCATATATGAATAGTGAATGGCTGTAAATCCATCATATTTCAGCCTATCCACAAGATACCTAGCTTTGGTAGACCTGCGCTAAGTAGGTTCACTCCCAGGTGCTCTCAAAACATCCCTGGTCTTCCTTACTCTAGGTGTAATAATAGAAGGAATACCCAACTCATCATCAATGCTTTGTTCTGAGCCACTGGATTCACCATCCACATAAGAGTGATCTGCATTCACATCAAACATGGGCTGATCTACCTTCTCTTTTCCTTTTCATGAAACGTGCATACCACTATCTGCATTGTTTTGAGGAGATTCTCCTGATCTCAATCTGCCTGTCCATGGCGAAGAATATGAACCACTGCTAGAGGACACTCCAGGTCCACTAATATTTTGTGACTGCTGCTATGAATTCTATGTAGCATTACCATTTTGTGCATCTACATCATCAATCACATTTACTGGTTTATACCAGCTACTCATCTCATCAAAAACAACATCTTTGCTCACTGTAAACTTACGAGTAGAAGGATTATAGCATCTATACCCTTTCTGCTGTTGCAGAGAGTAACCAATAAAGATGCACTTCTCAGCTTTTGGATCCAACTTGGATCTCAACTCATCTGGCACATGAACATAGGCAATGCAACCAAAAATCTTCAAATGAGAAATATCTGGTTTCCTACCAGTATACCTCTCCTCTGGAGTCATTCCATGTATTGCTACAGTGGGAGTCCTGTTCATTATGTAGACTGCTGTAGCAATTGCTTCAGCCCAATAAAAATTTGGCAGGTCTTTTTCATTGAGCATGGCACGAGATACCTCTCCAATATGCCTGTTTTTTCTTTCTGTAATTCCATTTTGTTGTGGGGTATGACTGTATGAATATTGCTGCTTTATGCCATGCTCCTGCAAGAACCTTGCAAACTCATTTGAGAGGTACTCTCCCCCTCCATCTGACCTTAGGCATTTTATTTGCAGGCCTGTTTCTTTTTCAACCATAGCTTTAAGAGTTTTGAAATGCCCAAAAACTTCACTTTTCTTTTTCATAAAATACACCCAAACTTTTCTGCGATAGTCATCAATAAAAGTGACAAAATAATGACAGCCTCCAAAAGATGCAGCTTTAGTAGTCCACACATCAGAGTGGATTAATTCCAATGGCTTCTCACTCTCTTGAACATGTCTAGGAAATGGTTTCCTTGCCTGTTTTCCAAATTGGCAAGCTTCACATACCTTATGCATTTCTGCAACCTTGAATTTAGGCAATCCTGCAATAATATTTTGGGCTTGCATTGATTTAAGTCGTTGTACATTAACATGACCAATGCGTTTATGCCAGATATCAATATCTGCAACTACATCGGTCCCATGTGCAAACATTGCTGCACTCAATTCAGACATGTCTGCATCCAACGTAAACATTCGGCCCTTCTTCTTTCCTTTTGCTATCAAGCGACCTTTATTTTTCATATCCTCAACAAAGCATCCATGAGGATTAAATCTGACCTGCAAGCCCTACTCAACCATTTGACCAACAGAAACCAGATTCTTGGTGATATTCAGGACATGAAATACATCGGACAGGTATTTCTTTTTCCCATCCTGCATAGACAAAGGAATTTTTCCAATCTGCACAATAGGATGTGCAGTATCATAACCAGTCTCCACAAATCCTAGTTTTTCCATTTTCCTTGCATCCTCCATCCATTCTGCATGACCTGTCATGTGGTTTGATGCACCTGAGTCAACATACCACACATCGTTGCTTTCTTCTGCACTTGTCACAGAATTGTTCATGTGCTGCACCATAAACAAATGCTCATTTCTGTCATCACCCTGTCTACTAGAAGATGCATAATTCCCTTGTTGCAATTTTCCATTTATGATATCATTCTGCTTTTTATAGCAGTCTTTAGCCATATGACCCATTTTACCACAGTAGTAGCATTCAACATTGCTGTTTGCATTTTGGCCTCTTTGCCATCCACCACAACCTCTTTGGCTCCCCCTGCCTCTAGAGTTACCACGTCCTCCTCCATAGGACTGGTTTTCTTGAGTTTGCTACATATTCTGATTTCTACCACGGCCTCCTCTACCTCTGCCTCTACCTCTTCTAGCATTTGAGTAGAAGACAGCTTCTTTTGGAGTTCCTCCTGAAGAAGATGCGCACCACCATTTCTCTGCTCCTCAGAAATTAGAAGAGCAATCAACTCCTCAAAATCAGGAAATCTTTCACGGACGGAAATGGATATTCGGAACTGTGCATAATCCTTTCCTAGACCATTCAAGGTCACAGAAACTAAATCATCATCTTCCACTGGCGACCCAATGGAAGCAGCATCTGCAATCTTCTTCACCTTCATGTGGTAGTCATTGATGCTCATATTTTCTCTTTGCACACTCTTGCTTGAGCTGCATTTTCCTGGCTTACATATTTGTGCTATACATTTTTTATAAAGTATCCCATGCCTCTTTTGGCGTACTTGCATCTTGAATATGCACAATCATAGAGTCTGAAATGCTGATAGACAGCCAGTACATAACTTTCCTGGCTCTCTCATGCCATGCTTTAAATGCCTGCATTTGCTGTTGATTGGGAACATCAGGAAGAACTGGTTCTTCTTCATTTCCTGCAACAAATTCCCAATATCCTTTTCCCATAAGGAAATTCGTCATTCTAAACTTCCATGCTTGGAAGTTGTTCTTGTCAAGCTTTTCAGTGACAATCTGTGAAAGAGAATAAGATGCCATTACAGAACACTGCAAAAAATTCTGTCACTGCAAAGAACACAGCTTCAGCCTCACAAGGGCAAATCTGCAAAACTGACGAAAGTGGTATTTGACCACATAGTCACTTCCTAGTGACGATTTTGCATCAATAGGCAACAAGGATGATTCTGTAACTCCCAATTCTCTGTGCACAGGCATATGATGCAATTTCTACAGTAACTTTTCACTGACTTGTAGAACAGTGGTTGGCTGCACAGCATAAAACTGGGCCTTTTCCTGAGTGCGTGCAGAAAACTTCCGCCTCCAAAATAGGCCCTGAAATGGCCTCAAATCAAAAAAACAGGGTCACCATGGGCTAAAGCCCTCTCCCGCAGCATATACTGCCCTCTTGGTTCACCGCAAAGGGCGTCTCAACCTGAGACAATGCACTCTTCCAATTTCCGGCTGTGCTACCTGCAGAGATCTGCTCCCAAAACAAAAAATGAAAGCAACACTGCTCCTCTTACCAGAACACTGCGAGCTTGGCTTACTTTCTTGAGCTCCTTACCACGAACAAGGCTCTGATACCATGTCAAGATTGTGGGAGAGAAGGAAGGAGTCTCACTTGTAGCTTTCTTGCTTGCACAATGGGGAAATACACACAAAGGTGGAGGCTGAAAACAGTTTTCCTCTTCTTAGTTGTGTAAGCAAAAAAGAAGTCAAGTACAAAGAAATAGAAGAACCCTATATATGGGTCTCAAACCAAACTCAACTAACTAAGGTGGCATACTAATTGAGCCACGAACTAGAGTAGATAAGGATAGCTGTCATGTAGCTATTATTCATGGGCGGTGTACCAACCGCATCTGCAACTAACAAGTCGGTGACATAAATGCACAACGGTCACCCTGGCATATCATGAGTGGAGCTCGATATCTCAACATTTTTTAGCTGAACCTATTCATTATGATTGAAGCATACGACTTGCATGTACTCTCATGAGTTATCAAGTGGATATAGGACGACACATGTCTTTGTATGAAAGCGTTCAATGTCCAAGTCACCACAAGACCACCAACCCCACAAAGAGCCATTACAAAAAAAGAAACAGAAATACCAAGAACAAAGAGCCATGACAAAAGCCCTACTACTGGAAGAGAAAATCACCCCTCCAGAAAGCGCACATTGCATTTGAGCATGGCCCAAAGCATATTCATTGGCTACTCTCTCTTTCTTGGCCAAACTCTATATCCAGCTCACTGTAGTTGCTATCTTAATTGTATTGATGTCTCACATGTTACAAATAGGTTTGCAAAATCTCAAGTGTGTCTCTCCATCTCAACAATTGTTCCTTTAGCATCAAGGCTAGTAACATAAGCATCTTTGCAATATCCATTTTTCACAGCCTTTGGATCTCGATGTTTCTCAATTCAAATGAATTGTATTCATTTTATCCCAAAAAAAGAGAGAGAAAAAAGAGAAAACAAAAAGAAAAGAAAAAAAAGCACTCACAATCATAGCACAGCACCCAGGGGTCCTCAAATCAGGTACATCCAGTGACCTTGGTTGGCTAGCTCTGTCTCCCTAGTCCCCTAACCCTTTACACATCCCCCACAATTGTTCAGGGCACATCAAGGGTAGGACATACCTAGGGTGATTGTCTTGCCTATGGTTAGACCTGTCATCCATATCTATTTTCATGATTTTTTTTCGCACTCCATCTCAGTACCATTGCAATCAATAGTGGTGAGAAAGGCACGAAAGACCATGGGAAGTATACCGTACTCTTGAAACAATACACATAGCCACCAACTACCAAAAGCTCGGGCGTCAATGAGCTCAATTATGCTACATCGTGTTTTCAAAATCATAAATGATGTCTCAAGAAGCCTTCAAATGTAATTCTCCTCAACATCGATAATTTTTTCCACCCCATTGAACCCTTGCTTCGTCCACACATTGCTACAAGGAACCAAACCAGCAGTCTTATAACTACGTAATATCTAAGTATGCATGTGCACTCACATAATATATGCACCATAATCTATACACAATTTTGGGTCCCCAAGTGTAGGATATTACTCTCGATTGCCTCGCCTAGAGTTCAACCTGTCTCCTAAACTAATCAAACTACGTCTTGTGCACGATAAGAAGACTAGCACTACCCCTAGGGAGAGACCACATATTAGAGGTTTTTCAATTAAGATATTGAAGACTCCAATGAAAGTACTGTCAGAACTGTCAGCTCTTCATCAACACTCAACTCTGAATTCTTATCCTTTATCATTCTGGAAGCCCACCAGATAATCGTCACCTTGCAGAATCCCCGGAACATCAACACATGTGCCAATCCATGAGTGCAACTTTCAACAAAAACTAGCCCTATCACCAACTTCAACAACCCTATTACCAACCAATCAAGCCAACAAAGCACCACCAACCCCCTTCATTTGCACCACAACCAAAACTCCTCCAAGGCAAACCACACCAGTCCCTTCCACCCACGTCTTCGGTGCATGTCAAAGCCTACTACCCACAACTGTGAGTGCCATGGAACTGGCACTCGTCTAAGAGGGGGGTAATGTTAAAACAAGGTGGAAAATATAGAAAATCTAAAGAAAAAGACAAGGCCAAGGCAAAATTGAAATGGAAGACAAAGGCACGCCAATAAAAATATGGAAACACAAGAAGTATAGAAAAGTCCTAAATCAAGGAGAAAGGCATACAAGAAAAAGCACAAGTCAATACATTTGTAAAAGAGTGCAAGGTGCACCATTATTTATTTTAAGAGCGTCAGACTCTCACCCGTGTAAATTGTAAATCTAGATGGGTGGTAAGAAGGAAGCTAAGAAGATAGAAGTACAATGGGAAAAAGGCCCTAAGTCGCAGCGGCCATGTAAAAAAAGAGATAAGGGGATGACTGCCCAAAAGGGATTTAAGGTTTTGTATATAAAGTTGAAAATTGGATGAGAAGCTCATTCTTATGTGTGGCCAAAAGTAGCTCTCTTCTTCTTCTTCTTCTTCTTCTTCTTGCTTGCTTGCTTGAGCTTGTGCTTGAGAGAGGGAGTGTGAGAGTGTGAGGGAGTGAGTGTGAGGGAGTGAGTATGAGAGTGTGAGGGACCGTGGTAGAGAAGCTCTCCATCTTCTCCTCTCTTCTTTTCTTTTCTTTTCTTCTCTTCTCTTCTCTTCTCTTCTCTTCTCTTCTCTTCTCTTCTCTTCTCTTCTCTTGCTCACGGAAATGGATCTTGGAGCATGGAGCTATCCGAGTGCTTGAGAGAGGAGGCAACTTGATCGGGCATGGAGGTAAGCTCACTACACTTATAGAGAGAGATAGTGTGTCGGCTATGTGAGAGGGAGCCATTAGCGCTTGGCTTGAAACGCTTGAACAATAAGTGGTTTGTGGGTCTTGGCAATTGAGCATGAGCTCCCAATAGATGCAATAGGTTAACTCTCACCTAGCCTCACACATGGAGCACACACACCTACCAATGTAGTGAGCTCTCCTAGGGCTTCGCTCAACCATGAAGGTGGCATTAAGTGGCTCCATGACTCAAGCAATAACCCACTCCCTCTCTTACCCTCTACGGCCCTTCACATGCAAGGAGAATGCATGAGGTGAGGCATGAGAGAGAGAGCATACATGAGAAGGAGAAGGAGGCTTCACCCTTGGTCCCTCACTCTCCATCACTCCCTCTCCACACACACACACACTCTCTCTCTCCTTAGCTCAAAAAAGGAAAGAAGGTAGACAACAAGTTGGCACACACAAGAATAGCCTCTTCTATTTATCTTCATCCCTTTTATACAAATTTTTAGGGTTAGGATTTTCCATTTTTCCTTGTATACCCTACCTACCTTTTGGCCAAAGATCGATCTTCTTAAACCATATTCATAAGCCACATTAATGTGTTACAACTTGTAGGAAGGGAGCTAGGCTCTCAAGATAGTGTCACACAAAGCCAAAATAAATAATTACAATTTCTAACATCTTCCAAGATCTTATTAACCTTCTAATGTTTCCAAAAAAGCTTTCAAGAATTCAAATATTCTAAAATCCAGTTAATTTGCCTTAAGTTCAAAATGTAAATATTCACCTTAATTCAATATTCTTTAAGTTGTCACTTTTGTAGCACTCAAACTGTGAATATTCACCTAACCAAATGTCATATCAATCATAGTTTGTGTTCTTGTGGAAGAGGTAACTCACATTTGTAGCACTCAAAATGTGAATATCACCTAACCAAATGTCATATCAACCATATTTTGTGTTATTGTGGAAGAGGTAACTCACATTGTCATCATGCTCATGTTGGTAGAGTGTCTCCTTTTAGAAGAGGTAACTCTACATAACATGCATATTGCGGGATGTTCTTAAGCATAACCTTGCATGATATAATCGATTACTCATCACAACGAGGATTTAACATATGCTTGATGGGTTATTTTCCTAAGTTAATAAAATTTAGTTGAGTTGCAAGGCATTACATTTTTAAAAGCAAAAGGTATACAAGTTGTCATATTACTACAATTTATCTTTGGTAAGTAGATTGTGATCTCATGGAACGACATGCAAGAAAAAGCTATTTTATTTTTCAATTAAAGAGTTGTTATTTGACCTTATCAAGATTTACCATATATATATCAAAGGGTCACTTATTTACATATTCTAAGCCATTACATTTTTAGTCCAACCAAGAGGAAAAAACTTTGGGCATTATCCTAGTTAGTCCTTAAACACTTATGTAATAGTTACATTTGGCTTGTTATTATGAGGCAAATATCAATATATATTAAGCTTACTTTAAAAAAATTCCTCCTTGCTTTTCTATTTTTTATTTTTATTTTTCTAATAGTGTGTAACTTGCCTGATTGAGGACCCCTCAATGGGGCAGCACTTTAGCAAACCGTTAAGAGATTATCCTAAGCAATGTTGCCCAATACTCCTTAGAATAACATGAGGTTTTTCACCTAAGCTCTCTCAAGTACACTTTGTAGTGAAATCTTTTGGCTATAACCCACAAGGGTTGATCTTTTTCCTAATTCGATGCTAAGGTCACCCAACAACTTGTCTAGCATCAGTCTTTGAGTTGCTACGTCCACAAGTTAACTCAACTGGAGAAGATCAATGCTACACTTGGTTCATAATGAGTGAGAAAAGAGAGGGAGTGATATGCATCGACCCCTTTGCTTGTATATTCTTAACTCTAGTCCTCTAGAATTTCATTGATCAGGGTCTAAGAAAACACACTAGGTAGTCAAACATTAGGCACCTTCCTAATTCCATCACCTTGAGGGAAAACTCTCGGCTCACTAATCCATAAGATAGACCTATCGAGGATCTTGCCCTTCCACTTTTCTCAGTGGTGTATTTTAGTTATCTTATTATCCTAACACATTTATGTTTGACATGCAAAGATAGCTTCCTGAATTATCCATTCAATACTAGTTCCTTGATGTAAATTATGGTCACAAACATAAAGACAATGTCAAAGAATCCTTTGAAACCAACTACAAAACAATGTATCTATCCTACACCTTCTCCAAGGTGCAATACCAACCTAGCATTCCATCCTTTTATTCGAGACTCTGTCCAAATCTTAGACACACAATCCAATACTCTGCCCTTATTTAGCATCATGGCCTTCTAAAAAGTCCATCCTTGTCTTTTAGGAGTTAAGATGCAAACCTAAGGGATTTACAACCATAGTCACCTCCTAGCCTAACATCGTTCTTATGGAAATACCTCTTGCATTTGGGGCTAGTCATCTTAACCTCCAAGGTGATCAAACCAACCCCTTGGTGAAGGGCTCCTACCATTAACCTTGGGGAAGGTTTAGTGCGTAACCAAAATTTGGCCCATGAGTGCATAGAAACTATTGTACAAACACACAACTAAGGCAAATAGCCTATCATCAATAGCTAGGAAAATATCCCTATTCCATAATATCAACCAAACAATCACTTTGCCTATTTCATAAGGAAACCAATTTATCTTTGTCTAGGGAAACTATCTCTTTCCCAAATCAATAAACCTTATCTTAAAAGGACAAATTCAACAAAGCAAGCGATGTCATTTGGATACTTTACAAAAGAAGATTGAATCCATAATCAACTTATTTTTCCTTAGAGTGCAATCACGAAATGATATATACCATTCTTCTAGTAACTCACTTGAGTGTTAAAATAATATATCATATGCACAATTCATACATAGCTCTCTTGGAGCACTAAGAGGAACACCAAGAAAAGGGGATAACTACTACAAGAAAATCTATATTATCACACCAACAAGCATGTTCTTCATACTTTAATCAACCACAAGAAGAAAAAGAACACTAAGAATAACCAATCTTCATGTAGTATCATATAGTGAACTTTCCACGGATTTATCACAATAAATATTCAATATATTCTTCATAGAAAATATCAAAGAACAGAAATAATATAAAGAAATTATTAACTTTGAATGGAACTCATCACATATTATTCATATTTCATCATCTTCATAGTCTTAATAGTCTTTCTCTCAATCTCTCTCATGTAGATACAATGTTTCTTCATAGAAATTGACTATTCCTCATACACTATCTCTCTCACATATGCTCTCTCAATAGTATATGAGAATAACAAAAAATAATACTCAATAATCCTCTCTTGGTAATGGATACCTCTCCCAAGAGGTATACTTGATATGAAAAGTCACGAGAGACACTATAGTGACCCTTGAGAGCTTATCACTATCATTTTTCCTCAATCTTCACTTCAAGTCTTTATCAAGTCTTCATCAACTACTTCTTCGAACCTTAAAGAGATTTATTTCATCACTTTCCAAGATTGCAAAACATTCCCAAGCTAAATATCCATCCATCAGCACACTTATAGAAGTAAACACAGAACAAAACAAAAGATTTACAAAGGCTCTATAAAACAACTTCACAAAAATGTCAAGAAGGCATAAAAACTATATAGCTCAAACCAAGACCAACTCAAATCATCAAAACCATCCATCACACTCTCAATTAATTCTCAAACCATTCATTTACAATCATAACTTCTCAAACAGAAAGAAAATAGACCAAAGCAAAAGCAAAACAAAACCATCATAACTAAACAAAATATATGGTATAACCATCAAGACATCATATCTCAATCAAAAACCATCATGAGCTTCTCAAAACCTACTCAAACAATCCCAAAACACTTCCGACACATCAATAATCAATCAATAAACTAAAAAAACAAATAAAAACCACCCAAAAATCCAACAAAAACTAGCTAACAACAGTCATTTCGGCACTCAATGTATCCCCATACTTTATTAAGGAGCATCCTCGTGACCTTGAAAAAAGAGAGAATAAAAGCTCTACAATAGTTATCTTCAATCACCAACTCCAGCTCGAACAAATCCACGACCCAAACATGTCTTCTATAAATAAACCTATATCTAATAATATATAAAAGAAAAATCATAACCACTATGAACCATTCCTTTACTAATTAAATAGATAAATTCAAACCATTAAAGGATATAAGAGTTTTCTCTGAATCTCAGCATATATTCTTTCAAAAGATCTTTAACTTCAACCACTATCCTCCTTTAATCACCTTCAACCCCAACAACTTCATCTTCACATGATAAGGATAAAACACACATACCTCACATGGACATCACAGAATACAAAATTCACATAGACACTATAATGATGTAATCTGAATGGCATCTATTCCCAAAAAATGGAGAGAAAAAATGAGATTTTTCATTAAAAAGAAAGATATAATGAAGAATCTACTCCACTACTATGTAGGGTAAAGATATGCTAAGCTTGAGACGTTCCAAGGCTTTGCTCTCATCTACAAAATATATAGGCATGTTCTAGAGAAACTGAGGACAACACATCCTTTCCAACAAGATAATAAATCTAGTAGGAAAAGCATGTGCAAAGTAGTGCAACACATCCATCTAAGCCATATTACATCATCATTAGGATTAATCTACAAATTGGGTATTTTCTTTTGAGTATTTAGATTGGACTATCGATACACAAAGGCAAGATACCAAGAAAAATGAGTTGCAAGATGTACAGAGGTATCCTTAGATTGAGCATATACTTAAGAAAATTGAAGATAGGAGTTGAACATGCTGAAGGACTCTCCCAAGACACAAGAATAAGAGGTTAATTAAATACTGGTCCTATCAAAGAATCATGTAACATCCATCGTTGTCGACAGAGGATATCACTATCATATCCAAGAGTATCCATCATAGATTATGGAGAAACAATGATATATTTAGTAGGTGGGGATACTTGAATAATAGGGAAAAAATGAAGAGGTGGGTAAAATAAACCATAAAAAGATGATAATTGAAGGACAATGAGGATGGCAGAGGAAGAAAAGATAATAAAAATGCTTGAAGAGACTCTACTAAAAAGACAGAGGGAATATGTGTAACAATAGAATGAGGTTTAGAAGGGGAAGAAAAAGATGTAGGATCAACGAGATGAATGGACAACTAGTAAAAACAAGAATGGGCAGCATATGTCAAGAAAACATAAAGGTAAGAATCATATGTGACATTAGTCACATTACCCCTCATGACTCGGATAAAATATTGATCTATTTTAGCAACAAGATATGAAATCCAATCGAATCCCCTAATGTGCTATCAGATCGTGAAGAACCTCTCCCAGGAAGTGGAGGACCACCTCTGAAGATCCTTTGTAAGTCTTTTTGGTTAACAAAGAACAAAGAAAAAAGATTATTTAGTTGGATTTTAATAAGCTTAAGGTTCCAATTTTAAGGACTAGCGGCATTGGCATGTACTAAATGGCATCAACTTTAGCCAGAACATGCCGTCATCCTCCACGTTGAATTCACAATTAAGATTTTCTATATAAAGCTTAAATCTTAAGCTTATAAAAGGTTTAAAATTCCAAATTTCAATCTTTAACCATAGTGGTTGTTCATACTAAACCAACCCCGAACTGGTTTTGCAACTCCAACAAGCCCCTATTCATACCTGCACTCTAACAGAGCCAATTTCCAACAAGCAGATTGTTATATGGTAGTCTACACGTATGAAGTATTTTTTGGAAGAAGACCATCAATTACCGTATCCGCAAAATAAGAAAGATCACAAAAAGTCTTTTTTTTTTTTTTAACAAGCCTTGTAAACCCAGCCTTGAGCTATGCTCATCCCTCTAACAAGATTTCGAGTGTGTGAGGTTGTTTGAAATTTTGCAGGATGTTTGATCAAAATATGGAAGATTTTATGGTTGAAGGTGATTTATTGGAACCAATGGTGGAACAAAAATTGGACCTAATTATGATGTAACTTCAAGAGGAACAAAGAGCACATCAAACTTTACAAGCTCAACTAGCTACTCTTCAACGATCTACTGTCGATTTAGATGGGCCACAACCTGAAGATGTTATACGATGTACGATCGATGCAGCACTCGAAGTACAATCTATCAGGAAAGAAGCCGAGATAAGTAAAAGAAATTTCAAATTCTATACTTTTAATGGGCTACATGATAGAAAAAGTGTTCTCACTTTTATCAGTCAATTTAATGATTATTTCCATAAAGAACAATATGCCAAAAAAGACAAACTCAAGTGTGTCACTAATCATTTAGTGGACAGAGCATCGTTATGGTGGACTGTTGTTCGCAAAAGTATTGATTGTCCTACTACCTGGGAGGCTTTTCAAAAGAAAATTTTACAGAATTTTCTTCAACCTCAATTCCATGAAAAAGCAATCAAGTAGTGGGATCTTCTGCAACAAAGAGATCATGAGCCTATTTTGCAATACATTGAGCCTTCTTGGAATGCCTTATTGCAACTTCAAATGCTTGAAGATGTACTTGGCAATCCACAAGCGCAAGTATATGTCTAGTTTGCTTGGTCATTTCTATGCGGAGGTGAACATGTTCAAGCCAACGACTCTGGAGGATGTGATTTCTTTGGCCCATGATGCTAAAGACAAAATTCGTGGACAAGAGAAGTGACCGCAACAATTTCCAACTAACGGTAACTTTGGTACAAAACATTTCAATTCTAACTTTCGAAGATTCAATCAAAATCACTTTGTTCCTTTTTTCTTTTCGTAAATCCTGGATACGACCCCATGCTTTATCATCAAACACAAATTCAAATCCTAAGCCATCTTTCCAGCCAAATCCCAACATACCTAAACTTTCACCCATTACCAATAATGTTTCCAAATCCAAGCCTATAGTTTGCTACAAGTTCCACCAACCTAGACACCTAGCGGTGATTTGTCAATCCAAAAATCCAACTATTCACATCAACTACTTGGGAGTGACTGAAAATGAAGACCATGAAAAAATGCCAGATTTCACGGAAGATGATGACAATATCGATACTACTTCAAATACTTTACTAGGTATGCCAAATCCTCATTCATTATTAATGATGAAATGTCTTGTGCATGGTCACGAAAAGATTATTTTGCATGATGATGGGAGCACACATGATTTTATTTTTGCAAAATTGGTCAAATAATTAAATTTACATACTATTCCAACTCTTTATTGCATAAAAGCTGCATTATTAGGTACTAGATACAATGGTGCATAAGAAGTTCATGATTTAGAAATTAAAATTGATGATCATGTTGAGAGCAGAAATTTCTTGGTTGTGCCTTTGCAATCTAGTGAAATTATTTTAGGAATGCCTTGGTGTCATAAATATAATCCCGATATAGATTATTCCACACATTCAATGAAGATTCATTCTAAGGGGAAAAAAATCACATTATATGGTATGCACACCTTTGATAATTTTCATTTCTTAGTCACACACACAAGCTAAACGTGCATCAAGAAAAGGTAGCAAATCATACTTAGTATGGATGAATGAAATTGAAGCTAAGGAAAATCAGATGCATCCTAGGAACACACAATTTCTTTCACAATTTAAAGATTGTTTTGCTACTGATTTACCACCTGGTTTACCACCTACACATATCTTGAAGATCATAAAATAGAATTAACTCTTGGTTCACAACCACCATGTAAAGCACCTTATAGACACATTCAAATTGAACAGAAAGAAATCCAAGCACAAGTTGAAGAACTGTTAACTCGAAGTCTCATTAGACCCAATAGTTCTCCTTTTGGTGCACTTGTCCTATTAGTCAAGAAGAAAAATAATACCTATAGAATATACATTGACTATCGTGCCCTAAATAAAATCATTGTCAAGAATAGATATCTGATCCCTAGGGTAGATGATCTCATGGATAAACTACAAGGGGCCACAATATTTAGCAAGATAGATCTTAAATCTAAATATTATCAAGTACGATTGGATACACCTGATATTTTCAAAACTACATTTAGAACTCAATTTGGTCATTATGAATTCCTTGTTATGCCTTTTGGTTTAACTAATGCACCAGCCACATTCAGTCGTATGATAAATCACATATTTTTGAAGCATCAACATTGTGTAATTGTTTTCTTTGATGATATATTGGTTTTCAGTAAGAATAAGAATGAGCATTATGAACATTTATCTTTGGTTTTCAAATTATTGAAAGAGAATCAATTATATGCTAATCTTGAAAAGAGTGAATTTTTCCAAATCCACATTGAATACTTAGGACATTGTTTCATTTGATGGTATTAAAGTTGATCCTAAAAATATAGAAGCAATTTTGAATTGGCCAACCTCTAAAAATGTGCATGAATTACATTCTTTCTTAGGTCTTGCTAGCTTTTACAGAAAATTTGTGAGAAATTTTTCATTGCTTACATTACCTTTAGCAAAATTATTAAATAAATGTATTATATATCATTGGTCTCATAATCAACAAATGTCTTTTGATTTACTAAAACATGCTTTAACCCATGCCCTTGTTTTGCAATTACATGACTTCAATGGACCATTCTTTCTTGTAGTCACTGATGCTAGCGGATCAAGAATAGGAGTTGCCCTTATGCAAGATTCACATCCCATAGACTATTCTAGCTGTAAACTTAAACCCTCTGAGATAAAGTATTCTACCTATGATAAGAAATTGCTAGCTATAGTAAAGGCCTTACGTCAATGGAAACACTATTTAATGGGATCTAAATTCATGATCAAAACTAACCAACAAAGCATCAAACTTCTCCTTAGTCAGCCACAAATATCTGACCGTCATATCAAAGGGGCTGCTTTTATTCAAAGTTTTCTCCCACTTATCCAATATCAACCCGAAAAAGAGAATATTGTTGCCGATGCCTTAAGTAGAAGACCAACTATCCATAATATCTCCGTTATATCTTTTGATTCCCTTATCTCTATGAAAGATAGCTATGACCAAGACCCCAGTTTTCAAGTTGCTTGGAATAAATTAGTTGCTAATAATTGGATTCCAATATATTCATTGTCTTATTCTAATGGATTTATGTTTTATGAGAAAAGGTTGTGTATAATCGTTACATTTAGATCATTTGTGTTGCAATAAATTCATTATTCCCCATATCAAGGCCATAGAGATATTATTTCTACTTTACGTACATTGCTTGAAGATTTTTACTGGGCACATATGGAATCTGATGTTTCTAACTTTGTATCTGAACGTTTGATTTGTCAAAGAGTTAAGCAACACTGTGGTAAGAAATATGGTTTATTAATGCCTTTACCAATTCTTGAATGACCATGGGAACATATTTCAATGGATTTTATAACTAGTTTTCCTAACACCCAAGCTAATCGTGATATGATTTTGACTATTATAGATCGATTTAGCAAGCATGCATATTTCATTCCATGCAAGAAAACATTAACTGCATCTCAAGCTACTCAAAATTTTTTTAGAATTATTTTTACTAACCATGGTTTACCAAAAGTTATTATTTCATATTGCGATTCTAGATTTTGCAATAATTTTTGGACTATTTTTTTTGCTAATTTAAGTGCAAAGATTGATTTTTCATCTATATTTCATCCTAAAACTAATGGGCAAACAGAAGCTACTAATAGTACAATATTAGATCTTTTGCGTGCATACACAATTTCAAAACCACAAACATGGGATACACACTTGCATTTACTTCAGTTTGCATGCAATAATACACTGCACACAGCTACATAGAAAGCACATTTTGAAATCATTTATGGACATAGATTGCCTACATCTATTTCATCATTATCAAACAAAGTTAAAGCTATTGATGATATTGCCAATATGCATGCTACTATTTTTGTTGAAGTCAAAGACATGATTGTGAAAGCCCAGCAATCATACACTAAACAAGCTAACAAGCAAAGAAAAGCTATGAGTTTCAAAGTTGATGATTATGTTTGGTTACACATTGAAAAGAGAAGATTGCAAAGTGTTGAGAGACACCCGGTTGCTAAGTTAGCCCCTTGATTTTATGGGAAGTCTCAAGACCATTCACAAAATCAATGACAATGCATTCAAATTAGAACTACCCCAACACTAGAAAATCCATAATACTTTTCATATTAGTTTGTTACGAGCTTTTAGAGGCCAACTACATGTTCACCCTGTCTATGAAAAACCTCCTTTGTTAGAAAAAGAAACTGAAATCCTTGAACCTAAAACTATTCTAGACATTGACTTTATGACCACTAGAACTGGTCGTAGATACTCTAGAAATTTGGTCAAGTTTAAAAATCATCCTATTAAAGAGGCCTAATGGATGCACACCCATGACCCAAGTGCTTACACCTCACTGTTTGCTCCACATTGAGCTAATAGCAATTGAGGACAATTGCTATCCCACCTCAGGGGTATGATGCCAGGAGGCATATTCCACGGTGGATTCCGTGAGACCATAGTGGATTCTGTGACATTTTGTAGTGGATTCTGTAAAACTATATGTATTTGCCGAGGCTTGTACACAAGGTGGATTCCTTGTGCGAGAAGTTGATAGGGACGCCTATCCTTTCTGGGCATCATGTTAATTTAATGTGCACGTGGGTGATTCCATGGCGAGTGATTCCGCAAAATACATATTTAAATTAATGGACCTTTATGAGTTTAGAGTACACTCATATTAAATTAAGGTTAGGACAGAGTTTCAACCTATTTATTTATTTTATAGCTGAAGACTGCCCTTAAAGATGGGCAATGGGATTACATTTGCTGGCCTGTCATCAATATTTCCAAGACAGTTTAGTCTAGGAAGGGTTGCCATGGGGACTTCCATAAAGAGTGTCGCAAGGGCATCAAAGGAGGCTTCTGCTGCTAGCTTATTCTTGGCTTTGATTTTTTCTTTCTCCCTTCTCATATACCTCTAGAATCATTCTATGTGCTTGCCTCTTGATCACATCATTTATCAGGGAGTTAGCTCCACCCAGTTTGTCCATACTCAATAGAACAAAAGAGCTTCAATCTCTCTGGAGGACTCTCTTGTCAACATTTCTTCTACTTCCTTCTTTTCAACATCTTTTAATTCGACTTTCATTCCACTATAGAGGGGAAGATATTTAGTTTTGAAGGTATGAGAACTCATTCTTTTGAGAATAGCCATAGTGCCATCGTCTTGATAATACCAACTTTGGAGGATTTCAATAGTATAGGTTGTGAAGAACACTCTTTCTATACTAACTTCCAATGGGTTGCCAATTGGACAAACAGAAGGTTGTCAATGCACCAAGCATCCCACATATCTTGTTGTTGAGTATCACAAATAGATTCCAACTCTTTTCCTTCTTACTTTTGTGAACTTCAACTGACCATGATTCCTGAAACTTCTTCACAATATCCTACTTGATGATGTCTAAGAATTCTTTGATGAAGGCCAAATCTCCCATGGATGGTCATTCTCTCTATTTATGCTTCTCTTTCAGTTTTGTGGACAACAATTGGCTATTGTGATACAACTTTCTGTAGCTCCAAAGGACATTGGAATTAGTCAGTCACATAGAGCCTGCATCAAGATAGTAACATACTTCTGCCGCAATTCTTGTAGAAAGTTACTTTGCTAATGAAGATCTCAAATTCTTCAATAGTTGCAGGGTTTCTCCAATCTTCCATTGCTTTTCTTTCTCTTCAACAGTGTCATTTCTTCCATTTTCAACCTCTATTGGTACTTTTTGATGGAAGTTTTCCTCGACTGCACACCAAAAACATGGAGCTCCAAGAGAGACATCAAGAAATAGGAAATCTACTGTAAGAAAAACTACCTTGTATCATCAACAAGTATGTTCTTCATCATTTAATCAACCGCAAGAAGAAAAATAATACCAACCTTCTCAAATCTTTATGCAACATCATATAATAATTCTCTCATAGATTTATCACAATAAAACTTCAACAAATTCTTCATATTCTTAATAGAAACTATCAAAAAAAAAAGAGTGTAATGTTCTCATTACTTAGTTTATTTTAATAAACAATATGTGTTTACATTCCAAAGAAAATTGATTTATGTTACACATTTTTAAAAAAACTAGCTCTAGTTATGAAACTGGTTCTACTTATGAAGATAATTGTTATTATTGAGGTATTATATGTCAGTTCATGGAAGAAAGACTTGGGAAACCCTCCCAAGACTAGCTTATTAAAACTATGTTTGTAGTATAGAACAACAAAAAGAACTAGCCTAGTGGATAGTCACTTGGTGGTTCATTGCACTTGGGTGACGACACTACTGGGATGGGTGACCTCTCGGGAAGATTTTCCTACAAGCTAGTGGGAGCTTCTCATGTGCAGCGAACGGTGCCAACGAAGCCTTTGTAGCCCATTGCCAAGTATACCAAGGCCAAGATGCCAAGGTCTATGCCTTGGTCGTCGCATTAGTCATACGCCTTGGAGTGATGCCTGCTTGACGACGCGACGCGCAGTGTGTTCTTGCCCATATATTCATCAAATTTTATCTTTATGC
The DNA here is from genome assembly GCF_053477565.2 of Lygodium microphyllum. Classification (NCBI taxonomy): domain Eukaryota; kingdom Viridiplantae; phylum Streptophyta; class Polypodiopsida; order Schizaeales; family Lygodiaceae; genus Lygodium; species Lygodium microphyllum. Next base: position 21,895,243 of record NC_141148.1, on the reverse strand, counting down.
TACAAAAATGGAGCCCCTCCTTGACATCATAAAAAAGGCTAAAAGAAAGTGTTCTCTTTGTCGTCGATGATATCATCAAAAAATGCTAAAAAGCAAGTGTTCTCTCTTTACTATCAAGAATCGCGTGGTGGGGGGACTTGCTCAAGATGATGCGCCGCCGAACACACAGAGAATGCACAAGGAGAAGATCACTCAAGAGACAAGAAGAGAGATGGAGGCCAAAACATTTTCTTGCTGGTTTCTTCTTCTTTTTCCACACACTTTACAATGTACACAAAGTATAGATAAGATACAACATTAAAGAAAGTGGCCTACTAAGTCAAACAATGCATAGCTGACTACACTAGACGATTGGTGCTATAACTATGCCAGCTGTAAATAGGTGTAACAACCTGAATATAATAAGTAATGATTTAGTGGCCATGTGAGAGTCATAATGACCACCGATGTGCTAACGACGTGTAGACCCATCTAACCAGGCGGTCCATCAGTAATGTCTGCATGTGTTGAGCTTGTCACCTCAACACTCCCCTCAAGCTCAACTGCATCTCTGCAACTCCAAGTAAGCTTCGAAACTTTTGAAGCTTCTCTGTACCCAATGCCTTCATGAAGATGTCAGCTATCTGATCTTGTGTGCTAACATACACCAAGTCAATCTCACCTGCTAGTACCTTCTCTCTCACAAAGTGGTAGTGTACCTCAATATGTTTTGTCTTGGCATGGAACATAGGGTTCTTAGCCAACTGTATACTGCTCATGTTGTCACAATAAATGACAACTGGACCTTCCACCTGCACATCTAAATCAGCCAATAACTTTTGCAGTCATACTACCTCACATGCTGCAATAGCAGCACCTCTATACTCAGCCTCTGTACTCGACAAAGCAACTGTAGATTACTTTTTGCTGCTCCAAGTAATTGCTGCACTACCAAGAGAGAACATGTATCCTCTGGTAGATCTTCTATCAGCAGCCTAATCTGCAGTTGTGTATCCAAACAACTGTACATCTATACCTGCCTCATAGAAAAGTCCATAATGTAATGTGGACTTCACATATCTCAATATGCGTCTAACTGCATCCAAATGTGACTTTCGAGGTACTTGCATAAACTGGCTCACAAGACCAACAGCGTAGCTCAAGTCTGGCCTTGTAATGGTCATGTAGATCAAACTCTCCACTATTCTCCTGAACATAGTAGGGTCTTCTATCTCATCCCCAACATTAGCACTCAACTTTACATTCTGCTCCAATGGGACTGAAAGTGGTTTGCATGCTGTCATACTATACTTGGACAACATATCCAAGCCATACTGTCTTTGGGACAGCCATATACCATCATCGCATCTGATCACCTCAATGCCAAGGAAGTACCTTAGCTCACCTAAATCCTTTATCTCAAACTTCTTCTTCAAAAAGTCCTTGACTTCAGCAATCCCACTATCACTATCACCTGTAATAATCAAGTCATCCACATAGATGACTATGATGACCAAACCTGCATCTCCCTTTCTCACATAAAGTGAGTGATCAGCATCAGAAACATAAAAGCTAATATTGACAAGATACTCTCTAATCTTGTCAGACCATGCTGTAGGTGCTTGCTTGAGCCCATAGAGCGCCTTCTTCAACTTGCACACATACGTGGGATGCTCTAAATCTTCATAACCTGCTAGCTGAACCATATACACTTCTTCCCGCAAATAACCATGCAAGAAGGAATTCTTCACATCCATTTGCTGCAACCTCCAACCTTTAGCTGCTCTGCCAAAGAAATCACAAATTTGACAGTTGCCATCCTAGCAACTCGACTGAAGGTTTCTTCATAATCTGTGCCATATGTCTGGGCATAGCCTTTTGCAACCAGCCTAGCTTTGTACCTACTAATAGAACCATTTGCATTGTGCTTAATCTTATAAATCCACTTACATCCAATAGCTTTCTTGCCCTTCAGTAATGATACTAGATCCCAAGTCTTATTGGCCTCTAATGCAGCCATCTCCTCATCCATTGTTGCATCCCAATGAGTATGACCAATAGCATCCTCAAAATAAGTGGGCTCAACATCCTCAACTAGTTTCACCATATAAGCATAATGGTGAGCTGCATAGCCTTCAAAACCAAATCTTTTAACAGGGTATCTGACTCTGCTAGATCTGCGTACCACCGGATCACTCAATGGAGCCTTTACATTACTATGAGCTCTCTGCAAACCTGGTGTCCTGACAGAAGGAATACCAAGCTCATCATCCAAGCTCTCTGAGCCACTGGAGTCTCCATCAAGAACTGCATCAATGCCATTTGACACTTTATTCTTTCCTTTGTCTTTATCCTAGACCAAGGACTACCAGATGATGTCTCTGGTCCACTAAGAGTCCATGATTCTTGCTTTTTAGCCTACACATGAGTGTCATGATCATCATCATCATCAAATGCATCACCACTAGATGCATACCAACTGCTCATTTCATCAAAGATAACATCCCTGCTCACTCTGAACTTACATGTGACAAGGTTATAACAATGATACCCTTTTTGCTCTAAAGAGTATCCACTAAAGACACACTTTTCAGCCTTTGGATACAGTTTCTTCCACAACTCATATGGCACATGAACATATGCAATACAGCCAAATACCTTCAAGTGCAATACATCAGGCTTCTTGCCAATAAAGCATTCTTCAAGAATCATCCCATGAACTGTAGCTGTGGAAGTTCTGTTCATAATATAAACAGCAGTATGAACAGCCTCAGACCAAAAATACTTAGGCATATTCTTTTCAGCCATCAAGGCGTGTGCAACTTCTACAATATGCCTATTTTTTCTTTTTGCAACCCCATTTTGCTGTGGGATATACCTGCATGTGAACTGTCTCTTTATCCCATGAGACCTCAGAAAATCATTGAACTCATTCGAGAGGTACTCTCCCCCTCCATCTGACCTCAAGCACTTTACTTTTAAGCATGTTTCTCTTTCAACTGTAGCCTTGAAAGTTCTAAAGTGTTGAAACTCTTCACTCTTTTCCTTCATAAAATATACCCACAGCTTTCTAGAACAATCATCAATGAATGTGACAAAGTATGAACTGTCTCCAAGAGATACATTTTGTGTAGGCCCCCAAATATCTGTATGCACAACATCAAGGATATTTCTGCTTACATCTCTGTCATGTGAAAAGAGTTGTCTTGCGTGCTTACCAAACTGACATGCTTCTCATACCTTATGAAATTCTGCAACTCTAAATGTAGGCAAACTTGTAACCAACCCTTTGGACTGCATTAATTTTAGCCTTTGTACATTTGCATGTCCAATGCGTTTGCGCCAAATTTCTATAACTGCAACAACACCTTTTCCTTTAGCATACATAGTAGCATTCATAGTAGGAATTCTAGCATCCACAGTAAACATACGTCCAACTCTACTTCCCTTTGCAACCAATATGCACTTGTCATTGAAGTCTTCTACAAAGCAACCCTTTGCGTTAAATCTGACTTGCAGCCCTTGCTCTACCATCTAACCAACTGACACCAAGTTCTTTGTAATAGATGGCACATGTAATACATCTAAAAGACTCTTTGTCTTACCATCATGCAAGGACAAGGGAACTTTTTCAATGTGTGAAATTGGGTGGCATGAATCATCAGCCATCTGCACATAACCTGTATTTTGCAAATCCTGCATCTCTCCAAATCATTTTGCATGGCTAGTCATATGATTGGATGCACCTGAATCAACATACCAAACATCATTATGTGTTCTCTTTCCTGTAATAGCATTCAACACATGTTGCATAACAAACATACGTTCATTTTTGTCTTCATTCTGTCATGAAGATGATGCATAGTTTCCTTGCTGCAACTTACCACTGCGAATATCATCTTTCTTAGCATAACATTGGGATGCAATATGACCTATTTTGCCACAGTAGTGACACACAATACCAGAGTTGTTAGAACCTATGTTCTGCCATCCACCTCTTCCTCTAAAGCTCCCCCTGCCTCTAAAGTTACCACGACCTCTTGAAACTTGCATATCGCCAAATTGCTGATTCAATCAGTTTTGCTGGTTGTCACTACCACGTCCTGTACCACGGCCTCTTGAAGAGAACCTGCCACGTCCCCTTCGTGAATTGGAATAGAAAGCTTGGACCTGTTCACCACTTCTTTCAGATGTCTCACTCTACATGTTGATCTCTTCAGTGATCATAAGGGAGACCAACTCATCGAAATCTAGAAATGGCTTTTTGACATATACAAAAGTTGCAAAAGACTTCCAAGCCTTTTCATTGTTAAGTCCACCCAAGGTAGACGACACCAAATCATCATCATCAAGCATTGCATCAATCGCTGCCAAGGCATCTGCAATGCTCCTTACCTTCAGTGCATACTCATTGATAGACATCTTCCCTTTCTTCAATGTATTCAACTCTTGCTTGAGTTGAATCTTTCGTGTCTTTGTATTTACGAAAAACGTACTTTCAAGTATGGTCCAAGCTGCATATGAATTCTCTGCATTTCTAATATGTCCTAGCATATTATTGTCAATTACTGCACCCAATACATAACCTTTTTGTCTTTTGCATTCCATTCCTTGCGTGCCTTTGTCTCTTCTGCAGTTAGAGGATCACTCACCTCTGGCTCCTTTTCTTCACCTGAAACAAACTCGTAGAGACCTTTTCCAATAAGTAAGTTCGTGACACAAAACTTCCATGAAGGGTAGTTGTTCTTGTCGAGCTTCTCAATGATGGGGTTTCCATTGTTCTCTGCCATTATCACAAAACTAATACCAAACAACAAGTAAATCTTCTGCAACCCTCGACTTGTAGTGCACAGCAATACACCAGATAGCCTTTTTCACTATCTCCTGCTCAATAATACATGCAATCTGCAACCACTTTGCAGATAAACCTTGTGTTTATTCACTGGTAAATACCTTTGAACTTACAGATCTAAAATATGTAACCTGTGCATTTGTATACGACAAACACAACTGAAATTGCAGGGTATCTTGAACTGTTGTTCGCAGCCTTGCGAGTCTAAAACGGGACCTGAAATGACCTCGGATGGACAAAATAGCAGCAGGAAAGCCCTAAAGGGATGATCTGCAGAATACAAAGCGCTCTTCGCACACACCAAATCTCACTGCAATCTGAGATTTTTGCTCTGCCCTACTTCCGGTGCCTCTACAAGCACTATCCAAGAGAAGAAATAGAGAATGGAAGAGCTTCTTACCCGTTGCTTGCTTGCTCAAATCCTTGGCTCCTCTCCTTCCCTTTAGCCTTCAATACCAGCCTCAATCAGTGGTGCAGCTCTGATACCATGTCAAGAATCACGTGGTGGGGGGACTTGCTCAAGATGCTGCGCCGAACACACAGAGAATGCACAAGGAGAAGCTCACTCAAGAGACAAGAAGAGAGATGGAGGCCAAAACGTTTTCTTGCTAGTTACTTCTTCTTCTTCCACACACTTTACAATGTATAAAAAGTATAGATAAGATACAACATAAAGAAAAGTGGCCTACTAAGTCAAACAATGCATAACCGACTACACTAGACGATTGGCACTATAACTATGCCAATTGTAAATAGGTGTAACAACTTGAATATAATAAGTAATGAGTCAGTGGCCATGTGAGAGTCATAATGACCACCGATGTGCTAACGACATGTGGACCCATCTAACCAGGCGGTCCATCATTAATGTCTGCATGTGTTGAGCTTGTTATATCAACATTTACCCCCCCCCCCCCCTCGATTGCTATATAAATAGGGGTAGAGCATCACATCACACACACACACACACACACACAGACAAACGACCCATGCAGAAGTCTCTTTGCTATTAACGCAATGAAGCTCTGTTGTAATTAGCCTCTCTCTCTCTCTCTCTCTCTCTCTCTCTCTCTCTCTCTCTCTCTCTCTCTCTCTCTCTCTCTCTCTCTCTCTCTCTCTCTCTCTCTCTCTCTCTCTCTCTCTCTCTCTCTCTCTCTCTCTCTCCACCCCTATGTGGATGCGCTGCTCGAATCCATCAGCTTCTTCCATGGATTCTAAGAGACGTTGAGATGCTGAACGAGGTCACACTCAGAGAATTCCCCAAAGTGAAGTAGTCGCTGTTGAAACACAAGCAGAAGTTAATTCCAAATCCATTCAACCTGAATGATGGGTTATTCCACAACAAATCGAGGTTGTGGCCATAAACTGTAATCAGGATGGATGGCCAAATGGAGATAATCAGGTTAGTACATAAGAAAAGGATCACCATTAGTTAGAACTTACTTAAACTTATAAAAGAATATTAGTATTATCAAATGTTTTTTAGGAGGAACAATGATGAGTTATGGCTCTTATGATTCTGAACTTGCACAGCTGAACGAGTTGTGGATTGTAGTGGTTTGGGACATTGGGTCCCCAACCCAATGCTTCCTTACACTCTGCAAAGTGTGGAGAAACTCACTTGCGGGTGGGGGTCCTATGCTCATGAGGGAGATAAGTGTTTTTTATATTTGATCACTCGAGCACTTGAGAGGGCAAAGGGTTGAGTGATAAGTACCCTTGTTATGTAGGATGACTCTAGAGGCTTAAGGAAGCTTAGAGGGACTCTGAGCCAATAAATTCCATGTTGACCACGGATGGAGTGCAATCACATATAGCCCAATCCTGAGGGATTGGAAGGTCCTATCCTAGGCTAGACAATGTCTTTCTATGAAAAGATAGTTTTTGTATCACTTCGCAGAGTGATGGTGAAATAAAGTATCTGATTTTTGAATTGTTTGTTATGTGCTAAAGATTGAGTTTAACAAATCCAGTTTAATGGAGTAATAAAAGGAAGTTGATTTTATATGTTCAAATAGTGTGGTAGTATGCTTTGGTGATTAGAAAACTAAGTAAACCCCATCAAGGAAAGTGGGAGGCTTTGATCCTGATGATTGGATGCCTATGGATGGGTGGACCCGATAAGTTGAGTAACTTTCCAACACTAGATAGAGTTAATTAAATCGTGACCCTCCTAATACTGATAGGATTAGTTACCAGGTTTAACATCATTTTAGGGGGCCGAAGCTGAGATTTTACCTTATGGGTAGGGGGATCGAGTTACACTCTCCCCCATCTCTCACTCTCTTTAAACCAAGTGCGGTGTTAACCTCACTCCTGCCTTTGATTTATTACAAAGTGATCTTTCTTAGGTGGGTGTTAGATTGTTGTTAGGGGTGACTGGTCCATGCTTCCCCTATGAAGTAGAACTGAGATTCCCATATTCAACTAAGTCCAAGGTTTCCCATGGGGGGACGGGATGGTGATGTGCATGGATATGAATTTCAGTCGACTACTAAGAGGACTCCTCCAGGTCTATTAGAGGAGGAATCTCACAAAGAGAAGACAAAAAAATGCTCGAGTTTGAATGGAAATCATCATGTAGTATTCATATTTCATCATCTTCATAGTCTCTATCTCATGTCTCACTCATAGATACGTTATTTTTAGCATGGAAATTTTGCTATCTCTCACTCTCTATCTCTCTCACATATGCTCTCTATCAATAGTACATTGAAATAATGAAGAATAATCCCCCATAATCCCTCTTTGGTTTTAGATACCTCTCCCAAGAGGTATGTCTGATATGAAGGATCACCAGAGCCATTACAGTGTCCTTTTGTAGCTCAACAATGTCTCTGCCACTTCAGTCTTCACTTGAGTCTTCAACAACTACGTCATCTGCTTCTTTGAGCTATTTTGAACTTGTATTCATCTCTTCTCAAGACTAGAAAAAATTCCCAAGATGCACATGCATCCCACAAAACACTTACAGAGACATACAAAACAAAAATGAAATAGAGATAGATACTCTATAGAAGCTCAACAGAAGGTCTACAGTACCATACAAAAGGTCATCAGAAAGCACTTAGCTCAACTGAAACCATTCAAAACCATCAAGAATCATTCAGTAAGCTTCTAAACACTCTTAGAATCCATCAATCATCATTCCAACCTCTCATATAGAAAAAAATATAAACAAAACAAAAGCTAAATAGAACCAATCAGAACCTATCAAGCACTCAATAAAACCTTTCAGCACATCATATCTCCATTGAAAATATAATGAGCTTCTCAAACCTATTCAACCCTATCCAAAAATCTCTCAAACACTTCCAAAACAATCAATCATCATTCAAATCATGCAAAAATCACCCAAAAATCAAACAAAAAAAACCAAAACTTTGTAGTGGTGATCACCTTAGAGTCATTAGAAGTGAGCAAGTGCTCACTCATGAGTAGGTGCTTGTGGGATCTTGGTTACAATTTGGGTCAATAGAATATTTGAAGACTCAAGGATTGAGCACCCTTTCTTTTATTTTTTCTTTTCCTCTATTTTGGTTGACATTTCTAAACCTTGGTTTTTGGGACATGAGATTGAGGATCATACATAACACTTGAGAGTTTAGGCATCCACACAGTAGGGTGTTACTCTCATAGTATCCTTGGGCTTCCAATAAGGCTTTTTGAAACCAATGCTAGTTATTCATGTGTGAACTTTAGGAGTGCTAACTCTACCATTCAGGCCTAGAGTTTGAGGCATGGACACTATGCATTCCCAATGATTGATGTTTATGAGACTGTGGTCTATGCGTAGGGACCTCCTTGAGTGTTTGAGCCGTAGTTTTGGGTGGGATTTCTAGATGTGGCTATGAAGTTACTATGGGAGTACATTGGGATGTACTAGCTTCTCCTTAGGGTTGACACTAGGTTTGGCTATCATAGGCACTATAGGCTTTGGGACAATGGTGGTGCCCTTGCTGAAAGTTGTTCCTATTCTAACATTACTAATGGCAAGGTGGATGTGTTGCAACGTGTAGTCAACATTACAATGAGCTTGTTTTTTGAAGATGCACCCCAACAATAATTCCTTACCAACATCTGCTTGTTAGATAGCACATAAAAGTCGATGGGTAGGCTCTCAATCTCAATAGAAACCATTAGTTTGCATTTTTCAAAAAGTGAATAAGACTACTCCCCAAATGGACTAAGTTTTGCATTGGTTGGTTGCAATTGGGATTGTCCCATTGTGGTCCAGTCTTCATACATTAAGATATTTGAGTCAGCTCCCTCATCAATTAGTGCATCAAGGGTGCATGCCTTTTGGGAAGTTATGGTTATTTGGAAGTAGGCTGGTGCTACTACTTCCTCATCTACCTCCTCAAGTTCAGTTATGGTTGCAACCCTCACTTTCATCAATGGTTCTGTCAATCAGAGGTTCATGAAGTGGATGTGATGCCTTGAAAGGTCCCAATCCCCTAACCTTTATTTTCTACTTGTGTCCCTTGATAGAGTATAGCAAGAATAAGTCTCCTTGCCAAAAGTCTTGTTGTTTGGTATGTTTGTCAAACCAACTCTTATGTCATGCATTTTCATAGATTAGATCATGGGTTGCAATGAGGCAAGTCTCAAATAGGCATTCTAGCTCTACTAACGAATTTGTCCATGCTTCTTGGCCCTCACATCTCTCCTAGGTTATTATTCTCAAGCTTAGAACAAAGAATTCCACTGGTAGAATAGCTTTGATTTTGTAGGTCAACCTAAATGGAGTCTGTCCTATGGCTATTTTATAGGCTATCCTATATGCCCAACTGTCGTGAGCTTGTTATCCCAATTGTGCTCCATGTGAAGCATATATACTACTTTTGTTGGAACACTCACCAATATCTTGTTTGTGGATTCGGCTTGATCATTGGCTTGAGGATAATATGGTGAGGACTTTCTGTGGATTATTAAAAAGGTGGATAATAAATGAGTGATCAATTCATTGATGAAGTGTGTACCTTGGTCACTAAACATCTCCATTAGGCAACCAAACCCTGAGATTACTTACTCCCAAAGGAACTTGGCCATGGTCCTTGCATAATTTTTACGAGTTGCTTGAGCTTCCATCCACTTGGTTAGGTAGTTTGTGGCAACAATGATGTACTTGGCTTGGGAGTATTGTGCTACATGGTTTATTGGACCAATGAAGTCGATTTTCCACTTTTCGTATGGTTAGCACACAATCACCAAGGTCAACTCCATTTTGTCCTCATGAGTAGGGACTTTGGTCTATTAGTACTCATCAAAATGCTTCACGAACTTAGTTGTATCACAGAATAGCATTGGCCACCAAAATTGAGACTAAAGCACCTTGCGTGCAGTAGTGTCTCCACTGAAATGCCCTCCAACAAATCCACCATGTGCTTCTTTGAGCACATCATACATTTCATCTTTGTAGACACATCTTCTTAAGATTCCATCCTATCCTAACCAATACAGTTGACCTGCAATCAACTGATATGGTTGGACCTTGAAGATTAGCCTTTTTAGTCTAGCTTTTTCTATGGGTCGTTCTGATAGTCTATTCTCGAGGATGTGGACTATGTTGTTTGCCCAATATGTTGTGAGATCTTATCTAAACAAATCTCGTGTGCTAGACATTCTAAAAAGATGTGCATCTGGTAGATCAACTGATTCCCTTTCCAATGGCTTCTCCTATGGGTATGCGAGACATATGATCTACCATATAATGTTGTTTGCCCTTACGTACAACCACCACAGAGAAATAAAATTCCAAAAGTAAAAGTAACCATCGACCAATGCATCATGTTACATAGGGTTTGTTTACAAGATAAAGCAATACTTGATGATCCGCAAAGAAGGTAAAGGGTCTCACTAGAAGATATTGTCTAAACTTCTTTATGGTGAACACCATGGCTACCCCTTTCCTCTGTATTGTGAAGTAGTTCATTTTTATTTCAGTGAGTTGTTTGCTAGTAAAGCTCAATGGATATTCTAAGTTATGTTTGCCAGGCTGGCACAACATTCCCCCACGACAAATTTTGATGCATCAATGTACACATGAAAGGTAATGTACCAATTTGGGGCCCTTAATATAGGAGATAAAATTAAAGCACATTTAAGCCTTTCATAGGTATATTGACATTCTTCAATCCACTTGAATACTATCAATAGCTTGTACAAGGGTCTAGCAATCAATACATAGTTCAATACAAACCACCAATAGTATCATGTGTGACCTAAGAAACATTAAACTCCCCTGAAATTGGTCAAAAGGGGAAGTTCTATAATCACCTTGACTTTAGAAAAGTCTATGGCTATCCCATTCCTTGACACAATGTGCTTCAAAATACAACAATGCTTAGGGTTTTAGTGAGAGGCTATATTACCAATACCATTTAAAAACTATTTGTAACTTTTCCAAGTGCTCTTTCCAGCTAGTGTGGGTGCACAAATAATTGACAAAGACTTCCAAAAATTTTCTAAGCATGTCCTTAAAGATGGCACACATGAGGCATTGGAAGGTAATATGAGCATTGGTCAGTCCAATGGCATGACTATGTAGGAGAACATCCCCCATTTGGTGGTGATTGTCATCTTGTGTCTATCGTTTGAATGGACTTGCACTTGGCTATAGCTTGAGAAGCCATCCAAAAACTATAGGCTTCATTTTCTACCACTCTCTCTAACATGTGCTCTGTGTATGGTAACATGTAGTTGTCTTTCTTGGTGCTTTATTGATCTTCTTATAGTTTATGCACACTCGAATCTTCCCATTCTTTTTCATGACTATGACTATGGGTGACACCCAATCTGTGTGCTCTATCTCATAAATGAATCCTGCCCTCAATAGATTATCAATCTCCTCCTTTACTACATGTGCATGATTAGGATTCATTGCATATGGTCGTTTCTTGACTTGTACTACTTTGAGGGTCATGGGAGTATTATGAGTCACTATGCTTAGATCTATTCCAATCAACTCACCCAACCATGCAAACACATAGGAAAACTCCCTTAAGAGATTCATGAGATCATTCTCTTCCTCTTTAGTTAGGCCATTTTCTATGTACATGGGTCAAGGCTTGTTTTCCTGCCTTGCCAAGTGGTTGTGGTCCTTTGATGGGTTCACTTACTTTCCCTTTCTATTTAGCTCCCATCAACACCACTATTCTATCACCCTTTTTATACTTCGTGAATCACTTAGGTAGGTCCTAGGGTTTCTTCTGTCGTTCAACTTTGGAAGACTTTTCCTATTTCTTTTTCTCATTCTTTAGCCTGTTGTGCCTTAATTGGACTAGAAGGTCCCCCTTAGTGCATTGGATTCCATGTGTTTGAGGTATTTCCAAGTCACTATTAGAGCCCGCCGCCTCCTCTGACTTGGAATTGTACTTGTCATTCTCACTAGAAGAGGCATTTAATTGGGTCCAAATTGTATTAAATTTCTTATGACTATCATATTAAGAAATGATCACTCATTGAAAGTAAACATTATCCATACGGATTGAATGAAGAGATATTGAATGAATATATATGTTCTATTTGGTTTTGATGGGCATGTTTTGCTTCTATTTTGGTCTATTTTCTTTCTATTTGAGAGGTTATGATTGTAAATTAATGGTTTCACGAGTAAGAGTATGATGGATGGTCTTTGATGGTTTAAGTCGGTTTTGGTTTGAGCTATATGGTTTTTATGCCTTCTATTGACGTTCTATAAAGTGTTTTGTAGAGCTTTTGTAAATCTTCTATTTTATTTTGTTTGCTTTTGTAAGTGTTTTAATGGATTTTTAGCTTGTAAATATTTTGGATCTTGGAAAGAGTTGAAATGAAAGCTCTTTGAAGCTCGAAAAAGTAGTGGTAAGTTGATGAAGACTTAAAGTAAACAAAGACTGAGATGAAGTGATAGTGATGAGCTCTCAAGGGTCATTGTAGTATCTCTCGTGACTTTTCATATCACACATACCTCTTGGGAGAGGTATCCATGACCAAGAGAGGATTATTGAGTACATTATTTATTGAGGGTTGATATGAGTGTGTTTTTTGTTGAATTTTTGGGTGATTTGAATGATGATTGGTTTGGAAGTGTTTGAGAGAGTTTTGGATAAGGTTGAATATGTTTGAGAAGCTCATGATGTTTTTCATTGGAGATATAATGTGCTAAAAGGTTTTGTTGAGTGCTTGATAGGTTCTATTTAGTTTTTATTTTATTTTGATTTCTTTCTTTTAGTTGAGTTGAATCTTTCTAATGACCTTCTATAAGGTATTGTAGACCTTTTGTTGAGCTTCTGTAAAGATTTTGTAGATCCTCTGTATGCCTCTGTAATAAGTGTTCTATGGGATGAATGTTTAGCTTGGAAAAGTTTTCTAGTCTTAGGAAGAGATGAATACAAGCTCAAAAATAGCTCAAAGAAGTGAAAGAAGTAGTTGTTGCTAAAGACTCAAGTAAAGACTAAAGTAACAGTGACACAGTTGAGTTACGAAAGGACACTATAGTTGCTCTCATGACTTTTCATATTAAGCATACCTCTTGGAGGAAGGGGTATCCGTGGGATTATGGAGTGTTATTATTTATTATTCCAATTTACTATTGAGAGAGAGCATATGTGAGAGGGATAGAGTATGAGAGATAGTCAATTTTCTATGAGAACCATTGTATCTACATTAGAGAGACTATGAAGAATGAAGATTATGAAAGATGAATACTATAAGATGATTTCCATTCAAGTTGATCTCTCTTTTGTATCATTGTGGCTCTTTTATGGTTTCTATGAGAAATATGAAGAGTGTGCTGAAGTTTTGTTGTGAGAAATCTGTGGAGAATTTCTATATGATGCTATACATGAAGATCTGAGAAGATTGGTGATGTTTTTTTTCTTGTGGTTGATTAAACCATGAAGAAAATGCTTGTTTATGATAAAAGATAGACTTCTTGTAGTAGATTCTTCATTTTTCTTAGTGTCTCAGGCTCCATGTTTTTGGAATGTAGCCAGGGAAGACTGCCATCAACAAACACCAATAGAGACTGAAAATGGAGGAAGTGGCACTGTTGAGAGGGAAGAAAAGAAATGGTACATTAGAGAGTCCCTACTACTCTTGAAGAATTGGAGATCCTCATTGCTAAAGCTACTTTTTACAAGAAGCACATCCCTCAATGGCGGAAGCATATCATTACCTTGATGCAAGTTCTATGTGATATACTGACTCCACTATCTTCTGAAGCTACAAAAAGTTGTATCATAATAGCCAATTGTTTCCCACAAAATTGAAAAGAGAAGCAAAAACAAAGAGAATGACCATCCATGGGAGATTCGGTCTTCATTGAAAATTTTCCAAACTTCATCAAGTGGGAGATTGTGAAGAAGCTTTAGGAGTTGTGATCAGCTAAAGTTCACAAGAATAAGAAGGAAAAGAGTTGGAATTTGTTCATGGATACTCAATAGCAAGATACATAGGATGCTTAGTGCACTGACAATGTTTTTCCAACTAGCAATGGAATCCATTGGAAGCTAGTAGACATAGTGCTCTTCACAACCTATGCTATTGAAACCCTCCAAATTTAGTATTATCAGAACAATGCCACTATGGCGATCCTCAGAAGAATGAGTTTTGATACCTTCTCCCCCTCTGCTCCAGTGGAATGAAAACAAAATTTAGAGACGTTGAAAAGAAAGAAGTAGAAGAAATATTGACAAGAGAGTCCTCTAGATAGATACTGAAGCCCTTTGATTCTGTTCTATTGAGTACTGACAAACTAGGTGAAACTAACTCCCTGATGAATGGCGCAATCAAGTGACAAGCACTAGAATGAGTTCAAAGGTATATGAGAAGAGAGAAGGTGAAAATCAAACCTGAGAACAAACTAGTAGTAGAAGCCTCCTTTGATGCCCTTATGAAACTCTTTACAGAAGTCCCCATGGCTACTCAAAGTCCCCTTCCTAGTTAGATCCATCCCAGAAATATTGATGATAGGTGAGAAAATGTAGTCACATTGCCCATCTTTAAGGAAGAGTACAATGAAGACCCTAATCTTCATGTAGCTAAGTTCATGGTAGTGTGTGTAGCTAACAATGCCAAAACCCCTGAGCATTGTTTAGCGATATTTTCGGTCACTTTCAAAGGCACAGTGTTTCACTGGTATGAGAGGCAAGTAGTATTAACTTTGGCACATGGGATGACTTGAAGTTAGCCTTTCTTCACTAAACTCAGGTGTGAAGGTTTTAAATAGCATATGCAAGAGGAGTTCATAAACTTAAGTTAGTCCTATAGTGAATGGGTAAAATCATGTCTCTAGAATGGAATCCATACTGAAGAGATAGACCAATCATCAGTTGGATGAGGGCATCCAGAAGGGAGTTTTTCTTATAGGCTACAACCAGAAGCTCATAAGTTTGTGAAGCTTAGAAGACCATTCAACCTGCAAGTTGCAATGAAAGATGGAAGACTATATGATGAAGTTGAAGCAAGGCTATTGAGACCTCAGAAAGAGGAGTCTTACCTCCTCCCATATGCTAGGAATAGTATACCCACTAAATGCAGTCCTAGGGACTATTCCCTATCTCTACCCTTTGATGCAAACAGTACCGTAGTATAGTGTACCAAATCCATAGTGGCCATAGCAGAAAGTAATATCTTAAATGATGGTTCAACCACAACAATACTGGCCTCAAACAATTTCCCCAATGGCGATTCAACAATAATATCGGAATCCTATCAACTCGAAAATAAAAAACCACTAGTCTCAACAAGAGCTCTGAATCAGAATCAGAACAAAGGACCCTCTAGACCAATCCAATGAGCCTATGTAGTGATTACGAAGACTTCGCAAAACCCTCTTGCAAGTACTTTATGAGGAGAAAATTTGAGGGACTATCTATCCAATTCAATTGCAAGCATAAAGAAAGAATTGATGGATGTGATTATACAACAATTGCATATGCTAAAGGTGAATACCACCAACATATCCAATCTTGCAGAAGGTGGAAGAGATGTGATGTGTTCTAATACATGGTGCAGAAAGTACCATTAGGCAAGACATTTAGCCATTGAATGTATTTGAAAACAAACTATCCTTGGAGCATTCTATTTGTACTATTTAAGAAGAACCATATAGAGGATATGTGCTCTATGAAGGAGATGCATGAAAGAAAGAAGAAATATGAAGAAGCAAGATTCAACTTGTTGGAATTCAAGATGACTAGCCAGGATATTGAACCAAAGCCTAGAAAGTTCAATCCTAATTTTGGCTCAAAGAGTTTTCCCTCTCAGAGTTACAGAGGATGATAGTCTGGCGAAAGGCAGAGATTAGAAGTCAAGTGTTACAAGTGCGGAAAAAAGTGACATATCTTACCAAATTATCCAAACCCTAGAAGTTCTATGGACTATAAACTCTAATGCAGTCGATATAAAGGAGAAGGCCACACTGCAACTATCCTAGTCCAACTCCTGTGAAAGTCACAATACTACTAATATAACCAATAGAAGACCCAAGAACCTACCTCCAATTTGTGGAATTGGAAGTTGCTGCAATAACATGTGCCAAGAGAAGAGAACCCATAGTTCCAAAATAGAACATTTCCTCTATCAAAAGGTGAGGTTCAATCTTCAAAAGGAGAAATAAAACAATACATAATAGAACGGTATGGAGCAATCTAGTACTACAGAAGAATATAGAGACTACAGAGATAGGATCAGGGATCCAAGAGATAGAGAATAAAGAAAAACCCCTCAGTGATAGAAGAAGTGTAGATATTGCTGCTTCTAGAGGAAAGAGAAAAGATAAAAGTTGGTGTTGCCCCATTCCCTAAACACATTCAAACCAAACCCAACATTTCAATAGCTGCTAATGCTATCCCCCAGTATTCAAAAGAAATTCAAAAGCATACTGACAAGAAGATGAGGCTTAAGGATTGCTCCTACAACTGCCCCCAAGTCGTTCAATAAATCCCTAGATCTTGTGAAAGAAGTGGATGTGGCTAATGCCTTATTGGATCTTGGTACTCTAGAGATTGGTATTTGGATTGAAGGTTGGTTTATTATTTTGCAAATGCATTAATTGATGAAGGCTCATCAATGAACATAATGACATATGTGACAATGAAGAATCTAGGCCTGCAAGATATGCATCCTACACAATGGCTTATTAGACTTGTAGACCAGAGAAGAATTAAGCCTTAAGGCATTCTTCAATATGTGAAGACAACTCTTGTAGGATGAGACTATTGACTGACCTAATTGGTGGTAAAACCAAATTCCTATGGGACCTCATACCCTATGCTTCTAGGAGAAGACCATGGATTTTTAAAGCAAGAGCACGAACAGATTGGTTTAAGGGAACCCTAACCCTAGGTAGAGGACCCAATAAGGTGGTAGTCAAGTTGTATGGTTCACAAAAAGGTAATGGATCCATCTCCATTGAAGTCTTAACCGACTCCTCTAGCAAAGTTAAAGATGGCACATTAGTAGATGAAGAAGATATTAAACAGATCTTTTCCAAGAAAACAAAGGCACTGTCTCTAACAGTGGCCATTGTAAGCCAACTCCTAAAAGATGCAAAGTCCTTGTGTATGGGTAAATACCCCCTACACCTGACCTAGGAATGACTTTGAAAATCACCTCTGATAGTGAGATAGAGTCCTGGATGTACTGTTCTCCTTATTACATGGCCATAGTAGAGTCAGAGACAAAAGTAAAGATACACACTGAAGTAGAACCAAAGCTAGAGGCAAAAGTAGAGGATATAATAGAGAGTCTATTTTTCTTGTACAAAGCCCCTATAGAGGCCGAGTTGAAGACAATGAGTCGAAGATGAGGATGAAATTCAAGAGAAAGACAATGAAAGCAACATGGAAGAAGCTATACAACCAAAGGAGAATACTAATGAGGAGGAACTCCTAGAAGTAGTTGAAGCTAAAGATCCCATGCTATTAGACAGAATGACTCTGGTATTTTTTGGATTAGTAAATGAATCACATCATAGGCAAAATATCCATAAGAAATGGATTAAGTTGAATAATCATTCCTTCAAGTAGTGGGGCTCTTGTCGCCCAAATTTACCCTTCCCAAAAAAGGATGATGATGATGCACCTTGTCAATAAACACTAGTCTTGCAACCCAAACAAAACTTAGATGGTTCCTAATGTGTGATGTTCTTGGAGGCATCTTCAGAAGACGATTCTTCAAGTCAAGAGATAAGTAACCCTCTCATAAAATATAAAACAACCATGGTACCATTTCAACATTCCAAAGGGTCAGCAAAGTCCCCATGGAATAAAGAAGTCATTTTCAGTTGATTATTAGACAAGGAGGCCACTCCCTTGAAGGAGTTGGATCTATATCCAAAACAGTCCGTGGAACCATCATCCACGAAGTGAAAGGTGAAAAGCAATTAACTTTTCTAGATACAAATGGTACTGATGAATGTCACTTAAAGGTGGGTACTACTCTTCCAAAAGAGGAGCTGTCAATCATTAAAGGAGAACTTGGGCATGTTTACATAGTCATATAAAGATCTAAAGGGGATTGATGCCATGGTGTATTAACATCACATTAACCTCAAACTTGATGCTAAACCTATGAGACAAAGACAGAGGCGTATGGATCTAAATTATTCAGTCCTCGTAAAAGCTGAATTGTTGAAGCTCCTTGAAGTTGAGTTTATTTATTAAATGGTTAGTAGTGAATGGGATTCACCCATTGTGGTAGTACCCAAGAAGAATAGAAAGCTGTGAATATGTGTGGACTTTCAAAAGCTAAAATCCAAGACTAAGAAGGATCATTTCCCTATTCCTTTCACAGACCAACTGTTGGACACAGTGGCTGGACATGAGCTCTATTCCCTCTTAGATGGATTTAGTGGATATAATCAAAGTCCAGATCGCAGAAGAAGATCAATCCAAAACAACCTTCACAATAGAATGGGAAACATATGCTTACAAAGTGATGATGTTTGGGCGCTATAATGCTCCTACTACCTTTCAAACAGTGATGATGGCCACATTTCAAAATCACCTACATAATTTCATTGAGATATACGTAGATGAATTTTGTGTCTTATAACCTAATTCGCAACCAGTGGGGACACCTAGAGCAATGCTTTGATAGATGTCGAGAGTATGGGATTTCTCTCAACCCCAACAAATGCATATTTGGAGTCTCTTCAGGAGTTTTGTTAGGCCGCATTGTCTCCGCACAAGGAGTAGAAAGATTGAAAAGATTGCAGCTCTAAGAGTGCCAAGCAACCTCAAACAATTGAGGGGATTTCTTGGCAATGTGGGCTATTACACACAGTTCATTGCACACTTTGCAACAAAGGAAGTCTCATTACATAAGATTCTGAGAAAAGATGTAGAATTTATGTGGATTATTGATTGTGACATAGTATTCAACATGCTGACAGAGTATTTAATTGAAGCACCCATCCTACAATCTCATGATTGGATGAAGGAATTCCATGTGCACATTGATGTATCTGTCAAAGGGTTAGGTGTAATCTTATCTCAAAAACGCTCCTCAAAGTTAGGCCAACCTATCTACTATGCAAGCCATAAGGTCACTCATCAAGAAAGAAACCATACAATGATGGAATTAGAGTGCCTCACAATGGTGTTTGCCTTGGAGAAATTTTGACACTACTTGTTGTCAAGGCATTTCAAATTTTATGCGGACCGTGAGGCATTGTCCTTCTTGATAAATAAGACAGATGTGAAAGGCCAAATGATAAGGTGGCTCCTTATTCTTGTCTAAGAGTTTGAATTTGAAGTGGTTACCAAACTTGGTCACTCCCATGTCTTGGTTGATCATCTATCGTGAATCCCCAAAGCGATGAAGAGGAGTAGGATGACATAGACTTCCTTGATGCTTCCTTGTTCTTGGTTGAAGTTGTAACCCCATGGTATGCAGATATAGCCAACCTCTTGGCCACTCAATAGTATCCTCCTAGCATTTCTAGCCATGAGAAGAAGAAGCTTCTATTGGAATTATCTCCCTACAGCCTATGAGACAGTGCTTCGTACTATAAGAAAGGCAAAGATGAAGTGTTGCATAGATGTGTTGCAAGACACGAGATTGGGATAGTTCTAAAAGCATGCCATGGCGAGCCCTATGGAGGACACTTTACAGGAGAATTGACAGCCAAAAAGGCTATGATCGTAGGATACTAGTAGTCTACATTACACAAAGGTGCCTATAACTACTACAAAGTTGTGATACTTGTTAGTGGTGGATGGGAAAGCCTACAAAACTAGCGCTATGCCACTACAACCCATCCTTCCCCTAAAGACGTTTGAGAAGTGAGGCATTGACTTTTTTGGACCCATCGATCCGCCAACCAAAAGGAATCATAACAAATAAATTTTAGTTTGTACAAACTATGTGACAAAGTGATGTGAACCCAAAGCTCTAAAGTGGGATGGTGGCAATAGCATGGCCCTATTTTTATACAAAAATATCATCACTCACTTTGGTAGTTCCTTAGAGCTAGTCAGTGATAGAGGCTTTATAAGATATGCCATCGCAAGTTCACACCCTACCACCCCAGAGCCAATAGCCAATTCAAAGTCACCAATCACATTCTTTGTTTGATCTTGATGAGGACGATTGCTGCACATTGTCACAATTGGGATGATTGACTCACAGAGGCCCTCTAGGCATACAGAATCTCCCATAAGGTGCTATAGGATGGACACCTTTTTAGTTGGTGTATGGCATAGAAGCGGTCTTTCCAGTTGAGTTAGATCCATCCTCTTTGGAAGTGGCTATCGCTGAACACTTGGGAGATGATGAGTCACTATAGGGCCATCTTCTACACTTGGAATGTTTAGACAAAATATGCCAGATGGCCTTATAGTGTATGGAAGCCACACATGCTTGATGGAAGCCTTACCATGACAGTTTCATCAAGCATAAGGAATTCAAGGAAGATGGCATCATCCTTGCCTATGATGATCAAGATTTGGCAAGTTCCCAAGAAAGCTCCAACAGTATTGGATGGGCCCCTATAAGGTACTTGCTATCAACCCTAATGGCTTTGTAGTCCAATTGCATGCTATTGATGCTTTTGATGATCCCTTTTTCATAGTCAATCGACCCTTTCCCTTTTGGGCCTTGCATTATAATCCTTCTCATACTACTATTGATAGCCATCATGCTCATCCTGATAAGGTGGCCTCGTTCTTCTAGCCCCTCATAGCCATCTCCTACCCCTACTTTGCTCCCTTCTCATCTCATCCAGCAGAGGTGGTGAGGATGGTTCTGACATATGGTATTCCTGCCATTCTCCTCTTGGAAATTTTTAAAAATATATATCAATTATGGGAGAAAAGAATTGATGTTCCTGTCATGCTAACCTACTCTTGGAGAAAAGGTGGAAACACCCTTGAGAGAAGGGGGGGAAAAAAAAAGAAAAAAAATCAAAATTATTATGGGAGAAAAGGAAGAAATTTCTTGTCATAACAAGCCTCATCCCAAGAAAAGGTGGCAAACACCCTTAGATGGAAAATTGGCTATGGAAAAGGTGGCAACACTTTGTAATGCAGATCAATTGAATCATTAGTTAAACTTTCCAAGATTCCATGCACATCACCATCCCGTCTCCCCATGGGAATCTCTGTTCTACTTCACAGGGGAAGCGTGGACAAGTCACCCCTAACAGCAGTCTAACACCCACCTAATAAAGACCACTTTGTAATCAATCAAAGGCAAGATTGAGGTTAACACCACACTTGGTTCAAAGAGAGTGAGAGATGGGGGAGAGTGTAACTCAATTCCCCTACCCATAAGGTAAAATCTGATTAGCTCCGCTGACCCCTAAAACACTATGCCCAAATATAATGTCCAATAATGAAATATTTAAACCGAGCACCTATGCTCATACAAAATAATAAATATTTATCAAGCATACCTAAATAAATATTAGCGTCGCGCCTTTAATGATAAGGTGTGCACCCATCAAAAATGATAATTTCTTCTAGGTAATCTAAATATACACTCTCGCGGAGTACTTTTCAACGCCACTGCTGCCTGCTAAGCATTCACAATTGTTAGAAAATAATAAAATTAAACTGACAAAAATGAGTACCTAGTAATACAATGAAGACCATGATCTTCATGTAGTAGAGTTTATGGTAGCATGTGTAGTCAATAATGCAAGAACCCTCGAGTATTGGTTGTTGGTGATATTCCCTGCCACTTTTAAAGGCGTGGCATTTCAATGATATGAGAGCCAAGCAACAATAACTTTTGGCACATGGGATGACTTGAAGTTGACATTCCTCACTAAATTTAGGGGTGAAGGCTTTGAAGAGCGGACGTGAGAGGAGTTCATGAACTTAAGTCAGGTCCTCTGGTGAGCTGGTGGAAGCATATGTCTCTAGAATGGAATCCATATTGAAGAGATGAACCAACCATCATTTGAATAAAGGCATCCAAAAGGGATTTTTTCTTAAAGGCCTACAACTAGAAGTTTGTAAGTTTGTGGAATTGAGAAGACCAATCAACCTACAAGCTATAGTGAAAGGTATGAGATTGTATGATGAAGTTGAAGCAAGGTTGTCAATGACCTTACGAAGAGGATTCTTACCTCCTCGCATGCCAATAATGGTATATCCACCAA
The DNA here is from genome assembly GCF_053477565.2 of Lygodium microphyllum. NCBI lineage: Eukaryota > Viridiplantae > Streptophyta > Polypodiopsida > Schizaeales > Lygodiaceae > Lygodium > Lygodium microphyllum. The sequence goes on along the minus strand of NC_141148.1, from coordinate 21,872,819 downwards.
GTGCAATCCTAGGGACTATTCCCTACCTCTACCCTCAAATGCAAAGAATACCCCAGTACAGTGCATTGAATATATAGTGGTTGCAAACAATAGTATCTCAAATGATGGTTCAACCACAACAACAGTGGCCTCAAACAGTTCCCCCAGTGGCAACTCAACAACAGTAGTGGAATCCTACCAACTAGAACCAACAACTTGTCAAAAGACGTGGATCTAGAGCATGGAAGATGCTATGGCAGGTAGAAGATGAAGACCAAACTCATGATGACATAGACAAGTAGAGACAAATTATTACACAAGTGAATTAGGTTCCAAGATGGCAGCTTGGACTCATAAACACAATCTTGTACAGGACTGAAAAAGTCAAGACACTTAACTGAAAGTACAAAGCATCATGACATTGTATTCATTCCATATTCAAAGTGGTAGTCAAATACAATGCTTTATAGTTGTTGGATGGTAGTAGTTTTCCCTTTGTGTGCACATGGGATTCAATCTGCCTATATGTCCCAAGCCCAGAATTGCCTCATACAAAGAAGTTATAATAGGTGTGATTGCAAATATCTCAACACAACCACTAGTTTCAACAAGAGCTCTGAATCAAAATCGGAATAGAGGACTCTTTGGATCAACCCAATTAATCTATGTAGTGATTACAGAGACTTTGCAAAACCCTATTGCCAGTACTCCAGGAGGAGGAAATTTGAAGGACTATTGTTCAATTCAATTGCAAGAATAAAAAAAGAGCTGATGGATGTGATTACAGAACAACTACAGATACTGAAGGTGAATACCATCAACATATCCAATCCTGTAGGAGGCAAAGAGATATGATGCAATCTAATACATGGTGTAAAAAGTGCCATCAGCAGGCGAGATATTTAGCTACTGAATGTACCCAAAACCCAACTATCCTTGGAGCCTTTTGTTCATACTATTTAAGGAAGAACCATGCAGAATATATCTACTCTTTGAAGGAGATGCATGAAAGAAGAAAAAAAGATGAAGCAAGATTCAACTTGTTGGAATCCAAGATGACCACCCAGGATATTGGACCAAAGCCTAGAGATTTTAGTCCTAATTTTGACTGAAGGAGGTTTCTCTCTCAGAGTTATAGAGGATGATAGTTTGGCAGTGGCCAGAGATCAAAAGTCGAGTGTTATAGATATGGAGAAAAGGGACATATCTCACCAAATTGTTTAAACCCTAGAAGGTCCATGGACTATAAACTCTTATGCAATCAATGCAAAGGATAAGGCCACACTACAAAAGACTGTCTCAGTCCAGCTCTTGTGAAAGCCAATACCACTAATAACCAACAAAAGACCCAAGAACCTACCTCCAACTTGGTGGAATTGGAAGTTGCGGCAATAATGGTGCCCAGAGAAGAGAATCCATAGTTCCAAAAGATAACATTCCCTCTATCAAAATGGTAAAGTTCAATCTTTCAAAGAAAAAATAGAACAATACAGAATAGAACAGTACAATACAGAGTAGTCCAATACTACACAAGGATACATAGACAGTTACAGAGATAGGATCAGGTGTCCAAGAGATAGACAATAAAGAACAATCCACTGTGATAGAAGAAGTGTAGATATTGCCACTTTTAAAGGAAAGAGGAAATATAAAAGTGGGTATTACCTCGTTCCCTAGCCGATTAGAGAAGCCCATGGATCCTATCAAAGAGTATGACTTGGTTAAAGACATAGACACCTTCAAACCAAACCTAACATTTCAACAGTTGTTGATGATGTTTCCTAGCTATCAACAAAAATTCAAAAGCATACTAACAAGAAGAGATGGCCTAAGGGTTACTCCCACAACTGTCCCAAGTCCACTAATAAAGTCCCATAACCTATGAAAGAAGAAGATGTGGCTAGCATCTTCATGGATCCTAGTACCTCAAAGATTGGTGTTTGGATTGAAGGATGCTTTAATGGAGGCTCATCAGTGAACATAATGACAATTGTCACAATGAAGGATCCAGGCCTACAAGGTATGTAGCCTACACAATGTCTTATAAGACTAGTAGACCAAAGTAGAATTAAGCCTTTGGGCATTCTCCCATATGTCAAGACAACCCTCACAGGAAGAGACTATTACCTGACCTATTTGATGGTAAAACATAATTCCTATGGGACCTCATATCCTCTAACCCAACAAAGTGGTACTAAAGTTGTATGGTTCACAAAAAGGTAATGGATCCACCTCCATTGAAGTTTTAACTGACTCCCCCAACGAAATTACATATGGCATATCAAGAAATGAAGAAGCTATCAAAAAGATCCTTCCCAAGAAAATAGAGGCACAACCCCTGACAGTGGGCACTATAAGCCAACTCTCGGAAGAAGAAAAGTCCTTGTTGATGGGTGAATACCTGCTGCTTGAACCATGAGTGACTTCTGAAATCACCTTTAACAATGAGCTAGAGGCATGGATGTACTATTATGCCTATTACATGGCCATAGTAGAGCCAAAGACAGAAGCAGAGATAGAGACGGACACAAAAGTAGAGTCAGATATAGAAGCAAAAGCACAGGACAACAAAGAATCTATTCTTCTCTTACAGAGCCGTTACAAAAGTAGAGACAGAGTCTAACAAGGACGATAGTGGCATATAGAATAAGATTATGAAAGTGAATTGGAAGAATCTATCTAGCTTGAAGAAAATACAAATGAGGAGGAAGTTCCAAAGGCTATAGAAGCTGAAGATCCCATGTTGTTGGACAAAATAACTCTAATACCTTTTGGATTAGTAAATGAATTGCATCATAGGTAAAATATCCATAAGCAATGAATTTAGTAGAATAAGCCTTCATTCAATAGTGGCTCTTGTCAACCTAATTTTTCCTTCTTAAAAAAGTATGATGATGATACACTTTGCCAACAAACACCAGTCCTATTGCCTAAGCAAAACTCAGATGGTTCCTATTGTGTGACATTCCTGGAGGCATCCTTAAAATATGAGTCCTTGAGCCAAGAGATAACTAATTCCCAAACCGAACCCAAAGAAGCCATGATACCATTTCAACATCCCAAAGAGTAAATCGCGTCCCCATGGAATGAAGAAGTTGCTTCTAGTGGAGCATCTAATAAGGAGGCCACTCCCTTAAAGGAGTTGGATCTATATCCAAAGCAGTCCAGAGGACCTTCATCTGCGAAGTAAAAGGTGAAAAGCAATAAAATTTCATGGATATAGATGGTACAAAATGTCAGCTAAAGGTGGAAACCAATCTTTCAGAAGAGGAACTATCGATCCTGTATGACCTTTTGATGGAGAACTTGGACGTGTTTGCATGGTCATATAAAGATCTAAAGGGATTTGATCCTATGATGTGTCAATATCACATCAACCTCGAGCCTGATGCCAAACCTGTGAGGCAAAGAAAAATGCATATGAATCCAAATTACTCTACTCTAGTGAATATCACATTGACCTCGATCCTGATGCCAAACCTGTGAGGCAAAGAAAAAGGCATATGAATCCAAATTACTCTACTCTAGTGAAAGCCGAATTGTTGAAGCTCCTTGAAGCCGAGTTTATCTAGTGGCTAATGTGAATGGGTTTCACCCATCATGGTAGTATCCAAGAAAAATGGAAATTTACAAATATGTATGGGCTTTTGAAAGATAAACTCCAAGACAAAGAATGATTATTTTCCTATTCTTTTTACATACCAACTATTGGACACATTGGCTGGACATAACTCCTATTCCCTCTTGGATGGATTTAGTGGATATCACCAAGTCCAGATAGTAGAAGAAGATCAATCCAAAACAACCTTCACAACAAAATGGATAACCTATGTTTATAGAGTGATGTTGTTTGGGCTTTCTAAGGCTCCTACTACCTTTCAACGAGTGATGATGGTTAAATTCCAAAATCATCTGCACAATTTCATTGAGGTATACCTAGATGACTTTTGTGTCTACAGCCTACTAATCAGTGAGCATTGGGGACATCTGGAACAATGCTTTGAGAGATATTGAGAGTATGGGATCTTTCTCAACCCCGACTAATGAATCTTTGGAGTTTCTTTAGGAGTTCTTTTGGGCCACATTGTCTCTACAAAAGGGATAGCGACACACCCCATGAAGATTGAGAATATTGCAGCTCTAAACAGCACCAATCAACCTTAAACAGTTGAGGGAATTCTTGGGCCATGTAGCCTATTATAGATGGTTCATTGCATAATGTGCAACAACAAGGTAGCCCCATTGCATAAGTTTCTAAGCAAAGATGTAGAGTTTACATGGAGGACTACTGATTGTGATGAAGCATTCAATACCCTAAAGCAGTGTTTGATTGAAGCACCTATCTTGCAACCTCTTGATTGGACGAAAGAATTCCATGTGCATACTAATGCATCTATAGAAGGATTAGGTGTAGTCTTATGTCAAAAAGGCTCCTCAAAGATAGATCAACCTATCTATTATGCAAGCTGAAAAGTCATTGATCGAGAAAGAAACTACGCAGTGATGGAGCTCAAATGCCTCACACTGGTATTTACCTTGAAGAAATTTCGACACTACCTGTTGTTGCGACACACTTCTACGTGGACCATATTGTCCTTCTTGATGAACAAAGCATATGTGAAGGGAAGAATGATGAGATGGCTTCTTTTATTCCATGAGTTTGATTTGGTGACCAAACTTGATTGTTTCCATATCCTGGCTTATCATTTGTCGCGTATCCCTCAGAGTGATGAAAAGGAGCAGAATGACCCAAATCTCCCTGATGCTTCCCTATTTCTAGTCGACACAATAACTCCCTAGTATGTAGATATAACCAACCTCTTGGCTACTCAACAATATCCTCCTGGTATCTCCAGGTATGAGAAGAAGAATCTTCTATTGGAATCAACCCCTACACTCTATTAGGTGGTGCACTGTACAAGAGAGGCAAGGATAAAGTGTTGCAAAGATGCGTTGTAAGAGATGAGATCAGAATAGTTCTAAAAGCAGCTATGATAAGCTTTGTGGAGGACACTTTACAAGGGAAGCGACCACCAGGAAGGCTCTACTCGTAGGCTACTAGTGGCCAACCCTCGACAAGGATGCCTATGATTATTGCAAATCTTGTGATGCTTATCAGCAGATGGAAAAGCTTACCAAAACTAGTTCTATGCCACTGCAATCCATCCTTTCCCTAAAACTGTTTGAGAAGTGGGGCATCGACTTTGTGGGCCCCATCGATCTGCCAACCAGAAGGAAGCAGAACAAATACATTTTGTTTTGTACAAATTATGTCATAAAGTGATATGAAGCCAAAGCTTTGAAATAGGATAATGGCAACGGTGTGGCCCTATTCCTATATGAGAACATCATCACCCATTTTGGTAGCCTTTTAGAGCTAGTAAGTGAAAAAGGTACTCAATTCCTCAATATTATTATGGAAGAATCGACAGAGCTTTATGAAATCCACCATCGCAAGTTTGCACCTTACTATCCTAGAGCCAACGGCCAAGTGGAAGTTATCAATCGCATCCTCTGCTCAATTCTGGCAAGGATGATTGCTGTACATTGCCATGATTGGGATGATCGACTTATAGAGGCTCTCTGGGCATACAAAATCTCCCATAAGGTTGCTATAGGATAAACACCCTTCTAATTGGTATATGGTACAGAATTCCCTGTAGAGCTAAAATTTCCTTCTCTATGGTGCGAGTGGCTATCAAATAATGCCTAGGTGATGATGAGTCCTTGCAGTGCCACCTCTTGCACTTGGAATGTCTAGACGAGACTCACAAGATGGTTGTATAGTATATGGAAGCTACCCAGCAGCTTGATGGAAGTCTTATCACAAGAGTTTCATCAAGCATAAGGAATTTAAGGAAGGTGATCTAGTCCTAGCCTATGATTTACAATTTGGCAAGTTTCCAGGATAACTACAATAGTGTTGGATGGGCCCCTACAAGGTACTTGTTGTCAACAACCTTAATAGCTCTGTTCAGATACAGACTTGAACGCTTCTTATGATCCCTTCCTAATTAATGGCTATCATCTAAAGAAGTATTTACCTCCCTAGGGATCTTAACAATCACATTCAATCAACCCTTTCCCTTTTGGGCATTGCATTGAAATCCTTCTCATGTTGGTTTCAATGTCCATCATTCTCATCCTGATGAGGAGGCCTCATTTTTTTAGCCCCTCATAGCCACCTTCCACCCCTACTTTACTCCCTTCTTTGGCAAATTGAGAAGAGGTTGTAACGTGCCCACCTATCGGCTCTCCAAGCATATTTTTAGTGGTCCATTTAGAGATGAGTCTAAGCAACGCCGCCCAGCACTCCCATGGAATGTCACATGGTTTTTTGCCTAGGGTTTGTTGAGTCCACCTTGCAAAGAGAATGTTCGCAACCAAGAACCCACTAGAATCGACCTGAAATCTGGGTTCCTAGTGGTTAAGGTCTCCTGATAGCATTCTAGTGTCAGGTCCTAGACATCCTACTTTACGCAGAGATACCCAATCCGAAGCAAATCCGTACCACACTTGGTTCAAAGAGAATGGGAAATGAGAGGGATGCACTGCTCAACCTCTCTACCCGTAGGTCATAGTCCCATTCCGGTCCCCTAAAATGGCATGAATCAAGGGTCTAACCTAACAATACCTAAAGGTCAAATGATGGTAAAACCTTGTGAGAAGCCTCTAGTTCTCTGGGACCACCTTGTCGTAGGATAGACCCGTCGGGGGTTCCATCCACCCGCTTCCCTCAATAGAAGTTCTTTTGTTATCTAATTAGATCCTATCACATTTATGTGTGACATTTAAATTCGATTTTCTTAATTAAGCCTTTTATGAAATAGGGTTGTTCGTGTAACTTAAAGCACTAACATGAAAAAAGAGCAAGAAGTTCTTTTTGACAAACAAGTTCCTTAACTTATCTTCAAGTTAATCTTTGTCTCCTGCCCATATAGGAGAAAGTATGTATCCCTTCTATCCCCAACAGAAGTACCCAATCCAAATCACATGGCACCATAATTTCCATCCATTATCTAGAATAGGATCTTCTAATGCCACAGACGTTGGGCTCACAAAAGTCTTCAACTCTGTTCCGGACTAGGCAAAGGGTGTCCAAAGCTCCACCTGACCCCAAGTGGCCTAGAAGTGAGACACAACTTCCATGGTTGGCCTTTTCACCACTCGACCTTCGGCCCGTGAATCGAGCAGTACCCTCTCGGGTGGTTGAAGTGTGGTGCGTCTTTACCTCACAGGTGACTCTATCCCCCGAAATTATCTTTTTGAGCACAGAGCACCGCGCATTATTGTCCGACAAATGCACTGGAAATGATACCCTAGGATGGATGCAAAGCCAATCAGATAGCTTCTGCTCCGAGAATAGCTGCCTAAGGAGACTTTAATTCGTAAAAAAGTTGCCTCGTCTCAATCAATAGAGATAACTTTCATATAATATGCTTAGTGACTCCTTAACTGAACAGAATTAACCATGTTTCTGTAGCATGCCCTTTTCTAGCTTTTTTGCATGTATTCTTATTTCCAAACTACTTTAGCCCTTGGTATAAAAATCCTTTATCTTTGCCATTAGAATGATCTAAAAAGAAATTGACCCCCCCTTTTTTTGGATGGGAACTCGGTTAGGGTAGGAATAACTGAGGAGTACCCAATTTGAAATCCCAATCTCAAGAATCTTTTTATCCACTCATATTGTTTAGAAATTATGGAATTTCCACCGTGCCTTTCTGATTTGGCACTTAAGGAAATACTTGCTGAGCCTGATCCATAATTAATCTAGTTAAGAATCAAGCACAATCGAGGCAATCATTCTAATATCATCTTCTAAGAAAACATTCATTTATCCCCATGGCAACTTGTCATCACAGACCCTGCAATGAATTTACCATCAATCACAAGCACTTGGAATAATCATACAAACCATAAACCAACAATCAGTTGAATGTAAAAGCATTTAGGATGTTGTTTAATCAACCAACAAAACCAATTGTATTTTTTCAAATAATGCAAGAATCGACATGATAGCAATCCCATCGCATTTTCGCTCTCCCCCTTGGGATCTAAGTGATCTCATGTCCAAACAATGCAAGAATTGATGCGATAGCAATTCCATCGCATATTCGCTCTCCCCCTTGGGATCTAAGCGATCCCATGCAAAATTTACTTAACACTCCCTTCCATCGGGTAAGACATATGTTAAGGGTTTAAACACTATACACAACATAAGTTCTATAGGTCACTTACATTGTTCAATAACCTAACCTTCTTCCCAATAAGTACAAAAGCATCGGTCTTTCCTTTGACTTAGGGTTTCCTAATCCTTGATCTCTTCATTTGCCCTAGAGTTGTTGTTTGCATCTAGCCCAACCCCGAATAGGATTGATAAACATAGTAGCATGACAATGGAGCTAATTGTGTATGTATGTGGAGTTGTATATATGGGGATGAATTGGAGCTATGCATATGTCAAATCATCATCTCTTTCTCTCTACTCCTTATATTGCCTTTGCTGCCCGCAGTGCCTTGAAGTCCTTCTATTATCCTTGGCTACTTTTCCATCTTCCATTATTATGCCACTACCATCATATTTGATTGACACTTTAGCTACCAATCTACACCATCCATGCCTAATAAACATGATTGTTGGCATCATTAACTATATCTTTTGCCTTACTTAAGATAGCAATTTCTTGAAACCTAGTCTTGTCTCTAGGATAATCCCAACTTCTTTGATTGGTTTATTGCAAGGCTAACTAACACAAAACCAAATCTTCCATCTTACCATGCCAAATGCAACTTCATCTAATATCATAGAATAGAGTGACATATATGAGCATTCTAGAAGCAAGGATATGGTAGTATGCTTGAGACTTTAGACCCTAATCCCAAAGCTAATGATGTCTCTTACAAAAATCCACCCAATACTTAGACCGAGTTGAGCCAATTGAATCTCAAATTACTCTGATGAGGTTTCTTAGACTCACTTATAGATCAATGCTAGAAAAAAACAAGCATCTTATTACTTACAACCGATATCTCAGTTGGATTGGCAGTGATGTCCTCACCCGAGTCTTCGTTGCGGATTATGGGATTCCCGCCTGCATTTGACATTCTTTGCTTGGGGGCCATTTCTCGGTGTGCCTCATGGTAAGAGCCACACTCTTGCCAAAATTTTGTATGAACATCTTAGAAAACATGAGTGACAGTAGATTCACTAGGTATAACCACTTGTTTTTGTCATGTACTCCACTCAATGTAAGAGCTAACCTAAAGGAATATCCGTAGAGATCAGAGCCTTCTTAAGCAAAGCCTTTAAGTCATCGTGTAGCCTAGCCCCCTGCTCATGAACAGGATGCTTCTTAGTGTGCTCCCTTTGTAATTCAAAAAAAATAAATAAAAAGAAAAAAGAAAAGAAAAGAGAATAGAAGGAAAAAGAAAAGTTAAGAAAAACAAAAAGGACAAGAAGAAAAAGAAGTGGGAAGAAAAGGAACACAACAATGAAATCAACCCATCTATACCCTACAAGCATCACAAGCACTATACATAGGGACCGCCCTAGCCCCTCCCCCACATCACAACTTAGGGTGCATCAAGGGTAGGACATGATTGATAGACCTATCTCCCTAAGTCACTCACATCACTCCCATTTCCACAAACTCGGTCCTCAAGTATGGGATAACACCTTAGGCTTTGACCCATCTCCTAGTTCCACCATCACTTGCACAACATAGTGCATAGTAATGTAGACATAACCCCCTAGGAAGTATACTCTTTTTCTTTTCAAAAACATTGTACGGCAATGTATCAAACCAATACCAATAGAGGCCTTCTTTGACCAATCATCTATCTTCACATTGTAACCTCCCAAACTCACTCCATAAAGCATGCCCAATGTAAACCACCTCCCCAACAACCCAAATAATCATTCCTTATCAACCCTCTACAAACTTAGCCATACCATAAGGTGCCATGGGATTGGCACCCAACTAGGAGGGGGGTAATGTTTACACCCTCAAAAAACCAAGACGAAAAATTCAAAAAATTAAAAATGGAGGACAATCCCAAGGCAAGAGAAAAATAGAAGAGAAAGGCACACTTAGAAAAAATGTGAAGATATGAAGTGTAGAAAAAAGCCTAGAATGTAAAAGGAAGCACATAATAATAATTACACCATGATATGCTAGCAAGAAAAGTGTGGAGGGCATTGCAATTTATTTTATAAAAGAGTATTGAGCTCTCTCTTATGCAAATTGTAAAGAATGAGAGGTGTAGGTTGAGGCCTATACTAATAAGAAGGAGAAGAAAAGAGAGTAGAGGAATGGACCAAAAAGGGGATGTCCACCCAAGGAAGGGATAAGGACATATATAAAGAAATGGATAAGGAAGCTCATTCTTGTGTGTGGCTAAACTTGCACTCTTCTTACTTCTTGCTATCGCTTCATTATTGTGCATGAGAGAGGAAGAGAGAGTGTGTGAGAGAGGGAGAGAGTGTGTATAAGGGAGTGAGGGATTGTGGAGAAGCTCTTCTTCTCCTCTCTTCCCCCTTCTTAGGTGCGAGGCTATGGAGGTCAAATCTTGGAGCTTGGAGATGGAGCTTGCTTAAGAGAACATCTTTAATTATGGAGCCATCAACAAATTACTTGATTGAGTTTGAAGTTAAGATGATTACATTGGTGTGTGGAAGAATGTGCATGGCTATGTGAGAGGTAGTCATAGCACTCGACTTGAAACACTTGAAGTAAGAAGCGGTTTGTGGATCTTGGTGGCTTATTGCTATGGAAATTTCAGTTATGTATATCATGCTGATTGATTAGAGTAGCATATTATTGCCATGTTCAGATTTCCATAGAGGAAAAAGATGGATGCCAGGGAGATAGTGGGACAATAGAGAGGTGACCCTCCCTCACTATTAAAGATCCCGAAGGGGTGCAATCAACCAACCCGAGGGGGAACTTTTCCCACCTCTTGGTGATTTGGATCCTATGTAAGGAGCCTATCTTGTCATTTTATACCTCACAAAGATGTCACAAGTGAATGATTGAAGATTCAATCTCTCAAAGATTCAAGTATCTTGAAGATCAAAACAGGGTGAAACAGGGCTTTTACATGACATTGTAGGATATAAATAGGTCACTACATGTACCATTTTCATCATTGAGGTAAAAGTGTAGGTACTATAGGTTTCCATAGGAATATTAGCTCCCCATAGAGTTTAAAATCCCTTAGTTACAACCATTTTGCTTTTACAAGTGAAAATAGGACACTTACAAGTTAAAACAGGGTGCACGCCTTCATCAGCCTCAGAGATTGGATTACATAATTTTTTCTTCTAAACTTATTACAATATGCTATATCTCATTGAAAGAGGCATTATTGGCCCCATTTTAAATTAAAAATTTTGGCAATTGAAGTTTTCTAGCTCAACTTATAGTCAATTTATTGACAAGGTGTCTTGCAAGATTGTACTACTATGGTAGATCATAAAGAGAAGAGTAAGGCCTAGGATGAATATGCCCAACAAATCAGAGATATTTTGCTAGAAAATACACCTCAAGAGAGCCTTGAAGAGCTTAAATGCAAGGAAAAATTAGTGCTCTTAATCATACCATATGTAAACATGAGAATAGACATGCTCAAAGAAGGCATATGGAGCTACTATATAGAGTACAAATGGTGTTGTATAGTCATCAAATGAAGTCTTCTATTGAGGTGTTGGTGGATGTTGAAAGCATGTGGATCTAGAGCATGGCAGGAGCTATGGTGGACGGAAGATGAAGGCTAGATTCATGTTGACATGACAATGAGTAGACAACTGTTACACAAGTGAATTAGGTTCCAAGATGGAAGCTTGGACTCATAAACACAATCTTATGTAATGGACTGACAATGACAATGGCATTAAGTGAAAGAGGAAAGCATCATGATATTGCAGTACAATGCTTTATAGAAGCTCCACTGGTAGCATTCTGCACCACTATGCTTATGGGATTCAGGACCTCTTCCTAGACTGCTAGTATTTTCCTTGCCCACTGCTCCAAACAAAGAGGACTTCACATGGGTGTGATTGCATATTTCTCAACACCCCTCCTCAATCACAGCCGTAAAGAAAGAACTAAGTGTACAGAGACTGTCATGAGTAGAACCTTGCTAAGTGTGCGTATGCCACAAACATGGTAAACACCAGAGGTTGCCGCAGAAAAGGCTAAGTGTGGGTACCAAAAAACATGGCTAACATTCAAGGGCTATTATAAGGCCTCACTAAGTGTGTAGGGGCTTGTAATATCCCCTATGCCCCCCCCCCCCCCCCTCCGCGATGCCTCCCCCCATGAGAACCCCCCCTTAAAAATTTTTAAATTTAGGACAAATTTTTTTACTCTCTCCCCCTACCGACTACATGGCAGGGAGAGAGAGTGTGTGTGTGTGAGTAAAGTAAGAGAGGGGGCATGCAACCCCAGGTGGAAGGTGTGGCAGCTATGAACAGCCATCTCCCCCCCCCCCCATACACCACCCCTCCCCACTATAAAGGGGAGCCCTCCCCCCCCTTTGGGACAGCGCCTCTCTCCTCCCTCATTGTGAACAGCGCCCCCCCTCTCCGTCGTCTACTGCGCAGCCCCCCCCCATCATCATTATAAGAGAGAGAGAGAGAGAGAGAGAGAGAGAGAGAGAGAGAGAGAGAGAGAGAGAGAGAGAGAGAGAGAGAGAGAGAGAGAGGGAGGGAGGGAGGGAGAGAGGGAGAGAGGGAGAGAGAGAGAGAAGCTTCTGGAAGCTTCTTCTTCCCCCCTTCTTAAAGAGAGGTCACACACCCCTCTATATTGCCGAAAAATACGCCCCTCCCCCTCCATTATCTCTTCCTCCACTCAAGGAAAAGCGGCGATAATTTTGCATAATGTGAGAACTCTATCACTCGTACACACGTCTTTGAGTATGGCCCCGAAGCGTAGTTCCACAAAGATGGCCGGAAACCCTGCAAGTGTGGATGGAGGTTCAAAACAAGGTGGCACCGCAACCACAAACGGTTCATCAGGCATCAATACCACTGGAATCACGGCATCACTCCAAACTCAGGTTGCTCTATTATTAAATCATAGGTTATAATTATCACGGTGAAAAATCATATTCACATGCATCACAATAATTGCGTGTTTGATAATTTCCTAGGTATGAACTTAGTTGTGATGTATGTAACGAGCAAGATAATTTTCGTTGTAATATGACATCATAATAGGTGAAATTTATTAGATAATTGCATCGTAAATTACCAAAAACGTCTTGCAAGAATTCCTGCATAAAATGCATTGCTCCTTGCACAAATTTTGGCTTAAAATGCATTTCAAATGACATTGAAAGAAACAAAAGTGCATCTCTGTATCGCAAGTAGGATTCTAAGGTACATGTAATAAGCTGCAGAGAAGATTAAAGCGCAGCTAGACTCATACAATAATTACATTAAGCTATAAGATCATATCATTCAAGAAGGTTATAGATCATGTAAATAATTACATAGAGGATAATGTTAAGATTGCATGCATAGAAAGTATCTTCGCATGTGTGGCATAAAATATCGTATGGATTATATCAAAGTTGTAAGCATTGAAATGAAGGCATGGCATTACGTTGCGTGCATTAAAGTTGTTGGAAAAATTCAACATTGTTTGTAATCTACCAAATGGGACTGAGATCCATGAGTCCCATGTCAAAGTCCTTGGTGACTTCAAGAGGGATAGGTAAAAGCTTAAGCGCCTATGAGTATTATTAGGAGGGCTTAAGAAGATTATACTTAAGACGGAGTAGGAACTGTTCTAAACAGAACCATCTTGACCAACCACGATCAAGGGGATAGACAATCTTGATCAATTAAGATCAAAGATAAAGGTGCATAGGTACTACAAGGGATCTAGGAGATAACCAGCAAGTTGACCAACTGAGGACGACGAGGTTGTCCATGATCTATTTTACAAGGAGACCTAAGGTAAGGATAATTAGGGTTGGTAGGGTACAAACCCTAACCCAAAGAAAAAGAGAAAACAAGCAACCTAGCTTGCCAAGCCCCTGGAATATCGCCAAGTCACGAATGAACCAAGACCAAATGCTGGGAGCATTCGGGAAGAAGGAATCACACCTTAGCAGTTGGTCGTACAAATGACCTCTAAAATGATCGTGATTGTACACTTAGGTACATTGTTTGAACTTCTTTGCTCAAGGAACTAATTCAAGGTAAAACACTTAATGCTTCAGGTTAAAAGCCTAGAGGGAGAGGCAGGTTCAGCTACCTCCAACTGCCTACCTTACCCTATCCAAGGGGGTTGTTAGCCCCACCAGGTATATGGACCGAACCCGCCGCAAGAGGTCTCTCCGTGGGTGCTACTTGGAGCGGGAGGATGCTTGGGTGCCAGGGGAGGCTCTGGCTATAAATTCCTTGCCTCCAGATCTCGCACAAGAGGCCGACGTGACTCGAGATGGGATCTCGAGGCCTGTGTACTAGTCTACGGGCGAAAACTTGGAGCAGCAATTCCTGTTGATTGCTGGGATAGCCTTCGGGCATGATACTTGATGTATTCCGGGACTATGATAAATAAAGATCTAATATTTGAAAAAGGAACTTGCTTGACATTGTTTTTGTGTCAGTGCCTAAGTTACGTGAAGGAACCTGTGTTTAAATTGATTAATTAAGGAAGCTACTTTTGCATGTCAAACATAATGTGGTAGGTAATTAGATAACTAAGCAAACCGAGGAAAGTGTGGTGGAGATGACTTGGTTCCGTCCTACGAAAGGGTGGTCCCGATTAGTTGGGAACTTTTCTCAAAAGATGTGAAAACGATACTATGAAGACCCTAGAGTCAGTAGAATTAGAATTCCGATTTATGTTGTTTTAGGGGAGCGGAATGGGACTATGCCTTATGGGCAGGAGGTTGAGCTTTGCATCCCTCTCATTTCCTATTCTCCATGAACCAAGTGTAGCATAAATCCGCTTCAACTCTGTTGTTCCTATGCAAAGTGGTTCATTTGGAGCTCGACGCTAGCTACTTCTTAGAGACTTTGCTGATAGGAAAGAAACCCTGACTTTAGGTCGGTCCTAAGTGGGAACGGCTGGATACTTCCGCTCGGAGCAGACTCGGGAAAACCTAGATCGCAATACCTATGACATTCCTTGTGAGTACCAGGTGGCGCTTTCTAAACTCTCTTCTCAATGGACTGCTAAGACGTTTCCCACAAGCGGACGAGCGGACACGTTACATGGCTATTATGCATAGGCTTACATGAGGAGTTTTACAAGGCATATGTCAAGAGCATTAATGGCAAATACATTTGATAAAAATTCTGTAAAAATTTGAGTCAAGGACTGATAGGCCCTTGTGATTTTTAGCATTTTTAAATATGTCATTATGTGCATAACATTTGGTCTTCATGGTCTTCTTTATACTTGTTCTTTACTTTGCTCTTTTGGATCTTCTTTTTCTCCACCATGTTACTTGCTATGACCTTTTGGTCGTGTTCTTCATGGTTCTCTTGGTCTTCTCTTTCTTGATCTTCGTCTTTATGGTCTTTGCTTGCATTGGTCTTCATGTCCATGTCCCCCTCAAGCAAGGATATCATCATTTTTTAGCTTTGTATGATGTCTAGAGGTAGCTGCAAAGTCTTCAAATTCTTCAAATAAATTCATCAATTACACTTTAAAATAAGTAAATCCAACCATCCTTGGAATCAATATCAAATGAGTGAGATGAAACCAGCAGTGAGTTGATTCTTGAATGTATCAAAGGGCACAAGAAATACTAGTGTTAAACAACACTAGCTAGTATCAAGAGATACTATGTAGTTAAAGCTTGATGATTCTTGAATGTCTTGTTGAGCAAGTCTTCAATAGATCTTCAAAAAATATTCTTCTTGAGTTTACACTTGTTGGAAGTTGAGCTAGGATTCAGCTTAGAGAGAGTGGCAAACCTTCAATGGAGTGAGAAGATTGAGAAGAGTGAGGTGGAAGAGGAGATTGATGATGCTACTTGATGGTCTTCCAAATCTTCCAAGTCTTCAAGATCTCCCAAAAATCTCCAAAGATCTTTCCTTCCTTGATGTGTGGCACTAAGTGGATCAGTGAATCAAAGTAGCAATAGGTTAGTTTGAGTGGTAGGAGAGAGAAAATGAAGTGAGAGATGAGCTTGAGCTCAAAAAGCTATGGCTTTCCAACTTAGGGTTTATAGTAGCCACTGGTTTTTTGTCTGTAACAACCTGATGCAGCAATATCTTGATGAGTTCTCTAGTGGGAAGGTACCTTAGTTATCAAGCTTTGAATTCCCTATGGTCCTATTCAACATCGTGAAGTAAGTGGAGCAGGTAGACTATATGATTGGCAACAGGTGTGTTGTTTTAATAGCGATGAGAAAATCACGCAATGTTAGGCATATAGATCAGCAACGTCGTACTATAATGTGATAGAAAGTTGCATAGGGAGTGAACAGAGAGGAGTCCAAAAGAAAGCGTGAAGAAATAAATCTTGTAGAGAGATCTATGAAAGCCACAAGTGCTATAGTGACTGTGAGATTCAAGTGAAGAATGGGGGTCATACACTCAAACTAAACTGGACTGAGATGAAGAGGAGTTGAGAGGAGTTGGAGATCCTATTCTAGATAAAGGATGAAATTTGTGGTGCCATGTGATATGGACTAGTTAATTTTATGGAGCAGAAGGGATATATAATTTCTCCTATATAAGTGGGAGATAAAGATTAACTTGAAGATAAATTAAGGAGCTTGTTTGAACTTGTTTGTCAAAAGGACTGTTGCTCTATTTTCGTGTCAGTGCTATAAGTTACGCAAACAAACCATGTTCCCTAAAAGGCTTAATTAAGGAAGCTAATTCTAGATGTCACACATTTATGTCAAAAGGACTGCTTGCTCTGTTTCTGTGCCAGTGCTATAAGTTACGCAAACAAACCTTGTTCCCTAAAAGTATTAATTAAGGAAGCTGATCCTAAATGTCACACATAAATGTGATAGCACCTAATTAAATAACTAAAGAATGCCTATTGAGGGAAGTTGGTGGGTGGAACCCCCGATGGGTTTGTCCTATGGTAGGGTGGTCCCAGAGAACTGGGAGGCTTCTCACAATATTTTACCGACAATCGGATCTTAGTAAGTGTTAGGATAGAACCTTGATTCATGCCGTTTTAGGGGATCGGAATAGGACAATGCCCTATGGTTAGAGAGGTTGAGTGGCACATCCCTCTTTTTTTCCATTCTCTTTGAACCAAGTGCAGCATGGGTCTGCTTCAGATTGGGTATCTCTACGCAAAGAAGGATGCAAGAGACCTTAACCCCTAGGAGCCCAGATTTCAAGTCGATCCTAGTGGGTTCAACCAAACCCCGTAACATTCCATGGGAATTTCGGGCAACATCACTTAGATTCGTCTCTCGATAGACTACTAAAAGCGTGCCTAGACATTCGATAGGCAGGCATCTTACAGTTGGTATCAAAGTGAAACTTCGTAATGAGGTGTGATTGCTTAATGTATGGTTCGTAAACATATCTTAAACAAAATAACCTAAGCGGTATGGCTTGACTATCAGGCACCTTCTGCACCCACGAATATTGACATGCAAGAGGAGAAATACCTTCTCAAGCAGATTAAGGCACCGGAGTTTGGTGGAAAAGGGATAAACATCGCAGGCAGAGGTGGAGATATGGATTGAGTCGATGGATGATTATTTTTCTGCTTCAGAAACCACTTTTTCCAATCAACCAATGATAGGCTAGTTGGCCAAGCTTGGATATGGTGGAAGCAATGGTGCAAAGATCAAGGTATTTTTGAAGCCATTATCACTTGGGCTCAGAGCTGAAAGATGTTGTACGTGGATGATACCTTCCGCCAACCTACGAGACTTTGAGGATGAATGAATTCTTCAAGCTAAAGCAGCTAGGATTAACCTTGGAAGCCTACTACTCAAAGTTTGTAAGCCTACTAAAATACGCACCACCTATGGATATTGCGCAGCAAAGTATCCAATTTTTGCCATGGCCACACTCCTCTGAACCACCGTCTTGAAGCAATGCATCCAGCAAACTTGCAATATGCATTACTTCGAGCAAAGCCAATCATCTAAGAACTTAAATCGGGCAATTGTGACAAAGATGATTCTCGAGATCAAGACAAGAAATGCCATGCGTGTGGAGAGATAGGGCACATCAGTAGGAGATGTTGATAATCTCTCAATCACACCCTATGTATGCCCCTTTGTATGAAACAGCTAGGCTAGGAAGATGTAGCTTATTCTAGGAAGAGAGATAGATCCCATAGGCACAGTACATGTAAAGTGCTACCAAGCTACTCTATAAAATGATGTACTTGACTATCACTTTCACAAAATATGATAATGCAATAGTACTTGTCTCTTTCCATCAAGTATCTGTGGCATTGTCTCCTTACACAAGAATGTCTCCTTACACAAGAATGTCATTCACTTGTGTAACAGTTGGTCTTCAGTCCTTGGTCAATGTCATCATGAGTTCAGTCTATGCTTACAAGCCGCCATAGCCATGCTCTAGATCCGCATCTTCGACAAGAGATGTCCCAACCGTCGATGTTTTCACTGCAATGAGCTAGGGCACATCCAAGTAGACTGCCCTGATATGGAGCATCCAAGGAAACAAAGCTACACCAGTGCAGTCTTCGAATATATAGAGGAATCAAATGAAGACAAAGACTTAGAACCCACTACACCTCTTCAAGATGATTAGAAATCCTAGAAATTTTATTGACATGAAATACAACTTGTATTGGAATAAACCTTACTCTTGTAATTACATTGAGTAAAAGAAGTTGCGTAAATTTTGAGCCTAGAACTTACAAGTGGTTAGAGATACTTTAGCAAGGAATAACAGTTATAACTTGTAAATGAATTCTCTTAAGATCTTTCTTCTCGACTAATATAGATTAGGTCTTACCAGAATGTAGAAGCTTGGAAGTATTCTTTAGTATTACAAGCAAAGCCAATTGTCCATGGAGCTCAGTCCCAAACTAAGAAGAGAAGAATTTGGAAACATAGTTTCCAAGATAAAGGACCACTCCAATCCACCAAAAGGATCTTAGGGAAATTTGGTCTAAAGAAAAAAATCCTACCAAGGACAACCAAGAATCTTGTGACCACAAGTGAAAAAGTTTTGCGATGTTTCTATTGCAAGAAGTTAGGCCATTTCAAAAGAAAATGTCCAAAGTACCCTAAACACCGATGCTCCTAGTGCCATAACATTGGACATATCCACTTCAATTGTCCCAACAAGACTTAAAGAGAACTTGAACTTACAAGAAATGAAGTTGTACAAGCTTCGTATCTAGATTGATAGTGATCCAGAACCTACCAGGAAATTATCATATACTTAGAAAAAAACCTAGAAGATATTCATGAGATGTAACTACAATAAATTTTTCTCTTGTGATCCAAACTCGATTATATCAAATACAATAAGTTGTTATTTTAAAGACCGCATGCTTATGAATGGTTAGAGTGTCGCAACGAATGTGTAATAGGTCTTACCCCACAGGTTCCAAAATGAAACCCCTAGTTCTCTCAAGATGAGGACATCTTGATTTCTCTAAGGGGAGGAGGATATAATACTTGCACGCAATTAAAAATTAGTTGGTTAGTTCAAAAGTTAGTTAGTCAATTAATAAGTTCATAAGATTACTAACTAAAGACTAGCTTAAGTAAAAACTAACTAACGTTAATAACTAAAAATTTTATTTAATTAAAAATATGTTTTAAAAAATCAAGTCATAATTCGATATTTTTCTCAGATTGACAAGGATCATAGCCACCCTTCACAGAAGTTACAACGTGAACGAGAGTTATGAGCTATATTAATCACTAGTGTTAATGTGTATAGTATGGATGGTCCAAAAATATTAGATTTTGGGCAAAACTAGCATATTTTAGATATTATCCTAAAAAGATATGGAGATTTCTAGAACTGGATGTCCAAAAAAAAAGCAAGTGATGTTTTAGCTAGTTTTGGAGATTTAATACAAAAAAAGAGGGATTTGTGAAATCGCGCGCACTGCGATCACAATTTGCAGGCAGTGATGAACAGTACTTCAAACAAGGAGAAAAGGAAGAAGTGATCTTAAATATCTCTAATCAAGCGTCTTGAGGTTCTACCCCCCTTTCGGAGCCAATGGAACCATCAGATTTATGATTTGAGTATCAGATCACTGATTTTTTCAAGATCCCCTCCACAAAGAGCTCTTTTTCTCAACCACAACCCCTCTTCTCTAATTCACTATAAATATGAGGCATGGGGAGGCACAAGGGAGCACAAGGAGACCCCAAGAGGCTGTGAGAAAGAGAGGTAGAGGGATACCTCTCCAAGAGATTTCAAGAAGGAGCTTGAGAGAGAGAGAGAGAGAGAGAGAGAGAGAGAGAGAGAGAGAGAGATGAGTTATCCCGAGAGGCTGCGAGGGAGAGAGTTAGCTCAATTTTCCCCTATCTCTGTCTTCAACTAAGCCATCTTCTTTTACGCTCTCCTATATCAAATCTATTCCGTCTTCTTTATTTCTCGAATCTACTTGCGGATAATGGCCCCCAAGGGAAGAATGTTGTGTGTGGATGGCAATCCCACAACCAGCAATGAAGCTTCGGGCAAGGGTATCACCGCTGATACAACTACATTATTGGATATAAATAATACATTTCTAAGTTGTTAGTTACTTGCTTTGATTTTTGCATGAGACATATCAAACCCCGTACTATGCCCACGAGAATAAGACATCGAAAATGGTAGGTTTCATCTCACATATTGGAAAGATGAAGTTTGCAAAGTGCTATCAAGAGAAGTAAATTGCATCTAGATGCCATGTGACAAATTCATACGTAGCATAAATAGCATATAAAATTTCAATGTATTGTCGACTCCCTCTTCTTATAAAAGTAGATATATTTTTCGCCACACTGAAGGCACGTTGTAGTTTGCACGCTTGAAGGATTGCATGGAAGTAATCTAGCCTAAAGGAAATTCATCCTAGAAGCTCTAGATCTTTTCCCAATCTCTTGTTAATAGCACAAAATGATAGCTCATATTTAATAGATTGGACCTTGATGATGTGCATAGTTAGTACGCAATGGTCATAAGGATTAAAACTAGGATGCCTTGAGATCCATCTGATAACCACTACCTTTATCAATCCAATTTGGGGATGGGCTAGATACAAACAAAGTCAAAGTAAAATACATTTGTATTTGTTGGAAGAAGGTTGGATTACTGATCAATGTAAGTGATCAATAGAATTTACATCTTCCATAGTTGTATGAGACCTTAACACATGTCTTAGCTGAAGCATTAAGTGAAATTTTGCATGGTATCACTCTTAGATCCCAAGGGGGAGAGCGAATATGCGATGGAAAGGTTATCACGATTATTCTTGCAATGTTTGGAAAAGAATACCATTGTTTTTTGTTGGTTGATTGAACAACACCCTAAATACTTTTACATTCAACTGTTTGTTGCATTGCAGTTTGGATGATTATTTCAAATACTTGTGATTGATGGTAAATTCATGGCGGGGGTCTGTGATGACAAATTGCCATGAGGATAAAGGAATGTTTTCTTAGAAGATGATATTAGAGTTGGCTGCCTTGATTATGCTTGATTCTTAACTGGATTAATTAAGGAATGATATTTTGCACAGGTGGATCACCTCCATGATCACACCGCGGATAAACCCAAAAAGGGCACTACTCAATTCATGGGCCGAAGGTTGAGTGGTGAAAAGGCCAAACCATGGGAATGATGTTTCACTCCTAGATAGCTTGCGGGTCAGGTGGAGCTCTGGACACCCCTTTCTAAGTCCAGAACGGAGTTGAAGACCTCTGTGGCCCCAACGTCGATGGCATTGGAGATCCTATTCTAGATAAAGTATGAAATTTGTGGTGCCATGTGATTTGGACTAGTTACTTCTACGAGGTAGAAGGGATATATAATTTCTCCTATATGGGCGGGAGACAAAGATTAACTTGAAGATAAGTTAAGCAGCTTGTCTAAACTTGTTTTTCAAAAGGATTGCTTGCTCTATTTTCATGTCAGTGCTATAAGTTACACAAACGAACCATGTTTCCTAAAAGGCTTGATTAAGGAAGGTGATTCTAAATGTCACATAGAAATGTGATAGGAATAATTAAATAACTAAAGAATGCCTATTCAGGAAAGCGAGTGGGTGGAACCCCCAATGGGTCTGCTATCCTATGATAGGGTGGTCCCAGAGAACTGGGAGGCTTCTCACAATATTTTACCAACGACCGACTCTTAGTAAGTGTTAGGATAGAACCTTGATTCATGCCTTTTAGGGGATTGGAATGGGACTATGCCCTATGGGTATAGAGAGGTTGAATGGTGCATCCTTCTCATTTTCCATTCTCTTTGAACCAAGTGCGACATGGATCTGCTTCGGATTGGGTAGCTCTACGTAAAGTAGGATGTTCGGAATCTGATGCTAGAATACTATCAGGAGACCTTGACCCCTAGGAGCCCAGATTTCAGGTCGATCCTAGTGGGTTCCGACTGCAAATGTTTAGTGGCGGGGCAGACTCGAGAAACCCTAGGCGACAAACCCCGTAACATTCCATGGGAATACTGGTAGCGTTGCTTAGATTTGTCTCTTGATAGACTGCTAAAAGCGTGCATGGATAGTCGATAGGGCGGGCACCTTACATAGAGAGCATGTTTTATGTATTATTCTTCATAAAAGCAATTAATACCCACTTTAACATAAATGCAAGACTAAGGCTAAAACCTCATGCGTTAGCCTTATCATACATTCACAAACACAAATGTTATATTTTCCTATTTTTTGGATGTAAAAACATTTTTTTCTTTTTTTTCTATTTATTTATTGATAAATATTAATATTTTCTTTTTTTTATTTGGACTGATTGATCTTACTGAGAATTATTTTTTTATAACATTACATCCCATACAAACACCATACACACAACAAAACTCCAAAATCACATGATTTTTCTTAAAACGGCAATGTTGCGGGTTTTGCATATTTATAAAGATATTATTAGATAATTGACTTTTATTGATTTCCTTGACATTTTTTATCAATCACAGCATTGACAACCATTTCCAGCTGGAATTTGTCATCAAACAATAAAATCTACCACTTACATAAAATCGTGCTTTATGTCGTATGTGTCTCGTGATTGCAGGCTCGTTGATGCTTTCCAACAGCCCTGTTGATGATCCTTCTAACCTTGATCTATGCTCCTTTATTCTTTAGCAATCTCTCATCTTAGTCCACCCCCTTCTCTCATAGAATCAACCATGAAAACACACAACAAGAGGAGAAAGGAGAGAGGAGAGAGAAAGACTAAAAATGATCTCTTCATTTACTGCATCATTTTTTGATCTGATTGAAGTGATGGATGGTGAGGTAATTCATCATCCTGTTACCCTGTTGCCTCCCCGTGATGCCAACAGACAGAAAAATGAAATTTTTTAATCAAGAAGGGGGCGTCGAAAAAAATGCCCCCTCCCTTTGATTCAGTTTTGGGATTTTTAGCCCTTAAGCAAGCTATTAAGGCTTTAAACTTTAAAATATCTAATTCAAATTTTCATGTTCACACTTGGACATAAGTGGTTTCAACTATTTTGGAGGGGCAAACGAACACGGAATCAAGATCTGAATGGATAAGTGGCTCCATGACATCAAACTAGCCTTCGTTGCACACTTTTCAGCTCCTGGATAACATATCTGCTTTGAAATGTGAAACCTTGTGAGGATTGAATGGGGGGTCGAACGAACTATAACATATCTGCTTTGGAATGTGAAATCTTGCGAGGATTGAATGGGGGGTCGAACGAACTCCGACCGATCGATGAATTGAGACTTGCCTTGCATTCCTAGCATCAAACTCTATCTAAGAAAACTCCAGATCATCGATCCGCAACCGTTTTATTTTCCATGAAAAATTGGTCTTTTACGCCTCTCATGCACTTTTTCTCTTTAAAAAGGGGCTCTAAAAATACACTCTCAATTGACTATGATATCGATACTGGTCTTCCATGGTGTGCTATCCTTGTTTATTGGTCATATTGCATAACAAGTCGTCGAATGTCATCCGAGGACTCTATCACATTAAGGTCAAGGTCAAGGTCGAGATTATTCTCATTCGAGCTTATGCATGCCATAGTGGTTGCCTCCTAATCCACTAGTGATTTTATGAGGTCAACTAAGCTAGCTAAAGTTATATCCCTAATCCTGGCTAGTCTTTCCTTCTCTCAATGGTTTGATAGTTTTGTCTTCTCTATGTCTGGTGTCTTGGGTCACTCTTCTGATTCTTGGGATTGTACTCCTACTCGTGGGTTTGTTTTTAGCTTAAAACACCATATTAGGGAATTTGAAAAATTGCCAGGTCCCAATTTCAAATAAGTGATAAATATATGACCATGTGGCTAAATCTTGATCCATATTTGAAAGTGAGATTTGGGAAGGTAGCTTATATGAATTTAGGGTAGACTCCACATCTAATTAAGACAGCAAGATTTGACCATATGGTCAAATAATAAAGGTATTGGGGGTTCCCAAAGTGCATGAATATTCCCAAATTCCCTAATGTAGTGTTTTAATCCCCCTTAGTGTATTCCTTGTTAATCCAATAGTTTACAAATATACAATACTTACACTCTAGCAGTGTGACTTAATGTACACTATGCAAAATCAAGCTTTCTAGCTTTCACAAGTGCTTAAATATCTACAATGCCGAGTGCAATCTTTGATAAAGTACAACCCCAAGAATTAGAAGAGAGACCCAAGACACTAGACATAGAGAAGACAAAACTATCAAAAATTATATACTACACGCACGTTCATTGTACTCTATTGTCACACATTTATTCATGATAATAGAGGACTCTATTGTCACACATTTATGCGTTGTAAATGCTTGGCTTGGAGCTATAAAATCCATTGCATATGTTCCTTTATTTTAAAACCTTAGGAATCTTGTCTAGAATACATGCAACACATAAGGCTCCTACCTTAGTCTTTATGTATACTAAGAAATATTTGATTTAATAAAGGTTCAAAAGGGTGCAATTGGGGTTCTTGGGAAAAAGTGGTTGAGGAGGTTGGAGCACTGTAGATTGTGGTGTCTCTTTAACTTCTTTCTTCTCTCTTTTCCAAACTGTCTTTGTCCATCCTCTATTCTCTCTCATACTTGTGCCGCAACTATGGATTCTTGGTGTGTGAGCTTGAAAGAGGAGCCTCTTGATCCTGTTTCTTGATTGGTGAAGGTGTGTCTTGGGTCTTTTGTGTGTGTCTATTCCTGGCAAGATAGGTGTGTTTGCAGGTTTCATGGTGAAGAGCAAAGCTCCAAGCATATACTTTGCTGCTCGATACCCTATTTTTGTGCTTGTTTGAGTGCTGGGTGAGAGCCAGTCATTCTTGGTTTTGTTTGTTTGGACCAGGCTAGCCATGGATTTTGCAAAGAAGAGGAAGGAAGAAGAGAATGCTTGTGGATGGTCTCATGTGCAAATTTTGATTGGGGATATTCTCTTGTACCTCTCAGCCCAAAGAGAATTTCAAGATTAGTATCATGCATGAGCTTGAAAGAGGAGCCTCTTGATCTTGCTTCTTGATTGGTGAAGATGTGTCTTGGGTCTTTTGTGTGTGTGTATGTATTCATGGCAAGAGAGGTGTGTTTGCAGGTTTCATGGTGAGGAGAAAAGCTCCAAGGATATACTTTGCTACATGGCACCCTGGTTTTGTGCTTGTTTGAGTGCTGGGTGAGAGCCAATCAAATGTGTCAATGGCAAGGATCATAGGTGTTGATATGCCTATAGATGTGTCACTTACTTTTTCTCTCTCAATCTCACTGAGTGCAAATGATCTCTCTCTTCCCCAATTTTACCCTTTGTGTTCTCTCTCTCTCCCCTCACACTTCGTTTTCCTTCTTGGACATTTAAAAACTCTTTCCTTTTTTCCCATTTTCCTTATTTCTTGGTTAACCAGAGAGTTATCTTTTCCTTCTTTTTCCTTATTTCCCAAACCTTAATGTCCCAAATCTGATCAAAATACACAACTTCTACTCTAACCAATGCATGGAAAGATTCCTAAACCTAAACTAATCCACAAAAGAGATCTAATAACCTTTGACTCCCTTGCTTCCTACCTAAACCAGGTGCCATTTTGGAGATGAGCTCTTACTTCATCACTTGATTTGGAGTGCACTTATTGCTTCAAGCATTTCAAGTCGAGAGCTATGGCTACCTCTCACATAGCCATGTGCACTCTTCCACACACCAATGTAGTGAGCTTATCTTCGAACATGATTGAGTACCTTCTTCCATGAATTCGTTGATGGCTCCATGATTCAAGATGCCCTCTCAAGTAAGCTCCATCTCCAAGCTCTAATATTTGACCTCCATAGCCCCTCATGCAAGAAGGGGGAAGAGAAGAAGACGATGATGAAGAGAGAAGAAAAAGAGCTTCTCCATGGTCCCTCACTCCCTCATGCACACTCTCTCCCTCTCTCATGCACAAGAAGGAAGCAAGAGCAAGAAGCAAGAAGAGAGCAAGTTCATCCACACACAAGAATGAGCTTGTTTATTCATTTCTTGAATTTTATACATGCCCTTATCCCTTCTTTTGTGGCCATCCCCTTTTTAGTTCGGCCTCTGCCCATTCCTCTACTCTCTTTTCTTCTCCTTCCTATTAGTGTAGGCCTTAACATGTGCCTCTCATTCTTTACAATTTTCACAAGAGAGAGCTTGGCACTCTTTTACAAAATTAATTGCAATGCACTCGACGCTTTTCTTGCTAGCATATCACAGTGTGCTTTCTTTTACATTCAAGGCTTTTTCCTACACTTTGAATGTTTAGATTTTTTTTTGAGAATGTGTTTCCCTTCCATATTTCTCTTGCCTTGGGACTGTCCTCTATTTTTAATTTTTTGGTTTTTTTGTCTTGCACTTCCGAGGATGTAAACATTACCCCCCTCCTAGTTGGGTGCCAGTCCATGGCACCTGATGGTACAAGTTGAGTTTGTAGAGAGTTGATGGGGAATGGTTCTTGGGGTTATTGGGAAGGTGATTCACATTGGGCATGCTCTATGGAGTGATTTTGGAGGTTTCCGGCGACGAAGATAGATGATTGGTTGAAGAAGGTCTCCGTAGGTGTTGGTTTTCCACATTGTCATATAATGTTCCTGAAAAGAAAAAGAGTGCACTTCCTAGGGGGTTGTGTCTATCTTACCATGCAGTGCGCTATGTAAGTGATGGTGGAACTGAGTCATGGGTCCAACCTAAGATGTTATCCCACACTTGAGGACCAAGTTCATGGAAATGGAACTGCTATGAGTGACTTAGGGAGATATGTCTATAAATCATGTCCTGCCCTTGATGTGCCCTAAGTTGCCATGTCGGGGAGGGTTTAGGGTGGTCCCTAGGTGCAGTGCTTATGATGCTCGTAGGGTACATATGGGTTGATTTTATTGTTGTGTTCCTTTTCTTTCCACTTATTTTTCTTATTGTCCTTTTTCTTTTTTGTTTTTCTCTCTTTTTTTGTAATTATAAAGGGAGCACACTAAGAAGCATCTCATTGATGAGCAAGGGCAAGGCTCTATGGCAGTTTAAGGGATTTGCTTAGGAAGGCCCAGCTCTACAAATACCCCTTCAGGTTAGCTCTTACATTGAGTGGAGTAGATGAAAAAATGGGTGGTTACACCTAGTGAATCTACTCTCACTCATGTCTTCTAAGAGGTTCATACAAAATGCTGGCAAGAGGGTGGCTCTCATCATGAGGTGCACCATTGCACAACTATCTATTCTGGCATTGATATCAAAAAATAGGGTCGACAAGTTCTCTTCCTATGTAGTAGTCTTTGTTTTAATAATATTCATAGCAGACAAAGAGAGTTACAGGTGGTGAGGAATGTGGGATCAAGGCATGAGGAGAAGTCTTTGAGGAAACCTGCTATTGATGGGTGAAGGTCCCTTTCAATGGAGATCAGACTTTCTTTAGGGGTTGAGGCATTTATGTTATAGATTGAAGGAAAGTTATACCTACTATGCACCTCCTGATTGTAGGAAACTCCAATCCTCCTCGAGTAGGACATGTAGGTAGGATCATTCCTTTCATCCGGTAGGGTGCTATAGAAAGCCATCTAGGCCCCTCTAAGTTAGAGTCCCAAATTTTTATTTGCCACCTAGGCTGAGTTCCATATCCCTCCACCTTCCAGGGTACCTCCACAACCTTATCTTCCCAGTAATCTATAGATTCCTAGTACCACCTCATGGGGTGTCTAGCCATCTCCTTTATAGCCTTACTAAAAGCTTAATGAGATCCTCCACCACCCTTGGAGATAGTATCCTATCCAATGTACAAGAGAATGTCAAGGAGAACTTGAAAGGACGGCCACGGTTTTCCCATTGCTCATACACTGCAAGTTCCTGGCTCGAGTTTTATAGGGTTGCACTCCTTGCTTTGAGGGATAGCCATTTATGAAACTTGTATTGTATTGGCTTGGAGCTTCCTGTAAGCAAGTTCCACCTGTTCTCTACATTTTTGTCTCATCTCACCATCTGTTCACGTGGCATAGTTTCCTCCCCTTGCTCTTCTAGTTGTGCTTGTGGTTGCAGAGGGGAGCTCGGTTCCTGTACTTTTTTTTCTCTTATTGGTCCTATCCAAAATCGGGCCTATCTTCTTGGACTAGTTCCGTTGGCTCTTGTTGAGGCAGCTGCACTTGTTTCTTTGGCTCCCCAAACCCTAGCAAGGCAAGTTCCTATGAGGCTAAGCCAGCTGAGATTAAATGGGCTCATTGCTCCTCTACTCCCAAGCTGGTGTTAGGCTTGGGTGCCTTGGCATGGACTCCATGTTGTAGTTCTCTCCTTGCCAATTCTAGTTTTCTTTTTACTTCCTCAAGTGTTTCTTCTCCACTTGACTGCATGACATTCAATACTATGCTCAAAAAGGTGTGTTGTTGCTCCAGTATTCCTGTGGCTTTGCTCTCCACCAAGAGGCATTCACTGTTAGAATGGGCCAACTTGGAAGCTAAGTTTTTGACTCTATCTTTGTTCTTGGCTGCCCATTTCTATGCTTTCTCTTTCATCCGCTCTAACCCTTGATTTTGGTATTGGGTGGCAATCACCTGCTCCTATTCCTACCACAATGTATGCATTTGTTGTTGCCCCTAGTTTTTGCGTTCTACTTGTTCCCTCAATATGGCTTGCTCATGGAGAGCTACTTGAAGTTATTTGTGTAGCACTGTCAGCTTCTTCGTGGTCTGCTCATCTCTTTGGATCCTTTTCACCTATAACTCTTTCCTTGCCTCCTCTGTGTGCCTCTTCAACTCCTCCATTTCTAGCTCTAGGTGCATTTTTTCCTTGGAGTTTAAGGCACACATGTTTTCTAGGGCAATGCAATTCTCTCTTTCTTCATCATACAGATCCTTTAAGCTCTCTTCTCCTTCCCTTGCCTTTAAGGCCTCTTTCAATGCAATCGTCCCTCTATTTAAGATAGTCATTACCCATATTCTTTCGAATCTTTGATATGATGAAAAAAAATCAGGAAGAATATGAGTACTTGAATGCATTAGACTAGGAGTTGTAAATAGCAAATATGGGATATAGGAGGTAGTTATAAGATTAGAGTCCTTCTTGAAATGATTTTATGTGTGGATGTTGAAATAAGTATGGATATGACACAAAAGGGTCATGCATAGGTGAGGATATCAACCTTGCAAATGCATGGCCATGAGGACGGGGATGTTGCAATAATATTAAATGTATTTTTACATGTATATACATAAAAAGTGTTGTTTGATCAATGGAAGTGCCTTAGTCGGAATGAAGGCTAGTGGTGGAATTACTTGCTTTTGGTAAAGATGCTTTAGCCTAGTTAAGGCCATTTCTTGTTATGGATAAATGTGATTGTTTTTAGGCGTGTTTGAAAAAAATATATGTCAAAACTCAAGATAACAAGATATGATGATGAAGTGCAGATTCATTGAAAGAGACAATACTATAATTTATGTGATGATGTAGTACAAATTCACTACAAGAGATAACGCTATGATAGTGCTGACTCATTGCAGAAGGAAGCACTATGTATCGTGTAGATTTGTTGCATGAGAGACCACCATGGCTAGCATGTACTCACCCCAAGGTCTTGCCACCATGGCTTACACCCTATCAGTTTATATCTGTCCATAGACCATCACCTAGACAAGGGTCAAATGTGCAAGGACAGTTCGTCCCTTAAGGCATTTGAGAACCAATGGGACTCTAGTAGTAATACTCAAAGCAATCCTAAAATAGGAAAAGAATCCTCGACGGGCACAGTGTAGGGAACAAGTGCATTGGAGAGACCCAAGATGAAGAGAGATAGGGTGCAAAAACAAGTACGATTTGCGATGAGCATTGGAAGATTAGAAATCATGGATCGGTTATTATCCTAAAGAAGATAGCAAATCCTTGCAAATATGAATGACTTCACTGTGTGAAAAAGATCTTTCTTACTATTTTTGTGTATGTGGTTAAAGGTGTTCATCACATGAACATTGTTTAAAGAAATAATTAAGAAATATGATTTTATATGCTTAATAATGTGGTATGAATTAATTAAATAATTAAGCATGCTAGATGTGTGCATGAAAATTAAGAAAGATACTTTTATATGTTTAATAATGTGGTATAAATTAATTAGATAATTAAGCATGCTAGATGTGTGCATGAAAATTAAGAAATCTGATTTTATATGTTTAATAATGTGGTTTAAATTAGTTAAATAATTAAGCGTGCTAGATATGTGCATGAAAATTGAGTGGATGGTTGTCACACTAACATTTTTTATGGATTGGTGGACCTAATTAGTCTGGTGTTTTTCAAAAGATGAAAAATAGGAACAAAGGAACACTGATTGTCTAGGATCTATGTCTTAGAATCTGACTATGCACTATTTTAGGGAAACAGAATTGAGATTATGCCTTATGGACAAAGGGGTCAAGCCCTACTCCCCCTCATCTCTCACTCTCTTTGAATTAAGTAAAGCGACTAGTCCGCTCTTAGTTATGACAACAAATCACAATGTGATCTTCCTAGCTAAGTACTAGAAAGTTGGTAGAGACCCTTAGGTCATATCCCTCATGTCGATGCTAGTGGGTCATGGTCAGATGTTTTGCTCTACGAGGTAGACTTGGAATTTTCCTACTGATCAGCAAAGTCTATCAATCCTAAGTGGTCTAGATGTCACTTCTCAGGATAGACATCTCAGTGACTATCAAGCATCATTTCCCCTAGCTTGTCAACTAGGGACAAGTACGTCACACATGGTATTAGAGCAAAACAAACGATGTTTTATAAACAAACTTGAACAAATTGTGTTTCAAGATTAGAAACCCTAGTTTACCCAATGAGATGAGGATATCTTAATTTCTCCAAGGGAAAGAGAATATAATATACCTTATCAATGAGTAAAAATTTCCTATGTGAACACTTTCTTGAGCTGATGCCAGGAGGCATATTCCACGGTGGATTCCGTGAGGTTTTACGGTGGATTCCGTAAACTTAGATGACCGGGGCTCATACGCAAAGAGGATTCTTTGTGCGAGAAGTTGATGGGGACGCCTGTCCTTTTCGGGCGTTTCATTAATTTAGTGTGTACATGGGTGATTCCATAGCGGGTGATTCCGCAAAATGCATATTAAATTAATAAACGTTTATGAGTTTAGAGTGCGCACTCGTAATAAATTAAGGTTAGGATTTATTTCTAACCAGTTGATTAATTTATGTAGCTGAAGACTGCTAGGTATTCACTTTTGTCGGTTTAATTGTGTTATTTTACTAACGATTGTGAATGCTTCAGTTGATGTGTAGAGATAGCAGGAGTGGCGGAGGAAAGCATTGGAGTCTAGCGAGTTTCCGATCTTTCGACTATATTTTGATAGGCGCCACGCCTATATTTTGATTATGTCTATAGAGACATCGACTATTTATTATTATTTTGTATGCGCTTATGCGCCTAAATATGTTATTTTTATTTGGACATTGAGATTGGGCGTGCCAGACTCTTTGGGCACCGTCCATTAGCTTTATTTTCCTATTTTTGGTAGAAAGCAAACTCAAAAGCTAAAAGCTTGTATATTTTTGTAATTGGGCTATTTTTGAGCAAAAAGATTGAAAATATATATTAAATACATGCTTTGTGAAGCGCTCACACAAGGCATGGGGGAGATTCAACCCAATTTGTCTCTTGTCTCATGTCGTGCTTGTTTTTACATTGGTCTTTGTGCTAAAAAGTAGAGTGCTTTGTTCTTGGAGACCTTTGGGAATTCACTACGTGAGCTACCTGCGTCCGATCTGCGCACCATGAGCATGCATTCACTTATGTGCACGTGAACATGCATATATCCATTTGTTATAAAAAAATAAAACTTATCCATGGAAACTCATCCTTAGGCTATAGATATGCATATATGTGCACATATGAGAACACTTGCGAAAATGCTAATTTTTACAAGAGAAAAACAACATATTGCATGCGTATAAATGAGTCAACACGCTAACACCTCCTTGTGTCAAGAAAACACACAAGAATTTTTTGCATACATGCGAATTAAAATAGGGGAAAAATAAATAAATAAGCTAGTAAATAGAAGAAGAGTTCAATTCTAACCAAAACTCTTTATTAAGAGACAAGAGTTCAAATCTAATTAGAACTCTTTATTAAGAGGGAAGAGTTCAAATCCAAGTGAGACTTTATATGAGAATGACACACAAGCTTCTCCCAAAAACATAATTTCCTCTTTATGCCACCACTTAACAAGTGGATATTCTCATATGATAACAAAGAAATTATCCCTCTCCTTGTGCCACTTTGTGACATCTCAATTATGCCATTGATATTAGCAGCATCTTCCCCCCTCCCCCTCTCCTATCAATAGAGACTAAGGAGAGAAGAAGAGAGCATGGGAAGCAAAGAGAAAAGCCACGAGCTGATGCAAGTGAAAGTGGCATGTAGAGCTAGAGAGAGGATAGAGAGAGATTGAAGAGCTAGAGAGAGAGAGAGAGAGAGAGAGAGAGAGAGAGAGGAAAAAAAGAAAGTGAAACAAGGGATAGCAAGATTATGGCAAATAGAGAGAAGTGAAAAAAAATACAAGAGTGTTGAGAGTGAGAGAGAAGGTGAAGACTAAAATTCTCAAAATACTTTTCCAAAGTTAATAATATTGTCTTGTCCAATTCCCTTTCTTTCTCCATCCACCATGTTCCCTCACAAAAAAGGTCACTGTGCCTAATGAAGCAAGATCTTCCAACATGGTGGATGTGTCTTTAGCAATGTTAATGCTATAATATTAAATGTATTCATGTGTGTACATAAAAAGTGTTATTTGATTAATTGAAGTGTCTTGGTTGAAATGACAGCTAGTGGTGGAATTGTTTCTTGATAAATATGCTTTACCCTAGTTAAGGCCATTTTTGGTTATGGATGAATGTAGATATTTTTGGATGTGTTTGAAAATATATATATCAAAAGTCAAGCAAACAAGATGTGATGATGTAGTGTTGATTCGATGCAAGCGGCATCACTATAGTAGTGCACATTCGCTGCATGAGGCAGCACTATTGGATGGTGTAGATTCACTGCATGAGGTAGCACTATGGCTGCACCCCAAGGTCTTGTCATCATGGCTTATACCCAGATGATTTATATCCATCTAGAGTATTGAATGCCACCCAGATGGGAGGTCAAACATGTGAGGAAGATTCATCCCTTAAGGTAGTTGAGAACCAATGGAGCTTTGGTAGTAATACTTGAAGTGGCCCTAAAATAGGGAAAGAATCCTCAGCGTGTTAAGAATCAAGCTCATGAACCTTGGTTTAGTTGTCCACCTTAGCTAAATAATGTTGGTCACACTGACTCAACCATGGTTACATCTAGGTTACTTTGATTTTGTATGTTTTGTGTGTTGTACAAACAATTGATTGTGGCAAATAATGGATTGAAGAGGGAGCATGGCTGCTACCCTTTTGGCCTAGTCTTTGTCTCATCTCTCTCTCTCTCATTTCTTACATGGTATCAGAGCACTCGACAATTCTATTGTGGAAGAATACTATGATGCTTGCATAAGAGATAGTGTTGGTACAATGGTTTCATTGTTTAGGAGCTGACTACTGTTTGTTGTGTTAACAGCAAGAGGATTTGAAAAGGTAGTTTTTTGGCTTACCACAGAGATATCGCGATTCAGTGCAAGCTATCCAGTTTGGTCTACCATTTTTTTATACAATGGCACTAGCTCATCACTGGGATAATTTCTTCTCACTTGTCCATCATCAACCTGAGACTCTGTTGACAATTTTCCATTGAAACGACCTTCACAACGACAAGATGATCCAACCCCTTAGTGAACTTGACCTAGCCAACGGTATTGAAAGCTCACTAGGATCTGCAATGTGGCATTCTACTGTGTTTTTTTGACACATTCTCTCCATGGACCAATACATTGTGCCTTTAAAGTTTTGCCTCGGATGTAAAAAACACAAATTTCTCGGCCAGATAATCAAGATGCTCACAAGCTGTTCCCTAAGGTATGGCAATGCATAGTCCTTTTACTGGTAAATTGGTTGATGGACAAGCACAAGGATCATTCATCCTAGTGGGCACTCTTGCGTGTTTCTGTTCCCATCTTCGTGGCCAAGATGCAATAACCAAGCTCAAGAGAGCCTTGAATAATGCTATGAATGGACAAGAGCTAGAAAAGGTTCCATTGACCCTCTACAATCGATAGGGAAAATGTATTCAATCTCTCCTTATCATCAGAAGGCACCTCTCACTGTTGATGGCATGTTCTAGAAAGCCTCTCTTCAATCTTTGCTTGTTAACATGTCTTGTGAATCTCTTATCATCATACTTAGCATCATCTTCATGACCTCCAAGCGAAGCAAAGGTCAAATTGTGGGGAGCAGACAAGGTAGGAGCAGGGCCTGGACAAAAGGACACAAGCATGTTTTAAGAGGGCAATAAGAGCTTTGTCTTCTTCATCCTCTCTCTAGTGATTCATCTACTAGTTACCCTCTTCTTTGGCCCCATATTCAATATTAAGCAAAGTAGGAATAACATTGGAGTGGTGAATAGCATAGCGTCTTTGGAAGGTGCTTTGCTCTCTTGATCAAGAGTAGCCCCTTGTCTATCCATAAATAAGCACCCTGTTTACAGGCAGCAAACATAAGGATGGTGCATAGGTAGTGTTCTCCTTCTTGCAAGTTGCAAAAAGAGAGACAGTAGCTCAAGTTGAAATGAAAGTTTTTTGGAGGCATTGTAACTGTGATTGAATGGGAAAAAAAGCACATGTATTGGTTGAGAATGCAATAGTGGTTATTGTTGCAATTTTATAGCAAAAATTGGTTGCACTACAAGTCATTAAAGTGCATTGCCTTTGTTGGCATTTTGGGGAAATTGATTCTACATCAAATCTTGTTTTGTAAAGTTGAAGACTTTGGAATGGCAAACACAGGAGAGAAGGATACTATCACCCAAATAGTAGGTGAGAAGTTGGACTACAAAAACTTTGTTTTATGGAAGTTTAGGATGTCAATTTTCTCAATTGGAAGAGGCTATTGGGACCTGGTCATAGGTCTTGAAGATGAGCCCAAGCTACCAGAGGATAGACCTCCAATACAAGATCAATTAAAGGCACATAGGACATGGTTGGAAAAGGCTAGCAAGTTCTTGCATTGGCTATGCTTATGTGTGTCAGACACAAAAGCTATGCAAATTTCAAACTGTACTTCACCAAAATCTTATTGGGACTTATTGATGAAGAATTATGGTCATGTCACTCATGCAAGAAAGACTTCAGCCACATATCCAAGAATGGAAGGTCTATTGAAGACTATGTGAGCAAGATTAGAACCATTGCAAAGCAACTAGGCTCAATTGGAGCTGAAGTTGAGGATGATGATTTGGTGGCCACTACCCTTCATGGACTTGGAGAGGAATACAAGCAGTTTGACAATTCCATTTCAGTGCATCAGGAGCATCCTGACTTTGATGAACTTGTGGCACTTCTTTTGCATGAAGAAGTGAAACTTGGACTCAATACAAGTTCCAGTGGGTCTAAAAATAACAAGGACAATGTCTTCTACTCAAATGAAAGGGATAGAGGTGGAAGAGGAAGATCAAACTTTAGAGGAAGAGGTGTTGGAAATGCATATGTAACCCATGGATAGCAAGATACTAGATGGCAAAATAGGCAGCCTTTAGCAAATAGAGGTGCCTCTAATTCTCATAGAAGAGGGGGTTACTCATCTAGAGGAAGAGGCACTTGGCAGCAGCCCCAAATAAGTCATGGACAGCAATCAAATGTAAATAAGGATTGTCACTATTGTAGCAAATATAGGCATGTAGCTAAAGATTGCTACAAGAAACAGAACGATTAGAGAGCAAGAGGAAGGCAACATAGTAATTATGCTTCTTCTAATGGTATGCAGGAGGATGATAGGTTGTTTGCTATGCAACATGTGAAGAAAGGGTTGCCTACACAAGACAAAATAGATGATGTATGGTATGTAGACTCAAGGGCATCTAACTACATGACTCCTCATGGAGAGTGGTTTGACACATTGGTAGAAGGTACTCATGGATATTTTTGCATAGTGGATGATACACAGCATGACATTAAGCATATAGGTATTGTTCCCTTGATGATGTATGGTGACAAGAAAAAGAGTCTCTATGATGTGTTACATGTACCCTCCATAACCAAAAACTTGCTTTCTGTGAAACAAATGGCTAAATAGAATCTACAAGTTAGATTCAATAGAGAGATGGATGCTACATTGAAGAATATGGCCAAGGATGCAAACTCATTGCTAAAGGCAAAAGAAA
The DNA here is from genome assembly GCF_053477565.2 of Lygodium microphyllum. Taxonomy (NCBI): domain Eukaryota; kingdom Viridiplantae; phylum Streptophyta; class Polypodiopsida; order Schizaeales; family Lygodiaceae; genus Lygodium; species Lygodium microphyllum. The sequence goes on along the minus strand of NC_141148.1, from coordinate 21,835,971 downwards.
TGGCAGTATGTTTACATTGGATACAAAAATTCCAACATTGAATGTTGCTATGTACTCACATGACAATGCTACAATAAGGGACATTGAGATATGGCAAAAAAGGATTGGTCATGTAAATGTTCAAAAGCTGAAGAATATGCAATATAAGCAAGTTGTACTTGGACTCCCTAAGTTCAAGCATGTGGAATTGGGACATGTATGCCAGTCATGTCAATTTGGGAAGTAATCAAGGCTTCCATTTATGAGGCATGTAAGCACTACTACTAGACCATTACAGCTTGTACATTCTAATGTATGGGGACTGTCAGAGAGAGAACCAGGGAGAGAGAAAGATTGCAGAGGAGAGAGAAATACTACAGGAAGAGAGAGAATAAGAGTGAAGAGGAGAGAGAAAGACTAGATTTAGAGAGAGAAAGACAAGAAAGAAGGGGAAGCCATAGAAGCTGTGAGCAAGAAGGGAGAGAAAGACTATAATTGTATTAATGTGTCAAAAGATATGTAAAATTACATGTCCTCTCCTTTTATACCAATGTCAATGTGACATGGCATAATATCAATGTTATTTACACTAATTCCTTATTCTCATCTTCTTACAATCCATCCCCACTCAAAATGAAGGTTTTTGTCCTCAAAAACAAATATTGGACTTATTGGTATAGCCAAGTGGAGGGGCTGCAGAGTACTATTCTGTACAGCATTACAAGTGGTAAAGGAAAAGATTACCTAATACTCAATAGTATTACTAATCTATACAGGAGGTCAAAATCAGCCTGTAGCCACCCAGATCAAAAGGAAAAGTTGTATCATTGCCATGCATCGGATCAACTTTCACAAGATCAAAATCAAATACTGTCGGAAGCATGATCATCACGATGGTACTCACTAACGAAGTCACCATTGCATGATGATCATCCAAATCCACATGCTGTCCATAATCTGCCTTCTTGAACTGAACTTCTTGTTGTGGACTCATACCAAAATGGTCTTCAATAAAATGTTCTCAATCATTTGCATCATAATATTCAAATACCAAGAATATTTTGGTAGACTTTTCCCTACATGTGGCTTGGTGATTACAAGATAGTGGCTTAGCACAACGATAGCATAAGCCCGCAGCATGCAGTTCCCATATTGTATCACTAGTAAGGTGTCTAACGCGTTTAACCTTAGATAGCAATTTACACACCTGTTCATCACCATTGGTGAGCTCTATAATAGTTTTAACATGCTGCTCATAGTCATCTTGCTGCTCATGTATAACAGATGGCTGTCCATGCTCATCATGTACAACAGATGGCTGTCCATGCTCATGACCATATTGCTCATGCTGTCCATATTGCATATGGTGATAATAGCCCTGCTGCACATCAAACGGACAGTTTGGTTGAGAATATGCATTTTCTTCTACTGATGTTTGCTGCTCACATACATAAGCATGCTGCCTTTGATCATTGATCCCACTGCATTGGTCATAATCACTTGCTTGCTGTTGATCAAAGCTAGAAGTGCACTGATAAGCATAATCATTTCTGTCACATCCATAAGAATTGGGCTGGTCAACCAAGAGAGCTTCACAAGTATAATCATAAATATTTTGCTAAAGAGATGGATGCTCATAAGCATAAGCATGTTGACCATAATAGCCATTCTGCTGCCAAGGTTCAATGGAATGATACTTTGCATTATGATATGGTACATCATATTTATAAGCATTAACATGATGTCCAGATGTATTTGCATACTGCTCATATTCATTTGCATGTTTTTGTTGTTCATATTCATAAGATGCATGTAGATCATAGTGTATACCATCAGTATATACATGTTGTCCATAAGCATAAGCATTTGATTCAAGTGTACCATCAGCATATAAATGCTGGCCATGACCATAAGCATTTGATTCAGGTCTTGCTATTTTTTCCATAACTGCCTTTATAAGAGCAATACACTGATCAGTCAAAACTCCAAGTTTGTCAATTCTAGCTTGTGTTTGAAGCCAACCTTGTTCACTAGAGCTGGAGCTATTGTTCTCAGCTGCCATTGCAGTCAAGTTGAAGAGATATGTTGTTCCTTGAAAAATATAAGTCCAAATAAGGTGTATGATAGCTTGACTCGAAGATTAGGATGTCTAGTATCAAGTAGAAATCCTGGTTTGAATTTGGGAGTAGCAATACCCCTCTCTGTTTAAGAATTTCCAAAACTGTCCACAGTGAACTGTTAGTGAACCGCAGGTACCAAATAGGCTCTAGCTCGAGAAATATGTGTCCAAATGAGACGTTTGACGGCTCCACTCGAAGCTTATGATGTCTAATATCACTTCCAATTGTTCCTTTGTTGTTAGAATGATGCTACTAATTTCTGTAGCAACTTTTCCAAATCTGTCCCTGTTTGGACTGCACCCTGTTTTGGCCCTGTTCCAAGCATTTTGAGTACTTCTTATCCAACTTGAGTCAATACCCAGTACCTATACACTCAAATGAGTAGGAGAGAGTATTCCATGAATATGGCATTACAAGAGTGGCACAACATTATCATTTACAATCAGTGGTTGCAGACTGTGGCATAGGCAAGGGGTCACGGATAGTTCTGATAAAGACAGCAGAGAGCAGACTTCCAGACATCTGTTTGGTAGATATTCCAGTAACACAGGAGAAGTCCACAACGGTTCCACCTGAGAAGTTTGCAATTAAGCAAAATTAATCCACTCTTTGCAACCTCACTAGTATCATCCACCACGAACCTGTATGAGAACTGTGATACAGTAACTGCAGACACTATTGACAGGCTGATGAAAACATCCAGTAGTACAGGAGCACTCTGGCATAAAGCGATAATGGAGGACAAGGACCAGATGGTTAGTGGTGCTAATTCATCTTATGCACCCTACTCTTTGACCAATTATCCACTTGCAGCCACCAATTTTCTACACAATCTAGTGGATATGGAGTCTTTGGTCAAGTTCGAACTGTCGGACTTTGATAAAACTGGTATGTCTAGATTTGGAAGCTCCTCCATCTTTAAAACTGATCAGTAATTCAACAACAGTAGTAGTTGTTGGCCATATATCTCATGACTTCCTGCTTAACGCTTACATTGACAACTCTCTCTACAGTTAGCCAGAACAACTCCTTGACTACAGCTTGAGGCTGGGCTAAAATGGCCCATTCTTACAGGCATTTTACAGAGAGATGGCACTCACTATGTATGCTTCATTGTCAATACATTGAGACTGTGAAAATCTGTTTTGCATTCCAAACGTTGATTCAATCACTTTAGAAATCCTGCGAGAGGTGGTGTTTTGTGACTGCGGCAACTTGCCAAGTAGAATTGGCTACAAAACTGCATACAAAGCGTTCCAGGCACTGGCCAAGCAGAATTGGCTACAAAACTATATACAAAGCGTTCCAGGCACTGGCCAAGCAGAATTGGCTACAAAACTGCATACAAAGCGTTCTAGGCACTGGCCTTCTTCGCAGGGAGTTCCTCAAACCCTTCTGTTTTTGCAGCAAAACCTGAAAGAGAGTTTACAACCCAAAATTCTCACTGAAACTACCAGAAGTCCTGCAGCAGATCTACTTCTTGGAGACCTTCATGTAGGGTAGGGCATGTGTGATGTTTTCATAATCGCATTTCTCAACCAATGCCAAGCTAGGTGCAATTGCCGGCAGGGGACTGCACGGTGCCTCCCCAACAGAAGCTCATGACCTTGGGCAGTATAGGAAAAAACAAGGTGTTTCCAATGGTAGACACTGCCAGATCAACATCCCTCACACATCTTTGATAGGCGGTTCTTTCGTTTGGTGTTCTTTTTCCACAGTAGGTGCTGCTTCTCGGCCCTTCTGCAGATGATTTTCCCACTAATTTCGAGGATTGCCACACCTCGTATGATGAGGTTTATGATGACGATGACCTTGATGTTGCGCTTGCAATCTCTCTCTCACTGTCGGAAAACAATAGGTCGAATGGCTCTTCAACCAGGAGAAACGGTGCTGCAGCATTTTTAGATGAGCTTGCCTCAGGGCTTGCTTCAATCTTAAGAACTATTGCTTCTACCAGTGGAAGAGAGAATTACTCGACCATTTCGGCGATGCCTGTGTTATCCGAGGAGCTGCAAATCTAGTTATCAAAGCAAAAACAAGAAGTGGAGCAGCTAATGGAAGTTCAGGCAGAGCAGCTAAAGCAAGCTTTGGAAGAGAGGAGAAAGAGGCATTTGAGAGAAGTGCTTGCAACCATGGAACTAGCAATGCGGAATCGCTTGAAAATAACAGGGGACAAGCTGGATAAGGCTAAGAGAAAGAACTTGTAACTAGAGGAGAAAGTGAGGCAGCTGAGCTTGGAATCACAGCTATGGCAGAACTTAGCAAAGAACAATGAGTTTATGGCGTTCAACCTTAAGAACTACAGCAACAACATTGTGTAATGTACCTTTGATTCCTTGTTTAAGTGCAAGAGAAGCACACGATTTTGCTGCTTTTGTAACACCTTTATGCAAAGCAATGGAGGCCTGCAAAAATACTGAGGAGTCATGCACTTCTCAACATTCAACCAGCTCAATCTGTGCTAGTTTTCATTGTTGGGGAGGAGAAAGACTGCTTCTAAAAAGTAACCAGAACTTTCCATCTTTGTCTATCTGCCTCCATTTTTGGTCCAAACTCCATTTAAGACTCCAAGAAAGGCTGCCATGGTCTATGTGGTCTTCATGAAAGCTGCCATTAATGCTCCTGCATGCAATCCTTGTGGTCCAGAGATGTTGTGTAAACTCCCAAGAAAGCTGCCATTAATGCTCTTGCATGCAGTCGTTGTGGTCCAGAGATGCTTTGGAAATTCCCCTACTGCTCCCGTACTTGTGTACCTGTGACTCAAAATTTCATGTAACTAGAAAGTTGTAACTAGGTAAAAATGAGGGACTAACTGGGACCAAGAACCTAGGCTCTGATACCACTTGTCAGAGAGAGAACCAGGGAGAGAGAAGACTGCAGAGGAGAGAGTAAGACTGCATGAAGAGAGAAAATAAGAGTGACGAGGAGAGAGAAAGACTAGATTTAGAGAGAGAAATACAAGAAAGAAGGGGAAGCCATAGAAGCTGTGAGCAAGAAGGGAGAGAAAGACTGTAATTGTATTAATGTGTCAAAAGATATGTAAAATTACATGTCCTCTCCTTTTATACCAATGTCAGTGTGACATGGCATAATATCAATGTTATTTACACTAATTCATTATTCTCATCTTCTTACAAAGACCCTAACAGAATGCATCTCTTGGGGGATCACATTACGATGTGTAATTCATAGATGAGTATAGTAGGTACACATGGTTGTATGTGCTAAAGTACACGAGTGGTGTCATGGATGCTTTTAAGGACTTCAAGAGACATGTTGAGAAAGAATTGTCTTATTACATCTCATGCTTAAGATTTTATAGTGGTGGACAATATGTCTCTAAAGGCTTTGATCACTTCTTGGTAGCCCATGGTATAAAGAGGCAATTGACATGCAAGTACACACCTCAACAAAATGGTGTGGCAGAAAGAAAAATAGGGTGATCATGGAATTGGCTAGAGCCATGTTAAATGAGAAGAGCCTACCAAATGCATATTGGGCAGAGGCTATAATGAGTGTTGTGTATGTCATGAATCATACACCAATAGCAGGGATACATGAGGTGACTCCTTATGAGAGGCTTTATGGGATAAAGCCTGACATTAACCATCTTAAGGTCTTTGGGTGTTTGGCATATAAACATGTTCTAGATGAGAAGAGGAAGAAGCTTGATCCAAATGCAGAAAAGGCCATCTTTATTGGGTATGCATAAGATAGGAAGGCTTACAAATACTACAATCATTTTACTCATGAGACATTGGTCTCAAGAGATGTAGTACTTGATGAGCTGAAATCATGGCATGAAAAGAAGACCATCTTGATGAATGATGATGATGGTTGTCAGGAGACTTATGTACATGCAGGTACAAATGAGAGTGCAAAATTTTCTAGGCCTTCTAAAGATGCTACTACATCAGTTAGTCCTTGGACAGGTAGATTGAGGACTTCATCATCTTTGTCCACCACTGACATGGATATGTCAATGAGGGGGACAAATGTGGATAAAGGCAAAGGAAAACTTGATGATGTTACAAGGCCACTTACTTGTGGTTATGATTCAACTGGCATTGACAACTTGGATAGTGAGTTTGGTATTCCAGCATTTGTAACTCATGGTGTGAGACATAGATAAGTACCACCTCATGTGAGAGGAGCATCTCATATTGCACCTCAGTTGAGGAGATCAAAAAGAGTCAAGAAGCTTGTGGATAGGCTTGCATACAGTGTCTACATAGTGAGACACTATGCATATATGGCAAAAGTCACTAGCTTCAAGGAATCCACAAAGTTTTCTGAAGCTATTTTGGATGATCATTGGTGTAAGGCAATGGATGAGGAATATTTAGGATTTACTGAAAATGACACTTGGGATTTGGTTGATTTTCCTGAAGGCAAAATGCCTATTGGTTGCAAATGGGTATACAAGGTGAAGTGCAAATTAGATGGCACATTGGAAATATACAAGGCAAGACCTGTGGAAAAAGGTTATGCACAACAATATGGTCTTGACTATGAGGAGACATTTAGCCTCATTGCTAAAATGGAAAGTGTGAGAATAGTGATTGCATTGGCAACATCTAGAGGATGGAGTATGTATCAGATAGATGTGAAGAATGCTTTTCTCAATGGTTATTTAGTTGAGGAAGTATTCATGGGTCATCTTGAGGAATATGTACATCAAGATTTTCTTGCACGTGTGTGTAGATTAAAGAAAGCATTGTGGGTTGAAGCAAACGCCTAGAGCTTGGAATGCTAAGATAAGTGCATGCTTACATAAACTTGGTTTCACTATGGGCAAGGCTGATCATAGCCTATTCCAAAGAAGACAAGGGCTGGTTATGTGATATTAGTCATTTATGTGGATGACTTAATCATTACAAGTGATGATGTCACAAAAATTGGAGAGATCAATGAAATGTTACATGCTGAATTTTAGGTCAAAGATTTGAGTGAACTGAAGTATTTCCTTGGGATTGAGGTTGTCTCTACACCTCATGGTACTTGGTTGTTGCAAAAGCAATATGCACAAGAGACATGTTAACCAAGTATGGTATGTTGGATTGCAAGTCTTTGAGCAGTCCATTGGAGAAAAATGTTAAGCTACTTGCAGATGTTGGGCGTGAAATTGAGAATGTTACTATGCATAGACAAATGGTGGGTAGCCTGATTTGCCTTACCATTACTAGACCGGACCTTAGCTATTCAGTTGGACTGATTAGCCAATTCATCCAAAATCCTATGAAGTCTCACTTGGATATAGTGAGGAGGATCTTGAGATATGTGAAGGCTACATCAGATTATGGTCTATTCTATGAGCATGGTAAGCCTTTGGAGCTTACAGGATATATAGATGTTGACTGGGCAAGAAGTGCCTATGATAGGAGATCTACTAGTGGGTATGCATTTTCCCTTGGTAGTAGTATGGTTGGTTGGAGCAGTATGAAGCAACCTACAGTTGCACTCTCTAGTACTGAGGCAAAGTATAGAGGTGTTGCACTAGCTACATGTGAGGCAACATGGCTCATGAAGCTTCTTGATGATTTGGGCATGCAGGAAGTCAGGCATGTCATACTCTATTGTGACAACATGAGTAGTGTGTTCCTAGCCAATAATCCTATCTATCATGCTAGAACTAAGCACATTGAGGTACACTATCACTTTATCAAAGAAAAAGTGATTGAAGGTGACATTGATTTGGTCACCAAGTTGTAGATATCTTTACTAAGTCTTTGGGTAAAGATAAGTTTGTGCATTTACTTGGAGTAAAGTATCACACTTGAGCTTGAGGGGGAGTGTTAAGAGTGAAGCTCATGAACCTTGATTCAGTTGTTTACCTTAGCTGAATAAGGTTGGTCTGACTCAACCATGGTTACATCTAGGTTAATTTTTATGTTTTGTGTGTTGTACAAACAGTTGACTGTGGAAGATAATGGATTGAAGAGGAAGCATGGCTGCTACCCTTCTAGCCTAGTCTTTGTCCATCTCTCTCTTTGGTTTCTTACACAGCAAGGACAGTGCATGGGGCCGGTGCATGGAGAAACGAGTACCTAGGAGCCCGAAAGTTATGGGATGGTTGTTTCTCTAAAAAAGAGAGCAGGTTCTTGAAAAGATGCATTTGCTGTATTGAAAAGATTGTTTTCACTTTTTTTGTCTTTCTGATTAAAGGCATTCAATGAACACTATTTAAAGGGATAATTAAGAAAGTTGATTTTATATATTTAACAATAATGTAGAAGACTGTCCAATGCATGGATGGGCTAATCCAATTAGTCAAGACTATTTCAAAAGATGAAAATAGGAACAAATCCAAACACTGACTATTTGGGATCTTGTCTTAGAACCTGACTAGGCACTGTCTTAGGGGATCGAATATGAGATTATGACTTATGGGTAGAGGGGTCAAGCCCAACTCCCCCTCATCTCTAACTCTCTTTGAACCAAATGTAGCAACTAGTACGCTCTTAGTTATGACATATTACAATGTGATCTTCATGGCTAGGCACTAGAAAGTTGATAGAGACTCTAGGTCATAAGTCCTTCAAGTTGATCATAGTGGGTCATGGCTAGATATTCTACTGCAAGGTAAACTCAGAAGCTGCTGACTAGCAAATTTTATCAATAATAAGGGGTCTAGATAGCACTTCTCAAGATAGATATCCGAGCAACTACCAAAAATCCTCTCCACTAGCTTGGCTAGGGGCAAGTACACCACATGAATGTTAGCTGATGTTGAGCTTGATATCTCAGGAAATCAAAATGAAAATGCATAACTACTCAAATCCACCCCTTTTCTCTCCACCATCAACCCAAAATCCCCCATTTTATTGGTTTCTCAATGCATGGTCATCTATGTGGTAGTCGACTCATTGTTCATATCTAACATTGACTTCTGCCATCATGGGCTTGCAACTTGCATTCATCCTTGCATCATACCATCAAACCTTATGAGTGTGCCCCCACACCACTTGGTTCTTTTCTTTCCCTCCTCCATATGCATCCTCAAGCATATTTAATTTTAATAAAAGCAATACCATATTGTACCACACAAAATTAACACAATGTATCCTAATAATTTTTAATTAAAATAAACTAGTCATTAATATTGATAAAATGGATCTCCATAGTTGTTGAGTACTTTGCATGACAATCCACTTAATTTTTAAATTAAAGTGAACTTTTCCATTCACACATGCATGCATGCATATGCAACACACACATTAAATTGTAATTAAATTAACCCATGCCATCATACATACATGCATTCTACATGCTAGAGATTATATAATTGTAAACATGAACTGCATTCTCGAGACCTTTCAAGTTAGTTTTATTTGAGTGGGGTTGGATTATGAAATTTTGATTCATTTTGCATTAACATGTAAACTCAATAATGAATTGATTGCTAATTTATCATTTAATAGAAGGAACCTATTTAGCCCTCTATACTCACTGCATTGCACCTCAAGGATGATAAAATGTGCAACTAGGAATGGGGTTCAATCGTCAAGTCTAGTATTTTACTATTTATCATGTCAATCCCTCCCTACCCTTCTAGTTTTCTACTTCTCTTGTTACTATACAAGTTAGTATGGTTCTGTTTGTGTGTGTGTGACAATATTTCTAACTTATATTTTTTTCTATGCCTAATTATAGGGTTTAGGGTGTTTATATATCCCCCCCATTTATTCTTATCTTCTTCTTTTTGTTTCTTTTAAGGTTTTTAGCCTTATGCAATCTGCCCTATTCTTGTGTGGCTTTTCCCCCATCCTTGTATGGATTTTTTGGAGTCAATTTTTTGTGTGTTGCCGCATGTTCCTTGTGTAGTATTTTGAGTTCTAATTATTTTTTACTAATTTGATGGAATTGAAAATTTTTATTTGGGTTGCTCAAGATAAATCGTACGGAACTTTATTATTTTTGGATGTTTATCAAGACTTCATTTCGTAACTATAAGGACTATTTCTTTAACATCTCTTTCCCAATTACTAATACTTATATCCTAATTTATTTCATATGCTTATAACTATGTATTGAAGAGTTATAGGGATGACTATATATGCTTGAATCCCCTAATATCATACTATCCACCAACTTCTCAATTTATTTTATTTTTGTTTCAGAAGGAATTTCTTTTATCTCTTTTGCTAATTAAAGGACAAGTGTTTAGATTACAGATCACATGTTTCTCTTCTTATAACTAGAAGCATGTTGATTTAGTGTGTTAGTATATCAATCCCATTGGTTAACGCAAGCAAGAACTAGGATCTAGTACACATGCTTAACGTTATGATCAACCATATAAACGTAACAAGAACTTATGCCTCTTAGTTTTCTTTATCAATTTAATAATACATGAAGGAATTTCTTTTATCTCTTTTGCTAATTAAAGGACAAGTGTTTAGATTATAGATCACATGTTTCTCTTCTTATAACTAGAAGCATGTTGATCTAGTGTGTTAGTATATCAATCCCATTGGTTAACGCAAGCAAGAACTAGGATCTAGTACACTTGCTTTATGTTATGATCAACCATATAAATGTAACAAGAACTTATGCCTCTTAGTTTTCTTTATCAATTTAATAATACATGCAATTCCCTAGGTTGTGACTAATACTTTGTTCCTTCGATTGAAGCCCTTGTTTATGCATTTTATTCTAATATTTTTAAGTTAATAATTATTAACTCACTTGCACCTAGATTTAATATGCAACCTAGTTTACTTGAATACTTATTATAATTTGTGCAAGAAAAATAAGACATTTGAAATGCATCTTTGACCATTTTAAAATGTTGGTATTATTAATCATTTTTTAGTTTACATATTGATTAACTTTACACCAACTAGATATTGTTAAAATATACTTATTTTAATTATACTAATTTAAATTCAAAAATTAGATAATTTTCTTTGAAGATAAGGGTGTCAACCTCTTTGCTAGGGCTACGCCATTGGCTGTTAATGATGGACCCACCATGTTGGATGAGTTGCCACATCAAACGACCTTGCCATGTTGAGCATCTTGTGCGGTGGCATCATGAAGAGGGGATAGAGAAAGGGTTGGATGTAGAAAGAAGGGGGTTCAAAATGAATTCAACTTTTATTTATTTCTTCACCCTCTCTTGCTTGCTCTCACTCTCTCACTCTTTCTTTCTTAATGTTTTACCTCTATTGTCTTAATTCTTGGCATGGATTCACCCTCTATCTTCCCTTTCTCAATCATCTCATCTTGGCCTCTATTCATAGTTGTGGGGGAGGGATCCTTGCATGCATCATATGATCATGAGGTGCCATGCAATGGAAAGGGGAAAGGAGATTTTCCAAGGGGTCTTATTTTTCATCTTATGAAAAAATGGATCTTTAAGTGACATTTTCCTAATCTCCCAAGGGTCCATGTGTCCCTAATTATCTAGATTTTGTAAGGGGGAGGCGGGAGTGAGTTGCCAATGACAAGTTGATTTTCCTTTTTTATTCCAACGAAATTGAACCAAAAAGAAAAGGGGAGGAACATGTTTGATTTTTGGAGGGGGGAGGGGGCTAATTCTTTGCATTACATTGTTTGAAAATGAAGGGGGAGGGATGTGCTAGATGGGGGAGAGGGAAAGAGGTCTAATCCTCTCTCTCTTCCTTCTTTTATATTAAACTAAACCAATTTTCACTCTTCTCTCTTTTTGTTTTTCATTTCATACTTTGATTTTCTTTTCAAAGGGGGTGAGGGGGGAAATAAATAACATCTTCATTTTAAACAGGGGAGAGGAAAAGTTGCTTTGACAGAGGGAGGGGGGATATTTTATTGTAAGAATACAGGAGAGGGAGAAGCATACATTTTCTTCAACATGGGGGGGGGGGGGGGGGGGGGGGGACATGAGTTTGCTAGCACCCTCCCCTTCCTTCTTTCTCTCTTCTTTTTCCTTTCTTCTTTCCAATCTTCTTTTTCTAAGGTTTTTTTCATCCTTCTAAAAATTCCCCTTCTCAAACCTGGTTTAATGCATGGAGTTTATTTTTTCTTCGTTTAGGTTAATTGTTCAAGCTCACATGCATGGAGTTTTCTTCTTCTTCAAGTTAATTGTTCAAGGCTCCACATGGCTAAGATCAAATCCGCAATAGAATTTAGGTTTATAAATTGACCAATGACTGTGTACCTTGTGATTGATACATACATTGACAAAGTCAAATTGTATGCAAAAGACAAATATTTTCTTTGGAAGATTTTGAGAAATCCTGTACTAATATCAGGGACTAGTATATTACATCAAGTCTACCATTATCTAAAATGAAAAAATGAGTGTAGCATACCTTAGTAGCACTAGAATGGTTGTGTCATTTATTTATTTATTGTATCCTCAAGTGAAATGGAGAGGTCATGTGCTTCTTACTTCCAACATTTACCACCCCTTGCTTTAGTATTTGACTGAGCTTGCTAGCATTTTCCTTTTCTACATCCACAAGCATATTAAACATATTTCCTTCCTCTTTCTTTATCATCACTCTTATTGTGATCCTCATCTAGCTTAATCCCAATTATGCTCTTGTTTTTTCTCATCTGCCAACTTGTTCTTTTGTATTCCCTTATCAATCGGCTTGTCCTTTTCAGCCCTTTCTATACTTTTTCTTGAAGGCGTCTCTTCAATGTGAACATCTCCCTCCAATGATCCCTTCGATTGTCTTACCCTCCTAGTAGGAGCAATGTTTAATATGGCATAGGCCTTTTTTTTCAACTATGTGTGTTGGCATAAACAACTTGTCAATACCTAATCATCCTAATAGTGTGCATATCCTTATCTATCATTGTTATTCTTTGGGTGTGTGTCACACACACATGGCTGCCATCTTGGAAGAAGTCAATTAAATAGACTTTTGCAAACTCTTGAAGGCATGCCAAAATAGAACTCTACTGCTTTACACTCAGACCATACCTATCATAAATGTCCTTGACAAGCCTAAGGAAAGGGGCTTTGGGGATAATCTTATCAAAGGACTTTTGTTCATTTCTAATTTCCTTAAGTGCATGCATTTGTTGATTAACCCTCCTTCTCACATGCTTTTGAGACCTCTTTATAGCAAAGATGGCCAATGCATGGGCGAAAGGCCCTTGTTTTCCCTTTTCAAAGTTCCTAGCTCTCTAGGAATTACCCTCTAAAGTTGTGTTAGAGCCTCAACCCTCTATGCTTGTCATAGGTTCCCTTGTTGTCTTTGGAACCTAACCTTCAGCTATATCTTGTGGTGAGTGTCTCTTGGTTCCTTTGATGTTTCTAGCTCCTGACCTTCCTTGGGATTTTTCCCTTGGCTAGCCTCTTCTTAATTGATGGGTCTCCCATCTCCCTTTTCTATGTTAGGATTTGTTTCTTCCCTCTTATTAGGCATTTCATGCTCACGATTAAACTTTGATTTCTATCTTCTTGATTTTCCCCCACTCTTGTGTGCCCTCTACTGTTATGCCAAATTTCTTTTTTGGAATTTTCTTTGTAGTTTTTCTAACTCTTGCCATTGAATCTATGCCCTATGATTGCAACAATGTAATTTAAACATTTGACAATTAACTATTTAAATCTTGGAAATACATCCATTACGAAATCCACACCCTATGGCACACATGCAAGGTATCTAGCAAGGTGGGAATGTGTGCATGCATGTGGTAGGGTCTGGGTGGGTGGAGTGATAGCAACACATCATACTAAGAGAGAACATCACAAAATCCAAATCCTTGGCATCCCAAATATGACCAATCAAGAAATGGTCTTGGTGGGGACTTGGATGTACAAGTGGTATGTGACAAATTAAGTAGCATCATTTAATTAGACCTATGTGGGGACTTGCAGCAATGAAAGGAGAATTTTATGAATGCTTGAAATAACAAGAAATATATCAATGAATTACAAGAAGCATGACCTAGAGGAGACCTAGATCCCACCATCCTGCAATGGGAAATACCTTGTAGCATGTAGTAGGGTCCGATTAGGCAATGAGAAAATGGCAAAGTATGTATTTTAACTTTTCCAATTGTGAAAAATTAAGGTGGAAATGCATGAATGCTCACCTCGACCTTTACACAACACAACATGATACAACGTATGAAGGAAGGTAGAAATGTGAATGAAATCCAACTAATGAGCTGTGTGTGTGTGTGTGTGTGTGTGTGTGTGTGTGTGTGTGTGTGTGTGTGTGTGTGTGTGTGTGTGTGTGTGTGTGTGTGTGTGTGTGTGTGTGTGTGCGTGCGTGCGTGCGTGCGTGTGCATATGCATGTGCATGTGCATGTGCACGTGTGTGTGTGTGTGTGCGTGTGTGCGTGTGTGTGTCCCACATGTGTGAGTCCACATCATGCCAATGCTAGCTGTCCACAATCCCAAGAATTACATATTACTATTTGCTAGGTGTCGTCTCTTGATGTTGCCACATGTGCAAGGATCCACAATCCATGGCCGATTTTTTGCCATGTGGCAAGCATGCCATGTTTTTCAAGTGATTGTTTGACCTTAATGGATGTTCACATGCTATATGATATATAAATGCACCATCTCAAGTTAATGTACAAGTACAACATCTTCTGAGTGTTGTCACTTTTAATGGCAGCATCAAAGAGGTACCTTTCTCTCCAATTATTGTAATATAATGAAATTTTAATTGTTAGTGCAACTATATGGAGTTGAACCCTATGGTGTGCATTGAGCCATTTTGAGAGTGTGGGAATGGCTCCCTATACACCATTGGGTTTAGTCTTTGAAACTTGACATCATATGGAAAAGTTGGAAAAGGCTTGCATTTGTGATGCATCCTAGTGTGAATTAGCTAGATGTATTTTCATTGAGGGAAGAGTGGACAATGATTATTTGATTTTATGATGCAAAAATTAAGTCATGTGAGGATTGGTGTTGGCCATCTATGAGCTTACTCATTGCTTGCAACTTTAGCAATGGGACTTGAATGACAAATAACATCAACTATGAGAGTGGTAGTCTAGTGTTATAATTTTTTACTTGATTCATTAATGGAGCTAGTAGACTCCTAGCTCAAATGGTTGAGGAATAAAAAGAGGTCAATCTTGGCTTGAGTAGAATGACAATGTAAGAGGGTAGTGGCTCTTTGACTCATTTCCTTCAGGGCATATCATTGTCTCGTTGGGGGCATGTCCTTGTCTCCTTGGGAATGCATCCTCATTCTTGTGGTGGCACATCCTAATCTCCTTAACAAAAGGCTATTAGACTTGTTGTCTTGCTCCCATCCCCTTATGTTAATGCCAATTGTGTTAGGGAAAGTTGAGTCAAGGCTATAAGACTTGTCTTGCTCCCATCCTCTTGTGCATTGTGGAAACCATCAAAAGGATTACTAGTATATACCTATTGATTGAGGAGGCCAAATACTATTAGAGAAATCACAATATGCAACAATTTTTACATTGATGATAATAGGTGGATTCCTACTACCATCTCTATTTGTTCTTTGGTTATGTTGTAGACAAAGAAGAAAAGAAGACATGGAAATAAATTCATTGATACTTACAAGAGGTAAGTCAAGGATTTCAAGCTTGAAGGACTAGGGAAAAAAATCAAGGAGGTGCTTATACAATATGTATATATGCACTCAGAATGTAACGTGCCCGCTCCTCAAATTGTGGGACACGTCTTAGTAGTCCATCGAGAGATATATCTAGAAGATGCCACTTGGCACTCCCAAGGAATGACACAGGGTTTGCCAACTAGGGTCTCTCAAGTTTGCCTCACAATGGAAGTATCCGGCCCTTCCCACTAGGATCAACCTGAAGTCCCCGGGTTCCTCGTAGTCGGGTCTTCCTAATAGCCTTCTAGCGTCGATCTACAACTACTCCACTTTGCGCAGATACAACTAGACCAAAGCACACTCATACCACACTTGGTTCAAAGAGAATGGGAAACGAGAGGGATGCATCACTCGACCTCTCTACCCGTAGGGCATAGTCCCATTCCGATCCCCTAAAATGGTATGAATCAAGGTTCTAACTAACATTGTCTATAGTCTTCATCCGACTTTTGCATTTCCTTTGAGGAAAGCTCTTGGCTAACCAAGACCACCCTTCCGTAGGATAGACCCATTGGGGTCACATCCACCACACTTTCCTCGAGGGTTGTTTTAGCTATCTAATTACCTACAACACATTATGTTTGACATATAAAAACAGCTTCATTAATTAACCCATTAATCACAAGTTCCTTTACGTAATTTAGGGCATGGACACAAAGACAAGATAAAACAAGGATCAAACAGTTCCTTAACTTATCTTCATGTTAATGTTTGTCTCCCGCCCATACAAGAGAATTAAGTGTCCCTTTCTGCCTCCGCAGAAATAATCCTTCCATATCTCGAAAATAAAGACCCGAAGGATTATCCTACCAAGATTCTGCCTTGCAACTAGTATCAAGGCCTCGAGATCCCATCTTGAGTCACGTAAAACACTTGTGTAGGGTCCGGAGAGGCATTGGGCTTTACGGCCAGAGCCCCCTGGCACCCAAGCATCCTCCTATGCCAAGTAATTTCCACGGAGAGACCTCTCGCAGCAGATTCACTCCACATTCTCAGTGCGGATTCATAACCCCCTTGGTTAGGGTTTGGCAGTTCGCGGGGGGTAGCTAGCGCCATCCTTCCTTAATTATCCCTTTAGAAAATCATCCACAGTTGAAGCAACCAGCCTAATAACATTTTCTAGGGAAAACATCCCTTTTGTTCCTATGGCAATTTATCCTTACAGTTCCCGCCATGAAAATATAAACACTTGGATATTCATCCAAAACCACAACCAATCCTTAAGTATTCTTTCAGAAACAATCAAGCTGAAACAACCAACCTAGCATCCTTTAACTAGGAAAACATCATTTCCTAATCCAGCAAGTAACCACTCTGCTTACTAACCTCTTTTCCATCTCAAACAAGGTCAACCCTCATTAGAAACATCAATGGTAAACCATCTCAACAAGTCCCTTAAGCCATCGTTGCATTGGAACTTAGCTTATCCCTACTTAAATCATTTTCATCCTTGATATACTTCCTCCCTAGGGTTTACTCTCCCCCTTGGGATCTAGGGTTTCTCAAGGAACATGTTTAATGGTTATCTTCTAGATCTTTTTAATGATCTAAGTGATTTCACCTTGACCTTTGTTAATCAAGGCTACCTATTTAGGGTAGAAGATCAACCCATCTTAATCCCTTTAATGGCGAATACATGTATTTATGTTTTTTGTGATACGTCAGATTAGGGTCTAATTTGCCCATCTTCTCTCTAAGACAACTTTTAACTTTATCCTACAAATTTCAAGGCTATCATACAAAACTTGAATTCAAGCACTTCAATGTACATTAAAATTGATGCAATCTTTCTATGCAACCTTGATATGCTTCTTATTATATTTTATGCAATTTTCCTTCAATGCATCGTCTATTGTTACTTGCTCTTCAGTCTCCTTTCCTATTCTCATCTAATGTAACACTAATGACTTTTACATATTTTATGCACGCAATTCTACCTCTATTTAAGAATTTAAGATGCGTGAGAAGAATCTAAATCTTGGTACAACCTGGATATGTGCTATAGTTGCCGGAGGGTTGGTGGTATTCATGTCTCCGCTTACATTGGATATGTTCCTAGCTCCATTTGCAACTTCAGCACTTGTGCTCCTTGTAACTCATCTCTTGGGTGCCATCCTTGTGCGTTCTTGGTCTTGCAACCCTTGAGGTAAATCGACCACTCTTGCCTTGGCAGAAGAAAGTGATACGAGGGTCCACAAGGAATCTAAGGTCAATCAATGTGACTTCATGCATAACTCTTCCTCTTCTTTTTCCCTTCTTTCTCTCCCTCTTCTTCTTCTTCTTCTTCTCCTCTCTCTCCCTCTTCTTCTCCTTCTTCTTCTCCTCTCTCTCCCTCTTCTTCTTCTTCTTCTTCTCTCTCTCTCCCTCTTCTTCTTCTTCTTCTTCTTCTTCTCTTCTCTCTCCCTCTTCTTCTTCTTCTTCTTCTCCTCTCTCTCCCTCTTCTTCTCCTCATCTCTCTCCCTCTTCTTCTTCTTCTTCTTCTCCTTCTCTCTCTCCCTCTACTTCTTCTTCTTCTTCTTCCCTCTCTCCCTCTTCTTCTCCTTCTTCTAATCTCACGCCCAGGGGGGCACTATTCACGAACGATAGTGGGGGGGGGGGGGGGGGGGGGTCCCTCCTCATGTTGTGTGGCTTCCACCCTAGGGGGGAGGGGTGTCCAAAAATCTCAAGGTGCCCCCTGCATTGTGTGGTAGAACCCCCCCCCCCCCCCCCCCCCGGAACAACATGAGAGGGAGTCATTGAGATGTTAGATATTACATAAAACTATGCTTATAAAACTGGCCCATTAACATGCCATGCCATAGACCAAACTGTAAGTTTACTAAAATATTTTAATACGTTTCAAATTGGGTTTTATGTTTTAGCAATTTGTTGAAGTTTGTTTATGTTTGCAAATATATATCCATCAAACCTTGAAGATTGGCAACATATCAAAAGCATAGTTGAAATCTTTGATGCATTTCATGGCTCTAGTAGAGTGAATAGTTGTAGAAAGAAACCTCAAATGGTACATTGGCTAAGGAAGGTGTTTTCCTTTATAATAAATTTACAAAGTACCATCAAGCATGACACGATTTGGATCTCTCATGCCTCCTTTGCTCCTAGCTCTAAATAGTGCAAAGTGGCCAAATCTAGAATCAAAAACATGTGAATCTTTTAGATTAAAGATATATGCAAATATTCAAAGATCTAATGACCTAATGTAGTGAGTTGACAGGTGAAGATCACAATCATCATATCATTATACGTTTATGTGGACTTTTTTAATGGTGAGAAAGTTCAAAAAACATCATCAATATTCATATGGCAGATTAGAGAAATTCATGGAATTCTCTAGTCAAAGTTGGGATACAAAAGAAGTGTGTGGGATTATGTCTAAAGTGCAATGGAAATCCATTATCTATAAATATATAATTGTATCCAAAAAAAGTTGACTTTCTATTGCATGAGATAACATTATATGGATGAAAAAGTTGTAGAATTTGATCAAGAGTCATAGAATGGCATTGATAACCTTATGATGTTAGACATTTGGTTAGAGGATGAGCTCTTAATAATGCTCAATGTAAGGATAAACATCTATTGCTTTTCGAATGAACCTAGCTAATGAGGATATAAGTATCCATAGTGCTTATTTGTTCAAGTGCAATGGTCACAAGGTAAATAGAATATGCCTTGTGAATAGAATATGTAATCTACAACTATGTGACATTATCTAAGATACATATTTTTTTACTTACTAATAATGTTAATCATAGTGAACCTTATGTGCAAGTGTCCCAAAGAAAAGAGAGAAATACTTTATGTGGGGACATTAGCATGTAACATGTTTTCCTCTTGCCACAACCTATTGATAAATACATATGTAATAATTGTAAAAAGGACAAAATGTAATACAAAAGTAATTTGTCTTCTGTTACTAATTATTGCAATTTGACTACAAGGTTGTGTTTTATATACAATAGATTTTTTTGTTTATTTGTATACAAATTTATAACATATTTATAATCTTTGCATTCTCTGTGAATCTAAGCTCTTAAAACTATCAATGGTGTCCTCTACCTCATCACCCAACTTCACATTATCCAAATTTATTGTACTCAAATGGGGGTTTTCCCTTTTGACTTTTTTGTGTATTGGGTTACGTTACTGAGGTACAAAGACATAGGTGATATCAAATTATTTCCATGTATTGCATACTTGATAAGATTTTCAACCATCTCTATTCTAAACAAAAGAATGTTGTCATTTGTGTAGTTTGCAAAATGATCATCTTGCATGAAACTATATAAAAATGAGGCTAACTATAAATTTATTAACATTATGCTAAGTTAATTTAATAAAAAGCAAACTTACATCATTGGTTTGGATCTCAAGTAAATACCCTAAGAGCAGTTTGGCATCGTAGCAAACCCTCCATCCAAGTTGTGGTTGGTCATCTTGATTTAGCACTCTGCAATTGACTGTGTGTGTATTCTCAAACATTTCATGGTCTTGGGTGACACCTTAAAGCCTTTGATTTAATAGATCCATTTTGATAAATGAAAACAATGTTAGTATCTCACTCTCTTTCTCCCTCTCTCCCTCTCATAGAGTTCCTTAGTTCTTTACATTATCATGGTACCCTTATGCTGAATTGGATAAAAAAGCATCTCTTTGTGGCAATATCAAACACTAGTAAACTCCAATGAGATCTAAAAGGTAAGGAGACTGATAAAATTACAAAAAATACATTTAAGCTATTTTAGAAAAAAAAAACAAATACTTTCTTACCTTTCATGCTATGACATCACAAGGTACTATATGAGATCTAAATTGTAATCTCTCTACCATAGGCACACATCCATAAGGGATGTCCTCTCCTTGATCAACATCATGGATAGCACGGAGTCTAGGATGAAAGCCATGTCTTGTTGATCAAATAGAAGATCTACAAGAATTAAGTTATAAGTTTAAATAAATAATAAGATTCAAGCCATCTATATGAAGAAAAGCATGTAAAATTTTTAAAGTATTATGTCTTATCAAATATATATTAGCACAATATTTATCACATGATCATTGACCTTCTTGTTGTGGAGGTTTGCAAGCACTAGAATGTCCTTCTCACTGAACTAAATGGCATTCAATTCCTACTACTAGTGTGGCCTTTGTATAGGTAATACAACATCAAAGGATGTGTTAACCATATCTAGCACCTGATGGTTGTCCTCATCTATACTAATGTGCCTATTATGAATCTCATTAATATAATTGATCTTTATGGTGGCATAACGGTGACTTTCTGCACATGAGCTACAAGAACGTATGCATCCAAGAAAAACTAGATCATAAAGTATTATGCAACTTCATGTAGGCAACAAGGTATGCTAACAATAGTCCAAAATTGCTTGCTTCATGTATATCTTTAACAACCATCGTGAACAAAAGCTTGCAGATGGCAGGCTCCTGGTGGTCCATGATTCTCTTTAATTCCTTGAGGATGTACCCATGTTGTTGACATCTCTTTTGTTGAGCTCTAGCCTATAATGTAGGCATGCTCTTCCCTGAATCGGACATCGATTCCTATTACACACTCTCCCCAAAAGCCAATCCCTACTATCATGCAACGTAAGGGTTTCTCAACTATACCAGTCTAGCATATGCTTTGTCCTAGCCATCTCTATGGAAAATAAAAGGACAATATTAGAACTCCAAAATATGGAAATTTAAAAAAACCATAAAACTTGGCAAAAAACTAACAATTTTGAATGAAAGAGACCAAACTTGCACAATACAAGGATAGGGTCCAAAATAGCGAGGTCCCTCCTCATGTTGTGTGGCTTCCACCCTAGGGGGGAGGGGTGTCCAAAAATCTCAAGGTGCCCCCTGCATTGTGTGGTAAACCCCCCCCCCCCCCCCCGGAACAACATGAGAGGGAGTCATTGAGATGTTAGATATTACATATAACTATGCTTATAAAACTGGCCCATTAACATGCCATGCCATAGACCAAACTGTAAGTTTACTAAAATATTTTAATACGTTTCAAATTGGGTTTTATGTTTTAGCAATTTGTTGAAGTTTGTTTATGTTTGCAAATATATATCCATCAAACCTTGAAGATTGGCAACATATCAAAAGCATAGTTGAAATCTTTGATGCATTTCATGGCTCTAGTAGAGTGAATAGTTGTAGAAAGAAACCTCAAATGGTACATTGGCTAAGGAAGGTGTTTTCCTTTATAATAAATTTACAAAGTACCATCAAGCATGACACGATTTGGATCTCTCATGCCTCCTTTGCTCCTAGCTCTAAATAGTGCAAAGTGGCCAAATCTAGAATCAAAAACATGTGAATCTTTTAGATTAAAGATATATGCAAATATTCAAAGATCTAATGACCTAATGTAGTGAGTTGACAGGTGAAGATCACAATCATCATATCATTATACGTTTATGTGGACTTTTTTAATGGTGAGAAAGTTCAAAAAACATCATCAATATTCATATGGCAGATTAGAGAAATTCATGGAATTCTCTAGTCAAAGTTGGGATACAAAAGAAGTGTGTGGGATTATGTCTAAAGTGCAATGGAAATCCATTATCTATAAATATATAATTGTATCCAAAAAAAGTTGACTTTCTATTGCATGAGATAACATTATATGGATGAAAAAGTTGTAGAATTTGATCAAGAGTCATAGAATGGCATTGATAACCTTATGATGTTAGACATTTGGTTAGAGGATGAGCTCTTAATAATGCTCAATGTAAGGATAAACATCTATTGCTTTTCGAATGAACCTAGCTAATGAGGATATAAGTATCCATAGTGCTTATTTGTTCAAGTGCAATGGTCACAAGGTAAATAGAATATGCCTTGTGAATAGAATATGTAATCTACAACTATGTGACATTATCTAAGATACATATTTTTTTACTTACTAATAATGTTAATCATAGTGAACCTTATGTGCAAGTGTCCCAAAGAAAAGAGAGAAATACTTTATGTGGGGACATTAGCATGTAACATGTTTTCCTCTTGCCACAACCTATTGATAAATACATATGTAATAATTGTAAAAAGGACAAAATGTAATACAAAAGTAATTTGTCTTCTGTTACTAATTATTGCAATTTGACTACAAGGTTGTGTTTTATATACAATAGATTTTTTTGTTTATTTGTATACAAATTTATAACATATTTATAATCTTTGCATTCTCTGTGAATCTAAGCTCTTAAAACTATCAATGGTGTCCTCTACCTCATCACCCAACTTCACATTATCCAAATTTATTGTACTCAAATGGGGGTTTTCCCTTTTGACTTTTTTGTGTATTGGGTTACGTTACTGAGGTACAAAGACATAGGTGATATCAAATTATTTCCATGTATTGCATACTTGATAAGATTTTCAACCATCTCTATTCTAAACAAAAGAATGTTGTCATTTGTGTAGTTTGCAAAATGATCATCTTGCATGAAACTATATAAAAATGAGGCTAACTATAAATTTATTAACATTATGCTAAGTTAATTTAATAAAAAGCAAACTTACATCATTGGTTTGGATCTCAAGTAAATACCCTAAGAGCAGTTTGGCATCGTAGCAAACCCTCCATCCAAGTTGTGGTTGGTCATCTTGATTTAGCACTCTGCAATTGACTGTGTGTGTATTCTCAAACATTTCATGGTCTTGGGTGACACCTTAAAGCCTTTGATTTAATAGATCCATTTTGATAAATGAAAACAATGTTAGTATCTCACTCTCTTTCTCCCTCTCTCCCTCTCATAGAGTTCCTTAGTTCTTTACATTATCATGGTACCCTTATGCTGAATTGGCTAAAAAAGCATCTCTTTGTGGCAATATCAAACACTATTAAACTCCAATGAGATCTACAAGGTAAGGAGACTGATAAAATTACAAAAAATAGATTTAAGCTATTTTAGAAAAAAAAAACAAATACTTTCTTACCTTTCATGCTATGACATCACAAGGTACTATATGAGATCTAAATTGTAATCTCTCTACCATAGGCACACATCCATAAGGGATGTCCTCTCCTTGATCAACATCATGGATAGCACGGAGTCTAGGATGAAAGCCATGTCTTGTTGATCAAATAGAAGATCTACAAGAATTAAGTTATAAGTTTAAATAAATAATAAGATTCAAGCCATCTATATGAAGAAAAGCATGTAAAATTTTTAAAGTATTATGTCTTATCAAATATATATTAGCACAATATTTATCACATGATCATTGACCTTCTTGTTGTGGAGGTTTGCAAGCACTAGAATGTCCTTCTCACTGAACTAAATGGCATTCAATTCCTACTACTAGTGTGGCCTTTGTATAGGTAATACAACATCAAAGGATGTGTTAACCATATCTAGCACCTGATGGTTGTCCTCATGTATACTAATGTGCCTATTATGAATCTCATTAATATAATTGATCTTTATGGTGGCATAACGGTGACTTTCTGCACATGAGCTGCAAGAACGTATGCATCCAAGAAAAACTAGATCATAAAGTATTATGCAACTTCATGTAGGCAACAAGGTATGCTAACAATAGTCCAAAATTGCTTGCTTCATGTATATCTTTAACAACCATCGTGAACAAAAGCTTGCAGATGGCAGGCTCCTGGTGGTCCATGATTCTCTTTAATTCCTTGAGGATGTACCCATGTTGTTGACATCTCTTTTGTTGAGCTCTAGCCTATAATGTAGGCATGCTCTTCCCTGAATCGGACATCGATTCCTATTACACACTCTCCCCAAAAGCCAATCCCTACTATCATGCAACGTAAGGGTTTCTCAACTATACCAGTCTAGCATATGCTTTGTCCTAGCCATCTCTATGGAAAATAAAAGGACAATATTAGAACTCCAAAATATGGAAATTTAAAAAAACCATAAAACTTGGCAAAAAACTAACAATTTTGAATGAAAGAGACCAAACTTGCACAATACAAGGATAGGGTCCAAAATAGCGAGGTCCCTCCTCATGTTGTGTGGCTTCCACCCTAGGGGGGAGGGGTGTCCAAAAATCTCAAGGTGCCCCCTGCATTGTGTGGTAAACCCCCCCCCCCCCCCCCCCCCCCCGGAACAACATGAGAGGGAGTCATTGAGATGTTAGATATTACATAAAACTATGCTTATAAAACTGGCCCATTAACATGCCATGCCATAGACCAAACTGTAAGTTTACTAAAATATTTTAATACGTTTCAAATTGGGTTTTATGTTTTAGCAATT
Source organism: Lygodium microphyllum (assembly GCF_053477565.2). NCBI lineage: Eukaryota > Viridiplantae > Streptophyta > Polypodiopsida > Schizaeales > Lygodiaceae > Lygodium > Lygodium microphyllum. The sequence continues at coordinate 21,811,074 of NC_141148.1, read as the reverse complement.
TGTTGAAGTTTGTTTATGTTTGCAAATATATATCCATCAAACCTTGAAGATTGGCAACATATCAAAAGCATAGTTGAAATCTTTGATGCATTTCATGGCTCTAGTAGAGTGAATAGTTGTAGAAAGAAACCTCAAATGGTACATTGGCTAAGGAAGGTGTTTTCCTTTATAATAAATTTACAAAGTACCATCAAGCATGACACGATTTGGATCTCTCATGCCTCCTTTGCTCCTAGCTCTAAATAGTGCAAAGTGGCCAAATCTAGAATCAAAAACATGTGAATCTTTTAGATTAAAGATATATGCAAATATTCAAAGATCTAATGACCTAATGTAGTGAGTTGACAGGTGAAGATCACAATCATCATATCATTATACGTTTATGTGGACTTTTTTAATGGTGAGAAAGTTCAAAAAACATCATCAATATTCATATGGCAGATTAGAGAAATTCATGGAATTCTCTAGTCAAAGTTGGGATACAAAAGAAGTGTGTGGGATTATGTCTAAAGTGCAATGGAAATCCATTATCTATAAATATATAATTGTATCCAAAAAAAGTTGACTTTCTATTGCATGAGATAACATTATATGGATGAAAAAGTTGTAGAATTTGATCAAGAGTCATAGAATGGCATTGATAACCTTATGATGTTAGACATTTGGTTAGAGGATGAGCTCTTAATAATGCTCAATGTAAGGATAAACATCTATTGCTTTTCGAATGAACCTAGCTAATGAGGATATAAGTATCCATAGTGCTTATTTGTTCAAGTGCAATGGTCACAAGGTAAATAGAATATGCCTTGTGAATAGAATATGTAATCTACAACTATGTGACACTATCTAAGATACATATTTTTTTACTTACTAATAATGTTAATCATAGTGAACCTTATGTGCAAGTGTCCCAAAGAAAAGAGAGAAATACTTTATGTGGGGACATTAGCATGTAACATGTTTTCCTCTTGCCACAACCTATTGATAAATACATATGTAATAATTGTAAAAAGGACAAAATGTAATACAAAAGTAATTTTTGTTCTCTTACTAATTATTGCATTTTGACTACAAGGTTGTGTTTTATATACAATAGATTTTTTTGTTTATTTGTATACAAATTTATAACATATTTATAATCTTTGCATTCTCTGTGAATCTAAGCTCTTAAAACTATCAATGGTGTCCTCTACCTCATCACCCAACTTCACATTATCCAAATTTATTGTACTCAAATGGGGGTTTTCCCTTTTGACTTTTTTGTGTATTGGGTTACGTTACGGAGGTACAAAGACATAGGTGGTATCAAATTATTTCCATGTATTGCATACTTGATAAGATTTTCAACCATCTCTATTCTAAACAAAAGAATGTTGTCATTTGTGTAGTTTGCAAAATGATCATCTTGCATGAAACTATATAAAAATGAGGCTAACTATAAATTTATTAACATTATGCTAAGTTAATTTAATAAAAATCAAACTTACATCATTGGTTTGGATCTCAAGTAAATACCCTAAGAGCAGTTTGGCATCGTAGCAAACCCTCCATCCAAGTTGTGGTTGGTCATCTTGATTTAGCACTCTGCAATTGACTGTGTGTGTATTCTCAAACATTTCATGGTCTTGGGTGACACCTTAAAGCCTTTGATTTAATAGATCCATTTTGATAAATGAAAACAATGTTAGTATCTCACTCTCTTTCTTCCTCTCTCCCTCTCATAGAGTTCCTTAGTTCTTTACATTATCATGGTACCCTTATGCTGAATTGGCTAAAAAACCATCTCTTTGTGGCAATATCAAACACTATTAAACTCCAATGAGATCTACAAGGTAAGGAGACTGATAAAATTACAAAAAATACATTTAAGCTATTTTAGAAAAAAAAAACAAATACTTTCTTACCTTTCATGCTATGACATCACAAGGTACTATATGAGATCTAAATTGTAATCTCTCTACCATAGGCACACATCCATAAGGGATGTCCTCTCCTTGATCAACATCATGGATAGCACGGAGTCTAGGATGAAAGCCATGTCTTGTTGATCAAATAGAAGATCTACAAGAATTAAGTTATAAGTTTAAATAAATAATAAGATTCAAGCCATCTATATGAAGAAAAGCATGTAAAATTTTTAAAGTATTATGTCTTATCAAATATATATTAGCACAATATTTATCACATGATCATTGACCTTCTTGTTGTGGAGGTTTGCAAGCACTAGAATGTCCTTCTCACTGAACTAAATGGCATTCAATTCCTACTACTAGTGTGGCCTTTGTATAGGTAATACAACATCAAAGGATGTGTTAAGCATATCTAGCACCTGATGGTTGTCCTCATGTATACTAATGTGCCTATTATGAATCTCATTAATATAATTGATCTTTATGGCGGCATAACGGTGACTTTGTGCACATGAGCTGCAAGAATGTATGCATCCAAGAAAAACTAGATCATAAAGTATTATGCAACTTCATGTAGGCAACAAGGCATGCTAACAATAGTCCAAAATTGCTTACTTCATATATATCTTTAACAACCATCGTGAACAAAAGCTTGCAGATGGCAAGCTCCTGGTGGTCCATGATTCTCTTTAATTCCTTGAGGATGTACCCATGTTGTTGACATCTCTTTTGTTGAGCTCTAGCCTATAATGTAGGCATGCTCTTCCCTGAATCGGACATCGATTCCTATTACACACTCTCCCCAAAAGCCAATCCCTACTATCATGCAATGTAAGGGTTTCTCAACTATACCAGTCTAGCATATGCTTTGTCCTAGCCATCTCTATGGAAAATAAAAGGACAATATTAGAACTCCAAAATATGAAAATTTAAAAAAACCATAAAACTTGGCAAAAAACTAACAATTTTGAATGAAAGAGACCAAACTTGCACAATACAAGGATAGGGTCCAAAATAGCGAGGTCCCTCCTCATGTTGTGTGGCTTCCACCCTAGGGGGGAGGGGTGTCCAAAAATCTCAAGGTGCCCCCTGTATTGTGTGGTAAACCCCCCCCCCCCTCCCGGAACAACATGAGAGGGAGTCATTGAGATGTTAGATATTACATAAAACTATGCTTATAAAACTGGCCCATTAACATGCCATGCCATAGACCAAACTGTAAGTTTACTAAAATATTTTAATACGTTTCAAATTGGGTTTTATGTTTTAGCAATTTGTTGAAGTTTGTTTATGTTTGCAAATATATATCCATCAAACCTTGAAGATTGGCAACATATCAAAAGCATAGTTGAAATCTTTGATGCATTTCATGGCTCTAGTAGAGTGAATAGTTGTAGAAAGAAACCTCAAATGGTACATTGGCTAAGGAAGGTGTTTTCCTTTATAATAAATTTACAAAGTACCATCAAGCATGAAACGATTTGGATCTCTCATGCCTCCTTTACTCCTAGCTCTAAATAGTGCAAAGTGGCCAAATCTAGAATCAAAAACATGTGAATCTTTTAGATTAAAGATATATGCAAATATTCAAAGATCTAATGACCTAATGTAGTTAGTTGACAGGTGAAGATCACAATCATCATATCATTATACGTTTTTGTGGACTTCTTTAATGGTGAGAAAGCTCAGAAAACATCATCAATATTCATATGGCTGATTAGAGAAATTCATGGAATTCTCTAGTCAAAGTTGGGATACAAAAGAAGTGTGTGGGATTATGTCTAAAGTGCAATGGAAATCCATTATCTATAAATATATGATTGTATCCAAAAAAAGTTGACTTTCTATTGCATGAGATAACATTATATGGATGAAAAATTTGTAGAATTTGATCAAGAGTCAAAGAATGACATTGATAACCTTATGATGTTAGACATTTGGTTAGAGGATGAGCTCTTAATAATGCTCAATGTAAGGATAAACATCTATTGCTTTTCGAATGAACCTAGCTAATGAGGATATAAGTATCCATAGTGCTTATTTGTTCAAGTGCAATGGTCACAAGGTAAATAGAATATGCCTTGTGAATAGAATATGTAATCTACAACTATGTGACACTATCTAAGACACATATTTTTTTACTTACTAATAATGTTAATCATAGTGAACCTTATGTGCAAGTGTCCCAAAGAAAAGAGAGAAATACTTTATGTGGGGACATTAGCATGTAACATGTTTTCCTCTTGCCACAACCTATTGATAAATACATATGTAATAATTGTAAAAAGGACAAAATGTAATACAAAAGTAATTTTTGTTCTTTTACTAATTATTGCAATTTGACTACAAGGTTGTGTTTTATATACAATAGATTTTTTGTTTATTTGTATACAAATTTATAACATATTTATAATCTTTGCATTCTCTGTGAATCTAAGCTCTTAAAACTATCAATGGTGTCCTCTACCTCATCACCCAACTTCACATTATCCAAATTTATTGTACTCAAAAGGGGGTTTTCCCTTTTGACTTTTTTGTGTATTGGGTTACGTTACGGAGGTACAAAGACATAGGTGGTATCAAATTATTTCCATGTATTGCATACTTGATAAGATTTTCAACCATCTCTATTCTAAACAAAAGAATGTTGTCATTTGTGTAGTTTGCAAAATGATCATCTTGCATGAAACTATATAAAAATGAGGCTAACTATAAATTTATTAACATTATGCTAAGTTAATTTAATAAAAAGCAAACTTACATCATTGGTTTGGATCTCAAGTAAATACCCTAAGAGCAGTTTGGCATCGTAGCAAACCCTCCATCCAAGTTGTGGTTGGTCATCTTGATTTAGCACTCTGCAATTGACTGTGTGTGTATTCTCAAACATTTCATGGTCTTGGGTGACACCTTAAAGCCTTTGATTTAATAGATCCATTTTGATAAATGAAAACAATGTTAGTATCTCACTCTCTTTCTCCCTCTCTCCCTCTCATAGAGTTCCTTAGTTCTTTACATTATCATGGTACCCTTATGCTGAATTGGCTAAAAATCCATCTCTTTGTGGCAATATCAAACACTATTAAACTCCAATGAGATCTACAAGGTAAGGAGACTGATAAAATTACAAAAAATACATTTAAGCTATTTTAGAAAAAAAAAACAAATACTTTCTTACCTTTCATGCTATGACATCACAAGGTACTATATGAGATCTAAATTGTAATCTCTCTACCGTAGGCACACATCCATAAGGGATGTCCTCTCCTTGATCAACATCATGGATAGCACGGAGTCTAGGATGAAAGCCATGTCTTGTTGATCAAATAGAAGATCTACAAGAATTAAGTTATAAGTTTAAATAAATAATAAGATTCAAGCCATCTATATGAAGAAAAGCATGTAAAATTTTTAAAGTATTATGTCTTATCAAATATATATTAGCACAATATTTATCACATGATCATTGACCTTCTTGTTGTGGAGGTTTGCAAGCACTAGAATGTCCTTCTCACTGAACTAAATGGCATTCAATTCCTACTACTAGTGTGGCCTTTGTATAGGTAATACAACATCAAAGGATGTGTTAAGCATATCTAGCACCTGATGGTTGTCCTCATGTATACTAATGTGCCTATTATGAATCTCATTAATATAATTGATCTTTATGGCGGCATAACGGTGACTTTGTGCACATGAGCTGCAAGAATGTATGCATCCAAGAAAAACTAGATCATAAAGTATTATGCAACTTCATGTAGGCAACAAGGTATGCTAACAATAGTCCAAAATTGCTTACTTCATATATATCTTTAACAACCATCGTGAACAAAAGCTTGCAGATGGCAGGCTCCTGCTGGTCCATGATTCTCTTTAATTCCTTGAGGATGTACCCATGTTGTTGACATCTCTTTTGTTGAGCTCTAGCCTATAATGTAGGCATGCTCTTCCCTGAATCGGAGATCGATTCCTATTACACACTCTCCCCAAAAGCCAATCCCTACTATCATGCAATGTAAGGGTTTCTCAACTATACCAGTCTAGCATATGCTTTGTCCTAGCCATCTCTATGGAAAATAAAAGGACAATATTAGAACTCCAAAATATGGAAATTTAAAAAAACCATAAAACTTCGCAAAAAACTAACAATTTTGAATGAAAGAGACCAAACTTGCACAATACAAGGATAGGGTCCAAAATAGCGAGGTCCCTCCTCATGTTGTGTGGCTTCCACCCTAGGGGGGAGGGGTGTCCAAAAATCTCAAGGTGCCCCCTGCATTGTGTGGTAAACCCCCCCCCCCCCCTCGCGGAACAACATGAGAGGGAGTCATTGAGATGTTAAACCCCCTCCCATCACATTGTATGGATACTCTACCCCCTCCCCCCCACCCTTGAGCAACATGACCAAAATAATGCAAAGGGGGGTCATCGAGATTTTGGGCCCCCCTCCTCCCGCATTGTGCAGATACCCCCAGTGGCAAGGAGCCAAACAACACGATGAGGGATTGTCAGGATTTTGGACTCCCCTCCCCTCGCATTGTGTAGGTTACCCTTAAGAGGTGACCCACACAATATGAGGGGAGGGGGGTACCAAACAATGGAAGGGGGGCTCATGGAGGATTTACACCCCCCCCCCCCACACACACACACACATTGTTGAAGGCATGGATTGGCATAACATGAGGAGAGGGTACTCTTTGAGCTCGTATGGATGTTATCACATTGTGGGTGATTTACAAGTGGGAAAGACTCACAGTGAAGGAGCACCAAGAATATCTGGGATAAGAAGACTATAGAGTTCCAATAGACATGCAGCATGTGAATTGAAAATTTTAATTTCAATTTGAGCTATAGAAAGTGACTACATGTGCTAATGTCACAGTGCCACATCATCAGAAACATAGGCTCACATGTGTGAAATTAATCAAGGTGCATAAATATGTTTATGTACCCACCATGTGTGTAATACCCCAAGCTATAAATACCCAAGCCAACAACTGATTCACTTCCCATTCTCTCTCTCTCTCTCTCTCTCTCTCTCTCTCTCTCTCTCTCTCTCTCTCTCTCTCTCTCTCTCTCTCTCTCTCTCTCTCTCTCTCTCTCTCTCTCTCTCTCTCTCTCTCTCTCTCTCTCTCTCTCTCTCTCTCTCTCTCTCTCTCTCTCTCTCTCTCTCTCTCTCTCTCTCTCTCTCTCTCTCTCTCTCTCTCTCTCTCTCTCTCTCTCTCTCTCTCTCTCTCTCTCTCTCTCTCTCTCTCTCTCTCTCTCTCTCTCTCTCTCTCTCTCATGTCATGCTTCTCTCCAAGGTGCAACCCTTGTCGTCCTAAGACTTTTTTTTTGTTGATTTTCATTGAAGTGGTCTTGAACCCCCAAACATGAGGGGTTCCCTCCAAAAATTGAGAGGCCCTCCCCTCGCATTGTGGGGTCACCCTATAGGGACCCTTCCAATGTGAGGTGGCTCCCTCTAGATTTTCAAGGGGGAGGGCAAGAAGTGAGCTTTTTGAGTGAGCATTTGCACAAGCTTTTATAGGCAACCACCATCTTGACCAATAGAAATATTGTTGTGATAGTGAAGGAAAGTAGGTTGCATTCGTGAAAATAGTGTCTTTCAAAATATCTCAAGGGACTCATTAGGACTACTCAAGGGAAGTTAGAAAGAAAATAAGGATCTTCAAAGTTAGTGAAAGACTAGTGAGTAGACTAGTATTTTAGGAATATTAGAGCAACTAGACATACCCACAAGCCTTGGTGCAAGGCAATCATTGTGGATTACTACTAAGAGGGTGTGCCCCATTGAGACCCCATGTGAAAGTTATGAGTAATGGGAACTTGAGATCGAAGTGGAACCCTCTAGAATAGCTTTCCCATCTTGCGTGTGAGGGGTACATCAGCACGTGTGAACTGATACCCTACCTGCATGGATGGAGGAGGGTCCATCTCAAGCAAGAGACAAAGGACAAATAATGTGGGTGAAGTTCTGAGCATAAAGCAAGTCTAGTACATGGACTACAAGGCGGCTCTCAAACATGGAGGCATTGACATGGCAGCAATCTAGAGGTAGCTACAACGAAATGAAACAGTTCAAGTACAATGTGAAGAGGATGCAATGGCAGTGGAGAAGGAGAAGAGGAAGATGCGAGAGAGAATAGCACACACAATGTAGGTGTTGTCCAACTAAACTGACAGCCTTATTGCACTATCATATTATATATGAATAAAGAATGGGTATTCATAGTGTACACGGGTAGTCCCAGAGGCCTTTTACCCCAACAACCTCCTACTAAAAGGCCAATGTGGCTAGGGAGTGAAAACAAAGAAAATAAAAAATAAGACAAGGTGAGGAATCATGACATCTCACCCAACGCCCAATCGGAAAGTGAGCTGTGCAAGAAGTGTCAAGAACCTCTATAGAAGTAGAGTCAAGCATCCCCAAGTCCATGACATCCAGGAGATAAGCAATCCCATAGCTCCATACAATGGAGCAACCCAAGAATGCTTCTCATGAAGCAAGCACAACTCATCAGTGCACGGCTGTAAAGCATCAAAGTCACGCATAGCATTAGCGCGGTGTATACAAGACAGGGGAGACCAATCAAACTCTCCAGAGTCAATCACTGAAAGAGAGCCGACATCCCGGACACTTGTCCAACGGGGTCTCAAGACTACATGTGGCCTTAGTGAAGCGGAAGACTGACATATGGTTGGCTGTCCAGCCAGCAAAACTACAAGAAAATGGCTCTCATGAACCTGGAAGGGGTTTAGCAACTAACCGTCAATATCCTGACCCTGACTGCTATGCATAGCTACGTCATCTGGGCCAATAAGTGCCTCATTTTCAACTTAAACAGCTTGATGTAATGGACTGTAGCTGCTATAAAATTAGCCATAAAGCGTACTAAATGCTCATCAAGAGGCTTGAGAGGTGTCTCCGTCTCATAAAAGACAGCATGACGGCTACGTATGACTTGCTGGGCATCCAAATCCCATAATCTATATGCCTTAAAGTCACCATCTCCATAACCAAGGAGGATATATCTACGTGACATAGGCTCATGTGGCATATGTACAGATGCCTGGCAACCAAACATCCTCAAGTAATCATACGAGGGTTCCACGCCACTCCATGCCTCATGGGTTGTAATATGATCCAAGGTCAAGCACAGTGTATTGTTAACCAAATAGACTGCCATCATAAGGGCCTCAGCCCAAAAGCCATAAGATAACCTAGCTATAGTGAGCATAAAAGCAACCTTTACCTGTAAGGTTAGGCACATGCCATGAGCAATCCCATAATACCGTGGACACAAGAAATCAATTCCATACTGCTGACAAGAGGTCTGAAAGCTAAGAGAGAGAGCATGACTCTCATAATCCATCTGCAAGCACATAGGCCTACTACCAGCAAAATCCATAAACATATCAAGCATAACTGCAGCAACCTCAATTTTCACCAAGGGAAAAGCCCAAACACGGTGGGTAGCATGATCAACAAAGGTCACAAAGTATGACGCTCCACCAAGTGACTGGGAAGGCATAGGTCCATATATTGCATGATGGACAAGATCTAGAGGAGCATGCCTCATACGATCACTATAAGCCAAGGGAGCTCTGCAAGGACCAAGAGTACAATCATGGCAAGCATCAAGATCTGTAAGTGATAGGAGGCAGCAATGAGTCTGAACGAGACAGGATCTCCATCTCTCTATGGTGCATATGGCCTAGGCGATAATGCCATAACAATGCATGTGGTATTCGGATAACTACAACCTTAGAATCTCCCACATGAGAGACATGCACTGGGTAATGAGAACCAACTCTAGAACCTCTGGCCAAAACCAAGCAACTACGACAGATCTTCCATGACCTATCCTGAAGAGAAACAGAGTAACCTACATCATGCAACTGATTGACAAAAATCAAGCTCTTACTGAGCATGGGAACATGTAAAACATCCCTAAGCATAAGAGAAGTCCCATTAGGAAAAGCTAGGTGCATGTCCCCTATACCAAGAATAGCATAAGTCTGCTCAAGGCCCAAAGAAATGCATCCATCAAACTCCCTATAAGTAGAGAACCATGCTCTATGTGGAGTAACATGACAAGATGCCATAGAATCCAATAGCCAATCTAAGGCGTAGGCCATATCACTGAGCAAGAAAGTTGTAGGGAAACTAGATGACATGAGTACATGCTCAACTGCATCATCATGGGTAACAACATGTACCTCACCACTAGTAACAATGGTAACACCCGCTACATCTCCTATATCTCTGACTCTCTGCTCATGTTGAGTCCGTCTCTATCTCTACTGCTCTCTAATCCATCTGAAACATTTTCTTTTAACATGCCCAAGCTTCCCACAATGGAAGCATACATCTGTAGAAGAAGAATCTGTAGGAGACGACAAGGAATCCAAGTCATCATGAATAGGGCTATCCATAGCATCCACGAAGCTCAAGGAGTCGAGGGTTGTCCCAACATAGGGAACCTGCTCATCAAGACAATTGTCAGTAGAAGCACAAGTGGTAGAAGCATGCTGCTACAAGTACTCTTCCATCCTCATTGGAGAAGGAAGCACAGAAGCATCAACTAGGGATGCAGAAGCTCCCACATGAAAAAGACTCGTAGCTAAGTGCATGACATAACCAACCACAATAGTGTAAAGGCCAAGACATTTTTCAAAAGAGCATATGGTATTCAGCCATGAAATCAACCCATAACCATAATGGCAAACATCAGACCACATAGTAGCATCCAAGTCAATGCAAGACCGGTAAGTGGCATAAGATCCTGCAATGGTCAAGCTCCAGGAGAAGCCCAAGTATCTATACAAAAACATCCAAATAAGTGGCTCTATAAAGTACATGATAGTAGACAAAGTGTACAACTGGGTAAGCATCAAGAGCAACTGCTATGTGACATGTATGGGCAAAAGCAACCCAACTAGCATAGAAGCTAGGCAACACAGAAGCAACAAAGCCATAATTACTAAACCCAAGCACTATCAATAAGTCCGCTGATCAAGGAGTAACCCACAAAGAACCAAGCATCAATGAGCAATGAAAGCTCAATAACCAATTGCCAAGACAATGGAGCAAGCACTCTGCATCCAAGTAAATCCAAGATCCATAATCGGGGCATTAAGGGCCAAATAGCATCCAAGGTGCATAAGTGATAAGCCAACCAAATGCAAACTGCTTCACAAAATTCTCAAATGTAATTCGATTCAAGCCCAAACATCTACCATACTACAGTCAAACCCAAAAGCATCCACATCAAACATCAGTCCCATAATGGGTAGCACGGGGCATAAACCTTGTCAAGTGAAATGCCAGCTGCAAAGAAAATGACAATGAACCAAGAATTGAGCTCTACTCTTTGCTCAAGAAGAATCCGAGAGCATAAATATCAAAGTGGCATCATCCAAATACATCAACATATCATCCCAAGTAGTCAGGAGCAGTCGTAGACCATAGGCATAACCAAACTGGAGGTAAAATAACCTGTCAACCAAGGTAGCATAAATCCCAACCAACAATGAAGTGTATGCATCCAAATCAAGGCTCAATAGCTCTCAAATAACATATCCGGGCATAAACCATGATGACCAAGCATCAATACATCCAACAGGACACCCGAATGTCAACAAAGAGCATTATGCATAAGCCATCCCTAATAAAACCTTGCTGCCCAAATAATGTACAACAATAAATCCCTGCATAAATCGAGCTATGGAAGCTCAAACCAAGTCCCAAACCATCTCAAAACATTGGGCAAACATCCCCAAATCATTTGGGCATCAAATACCAAGCCTCGGGAGCATCACATAAGCTAAGAGCATGACATTTTCTTACTGTAAATCAACTCAGATTTGTTACAAAAAATTTTGTGATTAGAATTTGGTAGATTTGACATCACCATTGTGTCCCGAGGAGGTCCGGAGCATGCCAAAAACCCCAAGTTAGACTCTCACCTTGCCTAAATCGGGTTTCGAATGCCCGAGATATGAGAAAAAATGGGATTTTTGAGCCAGATTTTAAAACAAGCACAAAAAAAAGTGAGCTACTACTATGGGGTATGCTGGTTATGCTAAGGATAAGGGAAAAAATTGGGGCATACAAGGTTCCCAATGAAGCCAAGGAACACCTGCAAAGAGCCTATGAGGGCCGAGGAGAGGCGGGAGATGAAATCTTACCTCGGGGGGAAGAAGCCATGGTTGGCATTGAAGCTCCAAGCTCTAGGTCTTCAATCCGGGCTGCGGGCCAAGTTTCACAATCAATCTTTGATCCAAAGCTCTGATACCAATTGAAGGGGATGCAATGGCAATGGAGAAGAAGAGGAAGATGCGGGAGAGAAGAGCACACACAATGTAGGTGCTGTCCTACTAAACTGACTGTCTTATTGCACTATCATATTATATATGAATAAAAAGCGGGCGGTCACAGTGTACACGGGTAGGCCCAGAGGCCTTTTACCCCAACACAATGAAACACGCAAATTTGTCATCGCTCACGCTAGCAAGAAAGTCCACAAAGCCACTGTGTCCTTCTCCTTTGACAAGGTTAAGCAAAGGTACGCTGATATGCTTTTTGCTAGCATGTTCCTTTACTTCATGGGGCTTCTTCCAAGAGAGGATGAGTTTGCACACTAGTCTGACAACATATATTGTGGTAAGGCCACCCTTCAGCAATACAGTTTTATTGGAAAAGGCTTATTCTTTGTCCTCTTGGGATCCAGAGCCGAATGCAACCGGTGGGTCCTTGGCTCTGTTGTGGGACACAAAGGCAAACCTTGTACACATGATTCCGTGGAGCACATCCTTTTCTCCTAAAGGGGTTCTCCAACATGAATGTTCGATATGGGTTACTTTCGCAAACCTCCCAATCTAGCTTGATGATGATGTTGAGAAGCTTGCCCAAGGTCTAGGCAAAGTCCTCTATGTTTCCTCTCCCACCACTCTCTTTAGCAAACTTAAAGCAAAATGGCGGGCTTGGGTGCTATGGAACCATAGGAACGAGCCACCTGACTTCCTGGAGATCAAGGATTCATTGGGCTTTGAGGTGGTGGTTGAACTCAAATTTTCTCATTTCCTAGATGCATGCTATAATTGTCATGAGAATGGCCATTTTTCCCGAGAAGAGCCTAAGAGGGGAAAGAAACAATAGAAAGAGCAAGCTAGTAAGCCTCTCGGCAAGTCCCCCTAGAGCACACAGGACATTGAGACTGGCAAGGAGAAGTCATCGGTGCAAAAACCCACCAATTTCACACAGTTGCAGAGCTGAAGAACAACTGGATTGCAGCTAAGGCCAAGAAGAAGCATACCAAAGTCTCTCTCAAGTGGCTTGCTCTCAAACCTCTGGTTGACTATAACATCTTTGCAACCATTGAGGGCTCTGGAGACATCGACATTGAGCTTCATGAATATACTTAATATGAATAAACAATCAACTAAGGCGACCCTACTCAATTGGAATGTGAGAGGTTTGGCTAGTGAGTCAAGATGAAAGCGATGCATGAGGCTCATTAGAGTGCACAAGCCTTTGGTCATAGCTCTTTGAGGTCAAATTAAGCGAGAAAGATGTTGGCAAAATATCTATCCCAGGATTCACCAAGTATGCTGACACTCTGCCACGAGGCAAAGGTGGGACCATTCTAGCCATCAAAGATGAGCTCAAACCTCAGCTAGCATGGAAAAAAGGGGATGGCACCACTGTGGCTACTAGGGTTACCCGTAGTGGTGAAGAGATAACCATGGCTTCCATATATGCTCCCAACATGTAATCCAGAAGACAACGTCTGTGGGAGTGGTTGAAGGGAAAGCTTGAACCCACTCTGACCTTGTTGGCAAGGGATTGGAACATGACTCTTGCCTCAGATGATCGATCTCATGGAACTAGTTCTATGCCGACGATAGAGAGAGCAACGTGGGACACCCTATAGCTTATCCATGATCTAAGGGATCTAAGCTTGGCCTTCCATCAGGAGAATCTAATGCCCTTCACCTGCATAATAGGCATGTGGGCCCCACATGGAGAGCTAGAAGACTTGACAGGGTTTATGCCAATCTCAACACGCCTGGTGGCTTGACAATTGTACAAAGGTAAGAGTCTTGACTCAGGAGACAGCCTCTAATCACTTACCTATCCTGATTTTCATTCAAGATGGTTCTCTCAACAACAAGAACCCCCAATGGTCCCCCCGCCCCCCCTTTAAGCTAAATACCTCTTTCCTTAAAGACAAAACCTTCATTCACCAAATGAAGTGAGCCCTAGACCCATGTTGTTGATGATCTCATCACACCTAATTACAATTGAATCAAGTGTCTACACTTAGTCACAAATGGAGCTAAGCACTATGGCAAGCAAAAAGCTGAACAACGAAGAAACATTGATCAACTTGCAACCAAGGCAAGAGAAGCACTGATGATGAGCGGGCTTTAGCATAATCCGAATGATACCCATATGCAAGCTACCCTTCTTGCTGTGGAACAAGCTTTGAGAGAGGCTAAGGAATTTAAAGTTGTTGCTGCAAAGGTGCAACTTAAAGGAACATGGGAACTATTTGGAGATGCACCCTCCTCATTGTTCTTTGGTGCCCTCAAGTACAAGCAAAGGAAAGAACTCACTGCAAAAATTGTTGACATTAATGGAACTAAACACACTGATGAATGGTCCATTTTGCATATATTCAAAGCGTATCTTTCAACCATTGTTGGTAGTGAGTCTCATGAGCCAAAGAACTATCAAACAAGGATGCATAACTTCCTCAGTGATGTGGTGGACCCTATCTGGCCTGATGAAGCCTTCCTCAGCCCTTCTCCTTAAAAGGCCATGTACAAAGGACAAGGTCAAATACACACTTGGTCTTATGAAGCATGGGAAGAATCTAGGGTTGGATGGCCTACGGCCCGAGTTCTTCCAAATGTTATGGGATTCATGCTTGTTGGAACAACTAGTTCGCCTCCTCAATTGGATCAAGAAAACGGGTGTGATGTCGAAAGAATGCAATGCTGGCCTCATAAAGCTAGTGCCCAAAGCTTTGGATAGGTCCAAACCATCCAGCTGGAGGCCACTGACCATGCTCCCCTTCACCTACAACATCCTTGCCAAGTTGTTCTCAGGCAGAATCAAATTCTTGTTGAGCAAAGTCATACACCCTCAACAATATGGCTTTGTTTTTTGGAGGAAAATACAGGATGTTGTGGCCAATCTCATATTCTCCATTAATCATGCTATGGGGCTTGACACTGACTTTGCATTGGTTAACATGGACTTGGACAAAGCCTATGACCAAATCAGATGTGGAAGTTTATCATGTCCACACTGCAAGCCTTTGGCTTTGGCCCAAACCTACCTTGGTATGGTTGGTGCACTATTTAGCAAAGCTTCGACATGCGTAATGGTCAATGGAAAGCTCTCCCAGCCCTTCCCTCTACGTCGATCCATCAGGCAGGGTTGCCTACTAGCACCCCTCCTCTTTACTCTAATTACCGACCCCCTCTTGAGGCATGTTGACAAATAGGTGGCGGTAGGCACTATTAAAGGGCTACCCCTTCTTGATGGGTCTCACATGGAGGGCCCAATTTTTTGTTGATGACAATGCTAGTATAGTCCAAGCTAAGAAGACTTCATTAGATAATCTGATGGAACTTTATCAAGAAATTGCTAGCCTATTAGCTTCCAAGATTAACATTGTCAAGAGATGGATTTTCTCCCCCTAACCTACAATGAATCCCATCCCTAGTTACTATAATACAAGTTCAGGTTGATCAAATGTGGAGAAATTATAAGATATATTGGGTGCCCTGTTGGTGTAGGTCTCACCACTAAACAACACTTTCAATGGTTCAAGGGGAAAATTCAGGGTAAGTTTGAGAAATGGCAAAAATTTCAACTTTCACGAACTGGGAAGTTTGTGATAGTCAAGGTGATCTTGACCTCTTTCACGGTCTTTATGGCTTCCTTGATTCCATTTCATCGGACTTCCTGGGAGCAGCTAGACCAGATGATTAGAGACTTCCTATGGAAGAAAGATGGATCCAAAGGCTATGTTCAGATACCATGGCCCACTCTTACTACTGACAGAGCAGATGAAGGCTATGGTCTGGACTCCTTGTATCCTAAGGCTTAGCAACTCGCACTCTCAACCCTCAGAAGAATTGACACTTCTCAACCCTGGGTAAGTCTTCTTAAAGAATGGCTTAGTGCAACCAAATTTGCTAGCAAAGAATGGCATGAAGCATCTTGGCATGACATGCTAGGTGGGAATCTAAAGATTAAAATGCCCCAGTCCAAGGTCGCACAAGACTTGGCTCAATTATGGGACTCTCTCTTGGGAGAAATGAAACTCCTCCCTAATCCCCAAATGAGAGAGGATGGCTTGTTATATTCTCAACATGTGGCTCTCCCCCTTTATTTTTGATCCTCCCTTGGCACCCCATCATGAGCAGTCAAGATTAGCAAGGAAGATTGCTCTAAAAGGTCTGAAGACATGGGCAAATGCATGGGATGTAGGGTCCAACTCTCCTGGAAGGATATGCCCAACATCAAGGACCAATTCAAGCTCAACGAGTTGGAACTTCAATGGTTCATGAGGATGATGTCACGCTGCAAGCTTGACTTCTTGCCACACCATGCAAGCCACAACACACCCATCTCCTTAAATCTCTAATCACTGATGCAAGCATGAGAGCCTTGAATGTTAAGAAGCCCAAACAGATCTATGGCTTATCTACTCAGGTAACCATGCAAACTTGGATTGCATGGAAGAAGCAATTTCCTCACTCTTGAATGTCAACTTGGAGGAGGAGACATCTTAGAAGGACTTGGAAAGCCACTAGATCTAACCGCCTTAATAGCCCCCTATGGAGACTAGTACTTAACAGGCTCCCTGTCTGGGCAAGACTCAATAAAGCCCTTAAGATCCCCCCCCCCCCCCCCCAATCGCATGTGGTACAAAAAGGAAGAAGAGGCATTCACCCACCTCTTTTGGTATTGTTCTGCCGTTAGACCAATATGGAAAGTCATTAGAAGGTGGCTAAGAGCAGCCAATCTAAAGGACTCAATCACTATGAAGCTTATCCTATTTGGTGATTTTGAACTGCTCGACAATGTTGAGATGACAAGCTCAACACATGCGGACATTGATGATGGACCATCTGGTTAGATGGGTCCACATGCCTACACTTAGCACGCTGGTGGTCATTATGACTCTCACATGGCCACTTTCCTTTATGTTGTATCTTATCTATACTTTGTGTACATTGTAAAGAGTATGGAAGAAGAAGTAAAAACCAGCAAGAAAACGTTTTGGCCTCCATCTCTCTTCTTATCTCTTGAGTGAGCTTCTTCTTATGCATCCTGTGTGTGTTCAACATAGCATCTTGAGCAAGTCCTCTCACCACGCGATTCTTTACATGGTATCAAAGCCGCGCCATTGAGAGAGGCTGATTTCGAAGGCTGAAGTGAAGGAGAAGAAGCAAGGTTCGAGCAAGCAAGCCACGGGTAAGAAGCTCTCCCATCCTTCCACTCTTTCTCTTGGATAGTGCCTGTGGAGGCACCGAAAGTAGGGCGGAGCAAAAATCTCAGATTGCAGTGAGATTTGGTGTGCGCGAAGAGCGCTGTGTATTTTGGGCATCTGAGGCCGTTTCAAGCCCCATTTTAAAGCCGCAAGGTTGCGGACAGTAGTTTTAGGGTACACTGTGATTTCAGCTATTTTAATCGAAAGTGGGTACGCAGGTTACAGATTGCGAATATGTAATTCTTGAGGTGTTTGTAGGAAGCAAACATAAGGTTTATCTGCAAACAGGTTGTAGATTGCATGTATTGTTGAGCAGACAGTGAAAAAGGATGTCTAGTGTATTGCTGTGCACTACAGGTCGAGGGTTGCAGAAGATTTGTTTGCTGTTTGGTATTAGTTTTGTGATAATGGCAGAGAATAGTGGAAGCCCCATCATTGAGAAGCTCGACAAGAAAAACTATCCTTCATGGAAGTTCCGTGTCACAAACTTCCTTATTGGAAAAGACCTCTACGAGTTTGTTTCAGGTGAAGAAAAGGAGCCGGAGGTGAGTGATCCTCCAACTGCAGAAAAGACAAAGGCACGGAAGGAATGGAATGCAGAAGACAAGAAGGTCATATATTGGCTGTCTGCAGTAATTGACAATAATATGCTGGGACATATTAGAAATGCAGAGAATTCATATGCAGCTTGGACCATACTTGAAAGTATGTTTTCCGTAAATATAAAGGCACAAAAGATTCAACTCAAGCAAGAGTTGAATACATTGAAGAAAGGGAAGATGTCTATCAATGAGTATGCACTGAAGATAAGGAGCATTACAGATGCATTGGCAGCGATTGATGCAATGCCCGATGATGATGATTTGGTGTCGTCTACCTTGGGTGGACTTAACAATGAAAAGGCTTGGAAGTCTTTTGTAACTTTCGTATATGTCAGAAAGCCATTTCCAGATTTCGATGAGTTGGTCTCCCTTATGATCACTGAAGAGATCAACATGTAGAGTGAGACATCTGAAAGAAGTGGTGAACAGGTCCAAGCTTCCTACTCCAATTCAAAAAGGGGACGTGGCAGGTTCTCTTCAAGAGGCCGTGGTACAAGATGTGGTAGTGACAACCAACAAAACAGATTGAATCAACAATTTGGCAATATGCAGGTTTCAGGAGGTCGTGGTAACTTTAGAGGCAGGGGGAGCTTTAGAGGAAGAGGTGGATGGCAGAATAGAGGTTCTAACAACTCTAGTATTGTGTGTCACTACTGTGGCAAAATAGGTCATATTGCAACCCAATGTTATGCTAAGAAAGATTATATTCAGAGTGGTAAGTTGCAGGAATGAAACTATGCATCGTCTTCACGACAGAATGAAGACAAAAATGAACGTCTGTTTGTTATGCAGCATATGCTGAATGCTGTTACAGGAAAGCGAACACATGATGATGTTTGGTATGCTGATTCAAGTGCATCCAATCATATGACCAGCCATGCAGAATGGTTTGGAGAGATGCAGGATTTGCAAAATGCAGGTTATGTGCCGACGGGTAATGATTTATGCCACCCAATTTCACACATCGAAAAAGTTCCCTTGTCCTTGCATGATGGTAAGACAAAGAGTCTTTCAGATGTATTACATGTGCCATCTATTACAAAGAACTTGGTGTCAGTCAGTCAAATGGTAGTCAAATGGTAGAGCAAGGGCTGCAAGTCAGATTTAATGCAAAGGGCTACTTTGTAGAAGACTTCAATGACAAGTGCAGGTTGGTAGCAAAGGGAAGTAGAGTTGGACGTATGTTTACTCTAGATGCTGGAATTCCTACTATGAATGCTGCTATGTATACTAAAGGAAAAGGTGTTCTTGCAAATATTGAAATTTGACACAAACGCATTGGATATACAAATGTACAAAGGCTGAAATTAATGCAGTCCAAAGGGTTGGTTACAGGTTTGCCTACATTTAGAGTTGTAGAATTTCATAAGGTATGCGAAGCATGTCAGTTTGGTAAGTAGGCAAGACAACCCTTTTCACATGACAGAGATGTAAGCAGAAATATCCTTGATGTTGTGCATACAGACATTTGGGAGCCTACACAAAATGTATCTCTTGGAGGCAATTCATACTTTGTCACATTCATTGATGATTGTTCTAGAAAGCTGTGGGTATATTTTATGAAGGAAAAAAGTGAAGCGTTTGAGAACTTTAGAACTCTCAAGGCTGCAGTTGAAAGAGAAACAGGCTTGAAAGTAAAGTGCTTGAGGTCAGATGGAGGGGAAGAGTACCTCTCGAATGAGTTTAGTGATTTTCTGAGGTCTCATGGGATAAAGAGACAGTTCACATGCAGGTATACCCCACAGCAAAATGGGGTTGCAGAAAGGAAACACAGGCATATTGCAGAAGTTGCACGCGCCTTGATGGTGGCTGAAAAGAATATGCCTAAGCATTTTTGGTTTGAGGCTGTTCATACTGTTGTTTATATTATGAACAAAACTCCCACAGCTGCAGTTCATGGGATGACTCCTAAAGAATGCTTTACTGGCAAGAAGCCTGATGTATCGCACTTGAAGGTATTTGGCTGTGTTGCATATGTTCATGTGCCAGATGAGCTACGGAAAAAGCTTGATCTAAAGGTAGAAAAATGTGTTTTTATTGGATACTCTTTAGAGCAAAAAGGGTATCGCTGTTATAACCCTGTCACATGTAAGTTCAGAGTGAGCAGGGATGTCATCTTTGATGAAATGAGCAGTTGGTATGCATCTAGTGGTGATGCATTGGATGATGATGATGATCATGACACTCATGTGCAAGCTGAAAAGCAAGAATCACGGACTCTTAGTGGACCAGAGACATCATCTGGTAGTCCTTGGTCTGGGAGACTAAGGAGTAGCTCTACATCTTCAGGTACATCTAGTAGCACTACAAGTAAAGACAAAGGAAAGAATAAAGTGTCAGATGGCATTGATGCAGTTCTTGATGGAGACTCCAGTGGCTCAGAGAGCTTGGATGATGAGCTTGGCATTCCTTCTATCTCAGGACACCAGGTGTACAGAGAGCTCATAGTAATGTAAAGACTCCATTGAGTGATCCAGTGGTACGCAGATCTAACAGGGTCAGATACCCTGTTAAAAGATTTAGTTTTAAAGGTTATACATCTCACCATTATGCTTATATGGTGAAATTGGTTGAGGATGCTGAGCCCACTTGTTTTGAGGATGCTGTTAGTCATACTCATTGGGATGCAACAATGGATGAGGAGATGGCTGCATTAGAGGCCAATAAGACTTGGGATCTAGTATCATTGCCAAAGGGCAAGAAAGCTATTGGATGTAAGTGGGTTTATAAGATTAAGCACAATGCAGATGGTTCTATTAGTAGGTACAAAGCTAGGCTGGTTGCAAAAGGCTATGCCCAGACATATGGCATAGATTATAAAGAAATCTTCATTCCAGTTGCTAGGATGGCAACTATCAGATGTGTGATTGCTTTGGCAGTGGCCAAAGGTTGGAGGTTGCAGCAAATGGATGTGAATAATGTCTTCTTGCATGGTAATTTGCAGGAAGAAGTGTATATGGATCAACCAACAGGTTATGAAAATTTAGAGCATCCCACGTATATGTGCAGGTTGAAGAATGCACTCTATGGGCTCAAGCAAGCACATAGAGCATGGTTTGACAAGATCAGAGAGTATCTTGTCAATATTGGCTTTTATGTTTCTGATACTGATCACTCACTTTATGTGAGAAAGGGAGATGCGGGTTTGGTCATCATAGTCATCGATGTGGATGACTTGATTATTACAGGTGATAGTGATAGTGGGATTGCTGAAGTCAAGGACTTTTTGAAGAAAAAGTTTGAGATGAAGGATTTAGGTGAGCTAAGGTATTTACTTGGCATTGAGGTGATCAGATGTGATGATGGTATATGGCTGTCCCAAAGACAGTATGGCTTGGATATGTTGTCCAAGTATGGTATGACAGCATGCAAACCACTTTCAGTCCCGTTAGAGCAGAATGTAAAGTTGAGTGCTGATGTTGGGGATGAGATAGAAGACCATACTATGTTCAGGAGCATAGTGGGGAGTTTGATCTACATGACCATTACAAGCCCAGACTTGAGCTACGATGTTGGTCTTGTGAGTCAATTTATGCAAGTACCTAAAAAGCCACATTGGATGCAGTCAGACGCATATTGAGATATGTGAAGTCCACATTACATTATGGACTTTTCTATGAGGCAGGTACAGATGTACAGGTGTTTGGATACACAGATGCAGATTGGGCTGGTAGTATGTCTGATAGAAGATCTACCAACGGATACATGTTCTCTCTTGGTAGTGCAACAGTTGCTTGGAGCAGCAAAAAGCAATCTACAGTTGCTTTGTCGAGTACAGAGGCTGAGTATAGAGGTGCTGCTGTTGCAGCATGTGAAATAGTATGGCTACAAAAGTTATTGGCTGATTTAGATGTGCAGGTGGAAGGTCCAGTTGTCATTTATTGTGACAACATGAGCAGTATACAATTGGCTAGGAACCCTGTGTTCCATGCCAGAACAAAACATATTGAGGTACACTACCACTTTGTGAGAGAGAATGTACTAGCAAGTGAGATTGAATTGGTGTATGTTAGCACACAGGATCAGATAGTTGACATCTTCACGAAGGCATTGGATATAGAGAAACTTCAAAAGTTTAAAAGCTTACTTGGAGTTGCAAAGATGCAATTGAGCTTGAGGGGGAGTGTTGAGATGACAAGCTCAACACATGCGGACATTGATGATGGATCTCCTGGTTAGATGGGTCCACACACCTACACTTAGCACGTCGGTGGTCATTATGACTCTCACATGGACATTGACTCATTACTTATTATATTCAGGTTGTTACACCTATTTATAGCTGGCATAGTTATAGCGCTAGTCGACTAGTGTAGTCGGTTATGCATTGTTTAACTTAGTAGGCCACTTTCTTTTATGTTGTATCTTATCTATACTTTGTGTACATTGTAAAGAGTGTGGAAGAAGAAGAAAAAACCAGCAAGAAAACGTTTTGGCCTCCATCTCTTCTTGTCTCTTGAGTGAGCTTCTCCTTGTGCATTCTGTGTGTGTTCAGCACAGCATCTTGAGCAAGTCCCCCACCACGCGATTCTTGACAGACAAGACCTCACTACTGATGTTGAATACCCTAAGAGCAATTACACTCAAGCACATTTGGTGTTTGAGAAACAACGCTGTCTTCAAGTCAGGAAACAGGATTTCCCCAGCAGAGGACATACCTGCCTTAAAAGATCGGATCTTAGTCTTCTTGAAACGTATCAGGAACACCCATTGGGTCTTCCGACTTTTTTGTAAAAAATTAGTTGCTTCAGTCTAATACCCTAATGCATATCCTTTGTATATTGTAAGTACTTTGCTGTCAATGGAAATTTACCCACAATTTTTTTATAAAAAAAGCAATCATTGTGAAGAACCAGGGTATTTAGCCGTGTAAGATGTAGTTGTAAGTACAACTTCGATAGTAATATCAAATATGTATTTGTATTTTGAAAAAAATAAAGGCAGGCCCCGTGTGAACACTTGTAAAGCCTCTCGAAGTTCGAATTGTCCACAGCAGAGGTTGAAGGAAAATGTGAAAGTTAGGCCGGCGCAATCAGCGCCTCTCTCTCGCTCGAGTCGGCAGTTTCGCTTTTGTGCTGGTAGTGGTAGTGGTAGTGGTTGCTTCCATATTGAATGACTTGGAATGACGATGGAAAGAGCGTAGCGTACCTAGGGAATACGAAAACCGGTAGACAGGCCCTGCCTACTCCTGAGCCGGAGCGAGACGGTACACGTAGTTTGGTAGGGTGGTTTGGGATGCAGAGCTTTCAGCAGCTAGACATAATTTACCATGACAAGACAGGAGAAAGAAAGGACCACCCGGGACTCGGCAGCCTCCTTTTTATTTATAAATTAATAACCCTGCCTTTTTATTTCCGCCGCCTGGGAAGGCGCGCGTTCTCTCTCTCTCTCTCTCTCTCTATAGCCCCGGACCCCGGTCTCCGGCGGCGGCCCGCACCCCCGCCTCCGCCAGTGCCCAGGGTCACACCCCCGGCCCCCACCCGCCCCCCGTCGCAAACCCGCTGAATATTGCACGTGTCAACATAGCTCTTCCAATCATCCTTTTTTTTCTTCTCTTTGGATGCCCAAACGGACAACGTTATGGCAACCAATGACCTTTTTGCTCTTTTTCAAATATTCAAACGCTTCACCTAAAATTCTCCTTCCTTAACCCTTAGTGTGACCACCATTTTAGTAGAGGAAGAGAAGCCTACCCTGCAATCCTTGGCATGACCTCACCACCCTCAAGGGCACATCAAGGTCCGAGACTATCAACCATGGCAAACTAACCAAGGCCCCACATCTCACAAAGCTACTGGATTGAGGTTGGTTATACATCGAGTGATAGACGCTCAACCCCTTCCCAAAGTGTAGTAAGTATACACTTCCTAAAATTAGGCGCAAACATGGGGCACAATATATTTACACACCAATATCACACATTTTGCCAAAAAGTGAAAAGTAATGAACATATATTGGATGCAAATGCAAAAAGTGCACCCTTGTCTCTCACTTTGCAAAGTGGGCAAGGGAGGATTCGCGCTCAAAAGTGGGCAAATAGTTCACCTATTTAACAGAAAAACATTTTCTCCAAACATTTCAAGTTTTTCCTCCAAATTTAACTGTCTGATTTACACAAAACCTTGGCTTTTACTAAGCATTGGTCAACATGTGTATGGACAACTTAACACATTTAGTGTATGTGGTCCCCTATGCAAGACATTTATGTGCACATAGAATGGGTTCTTATTGACGTCTTTATCATGTTGTAAGTGGCCTTGCAAATTGGGTCATTGCCCAAGACAAGGATGTTGATAGCTTGAATACCCTTGAAAAATTGACTATTGACCTTTTGAAGATAACACTCAATGAAAACTCAAGGCCTTGTCAAGTAAGGGTCAAGAGAGCTTTGTGAGATTTTGTGATAGTACGTATACCATATTTGTTAGATAAGGGTTTTTCTTCAAGAGAGAGCTCACTACATTAGTAAAAAACTCTACCATAATCTATTTGACCATCATCAATCATCTCAACACCTTTTGAATGCCTTTTGTGCAAATCCATTTGTTAGTACTCTAATGCTTATGTCAATAGATCCTCCTTCATAAGGGTTTGCAAGGTTATAGCAAGTGGAAGAATTTCCTAGTACTCCATTATTGCCACATGTGACAAGATGACAATTAGGTTACCATGTCCTGACTCCCCCTACAAGGCAACAAGGGTTTGCAAGGTTGGCAAGGGGAAGGAATTATTAATACTCCATTGTTACCACATGTGACAAGGTGACAATTAGGTTACCATGTCCTTACTCCCCTGACTGAACCCTAACAACACAACTCTAAAAAGAGACAATAGTAGCACAATCAGGATGGCATCTAGGTATATTTTGACTAATAGGAGTAAGCAAGAGCACAATTATGTTGGTATCTTGGTACATGTTGAGAAGTGCAAGTAACTTTGCAGGCCACTATTACAAGTTCAACTTGTAACATGACTAACACTCATTCGATATGACAATAAGCGAGGGGTCATCCAATTGCTACCTACTTTTAATAATGGGATGTAGTTCATCATCTACATCTAACAAAAAGAGGCATTATGAATTTTATCCTTGTTGTTCTCCCACGTTCTTCCATCATTGCACACAAAATAGTTCATCATTTAGATCTTCCATTAATTACCCTCTATTAATAATAATGGGATATAGTTCATCATCTTGATCTAATGAAAAGAGGCATCATGAGGTTTAATGTTTTTTTGAAGTTTCATTCTTGTTGTTCTCTAGAGTTCTTCCATCAGTGCACAGAAAGTACCACACTTTAGGTATAAATGATATGACTCACATATCCTAGTCATGGGTACCATTACTTGGACCAAATTACTATTCCGTGCTATTTTGGTAGTGGGGACTAAATTTTTTTAACAAATGCCATCCAATGTTTAAACACAAAGTGGATTTGTAGTTTGTCATCTCATTTTGATGAAGGAGGTGTCATATGTTTCAAAAAGAGCTTTGGAGGATTGGCCCTTTCTCATATAAAATTTGCAATGATTTGAGCTACCTTCAATTCAATGCACACATGGCAACATCTTAGTTGTAACTAATATGGCCCATTTACCATAGTGTTGGTTTAACAATTTCTCAAATCAAACAATCTCTTACTTCCCTTGATAGTAAACCATGTCTTTGTTATCTTTTTCAGCTAACAATGTTCAAGCATGGTCATTGCTTTTGCAGCACCTTAATTCAATGTGGCTCATACTACTCATGGAGGTGTTTACCAAGAAAGTACTACTATTTCATATAGCTTCTACAAGGCTAGGTGCTAGATAACCCATAGCGTACAAACAACAAGGCCCTTTTAAGTCACCTTGAGAGGATATAAAATTTTGCTATGGACAAATTTTCTATTGAAAAATAAGCCCTCCATATGCACAATTAGTTGCCTTGATGAGCTAGTGCTAGCCAAGAGAGCTAGTAGTGCTCCAGCTACCATTATGTCATTGCAAAGCTCATGTGCTACACCTTACGCAATTCACTTTTTTTTGTGTGCAAAGAGGAAACTAGTCACATAATACCTTTGCCTAAAAATTGAAGGGGGTGCACTTTGTGCAACATGATGGCATTCTTGGCATAACACACACACACACACACACACACACACACACACACATACACACACATACACACACAAAATGCTCTCACACACACATGTTCTTACAACATATAAAGCTCAAAAACTTTTAGATAGGTGGATGCTCTCTCTCTCTCTCTCTCTCTCTCTCTCTCTCTCTCTCTCTCTCTCTCTCTCTCTCTCTCTCTCTCTCTCTCTCTCTCTCTCTCTCTCTCTCTCTCTCTACATACATTTACACAAACATACATCCCTCTAATGTGTCCAAAGAAAAATTTGAATTCATGAACTACATGAATGGAAGCATGATATTTATTTTAGCAAATAATACATCTTACTTCATGTAATGAATCTACTCCATCCATATACCATATTGTGGAGTAGGGATGTCTTTACAATTAAAGTTACTAACTAGTGCCATAGAGGCTTTTGCCATTAAAACAAAACTCCAACTTCTTGAGGTTTAGGAATGGTGAAGAATCTAGTTATACTAAACAAATAGTGTTATTTATGTTTTCTTTTCTAATAGAATTATTTCCATTAGTCAACACCTTACAACTTAGGGTCCACACTTTATCCTTAATGAAGAACATATCCTTCCTAAAGGAGCTCCATACTAACCAAGATCAAATATAGAGAAAGTTCAATCATGCATAGTTTACATACAACATAGGTGGAGGGTTCCTTTTTATCTTCTAACATAATTCCTTTATTATTGATAGAAATCATAATTTATGGAAAATCAGAATGCACCCACTTTCCAACCACACATTTTTAAGCATATATTTTACTAGAATGAATTCCTTCTTTAGTTTGCATTTAATATAAGCTCACCTTGTTCAAACATTGTCACTATAGATAGCTTCCATTCTAGGATGTAAATAGTTGATATACTAGCCCTTGATGCAACATATAGGCAATTAGATCATGTGTAGCACCTAGGAAGTCCCTCTTAAGTTAAGTCCATATCAACAACCATGCGGAGCAACCCAACAATCTTAAACATAAACTACAATGAGGATGAGAGGGCTTCACCCAATGTATGTGGTTGTGCTAGTCATGGTGACCCATGACAAGAGGCTCCCATGGCATGGGCATACACCTAGAAACGTAGTTTGCACCCGCAAGGAGGTCAATTATCATCAGTCATCATAAATATATGTATGTATCTCACAGGTTCAACATAAGGGATTTTTAACATAGTAATTTTACATATTTTTTAACATACAAAAGGGTCCCATATAAAGGGGTTACTTACAGATTGAATATAAAAGGGTTATATTTTATTAAAGAAAAAATCACAAATAAGGATATTTATAAATAGGCCTTGAATGCACATGATATAGAAGGTATGCATATAGTGAATTCCCCATGTTTGCACCTTTCCTTCGTGGTGATGCAATTTGCAACTTTCCCTCATGGTGAAGATCCTATGGTTGCCATCCCTCATAAATAGATCCTTTGTACTCTCATTACTTCCCACATTCCATTGTCTCAATAATATGTAACATAGATTTAATGAATGTGAAGACATCTAAGAACAAATAGCTTTTTAGAATATTCTCTCTCTCTCTCTCTCTCTCTCTCTCTCTCTCTCTCTCTCTCTCTCTCTCTCTCTCTCTCTCTCTCTCTCTCTCTCTCTCTCTCTCTCTCTCTCTCTCTCAGCAGTAATGACACAACAAGTTTTTTCTCAAAATAAAGCTAACAAGCTAAGGATTGATAGTCTTGAGAGCTTGCCACCTAGGTTGAGTAGGCTAAGCCTCATACAAGTACATGTGTCTTTATTGATCCCTTTACTATCGTTATCATATGAAGAGCTAAGAGTAAACATGCAAGCCTTTATGCAAGGGATCTAAGAAGTTTACACAATTGACGTTACATCTTTAGGAGCATCACCCTTGAGCTACATTGCATAGTAGAATTGCAAGTGCTACATAAAATAGCCATATCACAACATGAAAAATGTAAAATCCTCATGGTATATCTAACCTTGAAATTTATCTTTTAACCTATTGTCCTCCATCCCTTGCATGTGATTCAATCCTCTCACACCCCACATGAATATTGGCTTTTACATTAAGCAAAACCGCCACTAATGATCAAACAAATTGTGCTCCTTGTTGTGAACCCAAACCATGAATAGTTACAAAGATTCATGTACTCATGAACTTGATAAGTCCATTTTCAATGCACATAACAAGCACCTTAGTATAAAGAGTCAAAAGCATGGCCCACGTTAGCCATATTAGCTACCCTTGTGCTACTTATTTTTGTGAAGCAATTCTATCTTTTGGAAGGTGAACGTGCTTGTCATGTCTCAACCACTTGTTCCTCTAATTTGAATAACTCCATAAAAGGTCTTCATGGAAACATTTACCAATGACTACGCAATTTTGAAGGACCATAGGTGTTTGCACAACATTCAAGAGTGTACAAGTTCGAGCTCACATTCAGCTCTACTTCAACATAACTTGCCTATCACTTCTTTCTTTTGCAGATCTCAATACATGTAGTTTCTCAATATTACTAGATTCTTTTTTGGGTGCAAGTTCCTTTTTAGCACCATATTTTTGTTCACAATCCTCTTGTTCAATCTATTCAAATGTGGAAATTAGAGACATGGGGAACTAGTCTACTAAAAGAGAAACTTATCAATATGTTTATCATAATTGCTCACGATTGATTCTAGCCTATCTCACCTACTTTGGGATTTACAAAAGTACAACAAAGGTAGAAGTCCTATACAAACGAGAGTTTTTAAATAAGTAAAGCCAATTTTTTCCTTCCATAGGCACATTGTGTTAGAAATGCACTAGGCTTCCAAACCTAATTTGTGTGATGACAAAAAGAGGCATGGTTTGTGACAAAGATGTATCATAGTGTCTCTTTTATGTATATGTAGCACATCACTTAACCAACTTATTTTTAAAATATAAACGAGTCTTGAAACTGTAGCTATCGGCTGTCAATCACCATTATACAATGATAAAGTCAAGGATGTTTATGTTTCCTCCCAGTATTTTGAACTAGATCCATGTGAATCCATGATTCCTATTTTCCTATGAGCACTCCAATGTCATATTACAAGTTGTGAGGTATATTTCTTGAGAGTGATGTCATTTGGTTTATATATAGTTTTGTTCTCTACAATGCATTCACTTCTCATCATTAATCTTCTTAAGAGCATAGTGTTCTATGCTAGGCTTTCTTTTAGTAGTTCTCATGGTGGATAAGTACTCATCGATAAGTGTGCTATTGACCTACACATCATGACATTTGTTAAATTTTTTCAAGCTCAATGATTTTCCATTTGGAAAACATCTATTTGGAAAACAGTTTACATTTTGGGAAAGAAAGATTATGTTCAAGATTAATGTGACTTTATAGAAGAAGGGTTTTCTAATCATTATCTCTTATTGCATCTAGAACTCACCTACAATGACTTTCTACAAATTTTCTCATATTTATCACATAAGCTCCATACCTTGATGGATAAATGACTCCTTCATCTATTGATCACATATGCTCTGCACCTTGATGGATAAATTGTTCCATACCTTGATGGATAAATGACTCCTTCATCTATTGATCACATATGCTCTACACCTTGATGGATAAATTGTTCCATACCTTGATGGATGACTCCATCTATTGCATTTTGACTTTTGCTTGTCTATGATTTCATTGAAGTGAAAGACCTACGTTGAGGATATTGATCTAACTTTTGCATTATTTTTTAATTTTGTCAAGCATAAATAAGCGGTTTGCATTCTCTTTGTTCTTTAATTGATGTGGAAATACAATTCACTTGACAATGACTACTACAATATGCAAATTTGAGGATATTTAGTGCCTCAAAATATATTGCAAGTGAATGGTTGCAATATAAAATTTGTGTAAATGGTCGTGCCACCACTCTTACACTATGTCATCATACTAAGATTATCTTAAAGCAAAGCATTACCAATCCCATTGAAATTTAGTTATTGTAAGCTACAAAGATAATGCACTTAAGTAGTTTTATTAAATTGTGACCAATTTTTGGACCATTATTTCTACATAGGATAGAAAGATTATGAATTTCAATTGAAAAGTTATAAATATGCACTATTAGTAACTTCAACTATAGGTGATTAGCTTGAAGCATTCCTTTTGGAAAGTATGTATATCAACAAACTAAACATCCAAATTTTTAAAAAATATATGTGTATAATCCCACATATGCTTGATCATTTGGATACATTTGTACATTGGCATGTTATTACAATGTGATGAGATATTTCATATCCTGCATGGATGAAGTCCCTAGACATAATACAAACCCATTGTATGAAAGATTTTTGTAGTCAAAACATCAACTTTTCATCATCTTCTACATCAAGTGAGTTAGATGGATTAATAACCTTGGTCCCTTTGATGAAGGAACAGTAGCCCTATTCCACCATTTTATACTTCACTAGTACTTGCCATGGATGAAAGTCTTTTCCATCAAACTTACGAATTTGAGGTCTAACATAAGCATAAGCCATGGCCATGATAGGAAGGTCTTCCTGATTGCTCTAGGTAATGGTAGTGTCTAGTCCTTTACACAATGGCCAATAAGTGCAGAAGAAAAAAAGATGATTAATACGTAGCAGGCTCAATTGTGATGTGTTAGAAGATGAGATGAGGGATGAGGACAATGGTCTATGTGCTTATAACCTACACATAGCCTTATAATGGCAGTTTGGAACTTAATGAATATGCTTAAGATAGATGGAGACCAATCTCCTCAAGACTGAGATCTAGGGTAAAACATCTTCCACATGCTGATTAGAAATATGAATATGACTATGAGATGTAACATTAGTGCTTACAAGCACTCATCTCATAGTATATGTCTACAAGTCGGCTTTCTCACAAGCTTAATGATGTTCACAAAGCATCTTTGAACATGAGATGGAGCTTCAGATCTACAAGAGATTCGAGAGGACTTGAATCAGTGATTAGAATCACTATCAATGTCAAACAGGGTGATTACTATTGAAAGGAGAAAGCTTGAAGCTTTTTGGCTATGGCTGCCAGGCAACCCATAGCTAGGGTTTTGTTATGTGTGAGTAGGAGGGAAGGAATTTCGCAAAACCATTTTAGGGTAGAATAGCTCACTTATGGAGCCACAAAAGTCCCATGAAGCTCTCCCACATTGTGCCTTCTACAATGCGTGCTAGATTGCGGATCATCGTGCTATCAGGAATGGTGCCTTTTCTACGTCTATTTTGCAATGCCAGCATGATATGCCTCCAATGTCTAGGTTTGACTCAACATCTTGATGCGACTTGAGTTGGAGAAGAAGTTTCCAAAAGAAATCAGGAGCTAATATGGCCTCCTTTGCCCACAATAACTCCTCTAATGGAGGTAGTGTTGGCTGGGTATGGAGGTTGAAAGACCAAGATGGGAAAATGAAGCTTTTCTTGTGCACTTAGGTTGATGTGAGTTGAGGTTTATGGAACCTAAAGGGATCAAAGATGGCTTTGATAATATTAGAGTGAGAGCAAGAGAGTGTGCATGAGAGAGAGAGAGAGAGAGAGAGAGAGAGAGAGAGAGAGAGAGAGAGAGAGAGAGAGAGTATAAGAAGAAGATCTTACTTAATGAGTTGTTCACATGTACAATTGGTAAAATCTCCTCTACCTTGAGAGTGACTTTAGGCTATTTAAATAGCCTCTAGATGGATAGGGTCAGGGTTTCCCCTTGCCCTCCAGCTCATTCACACCCAGCTACCCTTATCCACCCTTGCATACATGGGGTTCTGTTGGGAGCTCACACTCAACCTCCAAGACCCACGGTCACTTATTGTTCAAGTGTTTCAAGCCAATAACTAATGGCTACCTCTCACATAGTCGACGCGCTATTTCTCTCTACGAGTGTAGTGAGCTTATCTCCATGCCTAATCAAGTTGACTCCTCTCCCGAGCACTCAGATAGCTCCACGATCCAAGTGCAAGCTTCAAGCAAGCTTGATCCTCAAGCTCCATGCTCCAAGATCCATTGCCGTGAGAAGAGAAGAGAAGAGAAGATAAGATAAGATAAGATAAGATAAGAAGAGAGGAGAAGATGGAGAGCTTCTCCACTATAGTCCCTCACCCTCACACACTCACTCCCTCACACTCTCACATTCCCTCTCTCAAGTGCAAGCTCAAGCAAGCAAGCAAGAAGAAGAAGAAGAAGAAGAAGAAGAAGAAGAAGAAGAAGAAGAAGAAAAAGAAGAGCTACTTTTGGCCACACACCAG
Source organism: Lygodium microphyllum (assembly GCF_053477565.2). Classification (NCBI taxonomy): domain Eukaryota; kingdom Viridiplantae; phylum Streptophyta; class Polypodiopsida; order Schizaeales; family Lygodiaceae; genus Lygodium; species Lygodium microphyllum. The sequence goes on along the minus strand of NC_141148.1, from coordinate 21,778,671 downwards.
AATGAGCTTCTCATTCACTTTTCAACTTTATATACAAAACCCTAAATCTCTTATGGTTGGTCATCCCCTTTTTGGTCCAGGCAGCTTGACCCATTCCTCCAACCCTTCTCCTCCTCTTCCCTATTGGCATGGCCTCAACCCATGCCTCTAACCATTTACAATTTGCACAGGTGAGAGCCCGTGCCGACGTTCTTTTACAAAATAAATCATGGTGCATCTTGCATGTTAAGAGACATAGATAGAGGAAAGCCAAGAGAGAGAGCTCAAGTGTAAGTCATACACTAGGTTTAACTAACCATGCCTAACTCACATTGACTAACCCAACTTATTAAATATCCCACATATGTTGATACAGCTGGACACAACTAGGACACTGTCGATCAAACACAAGAGCTTGAAGTCTCAACACTCCCCCTCAAGCTCAAGATAAAACGTGTATACCAAGTAGTTGTCAGAATCGACTGAATTTATCTTTACCCAAAGACTTGGTAGAGATATCTACAACCTGTTCATCAGTTTTCACATACATAAGATCTACTTTCTCTACAAGAACCATCTCTCTGATCAGCCATAAGCTTGAGCAGCCATGCAATCTCACATGCTGCCAATGCAACACCCCTGTACTCTGCCTTAGTGCTAGACAATGCAACTGTTGGTTGCTTCTTGCTGCTCCAACTAATCATTCCACTTCCAAATCTAAAGGCATAACCACCTGTAGATCTACGATCATATGAGCATCTTGCCCAATCTGCATCCATGTATCCAACCAGTGTCAATGGCTTATCTTTCACATAAAATAGCCTATAATCTATAGTGGACTTTACATATCTCATAATCCGCCTAACATCCTCCAAATGTGGCTTTCTGGGCTTCTACATGAACTAACTTATGAGCCTAATAGCATAACTCAAGTCAGGCATGGTGATATTCAAGTAGATCATACTTCCAACCATCTGCATGTACATAGTCACATCATCAATTTCAGCTATAGTGCTAATGTCCAACTTGATATTCTAATCAAGAGGTGTATCTAGTGGTTTACATTTTCAACCATGCCATATTTCTTTAGCATTTCCATGGCATAGTGTTTCTCCATTAGCATAAACCATTTTCAACCTTGATCACCTCAATACCCAAGAAATACTTCAGTTCACCTAAGTCTTTCATATCAAATTCAGATTTCAACATCTGCATAACATGATGTATCCCTAAGTCATCATCACATGTGATTATCAAATCATCAACATAGATAACCAATACTTCTGTATTTTTCGTAAACAGAATATGATCAGCCCTACCAATAGTGAATCCCAAACTCTGCAAGTAATTATTGATCCTTGCATGCCAGGCTCTCGAAGCTTGCTTCAACCCATATAATGCTTTTTTTAGATTGCATACATAATGCTGAAAATCAGGGTATACATACCCTTAATAGGCTGATCCATATAAACATCCTCTACTAAGTCACCATTGAGAAACGCATTCTTAACATCCATTTGCTGCAATTTCTAGCCTTTAGCAGCAGCCAATGCGATCATTGTTCACATGGTTGCCATCTTGGCAACATGGTTGAATGTTTCCTCATAGTCTAACCCATACTGATGGGCATAACCCTTAGCAACAAACCTAGCTTTGTATCTCTCTACACTGCCATTCGACTTGGATTTAATCTTGTAGACCCATTTGTAGTCAATGGTCTTCTTTCCTTCTGGTAGTGGCACAAGATCCCATGCTCTATTTTCAACCAAGGCAGATATTTCCTCATCCATAACTGTGCACCATTTTTTATCCATCACTACTTCAGCATATGTAGCAAGTTCTTTGACCTCCGTTACCTTTGTCATATAAGCATAATGCTTCACAAAATAACCACTGTAAGTTAGCCTATCCATAGGGTACCTGATTCTCTACGAGCATCTAAGCTGTGGTGCACTACTCGATTCCCCTCTCTCATGAGGCGGAATATACATGCTTTGCCTAGTGCAAGGCGTATACACAGTCGAAATACTAAGCTCATTGTCTAGACTGTCAACTGAGTCATAACATGAAGACATCCTGCCAGGTGTCATCACACCAGATGTATCATCAGAAGCTTGTCCTTTTCCTTTGCCGTCCACCACATCATATCTCCCCCTCACTAACATGCCGATGTCAGTGAACAGTGAGCTAGAGCTCCATGGAGATACCATCATACCACTAGAGGCTGTCAATGCAGTACTCTACTGCAAATCAATTATAGAAACATGTGTAGAATGCATATATGATGGCACTGCAGTCGGTGATGCATCCTGCGAATAACCAATAAAGAAACACTTATGTGCTTTTGGATCCTACTTCTTCCTCTTCTCATCAGGGATGTGCACATAAGCAAAACACCCAAATACTTTCATGTGATTGATATCATGCTTGTAGCCATACAGCTTCTCAAAGGGTGTCATATCATGAATACCTGCAATGGGAGTCCTGTTCAAGATATACATGGCTATCATAACACTCTCAACCTAATAATAGAGCATCATCTTCTTCTCATTCATCATTGCACGTGCAACTTCCATTAAGACTCTATTCTTTCGTTCAGTAACCCCATTTTGCTGTGGAGTGTAGATGCATGTAAGCTGCCTACATATGCCATTTTCAGCCAAAAAACTGTCAAATTCATTTGACACATACTCCCCACCACTATTAGATCTTAAACAAGAGATGTAGCAATCAAATTCCTTTTCTACCTGCTGCTTAAATTGCTAAAAAACAACAAACACCTCATCCTTTGTTTTCAGTATATAAACCCCAAGTATAGCAATTGAAGTCATCAATGAATATCACATAATACTTAGAGCCTCCCATAGATGCATTATGGGCTAGCCCCCACACATCAAAGTGAACCAATTGCAACGATCACTTACTATTGCTTACATGCTTGACAAATGGCAACTTTGACTGTTTACCAAACTGACAAGGATCGTAGACATGACCAATATCCGTGTAAGCAAACTTGGGTAGACCTGTAAGAAGCTATTTTTTCTGCATTATTTGCAGCCGCTGAAGATTAACATGTCCCACTCTCTTTTTCCATATTCCTAAATCTTTAACTGTGCCAGAGCCATAGGCAAACATGGCTGATTTCAATTGTGGCAAAGTGGCATCAAGAGTAAGCATCATGCCATTCCTATGACCACAAGCAATCAATTTGCAGCCATTACCAAACTCCTCAATGAAGAAACCATACTTATTAAAACTAACTTGCAAATTTTGCTCAGTCATCTGGCCCAAAAACAATAGATTTTTAGTAATTGATGGGACATGTAATACATCATGTAAGTTCTTCTTCTTGCCATCATGGATTACCAAAGGTACTTTGCCTTTATGCTCAATGCTATGCTGTGTGTCATCCCCTGTGCATACATAGCCATTCCTCTTAGGCACCAGGTCAATAAACTAGTCACCACGAGGGGTCATATGATACGATACCCCTGAATCAATATACCAAACAACATCCTCAGTAGACTTCTCAGTAGTCCTATCTTTCACATATGTCATGGTAAACAATCTATCCCTGGAAGCATCATTTGTCTAACTGGACGATGCATAATGTCCATGTTGCTTTCCCTTTTGATTGCCCTGCTTCTTCTAGCAATCCTTGGAAATATGACCGTACTTTCCACAGTAGTGACAATCCTTATCCTTATTAGGATTGTCAGATAGACACTGCTACTGCCAAGAGCCTCTACCTCCAGGGCTAGATCTCCCCTTGCCTCTGAATTTTCCACCTCCTCTTGCATTTGAACCGTGTTGGTTATTATTGCCATAAGATACATTTTGTTGGCCTCCTATGTTAGAACCATAAACTCTACCATGGCTCCCACAGCCACATTGATGCAAATAAAAGACAACATCCTTGCTCTTGGAGCTGCTAGAGCCTGTGGCCAAACTTCCTCATGAATAAGCAATGCAACCAACTCATTGAAATCTAGCATTTCAGCCCACACAAATATGGAAGTATCAAATGACTTATATTCAGATCCCAAACCATTTAATGTCACTGCAACCATGTCTTCATCAACAACTTGTGTGCCAATGGATGCCATCTAATCTGTAATAGTCTTAATCTCTATGACATAATCCTATATAGATATGCATTTTCTCTCCATGTTGTTGAATTTTTGCTTTAACTGTATCTTCCTGGCATTGGTTAGTCAAAGTGGTGCATAGATTTACTATGGTTTCATTTATTGGAGAAATATACACTATAATTTCTATACTAAGACCGGTTTCATCAATGGGAGAAATATTTTTTTATGGGAGATAAATTCATTGCAAATTTAGGCTCTATATACTCTTCACTATCAAGTTTGATGATTGATTACTCCTAATCTCCCTTTCTCTAGTAGTGTACAAGAGTTGACGACTTTGGTAATATGTGAGATGAAGGAAGAGGATACAGATGCACAAGCTCTTTTTTGGATAAAGATGAATGAAGTGATGGAGAAGTGTGGATAGCTGTGCTGATTTTCGAGGATTCATGGCAAACGAGGCAGCCACCAACAATTGGAGGGCCATCCACATAGTGTTCAATGGTGGTCTTTAAGTTGTATTTGGATCATGTTAGGATATAAATGGGCCTTTATTTATAGGTGCAAACTTGGACAAGGTTTATAGCAAATTAAAGTAAGATTTTGAATTACTTATTCTAAGAAAATTAGAGTTGGAATGAGAATATGTGATTTTCCACAAACTCATTTTAAAAAATCTATATGCTAGATAGACTATTGCTTCTTAAGCTAGATAGAAAATGTGTTTTCCTACATGTATACAATTTTTTCAAACTAAAGAGGTCTATCCCACAAGGATGTCTTCTTGCAACTCTATGTTTTGTTAAAAATGTGATTGCATTTCTAAACACTTCCAAATGAGCTTCATGGTTAGGGATCTAAGTACATTGACTAGTTTCATAGTCTAGTTGTCAAGCTTGCCCATGTCACAAAAAAGGGTTGGCTTCATCCTTGTCCCCTTACCAAGGTGTTGTGGTCTAGTCCTCTTTAGTCTTGTATGCTAATAATCCAATCCATATGCTTATTATTTAAGCCAAAACATTGCTAGATCCAATCCAAGTCCCTTAAAGTATGGGATTCCTTGTCCCAACTATTAATCCACTTCCCATTCCTTTCATTTGAATTGCATTTGATGTCCTTGAGTCATCCCTAAATACTATGATAGGGGGATCATAGGCATAAGAGGGGAGAGCCATATACTAAGCAAGAGTGAAGGTTCAACTTTCCTATTTGGCTCTTGGGACCAATTCACCTCTTCAAGCATTGTTATGCAAGCTTTGACTAACACTTGTGCCACCTAGGAGTGTTTCATCTTGATTGGCATCCATTTCCAACCATGTCTTACCATCTAACCTCAAGCCTTTAGAGATGGCAAGGGGACATGGTTTGAGTATACACACTATAGGACTTCTATCATAATCCATTGTATATTGGGGAGCCTTTGCCCATGCAGTTCCAAACATGGCAATTGAGATGATGGTGACCAATCCCACAATCCTTTCTATAGTTATGTGGAAGGAACGTAACATCAACAGGTATGATATAATGCCCAAAATCCAAAGCATAGTTGAAGCACAAGAGGGCATAAGATAGAGGGAGGTAGCGGGATGTTGAAAACAACAAGAAAGAAGAGAAAGCAAGTAGGTGAAGATACATACACAAGAGGAGAAGATGGAGCCAAGTCACCCCTTCCATAGGATTAGTATGAAGTGCAGCAAGGCATTTCTTTCACCTTACCTTTCTTGCCCTCTCCCTTACTATTTCCCTTCACCACAACTTCCATCACACCCTCCCTATTCGACTTCATTGTTGGCAGCCTCCTTCATGCATCGCCCACAACTCATGCCCCCTCTTTCCCCTTCTCTTCTCCTCTTGACCTCTCCCTTCTCCACCATGATTGTCCACTCACCACACGATTTGCCTACCAGCACAACCTCCTCTTTCTCATCATCCCAAAGAATCCCTTCTTCTTTAGAAGACTACCCTTCCCTCTACAACATTGTTTACCTGGTTCCCGACCAAAGACCAAAGAAGAATAAAGGAGAAGTATGAAGAAAGAAGGAATAAGGAATTGGAGGAGGATGGAAAACTAGGACAGATCTCGATTTCCAGACACCTCAATGCTTATGCAAAAAAAAGAGGAAGCAAAAATCAATTCATGTGAGAAAAAAACACCTAACCCAATGTCCTTCCGAAAAGGGAGAGAATGTTTTTGCATGAAGAAGAAGGAGAAGAAGGAGAATTGAAGATTATGTCATTTGCATAGGAAGATGAAGAGGAGAATGTCAAGGAGGAGGGATGCTTCAAAGGATAAGAAGAGAGGTAGTAGACAGGGGTGCTGCCACCACAAGCCCACCAACATGTAGTAGGGCAAGACCCTTTGTTCATGTGTGAAGGCGTGTGTGAAGGCTCAGACCCAACACAAGATTGCTTCCCAAAAGAAAGCATAGCTCCATTCGAGATAAGATGAGCTTCCATAGACGCTTCTACTCTATGGCCCCCTCATACCTTCAAGGTGACCTCTTCTTCCTCATTGACAAGCCTCCCTCTTCGTCCTTCATCAACAATGCCCTTCTTCTCCTCATCTTCAAGCTCATCTTCTTCTCTTCTTCAACTTCGTCTCCTGCTTGGTCTTCCTCTTCCTTTTTGTCGTCCATCCTTACCTTACCTTTCAATGCTACCTCCCTTCCTCTTTTAATCTCATTTTTCATTGCCCCTTTACATCCCCTTGATCTCTCTCATTCTTCATAAAGCAACGGACACGATTAAACCCTTAAAATAGTCTAGGTTAAGCATAGTCAGCTTAAATGAAGTAATTATATTGCAAAATCAAAAAGCTTGTCCCTTGCCCTCCTATGTATGCCTACCTAACTCCCTACATCCTCCTCTATTGGACATACTCATAGTCCTCCAAGCACCACAACAAACAAAAAAATAGAATATAGGTGAGCCTTTAGAGAAATACACATATACTAAAAATTTATCCATTTAAAAGACATCATTTTCACTGGTACATATTCCCATACTCTTCCTTATCTCATTGATGGTTTCCCTTAGCCTCTACATTTAGAGACGATATGGTAGGGCATACAAAGTTATATATCCAAAAAATATATATTCCTCTAAAGGAAAAACATTTAACTATATAAATTTTCACTTTATAAACCTTAACATCATATCACTGATATAAAAAATGAGAACCCTTTACAAAGACATACCCACATATAGAGATCCATGAAAATGTATGCACAATTAAATCCTATTTCTTCAAGTGACTTGATGACTGGAGTTATCATCTCTATTTCTCCATTGGGATAGAGGAGTTGTTCTCATGATCCCTAATTGAAGACTTAACCCTATCCTTCAACAAGTATGCAAGTTTTTCAATGTGGGAATATGATGGAGGTAGAAGTTGCATCACCCTGGTGGTCATGGCTTTGGAGTCCCATACCCTACCATGGCTAAGCCTCATAATCAAAGTAGCTTCACTAAAAATTTTGGAAGTGTTTTTTGTTAGACAATGGTTCTTCTTTGACAAGGTTCGCAGGGATGCTTCACGTTTCAATGTGAGAGGAAATTATGAGACCAAAAGAAGCACAAAAACAAGGCACAAAAATATCCATACATGCACCATATTTTCATCTTTTCTATAGGGAACAATATTCACTTTGTTGCAAAAGTATTAAAATACACCCTACATGGGGGAGCCACATTCACATCCATCATAAATAAATAGTTTATACAAAAGTGTACGTGCATGCACTTCTAAAAAGCTAGAAAGAATTGAAATGCAAAGGCTAAAGCCTTACAAATGCAAATGTCTCTTCCTTCCTCCTTTCTCTTGTACAACTAAAGTTATAAAGGATGAAGATGAAGACAATGATTATGTTCATTGTTAAGTGCAAGAGTTGTGATTCTTTCTTATTTTGAGATTAATAGCAAATCCATCCACATAGATTTTGTGTGCTTTGTCATTGGTTTTCTGTTTAGTTTATGCTATGGGAGGGTTGCTTTCAATTGCATGAAGTCCATGATTGAAATCCTACTATATTTGAATATCCCTATTTTTTTCACATAATAAAAATCATATTATCTTGTCACTATAATGTTGTGTAAGAGAGGAAGATATGATATTATTGAGCAACTAAATTCTAAAATAATGGACTCTTGTGTTGACAAAAATGATAAGGTTTACGAGTGGATAATACCTACAATGAGCTCTAAGAAAACACATTCCTCCTAAAACAAATAATGTCACCAAAATTTAGTAGAGAAGGATCCTAGGTGAAACAAGACACAGAAGTCCAAATCATAGCCATGGATGACTATTTTGAGGATGTCAAAACCACTTTTGCAAATAAATCCATGAGTATATACCTTCGTCTTACCAGTGAAGCTAAACTCTAGTGGAAACAATGGTGCTATATTAATAGAGTTACCAAAGCTTTTCGAAATTGGGCATCAAGGGAGCTATGGAAGGATGATAGCTACCCCCATCCTTTGAATCCATCTAGATAAATGAATTTTATAGTCTTCATCAATTGAACTTAATCTTGGAAGAGTGCTCAAGGTTTATTGTCCTTCACAAGTAGAAACCACTAATGATAGCATATATTGTTCTCCGACTTAACATTAAACCATTTTGGATTGTGCTTCAAAATTGTTGGATCTAGTGCCTTGTTCACTAGGGTGATGATAACCCATTGTAGCTTTGTATCCTTCAGAGTATGACACTCATCAAGCTTGAGTACATTGAGTAATCAATAAAAAAGACTATCTGATTATCGATGTGTACATCTCAGACTTTCTTGTTGTTTGGTCTCAATTGTGTCATAATGGATGAAAATAGTGGAAATCCAATTATTGAGAAGCTAAGCAAGAACAACTACCCATCATGGAAGTTTTGCGTGACAAACTTCCTTATTAGAAAATTCATCTATGAGTTTGTTTCGAGCAAAGAAAAGGAACTAAAGTGATCTTGTGAGACTGTAAATGAATTAAAGGCATGGAAAGAATGGAATGTAAAATACAAAAAGGTAATGCATTGATTATATGTAAATCTTTGATAATGTTATATTAGGGCATATAGATGAAACAAAACTATGAGCTTTCCTAGGGCAAGTGAGTAGTAAACCATAAGGCATCCCAAATACGCATTTTTGAGGATTCAATGCTATGCAATACTCACGACATCACTCAAAGCATGCACATAGAACAATCAATTGTCTTTGACGAGTCATGGTAGCTACCCCCAAATCATCTATGAAAATCTTTAGCTCTTCAGGAAATATATCGGCAAACATCTTGTCCACTGTTCTTTGCCAAGACCCAGGAGCATTACATAGGCCAAAAGTCATCACATGGTATGAAAAAGTACCAAAAATTATAATGAATATCATTTGCAACTTATCATCTCCAGCAATGGCCATCTGGTTATAACTTGCGAAACAATCCATGGAAGAGTATATCTCTCGCCTTGCCAACTGATATAAAATATGATCGATAAAGGGCAAAGGGTAGTAGTCCTTTACTGTTTGCTTGTTCAATTCCTTAAAATCAATGTGCAGACAGATTTGATTATTCCTTTTCTTTCTTATTACTACAGATAAGCACCATTTTGTATGTTCAATAGGAAAGATCTGACCAGCCTTTCTTAAATGTATCAATTCCTCAAAAAGAGGTTCTCTTAGCTCAAAAGGCATACATCTAATCTTTTGCCTCACTGGCCTACTACCTTCTTTCAATGGGATTGTATGCATAGCAGCAATCGAGGGAAAAATACCCTTCAATTTGTCATAAGTCCGTGCAAATAGATCAGACTAGCCTTTCTTGAATGCATCAATTCCTCAAAAAGAGGTTTTCTCAGCTCAAAAGGCATACATCTAACCTTCTGCCTCATTGGCCTACTACCTTCTTTCAATGGGATCATATGCACAGCAAGACTAAGGGGGGAATCCCCTTCAGTTTGTCATTACTCCATGTAAATACATCGCTAAACTCCTATAGGAGTGCTACATAATCTGCACACTCATCATCAGATAACATAGTACCAAGTCTAATGGGGAGGGGATCAATGGGAGTCCCAAGATCCAGCTCTATTATAGCAACATCACAAATCTTGTCCTTATCCTCTATTGGCTCATCTAGACATACTTGATAAACCTCCTCGGTGGTAGAACCCTCATCAAATTCACTAGAACTCGAGGTTCCAACAATTCAGGTTCCCTCGAGTGCCTCCCATTCTGTAGTGGGAGGTAATGCCCTTTCATCCAATGGGAACTCAAGGTATGCATCCAGAATTATTCTCTTTAACTTACGCACAAAAATCAATCAACCAGTTGGGATATCCACCAAACAATTGGAATGTAATATCCATAGACGTCCAAGCAACCAACTAATAGCTTGGTCTCCCAGCAAATCAAATGACACGAAAGTCAAGGATACACTCAATATTAACAACTGCCACATGTACTTGTGTTACCATTCCTTCCTGTTCTCTTAGGCTATCATTAGCGAAGAATACTCGATTTTCCAATTATTGCAACAATGTAGAGAATAAAGAAAGTGACATTAATGGAGTAGTGTGAGGACCTAGAAGTAACTAATTTTAAGGAGGAGGAATTACATGAGGGGGGTTGACCAGCTCAAAGACCCTCTCTCATCTTTTATCCCCAAACTCAATAAAGAAAGTAACTTATGGGGGGAGATTGTAGGCAATCTTACGTATAGTGCACTATCTCTTGCTTTTTCCATGCTCCATGCTTTGTTGTGAATTCTCCTCAATAGTGTGTGTGGAGGATTAAGCAATGGTGAGAGGTTTCAATAGGGAAAGCCCAAAGAAAGGAAATTTTAAAAAATTTAATTAACGATTTAGTCATTTAAGATAATATTATGCAACATCACAAGATTTACAAACCCCAATAGATCAAATATTTTATGGGACTAGATGAAGAGCCTATAAACCTCCCTAACTTCCTCTCCCTTCAAGAGTTGAAAACCAATCACATGATTATAAAGAACTTAATTCAATTGACAAAACCTATACTTAGCTCAAAACTAATCATAATAGTAAAAGTGGTGAGTAGCAGTAATAATTGACCTTGATAATAGGTGGATTTTATCCCAATTTTATGTTGAGGAAGTGTTCATAGTAATTTCCACATTCGTAGCTGATAATGCTTCTAAAAGAAGCAAAAGGTTGGACCTTCCTACTCAACATACAATGTCAACTTATATTATCTAGGGATTGTTGAAAAAGGTTGAAGACAAGTCCTTGAAGAAGTGTCTAAGTCGGGATTCATGGTTAAATTGTAAAACATATCATTGTCTACTTGTTGATGCTAGTCAAGACTCACAATTTTCGTGGATCGACAACCAAAGAGGAGCACAACCTGGACTAATAAGAGGGCAAAAAAAAAGAGGAATTGGAAATGGAATGTATCCTAGGTGCAACAAGGAATCAGAGTCGATGCCTCATCTTTTTCTAAATTATACTGCTAATGCTAAGGTGTTGAATTTCTTGTAAGTACTAACTGCACCACTTCACCCCCGCAAGAATAATATAGAAGGAGATTTTGCCAGGAGGAACACATGGAATACCACCAATTATATGAATTTGATTAAGGAGCGTGTATCTTTGGCAAATATGGTTAAGCAGGAACAAAGATATATTTCAACCCTTTATATGGATTTAATTCTGAATGTGTACTGTAGACAACAATTAAAGGAAAACAAATAACCAAGGAATGCACCAAGTACAAGCAAAAGGAAGAGCAATGGAGAAAGTAGAATATTAGGGTTGGGAACTCAAAAAGCTCATCACTCACCAAGCAATAAGACTCAAAAATGGAAAAGCGTGAAAAGATGTTGCATTTGATTTTCAACCGACAATATATCAAGAGATATTGGATGTGATGAAACATCAAGCATCACAACATCGGATCCGATAAACTAAAAATGTAAATATGGTCTTCATGAACTAAGTTGAATACAATTGTATTTAGTTTTGTACAAGGAGAGACTTCTTAAATAAAGTCCAACTATGTATATTTTCCTCTCTCTTTTAATACAACTCAACATTTCTATGGGAAAAAAAACAATACATATAAAGCTTATAACTCTTAAAAGGGAGCATTTATATGTAAACTTGAAATGATTTTGTATTAATTGAATATCGAGGCTTATATTGATAATTGTAGTTAAAGGGTGCCCAAACCCTTGAACTCTACATTTTTGTCACAGCAAGTGCTCTTATTACAATGTCCGTCGTGGTGATCAACCAAGTGGAGCCACAATCAACATCTTATATCATACATCATATAAAGTACTCTACTGCTGCCCGGAAGAATGGAACCCATGACCTTGTGTTTATCACAACTTATATATTGGTTCTTGGCAAGAGCATTTATAGGATAGGACATGACTAGAAGCTAGGCTTATGGGACTAAGGAAAGTATTCTACGGGGCCTTTAGGTGTGCACACCAGCTTGAAAGATCACGAAAAGTGCGGCAGCACCAGCCAACAGCGACAACTGAACATGTGACATGTCCCCACCGCAACTCCTTTAAAAGCGCAGTGGTAGTTGTTGTTTGTAGTTGGTGGTAGGTCCCACCTCCGCTTCATGCAAGCACATGGAGGGTGTCGATATTGTGTCAGGCCCGGGAGCCAATCGGAAGTCGCCAGCTCAGCGGGCGGGTCCCAGGCTCTGCCTGCTCTCAATCACTTCCAGTAACATGTTGGCGTTATGGCATTATACAATTTTTAAAACAAAATATGTAAGTGGACGCGCTTTACAGTTATTTGTAATTCGTACGGGTTTCTAAATCCGCCAAAAGCAAACGGCAAACGAACAAAACGTCAATCGAATTAAAGCTGATTAAATAATGGGGTAGATTATGCTTTAAGTGTGGCGATTGTTCTAGAAGAAGGCGATATATATATAAATTATAAATAATTTTATTAGAAGAGTACTTACTCAGTACAGGTCCCAGGAGGAGGAAAAATGGGGAAATTTCAAACCAAACAAAATGGTCGCGAATTTTTAAATGGCCGCGCTACGGAGTTGAGGTTAGAGCATTCATTCATTTTAGATTACCCGATCCGAAATTAAATATTATCATGGCCGCTTTTCGGAAAGGAGGTAAATAAAAGGTCTGAGAGAAATAGTAAATAATACTAAATAGGCGAGGTGTTAAGAAACATTTAAACATTGGGCGGCAGATACAAGAACCTTTAACCAAATAAATTTAAAGGGGTCCCCCCAATCGAATTATACATATTTTACCAATACCAATTTTATATGTGAAATTGTTGATCAAGCTGCAAGTTTGTGAACAGTTTTCTTTAAATTTTGTAGGGGTTTTTGGAAAGGTTCCCTTCCCACACAATGGATTTTAGAAAGGTTTTTTGTAGGGGGCCGGGGGGGGGGGGGAGTTAATGGATGGTACGTTCGGGGGTGGTGGTACGCTCGAAAGTGTCTAAAAACTAGTACGGTGAGCAGAGGAGTCAAGACCTCTCTCTCTCTCTCTCTCTCTCTCTCGTTTCTGTCTGTATGCCTCCATGTGGCATGTGTGTGTGTCTCAGTGAGTGAGTCTCTGTCACATGAGATCGACCACACATTCACATCGGCGCGCACCCCGGACAAAAAAAACCCCATCGCGGTGCGAACTTTTGACAAACGGAAATTGCGAATCCTGATCCACTCAATCCTCTCCGCTTTTCCCCCTCTCTTTAAAGTTTACCTTGTTTTGGGGATATCAAAATTACATTACATATGGTATGATAATGTTGCATGTTCCTGCCCTTTACACCGGAACTGCTTCCCCTTGTCCCACCCTCTCCCTCTACCTATAAAAACCCCACACAGCTTGCTACGCTTATTATCGTCATCATCATCATCATCCTCGGCGCTAGCTTCAGTTTGCTAGCTCTATCGCATCTCCGCGGCAGCATTGTGTTATCCAGCCTTAGCTTGATACTCCAGCATGGCTCGCCTCTTTCTCCTGGCAGCTGTTTTCTATTGTGTGGCGGTGCTTGCTATAAGCTACAATCTGGTGAGAGGAGTCTCTCGCCTTCATCAGACTTTGCTACATTACTACTTAGTCGCTATAATTAATATACACTGCTACATTGCTACTAAGTGGCTAGTACCATCATGCATTATGCATTGCTGCATTGCTAACTAGGAGATAACTGATTGCAAGTGGTTAGTCGAACTGTGCTGTTGTGTGCGCTCTAAGTTACCTCTCTTGGTGTGCTGTAGGAATTAGCTGATGCTGCAGCTGATCCCAATGCCGTCTCTGTCTCTGATGAGAAGGTAAAAGTCTCGGCGTCGGATTTTAGATACTCGTGTGCTCACATAAGTTTGCTCGCTGGGTGTTTGTCTCCACTCTAAGACCTACGGTTTGGTGTGTAAATTTCAGTTCAATGGGTATGCCAGAGGAGCTCGGCAAGGGAGCTTGACACAGTCGCGTAAGTTTTCCAGCGGCTATCTGAATGTCGCATCGCAAGCTTGCAAGCTCCTATCGGTGTAATTTGATGCGTTCTACGGTCCGTAACAAGTGCATGTATGTTGACTTGATTTGTGTTTTGGCAATGCAGAGTGCCCTTCCGCATGCTCGAACAGGTGCTCGCAGACATCCAAGCGCAAGGCATGCATGTTCTTCTGTCAGAAGTGCTGCGCCAAGTGCCTGTGTGTGCCCCCTGGCACGTATGGCAACAAGCAGGTGTGCCCGTGCTACAACGACTGGAAGACCCAGCAAGGCGGGCCCAAGTGCCCTTGAGAGAATCTGTGACTGTGATTGCTTTAGGTCGTATAGGTAGGAAAAGGCTCCAGGATCCAGCCATAAAGCCACATGTCAGCCCCTCTCTCTCTCTCTCATCTCATGCGCTCACCGCTGAGCAGCTTCACATGGCTGCCGCCTTGCTTCCGCTTCGTACCTGTTGCTGCTTTAAAAGGAAACCAAAAGCTTGCAATTCGGACTTTTTCTTTGTTAACCGTAACTACCTCTCTCTGCGTGCCGGTCAACCTTATGTTGACTCTACTCTTATGGACGTGTGCCACTAACTTCTCCAGATTCGCCAATTGTCTTGCATCTTTCCGCGTGAGTCATGATGTAGCCACACATATATCTATGAATGTGAATCGCAATTCAGCTTTTGGAGATCGGGGAATGAATAATGTTATATTTGTAATGTAATTGTAATGTAATTCTATTTGTTTAATGTGAGGGCCATCATTGTGAAGTCTTAAGAGTGGATGTAAATTTGGGGAATAGTTTAATTAATTCTGAATTCTTATCTTGTGGAATTACACCTTCCTTTTAAATAGTTATTCGAGAACTTGGTTTTATAAAGCATAGGGATAGTAAAACATAGGGATGGTGCGCGCGCTTTACATGGAGGCCATCTACACTAGAGACAATTCATTCTTCCACCTTCGGTGCATAGTGCACTTACTCCTCAAAGAAACTTCATTGTCTCAAACTCGGAAAAACTTTGTTGTTTTTTCATCATTGGCTACATTGTGCTACTTTGATATCATAATAGATTTTTGCAGAATCATTATTGGCTGGCTGCTTTGTGGTACTTTGATATGATTATAGGTTTTTGCCAAATGAGAATGAAACATTGAAATAATAGCCTCATTGTACGTATGCATAACCCTAAGTTTCCTACATGAATTGTACATGAATGGGGCATTATTGAATATCTTATGAGAAAATTTACGCATAAGTGCTATTTCTTGTCTCTTAGCTAACTTCATTAGTTTTTGCCTTGTTGCATTTTAACCATGTAAAGTGGATTATGGACCAACTTTATTATCCATCAACAACCTTAATCTTTACAAGGACTTGAAGCCCATTGAAAATGATGTGTTTAGCTTGAAGGATGATGGTTGTCCATTGAATCTCCCTCAAATTAGCACTCTAAATTTTTAGGTTGCTTCAAAAAAGTGTTAGCAATCTCCTTCCATCTTTAGCTTGCAATTACCCATTTTGCTCTTATCCTTCTCCCACTTAGAAGGGGCTTTTCTAGCCATGCTTGTACCTTCACTTTCTTCTTGATCCCTACCTCTTTCTTTTTTTTAAAGGGACTATTTATCATTTCTTGGATGATATTTTACAAAGTGGCCACATTGCTAGTAGATGTAGCAAAAGAGCTAGGAAGGCTCTAAATCCAACTTGCACAACAACCTCAAAGCCATGTTGCGTGTACTTCTATATAGTTGAGAAGATTTGATTGCTTATCCCATCCCATCCCATAATATGCAAGTTTTGCTTTCTAGTTGCACACCCATGTGCAAATGCCATAGCTAGGATGCACAAAACATTACCAGTTAGTCTTCCAAATGTAACTATGTTCTCATCTAGCCATATCAAGGGGTGGGGAAACATAATCCACATAGTGGGTATTCATGTTGTAGCATAGCCTCTTGGGAGAAGGAAGCATACTATGTAGGGAAAAAACTAGATTGCCTTTGCATCCCATTGTATAACCTAATACCAAATACATCTCCATAGTAGAGATGAGTACAACCATAAATAATTCCCAACTAATTTAAATGGACAATGTACTTTTGAGTAGGGAGTTTTAAAATTTGCTTCATGTAAAAGCGTTACTAGTTACATACCTAGAAATGATTGTGAACTTGAAAGTGGATTACAACCCACCTATTATCAAGTTTAGGTGGTATTGTAGAGATAAAGGCTACCAACCTTACTATATATCCCTATTGTTGCACACCACTTTTAATATTGCGAACCAAGTATAGCTTTTGTCATTTGGATTTAAGTTCTTCACAAGTGTGTTGTGGTTGCTTTCAAGTCTTGGAGTAGAGTATGATGTTAAGGGATGTCCATAAGCTCTTCATCTAGTCCTTGAATATCCTTGGTCTATTGAGATTTATTTGTTCCATGGTGCTATAAGTCTTAATTGACTTAAAACCTTAATCAATTATTTCTTGCTTTGCCATTCTTTTAGGTTTCCCTCCTTTTGTCAAAGGAAGTGCCATGACTATTATCCACTTTTGAATATCTTGGTTTAGAAGTTGCGTTTGAGTTGCTTTTGGGGTTGAGGATGGGAGATAATACTTGAGTTTGTCCCCCTCATGTAATTTGCCTCCTCGGCATTACTTAGTTCTTGATCCTCACACTTCTCATTAAGGTCATTTTCTTTGTTTAATGCATGGTTGAAGTAATTAGAAAACATAGTATTCTTTACCACAACACCTTAGTTGTTGCACCAATAGAACAAAATGGCTAGTGACAAAAAGGTCATTTTCTTTGTTTAATGCATGGTTGAAGTAATTAGAAAACATAGTATTCTTTACCACAACACCTTAGTTGTTGCACCAATAGAACAAAATGGCTAGTGACAAAATTTGAAGCAACTAAAAACACGTGCAAGTACTTCCAAAAGTCATTACAAATGTATATTCATGTGGATTAAAAGCCCTTATTGTGGTTTGGCAAGCAAATTATGGATTCATTGTAATGATGATTTATGAAATTTTTATGTTTTATACTTAAATCTTGTGTCAAATCCTTACTAACTATAGAAATCACGAATTCATTGTAGTGATGATCTTATGAAATTTTTATGGATTATACTTACAAGTCTTGTGAAATCTTGACAAACTATATAAAGAAGTGATAGTAGATATTATAAATGTACGTAGATATGTGTCCTACAATATAGTATATATTGAATGTTTTGATGAAATTTTTATGCTCTATACTTACAAATCTTGTGTTAAATCCTTACTATGGAAAGAAGTGATAGTAGATATCATAAATGCACGTAGACATGTGTCCTACAATATACATATATATTGAATGTTCTTACGAATTTGTATATCATTAAAAGAATTCAGAATGTAGTGAATCTCCTTTCTAAAAATTTATAATTCAACCTATGAAATTTTGAACCCTAATTTTAAATTTTAAACAAATCAAATTGGCAAATAGTAGCACCTAACATTATCCTTATTCAGTCATTTAGCATACCAAAAGGGAGATACCCTTTAGTATATCTTTGTTAGTTTGTTCAATGAATAGGAGAGGGGCTAAGGGGAAAAAATCCATTGTCTAATACATGTTATGAGAAAGTCTTACAAAGATTAGCAGACGTCATGTCTCTTTAACCTATTGTAGGCTTAATCAAGAGTCAATGCCACATAAAACAAAATCATATTTGGGATCTTGTGCATAATCAATGCCTTCCAACATGGGGATGATAGTATTGTAGACCTATTGAACATTTTGAGCTCTTTTTGCTCTCCCCTATTTTTGGTATCGTACATTAAGATAGTCTCCAAGAGAACCTTGTGAAGATTGTTTCAAAAGGTAGTCAAACAATTCTTGGGACTCCAATGGCTTGAAATATATTTTCCCTCTTCACAAATGAGGTTTGATGATTCCATTGATATTCTAGGAGAGGGTGCAAACTCTTTGCAGATCATAAGAACATTACTTAAAGGACTTTAAAAACTCATCAAGTGATCTATTAATAGAAGAGGGATTTTATGGTATCTCCAATCTCTAGTTTCATGATATCATCATTGAGATGAAAGGTCAGGGGTCAATGATTACTTTTTCATAATTTTATTTATTTGGCCTTAAAAATCTCATAATAGAAGAGGGATTCTATGGTATCTCCAATCTTTAGTTTCATGATATCATCATTGAGATGAAATGTTTGGGGTCAAAGATTACTTTTTCATAGTTTTATTTATTTGGCCTTAAAAATCTCATAAGAAAAAGACTAATCCATCTAAATGTACTTAGGGTGATTACTATTTTTGCTTAGTCAACATGAGTACAATATCTTTTTTCTACCCAAACACTTCCCAAGGGTCTATCAATGGTTCTAGCCAATAATTTCATGCCATAATGCCATTTTGATTAGTTAACATGAGACAATATCTCTTTCTTTTTTCCCTTTTTAGGAGTTTAAGGACCCACTAATCTTCCTAGCCCAATATTATTTCAAAACTCTTGGAATTATATTTGGTCCGCTATACTAGGAGCACTTGTAATGTCCCTATATTAAGAGCATTTGTAATGTTTATAAG
The DNA here is from genome assembly GCF_053477565.2 of Lygodium microphyllum. NCBI lineage: Eukaryota > Viridiplantae > Streptophyta > Polypodiopsida > Schizaeales > Lygodiaceae > Lygodium > Lygodium microphyllum. Next base: position 21,759,548 of record NC_141148.1, on the reverse strand, counting down.
GCTTCTTTAGGATTACTCTCACATCCATTCATCCTATCTTCTACCAGCATTAAGCTCACATGCATTTATCCTATCTTCTACCAAGATTAAGCTCACATGCTTCCCTCCTAGTTTTTGGAACCTTCCTTTATTTTCACCTAAGTTTTGGGAGTTCCTAAGATTTGGGGGCTATGATTGAGAGGGTCTAGTGCTAGAGTCAAAGGTGGCCTTCCAAAAGTCATTTTTATAGAGGTTTAATATCAACGGCTTGTAATTAGACATAGGGACATTCCTTAAGAATGTCACTAATAATTGAAATATTAAGCAACTTATTTGTAAACTTAAGTGAAGATTCAAACATTGATAGAGTGATCTTGGAAGGCTATTTGTATAAAGTGTAAGATTTCCATGCAAGGTGGTAATTCATTTGCTCTTTGCAACTCTACCATGAATGACATAAGCCATTTCTATGCTAGATCTTTTTACTTGCAAATGGTCCAAGGTCTTTGTAAAGATTGTATCTTGATTTGTTAGGAATCACCTCTTTGCGCACTCATGTTTTCCCCTTATAAATGCAAGGGACGTGAAAGTCCATAAAGCTATATGAAATATTCTTAGCTATTTTCCTTGCTTTTTTTTTTTGCACCTTGCCTTGATTCTATGCATTTTTACACTCTATTTACCATCCAAATACATGATCCAAATGAAGGAACAAGGTCGTAAAGATCAGCTTGACCATTGGACACTTGCAATGCCAATTTCTTGGAGATAGACTTCAAACAAGCTTTGATAGATTGCATATGTGAAGTGTTCTTTCAAATGGTGAGCTACAAGTGTGGGCTCAATGTGGAGAACTTGTAAAAGGATGTACACATTGATTAATGCTCATGCATTGAAAAGGGTGATCCTTTCAAGGGAATCACATGGAGGAGTGAACATTTAATTCTAGGGAGAAAGTTAGCATAGTTGTGACACTATACTTTTCAAATTTTAAGATGAAAGCATACATAGGTGGCCCACTTTTGGTGCTAAGAAGTAGATGGTTTTTAGGGCTTAAAAAGTGGGTAGTTTAGGCTTTTGACATATTATAAATAGTGGTGGTTGTTCATCAAAAGATAAGTCTATTAATAAAAGAGGGTATTAAGATTTCAAATGCTAGAAAAGTAACAATATACTTAATAATTACTTTGAATGCCATTAAGGTTGTGTTGCAAAATTAGTGTGAATATTCTTTAATAGCTCTCTCTCTCTCTCTCTCTCTCTCTCTCTCTCTCTCTATGTCCATTAGTAATTGTCTACTAGCAAGAATTCTCTTTGTCTATCTCTCGCACAACCAAACTTCTCTTTATTTCATCTCTCTCTCTCTCTCTCTCTCTCTCTCTCTCTCTCTCTCTCTCTCTCTCTCTCTCTCTCTCTCTCTCTCTCTCTTCATCAAGAAATATCTGTTGGCCAAAGCAACACATTTTTAAAGTACAAGGTAGTCTCCTTTGCTCTATTTCTCAAATGTTTTGGCCCCTAGTTAAGTAGAGCATACAATAAATACATTTGTGGCTATATGTAGTTTTGGAGGTTTTGCATCATGTAGATATTATGGCCAACATGCATGCTCATAGGAATCATCATTCACGTTACAAAAGGGTTGTTTTCAAGATATTGTATTTTGTGATTATTTATAGGAATCACCATTCATCCTACAAATATTGTACCTTGTGATTTTTTTCAAGATGAAGAATTGGGCTATGAAGGGTCTTTCTCATATTTCGGAAAGGATACACCTCAGAAGAGAAATAGCATTGCACAAGGGTTGCCCATTTAGGCAGTTTTGTTGCATACATGCATTTGTGTAATTGTTATTCTTGCCTTGCAAAAGAGAGATGCATAATTATTTTGTCTAAATTTCAAAAAATAGGCATCCATACAAATAAGTTAAAATTAGTCTGTGTTTTTGGTATAAAACAACCATCATGGCCATTTTGGGAGCATGTTTCGGGAAAGGTATGAAGCCCATCAAATATAGTAAGATGTCAAGACTATAGAATATATATATGTATGCAACTCTATTGAGTAAATATATATCCAAAGTTTAAAGTTATACTCTATTATATATATAGCAACGCTTGTACATGCAATATAGATCTTACGTGTTACTTAAAATCTTGATGATAAAAGCAATGTAATATTATTGGTAAATGGTAGGAGACTAGTTTCACCTCATAGTACATGGTAGTGCATTGTAACGTTGATTGCTTTTAGATCACTTTTAAGTGGTGCAACCACTTTTTAGTAGTGAAAGTGTATTATGACTTGAGGCACCACATCAAGTGCCACATTCTAGTGATGCTATATAGCTCAAAAGTGGTAAAATACCATAGTCTAAACATGATGAACCACTCTTTACAATTAAGACACAAAGTGGTAAGGGTCCTCTTTGATTCACCACTTATCAAAAGTAGTGTCCTACTACTTAAAAGAGGTGTTACACCAGTTAAAAGTGCTTTTGCTTTCAACCACTAGAAAGTGGTGTCCCCCAACTTTCTTGTGGTGCTCGACTAATTTAAAATGGTCCATCACCACTTTCTAGTCAAGCAATTTCAGTTTTTTGTGGTGATACCCTAATGAAAAGTGGAGAAGAAACGTTTGAAACTAGTGTACAATCACTATCATTTCGTAATAAAGTTGTGCTCCACTAATTTAAAGTGGTCCACCACCACTTTCTAGTGGTGCAATTCCACTTTTTAGTAGTGATACACTGCCATAAAGTGTAGTAAAACCATTTAAAGTTATGTAAAACCACTATCATCCTTGATAAAGTGGTCCTTCTCTAGGTTAAAGTGGTCCAACACCACTTTCTAGTGTCACAACATCAGTTATAGTGGTGAGACACTACTGAAAAGTGGAGGAGAACCATTTTAAAGTGATGTACAACCACTATCATTCTACAAAAAAGTGGTGCTTTGTGGCTTGATTCATTCCCCAAAGATGACTGTGAAAAGCCACGGGTTGTGGTCTCTTTGTTGAGCATGTTTATAGACTTTATGGTTAAGAACCAACTTCTAGCAGTGCAGTAGCACTTTGTAGTGGTGATATACCACTGAAAAGTGGAGAAGAACCATTTGAAAGTGGTATACAGCCATTGCCATTTTATTATGAAGTGGTGCTCCTCTAGTTTAAAGTGATCAAGTACCACTCTCTATTGGTGCAATATCACTTTGTGTGGTGAAACACCAATGAAAAGTGGAGGGGAACCATTTGAAAGTGGTAAAAAAACCATAGTGTTATGAATTTATAATGTTTAAAGTGGTGAAAACCAACTCTAGAGGCCCACTTAAAAGTGGCAAACTTTTGAAGTCATACATCAATTGAATGCTTTCTAATTGTGCTTTGGCACTCGAAAATGGTGGAGAGCTACTCGAAAGTGGTGTATAATCATTGTTAGATGCTTTACCACTTCAAAAGTGTTGCTTCATCTCTCCATATTTTAATAGTTGCATATCACGTTTAAGTGCTGGAGAAACCAAAAAGTGGTTGGTTTCCACTTTGCAACTCTTAGCAGCACTAAGAAGTGGGTGAGTATCACCACCTAGCAGTGAATGAACACCACTTTGGGAAATGATTCGCCACCACTTGGAGTACCATTGTTCATTTGCTATATCTCATTATATATTGACATAATTTTATATTGAAATGACATGGTTATGAGGCAATGGCCAAAATCACAAATCATAGTTAATAGTGGAAAAAAGGGAAATAATAAAAGTTTGGTTTCAATAACATACAAAAGCAAAACAACAAAATATTTTCCCCTTGGCGATTGATATTGTAACAAATTGAGGGATACTAAAAATTCAAAAGATGAGAACAACATAAAATAGTTACTAGTAACCTTAGACTCAGAGGATGATGGAGTACTATTGAAAAATACTTGATTTTCCAATGATTGCAACATGTAGAGCATAAATAAATTGCCATGTGATGCACCCCCGATTGAGTAGCCCTTAGTGACATGGTCTTAATGGCCCATCAAGAGATACTCCTAAGTGATGCCACCCAGTACTTCTTAGAATAACATGGGGTTTGTTACCTAGGTTTGCTTAAGTCAACTTCACAATGGAAGGTTCCAAAAATAACCCACAAGGATCAACATAAGTCCAAGTTTTTAGAGTAAATTAAGATCACCTATTAGTTTATCTAGCATCAACCTTTAAGCATCCACTTTACACTTAATCACCCAAACTAAAGTTGAATGTGAATTGCACTTGGTTCAAAGAGAGTGAGAAATGAGGGGGAGTACAATACATTGACCCCTCTGTCCATAAGGGATGGTCTCACTCTAGTCCCCTAAAATGATATGAAGTCAAGGTTCCTACTTAATCTCTTAAATTAGGTCAACATGTAGCTTCTATCTATTGCACTTTGAAGAAAGCTATCGGTTAACTGAGACCACCCTACCTTAGGATAGACTTGTTAGGGGTCTTGCTCTCTTGCTTCCTTATTTGGATCATCTTTATTTGTCTAATTACCTACCATGCTTATGTCTCACCACATAAAGGTATCTTCCTTAATTAACCTTTTAGGACACTGGATTCTTTCACATAAGTTATGTCATAACACTTAAACAGAATAAAATGGCAAATTTTCAAACAAATCTTTATTTATCTTGAAGGTTTCTTATTATGATTTCTTCTTCCATCCATATAGAAGCAACAACTCGAAGGTTCAATTTCCACTAAGATTTCTATCCTTAATGAGGAGTAACAAGGCTCTTCGGAAGTCCATCTTGAGTCACACAATGATAAAGGAGTTCCTAGGTGCATACATAACTTATTAGCTAGAGTCCCTTTGTCACCCCTACCATATTCTACCTAACATCCTCCCTCTGAAGAAACCTCTCACAATTGGGACCGATCCAATCTCTTTAAAGTGGTAAAACCAATCCCTTTGTGTAGGGTTTCTACCTAGCCTTGGGGGAGTTCTAGTGTAGTTCTCCCTTTTAACATGTTTGTATTAAGATCCAATAAGAATCCTAAACCTTTTCAAACACATAGCTTCCTTTCAAGGTGGATCAAGCAATTCATGTTTATGCATAATTTGAAATGGAGAGAGAGAGAGAGAGAGAGAGAGAGAGAGAGAGAGAGAGAGAGAGAGAGAGAGAGAGAGAGAGAGAGAGAGAGAGAGAGAGAGAGAGAGAGAGAGAGAGAGAGAGAGATGAAATAAAGAGAAGTTTGGTCGTGCGAGAGATAGACAAAGAGAATTCTTGCTAGTAGACAATTACTAATGGACATATATATATATATATATATATAGAGAGAGAGAGAGAGAGAGAGAGAGAGAGAGAGAGAGAGAGAGAGAGAGAGAGAGAGAGAGAGAGAGAGAGAGAGAGAGAGATGCTTATTACAAGGGAGGAACGGGTACCCCCCTTCCCCTCTAAGGCTATAAAGCCTTACTATTTCACTTACATATAACCAGAATGCTACTCATGTAGAGAGAGAGAGAGAGAGAGAGAGAGAGAGAGAGAGAGAGAGAGAGAGAGAGAGAGAGAGAGAGAGAGAGAGAGAGAGAGAGAGAGAGAGAGAGAGAGAGAGAGAGAGAGAGAGAGAGAGAGAGAGAGAGAGGAAGTTGAAGAAAGAAGGAAAAAGAAGAGTTCGAGGAGAGGAAGGCATCTCTAACACCCTCAAGGTCCGTTTTCGCCCTGTCATCCTCACATACTCCCATCACCTAGAGATTTCTCCATCTCTTTCCAAAGTTCTATCTTTCAGAGGCATTATCAACTAGCTTGCAAAGATTCAATCATCCCCATCCTAGCCGCTTCAAATCCAACCAGTGAATCATCAAGTTTGACAAAGTCTAAGAACATTATGCAAAGGACCTATCAATCGTAATGGTCCCAAAGAAAAGGAGCTTGGGAGCTGTAAGTCCTAGAGCTGTAAACAAAGCTGCGAGTGTGAACAATGCCCCAACACCAAACACTCAATGATAGGTACCTTCACATTTAATTAAAGCCTTGAAAGAACAAAGGACTTAATGTTAGTTCAATATTAAAATTGATAGAATTTATAGCCTAAGCATAAGTTAAAGTATTCAATAATGAAGTGATAGTAAATTTCAAATCTAGCACTATTTTGATTAAGAGAAACTTATAGAAAAAGGATCATCATTAGATTAAGAAAAGAGAATCTATCTTGAATGTATTTAAAAAGATAGAAATAAATAGACCCTTCTGAAAAAATAAATCAGATTGATTTTGTGAATTCTCATTCGTATTCATCTAAGTTAAATTAAACTTTGATGTTTAAAATAGCTACTTTTAAAGGTTAAGATAAGTACTTAGTTTTTTTCTTGAAATTCGACTAGTGCTTTGTATTGGATTTAATAAATTGGATTCCATTGTAATACTATTTAAAGCACTTAGATAGCATGCTCATTTAGCCTAAAAGGTTGTCATAGGGTCGAATTCATATAGGTTAGTTTTAACAATGGTATGATCCTATGATCATTGCCAAGATAAAACCAATAAGAGGATCCATTGAACCTTCCCTTTGAAACTCTATGAAAACTCTTTAGGGAATAGATAAGCATCCCAAAATTTGAGAATCTAAGCATTGATACCCTTAGATGACATATGTGTCAAGAAGATCTTCAAGATCTTGGAAAGGCCCTATCATAATAGTCAAATACTTGTTAATACGTTTACTAAAACATAAAACCACTTTTGACCTAAAAACCCATCATAGATAGATTACTATTCTAGATCGATCAATCTAAATAGAGATTGAGTTGAAAATTGAAACCCTAACAAGTGGAAGGAATTAATCACTTGCCTTTCAAGAAAAGAAATAGACTGAATGAAGAACCCTGGTTCTTTGAAAGGAAATGATGGAAGTTCAAAACTTGAAACTCTAAGTAAATCCCAAGGGAAATAATAAACCTAAGGATTGTTAAATGATTGCCCATGTTGATACTAATGCTATGTTGCATGTCTACTTCACAAGGTTGGGAAGGAGGTCAAACCATGTGCGTTGGGGGAGGACTACATTTTGTGATGGTGGTGGTGGGCTGGTTTGCATGGTGGCTTGGGAGAGTTGGATGACAATGGGTAAGCTGCGTGTATGGTGGTGGGTCAACGATCAACGACGGGTAGGTAAGCAATAGTTAAAAGTTTCAAAAGTTTTATTAAACATTTTTAAATGTTCAAAAAGTTTTAAATATTTCTTTTTTCTTTTCTTTTCTTTCTTCCTTACTAACCCTTTAACCTTGTTCATGTCTAGGATAGAATGTAAGCTGAAAATCAAAGGCCAAGGTAGTTTCACATGTGTTAAAGCATTGTGATGTGTATTCACACTTGATAAGAGAAGACTAATATCAAAATAATGCTTCATATGTGATAAAAGAGAATGCTCGAGATGTATAGGCCTTGGATGAGAGGGTAAGAAGGTTAATTAGAAAACTTGAGACATTATATCCTCTTTCCCTTAGAGGAATCAATATGTCCTCATCTCAAAAGAAACTAGGGGTATTGTTTAGACAATGCTTCCTCACATCAACCCAATTGGCATCCTAGTCAAGGTAATCCTTCCATTAGAGGAGGTGGTCCTCTAGTGGTCTTGCTTCTCAAGATTCTCTCTTTTACATAAAGTATCCTATTAGGCTAAAGCTCAGGGACCCCTTGGCTTGGCATTAAAACTTATTGATAATCAAGAATATGATTAAGAGTGGCTAAATAACCTTTCAATAGACTAACATTCAACACATTGTGAACTTTCAAGTATTCAAGGAGTTGTAACTTATATGCATTGGGTCTTAGAATTCTATATGTTGTCCCATAGTATCTTGGGTTCAACTTCTTGAATTTTCCCAAAGACAAGGAACTCTTCTTAGGGTGGACACATACAAAGACCATGTCTCCTTCCTTGAAGATGCACTCTTGCCTTCCTAGATTAGTATATGGTTTTTGCAAGTCTTTGGCAGCTTTGAAGGTCCATGCTTCTGCAAGGGTGCCTTGAGAAGAGAGAGTTGTGAGCTTCCAAAAGTATCTTCTTCTTGAGTCCTTGCTTTGGAGGAATGCATAACCTCACCTTGAAGTAGACAAGTCCTTCATCAACAGAAAAGTTCTGATACTTGAATTTGAACTTAGGGTCATTCTTTGGCTTGTACCTCCTTTAGCATCTATTGATACCTTGGATGTTTAGTTGCTTTTTCTTTCACCATCTCTATAGTAGGATTGTTGGGCATTGACACCATGATAGCAAGAGATCTTGCTTTAGAGGGTTTCTCTAAGATGAGAGCATTGAGGATTGCTTTACATCTTAGAGCATATATGATTGAATTATCTTTGCCTAGCCTATACTTGATCTCAAAATCATTTATTGCAAGATTTATATCCATTGGTGTTGCCTCATGTTTAGATCTAGCTAAGTGAAGATCCACTTGAGATTTTTGTGGTTAGTGACTAGAGAGAACTTGTTTCCAAGCAAATAGTGTCTCCAAAGCTTGAGAATATGATTCTTCTCAAGAGTCTTTAATTTCCTTGAAGAATAGGCCATTGGATGACCTTCCTGCTTTAGCACACATCCCAATACTCAATTACAACTTTGAATTCTTGACTTAAGTTGGATAGCTTTAGGATAGGTGCTATCACTAGGCTGTGTTCAAGTTTCTCAAAGTTGGGTTGCTTAATGGAAGTTGATATAATAGTGACTTGCTTCTTGAGCAAATTAGTGAAAGGTGCAACAATCAAGGCATAGTCCTTGATGAAAACCATGCACCATCCAGTTAACCCCAAAGAGCTTCGTACCTCTTTAACTGGTGTTAGAGGTTCCAATTCTTGTACATCTTTGACTTTGGCAAGATCCATCGCAATTCCTTCGTAGTATACTATGAATCCAAGATACTCAATTTTCCTTTTGAGGAATGCACATTCCTTTTTCTTGTCATAGAGTTTATGTGTCCTCATTGTTTCAAGGATGATGCAGAGTTGTGGCTCATGGTCTTTGTCTTTCTTGGAGTATGTCACACTATCATCAAAGAAGAAAAGGATGAAATCGTCAAGAAAGGGCTAGCTGCATTAACTTATTAAAGGTCACATGGGCATTGGTCAATTTGAAAGGCATCACTATGGACTCCTAATGGCCATACCTTGTGTTGAAAGCAGTCTTTGAAATGCCTTCTTCCTCGATCCTTATCTAGTACTAACTTGATTTGAGATCAATCTTGGAGAAGATCTTTGCTTTGTGAAGATGGTCAAGTAGTCCATCTATCCTTGGAATTGGGTACTCATTCTTGACTATCACTTGGTTCTGTACAATGCAAAGGCAAAGGGTTCCATCCTTCTTCTTTTGAAATAAGACTAGGGCTTCCCATGGCAAGTTCCTTAGTATAATGTATCCTTGATCTAAGAGTTTCTTGAGTTTCCCTTTCTACTCAATAGCTTTTGAGAAAGACATTTGATATGGTATCTTTGCAAGTAGAGCGGCTACTGGCATTAACTTAAACTTATGATCAACTTTCCTTCGTAAAGTTCAATTAGCTATTTTGGAAATACTTCCACATATTCCTTTAGCCAAGATGTCTCTTCTACCTTGATCAATCTTATTAAGTTTGAATAAATAGATAGGCAATCCTTTTCTTAACCTTTTCACAATATAAGAAGCCTTTTTCAATTGGATTTTGGGTTTTCTTGCTTCTCATTGAGTAGTTACTTGCTCTCCCTTTAGATTCTTGAATGTGATTTTGCCTCTCATGTCATGAATACGAGTGTCATTGGGGATCAACCAATCTATTTCTAATGATCACTTAAGATCCTAAGCTCACAATTGTAAACCCCATGTTGGAAAGATTGTCTCCTAGGTTAAATTCCACTTTATTATCTATTGAGTAGAAATCACTTCTTTTCCATTTACTAGTTTACTAACAACTTCAATGCAAGTGTAGTATCTATCCCTATCCTTCTTGCAAAATTTAGTGAGACGAATAAGTGGGTACTTCCATAGTCAATCAAAAATCTTAAAGGATTTACCTTTATAAATTGTTGGCGTTTGAATCACTGAGAACTGGTGATTTGGCCCTTTCTTATGGGTGGTAGCATATAATGTTGCTCTCTCCATGTCTACGTCCAATGTAGGTTTATTATATTTCTCATCAGATACATCAATAGTGTGATAAGATGGTGATTTGCCATGGACATCCATGAGTCTGCACTATAAAGGAAGGTCAAAAAGACCTTCTATTCAATAGACATGGTGATTAGAGTGGCCTTGCATGGACACTCTATTTGCTATAGTCACTTTTGTCACCTCATCGTAAATGTAATAGTCTAGATGGATCTATTCGTTGCTTGTAAAAAATAAGGTGGGATTTCTTCTAGACTTGTAGAATATAAAGGCCTTTACAACCTTCAAGTTCTCCATCCATTGTAAGCTGGTGTAGATGTAGGGAAGGTGATTAGCATCAACATAGTAGTATTTTTTATCCCAAACCCATTGTCTTTCTTAGTATACTAGTGAAGGATGGTATAGTTGGTCCATAATGTGCATAACCTCTCTTCTCCACTTGAAGTCAAAAGAGTATATCACTAGTGTATACATAGCTCAGAATACCAAAAAGCATTTCCAAGCTTGACTACTCTACCAAGGTTTTGTTGGGAAGGCATATGTGCCGAGTCGCCCCCTGTAGTATCAGTTACATTGACAATCCCTGTAGGTAGCGGGCACCCATCACAATCACTTCATTCTTTATTCTTTCATTGACATTTGAATAAAGGGAAGGTCGGTCACACATTGTGACTGTTGGAGTTCCCACATCTTGTGTGTGTCTCTATCTTGCTCTTGCTCCTTCCACCATAGCTCTTGCTTCTGCTTTGTGCTTCCACTTTAGAGCTCACTCCTTTCAATTGGTATTTAGAGTGTTGGATGCCTTGAAAGGTCAGCTCAAGAAGATCTTTGAGATGAAGAACATGGGACATGTCTCACATACTTTTGGGATGTGTATTATGTGTGATTGCTCTAAGAGGCTTCTCTACTTGTCACAGAAGGAGTATATTCTAAAGGTCTTTGAGGGATTTCATCTATAGGATGTTAAGTCTATTGACTGTCCTTTACATTCTCACATGAAGGTTAGTTAGGCCGATTGTCTGTAGTCTGATGAGTAGAAGGTCAAGATGGCCAAGATCCCTTCTATATTCATAGTGGGTAGTTTGATGTATGCCATGATATCCACTCATCTTGACATAGCATTTGCAGTGGGAGTTGTGGCATGCTATATGGCTACATTCTGGCTGACGGCATTGAGATGTCGTCATGAATATCATGGGATACCTAAAGGACACAACAACTATGTGCATTTGTTATGGTGGCCAAGATACATAAGTTGTGGGATACATTGACTCTGATTATGCAGGACACATGCAGATAGTAGGAAGTCTACCTTTGGCTATGTCTTCACTTTTGCTAGAGATGATGTTTCTTGGATGTCCAAGGTGCAAAAATGCACGGTCCTATCTACTACAGAGGCCGAGTATGTGGTAGCCGCCGTTGAGAGGCTTACAAAGAGTCTCTCTTGCTAGGATTTTTGATATTGGTATTACTAATGTGGTCCCTACATTGCATTTTGATTCTATGAGTGCTATTCAGTTGGCCAAGAATCTAGGCTTCCATGCAAAGACAAAGCACGTTGAGGTGTATTATCACTTTATATGAGAGATCATTGAAGGACAACTCCATTGAGCTTTTCAAGTTCTTAACTGATAAAAATCCTCCAGATTTGCTCACTAAAAGTCTCGGTGTTGGATGAAATGATGTATTTCCTCATCCTGTTGTACTTATGTACATTTGTACTTTGTCACTTTTTTCTTATTCTCTCCTCACTAGGGACATATTCCCTTTAAGTGGGAGATTGTGGGGGTAAGGGCACCTACCTAGCCGCTCGTGTATTAGTTACACTCATAGTACTTGCATACCCGGACACCTGTATACTACTGTAGGTGGTGGGTGCCCATCACTGTCACTTCGATATTTATTCTTTCAATGATATTTGAATAAAGTGAAGGCTAGTTACACATTGTGACTGTTGGAGTTCCCACATCTTCTCTCTCTCTCTCTCTCTCTCTCTCTCTCTCTCTCTCTCTCTCTCTCTCTCTCTCTCTGTGCTTCCACTTCAAGGCTCACTCCCTTCAGGTTCATTTTATATTAGTAATGAGAAAATTTTCAAAAACTTAACTTAGATTGTCCATTATTCTCATGTATTTTGTAAACATATATTTCTTTTCACTTCAATATCACATCTAACAAGGATTGACGTGAATCAAGTTTTTAGAGTAAACTAATTTTACCTATTGGTTCATCTAGCATCAATCTTCAAGTGTTCACTTTGTACTAAATCACCCAAACTGAAGCCAAATGTGTCATACTTGGTTCAAAGAGAGTGAGAAATGAGGGGGAGTACAACACAATCAACCCCTCTATCCATAAGGCATAGTCTCACTCTGGTCCCCTAAAATGATATGGTTGAGATTCTACTTAATCTTCTAATTGGGTCAATGTGTAATTCCTATCTAGTGTACTTTGAAGAAAGCTCTCTTTCTAACTAAGACCATTTTGCCTTAGTACGTGAAAGGTGGAGCTTGAGTGGAAGCACACATGTAGAAGCAAGAGTAAAGTGAGAGCTATGGCGGATGAAGCAAGAGAGCAAAAGAGAGAGACATCGTGTATGAGAACTCCATCAATCACAATGTGTGATTGGCCTTCCCTTATTCAATAGTTCCTAAAAGAATAAATAATAAAGTGATAGTAATGGGCGCTTGCCATCTGTAATACACAAGTGTGTGGTCATAGTGTGTGAAGTAAATACAAGGCAACATAGGCACATACGTCTTTACCTCCAACAACCTCCCACTTAAAGATGAATGCGTCTCTATTTAGGAGAGGATAAGAAAAAGTGACAAAGTATAAATATATAAGTACAATAGGATGAGGAATAGATGTTATCTCATCCTACACCCATCATCTTCCTAAAAGAAAGGCAAAAAAATTTATTGAGAAACTTTTAGTGAGTAGATCTATAGGATTATCATTAGTCGAGATCTTGACAAGCTCAATAGACTTGTCCTCTACCACCTCCCTCTGATGAGGCGATATCACACCTCAATTTGCTTTGTCTTTGCGTAGATGACCAGATTCTTGGTCAATTGAATAGCACTCATAGAATCTGAATGTAGTGTAGAAGCAATAGTAATACCAAGGTCTTTTAAATAGATGGCCTAACCATAGGGTCGTCTTGCAAGCCTTAGCATTGGCTGCAACATATGTTGTCTCAATAGTAAATAAGGCCATGTATTTTTGCACCCTAGGCATCTAAGAAACAACACCTCCATCAAAAGTAAAGACATATCTAGAGATGGACTTCTTACTGTCTACATATCTTGCATAATCGGAGTTAGTGTGACCACCATAGCAAATACTCATCTTTCCTGTGTCTTTCAGGTACTTCATGATACCCTTTATGCACCGTCCCAATGTTGTCGGCTGGAACCCCAAGAAGAACACCAAGGAAAAAGGGATTCTACTGCAAGAAAATCTATCTTGTAATATCAACAAGCTTTTATTTCATTCTTTTAATGACAAAACAAAGAAAACAACAAATCTTCACGTAGCATCATAGTAGATATCTCCCACGGATTTGATAGAATCAACCATAATCTTCAACATCTTCATAGAATCCATCAATAGAACAAGGAACATAAAAGAATACACCATTTTTTTAAAATGAAAGACAATCACATAGTATTAATCTTCAATGTCTTCATAGTTTTCTTTCTCAATCTCTCATACACAGATACACTGTTTTCATAGAATTGGCTATCTTTGCTTCTCTCTCTCTCTCTCTCTCTCAATAATACATCATCTCCTCACTAAAATACTCAATAATGACACTTAATAATCCCTCTTAGGTCGTGGATGTACCTCCCAAGAGGTATGGGAGGTATGACAGGGCACCAGAGCCACTACAGTGTCTCTTCATAGCTCACTACTGTCACTGTCACTTCAATCTTCTGTTTAGTCTTCAGCAGCTGCTTCTTCCATTTGTCTTAGCTTTTTCGAACTTAGATTCATCCTTTCCAAAAGTTAGAAAAATTTTCCAAAGTCACACATACATTCTACAGAAGGTTTACAGAGGGTTACAGAAGATCATCAGAGAACAACAGATCCTCCTAACTCATACTAAAACCATTCCAAACTATCAAAAAATATTCAATAAGCTTTCAAAAGATTTCAATCTTCATCGATCATCAATCCATGCTTCATATAGAAGAAAATCAGTACAAAACAAAAGTTACATAGAAGGTATCAAAACCAATTAAAACCTTAAAAGAATCTATTAGAATATCACAGAGCCTCATATTTCTACGAAAAATTATCATGAACTTTCAAAACATAATCAATATCATCCAAAATAAAAAATCAACCATTTAGACCTAAAAAATAACAAAAATCAGTCAAAAATTCAATCTTTTTCCACTCTCAATATATCCCCATACTTAGAAAGGAAGCATCCTTACGACCTAAGGAAAAGAACAATGTAAGTTCAGTAAGAGCTCAATTTGATCTTCTTTAGTATCTTCAACAATCACTCCACCACGACTCCAACTTATCACCTGTATCTAGGAAATAATACTACTAAAGGAAAACTTTGTTATTCATTAACACATCTGATAAACAATAAAAATTCATAACAAATTTGAAAAGGATATAAGAGATTCTTTAGTTTTGCATCGTAGGCTTGCCATCTGCCATCACCATCAATAGTTGAAAAGAGAGCTCTCGAACAAATTATTCAACCAGCACGAACTCATCACATATAAATTAATACAACACAAACACAAACACAACCATCTGAATGGCACCTCCAAAAGATATCTCATTAAGAAGCATAGAAGATACATTCATGGGTATCAATGAAGATGATCCCTCTTGAAAGCTTGATGATTACGAAAGCGATCCAGGGATAAAGACTCATCTATAAAAGATTTTGGAGGATTCTGAAAGAATTGAAGGTAGCACATCCGTTCTAGCAAAACAAGGTATCTGCTAGGTAGACAAAGGGCATGAAAATATAGGACATCAAACTATTGGGAATCAATGTTCATATTGACATTCATACAAAGCTTTGGAATGGCCTTTTGATCGTTATGGAAATACCTATGCATATAGGCTAGGTACCAAGCAAAATGGGTTGTCAATCTCACTGAAGGAACTAGAGATTGTGAATAATGTTGAGAAAAACGGAGGTGATTTTGGTATGCTTGACTAGCAGTTGTCCAGTCCTTGGAATCAATGGGCAATTAATTTGTGGTCTCGTGAGAGAATCAGTTGAGCTCCATCCTCTTCTTCTTGGAATCTACTGATCAAATCCTTCGTATCCACTAACCAAATGAGGGGGTTGAGAAATAGAAGTGGCAGGAGATGGAAGAGGAATAAGTAAAAGAGGATGAAGAGATGGGTAGGCAAAATCATAAAATGAGGAATAAGCTAAAGAAGGAGTGGCTGAAAATTTAAGCGAATCAGTTAGGAAAGGTGTCAATTGATAAGTAGGAAAAGTAGAAGGTATATGGATAGATGGAGAAGGACATGGCAGAGAAGGGGAAAAGACTTGATCTTCAATGAAAGAACAATAGGTAAAGATTGGACTTTGAGGAAAACCCCGAGGTTGGAAAAGGAGAGAAAAGAGCTGTCGAGTTGGATCAATAAAGAGAAAAATAAGCATCATAGCGATGGGCCATTTGTTGATAATACAATAAGCTAGGAACAGAGGGACCTAAAATAGATTGTCGATGGTAGGCATCAAAGAAGGATGAATCAAATGGATGGTTCTTGGAAAGATAATCTAGGAGATCCACTCAGTTGGTTAGTGCTCTGCACATAAGTAGAAGCCGTATTCTGGCATTGGTTCAGGATTACAAAATCAATCATTGAATGCTATAAAGTGTCAAGGCAAGTAGCCACTTTAGAAGAATAGCACTAGAACATGTCATCTATCCTCAACTCCAAATGGTTGACATATAAGATAGCTTCTAAGACCACATCCCCCACATACCAAGCTAGATCTACATCATCTAAAATTAATAGATCACCTCGTAGATACATATAAGACAACAACATGGTATTTGTTGTCACAGAATCTTCAAAGACCATACGGACAACTTCTGTTAGTAAATAAAAAAACCAAGCTCCACTCCAATCATCCTCTGGAAGAGGAGATCCATTGTTGAGAGCTGAATATAGAAGGCCAACTTCTGGAGTTGATAGTGGACAAAAAAGGAATGGTCGGGAGGAACATACTCCTGAAATTGCTCAAATGTAGACCATAATAAATCCATCCTGGACTGCAGTCTTTTCACTTTATCTTGAAACAACGTACATAATGTGGCTTGTCTCTGGAGAACTGCCAAGTCCTGTTGAGATATAGAAGGAATAATGGGGACACTGGGACTTGGAGGAATGGACCGTGACTGCGCCAGTTGGTCCTTCAACTGTTTAATCTGGGAAGCTTGGGATTCCAATGTATTGTGAGCAGTCTGCAAAGCTGACAGTTTCGTATCCAAAAGACTCTTAAACTCTTGAGCTTCTTTGGATATTTTCTCTTTCTCTTCTGAAACTCTAGTGACCTCTGACTGAGCTTCTACTAACCGAGTTTTCAAAGAAGATATTTCTTCTCTCTGGGTCTCTGTCATTTGTGTCTGTTGCTCCATCTGCTTAAACAAATCGGCAAGAGTGTCTTTAGCAGAGGCTAACTCTGTGGTTGCCTTATGCATATGGTCTTTGGATTGCATCAATTCTTCATAGAAAAAAGCATATAACTGTTGAACACAAGCTATCACTGAGAGTTCAATAGAACTCTGGATGTCGTTACAAAGGGAAGGAATGGCATCCCCTGACACTAAGCTATTCAGCGAAGGAACTGATATTTCCAAAGAACCCTCTCGATGTGCCCTGAATAAGTTGTTGCATGTGAGGAAGGCAGGGAGGCCACTTCTAGAAGTGGCAGGAACTGACACTGAAGGAATGATTGGTGGAATTTTCTCTGCTACACGTTTCAAGCGCTTTTGCTGAATGACCAATGGAGGAGGGGAATCAATATCCTCTATGTCAATGGGATTTGAATCTTCTGAAGGTGGAGGAAGAGGGACTTGATCGGATAGAGAAGGAGGTAGCACATCCTTCTTAAGGCTTGAATATGTCAAGAAAGAATATAAATATGAACCATAGGTTACGTTGGTAACATTCTCTCTAGTCACTTTGACAAAATGTTGATCCATCTTCATAAGAAGGTAAATACTCCAATCAATGGCAATCCCTTTTAAAACCATCCTAGAAGCTGTGAAAAACTCCTTGGACAAATAGTGAGATGGTGTCTTGGCAGGCATATACCTATACTGGAGAAATTGATAGACTAGCGTCTAGAGAGGATCAGTGATCATTGAGAAAGACACTCCTGAAGTGTTAATCACCTTCTTGACATCGAGGACCTCTTTAGTCTGCTTTTGCAATAGCTTGAGAATCTCGTCATTTGAGAATAACTGTCTGGCTGTAACAAATGGTTCTTCTTTGTAGGGAAGAGACAAAGCCTTCCCTAACCCTCTAGGTATCAGGACCATGGAAATACCACGCACCAAACCCGATTTCTTACTGTATGACTTAAGAAACTCATCAGAAAGGGATGGATCGTCTAGAATCAGAGGGAGTGAAGCAGCTACAAAAGATGCAAGACCAGCTTTCGCAATAGGCTCAAAAGTCAGTAGAAAAAAATCACCCCTATTGATCAATGGGACATACTGAATAGGAGGAGGAGCTTGAGACGCCATTCAGATGGAATTTACACACACACCACAAACACAGACAATCACAGTGAATGCCTGCAAAATAACAAAATAGCCATAAAAAAGAAATGGATCAAAATAAGCACACAGGCGTAACTAACCAACTGACCACCCCAGACAACCCACATCCTAGAAAAAATTCAGCATGACCCCTACACATATGTGATCAAAAGCTTCATGCTATGCAACAAGAAGGCATCCAAAACCCTATATCAGGTAGAAAAGAAAACTACAGACCACACCCGTAATCGTATCACACAATCAAACCATAATACCTCAATAACCTAATCAGGACATAACTAGGACTGTGATGAACAATGTCAGCTTAAAGGACAGTATGTGCCCATCCCACGAAGCATATTTATTAAAAAGGAAAAAAAGTGCAGTGAGGGAAATGATTTTAGTAAAGGGTTCGTTTTAATAAATTATTAACAATGGTTGACATTTTATTAAGTTGTAAATCTTAATAAGAAAACGATGGTTCATTTTTAAATAGGTAGTTACAATTTATTAATGTGAAACAGTGCTTTTAACGAAGCCCGGACTTCAATCCCCAGACTCAGGTCTCTAAATGCATGTTCATTGATTAAAAATTTAATGTGTCTGAAGCACTCTTCTTTTTCAGTGCGTGCATTTTTGTGACGGTTAGTTTATTTTTATTTAAAATTAGAGTGCCTTTAAAGTGCATGTAGCGCATGCAAAGTGAACGGTGGGTTGATTTTAAGTTATTAGAAAAATGTGTGTTTAGCGTGAGCGCACATGAAAAAGTGGGTACATAAAGTTCATTATAACAATTAACTGTGGTTAAGGGATGTCAAAAAATAAATAAAGCACGAAAGATAGATACCTGGTAGGAGTGTATGCAAGAGATTGAGGGCGCAATGAGTAGTCCCAAATGCAAGGAATCCAACAAAAAAGCAAAAACCACTTACTGAAAAAAATAACACACATTATTATTTTTTTAAAAAATATCAGGGCAATGTTAGTGGGATCGCATTTGGTTTAGGTAATATTGATTAGTGTTTGGGTGATATTATTATTATTATTATTATTAATTATAATTTAAGTGTATTTTTATTTTTTATTTTTTATTTGTATATTTTATTTTTTAAATGTTTGATTTATTAGGGTATCAATAAAACCTAAATGAGAATGAAACCATCAGGCTTCAACAATGGATTTTTTTTTTGGGTAATTTGATAGTCTATTTTTGGAATTTAAAATGAATTTTTTATGAATTTAGATTAAAAGTTTATCATTTGGGTCCAAAAATAATAGAGTGATCATGTGCCAAGGCTTTTTCAGCTTATAAAGTATTCCAAAAGTAGTCAAATGAATTGATGGAAATTTTTGTGATTTTTTTGAATTTAATTCTGATTTTTAAGCATTTTTAATGAAAATTTCTCAAATTTTAGTGAATTTTAAAAAGAATTTTAAATATTGTTACTTTTTTTGCAATTAATTATCTATGTTATAATCAGTAAGATAAACCAAAAAATTACCCGATTTAGTAAGGAAAATTTCAGTAACTTTTTTGTTATTTAATTGAAATTTTGTGAAATTTTTAATGTTTTGAAGTGTTTTTTTGGCATTTCTAGGTATTTTTCACGGGTTTGTGGAAAATCAAAGGAGATACCTAGGCTTCGTGTGACCAGCTGCGTGTGCTCGGGGACGGCACGCACCATCGCACGGATAAGACCAAACGCACGTCCTCACGTGTTAACACCCCACGCGAACACTCGTTGGCAGCTCACGTACGCATAGGCACACCTCGAGGCCCACGCGAACACATGCACACACATGACCATCGGGCAGCAAGGGGGCCGGCGTGTGGAGGGTTTTTGTAGATTTTTGTTTTGTCCTGTAAGAAACGGGGGTGGCTGCGTTGTGGCTGTGGGTGGGGGTGGTGGGAAAGGGGGCTATTAGGGGGTAATTGAGAAGGGGTGGGAAAGGGGGCTTGGGTAAGGGTAACTGGGGTTAGGGGGGGTGGGTTAGGTTAGAGTAATTGGGGTAGGGGGTGGGTTAGGTTAGGTTAATTGGAGTTAGGGAGGGTGGGTTAGGTTAGGTTAACTAGGGTTATGGGATGGGTTAGGTTAGAGTAACAGGGGTAGGGGGTGGATTAGGTTAGGTTTGGGGGGAGAAATGGGGAGGAGGAGGAGTCGAAGGAGGTGGAGAATATGGGAGGAGGAGGAGGGAAGGGAGGCGGAGAAGATGGGACGGTGGAGGGGAAGGAGGCAGGCTGCGCGGGAGAGAGAAGGGGTGGAGAGGAGGGAGACGGAGATGGTGGGAGGAGGAGTGGAAGGAGGGAGGGTGGCAGAATGGGAGGAGGGGTTGAAGGAGGGAGGCGCACGAGAGGGAGAAGGAGGGGAGGCCGAAGCGCTGCGGAGGGAGGAGGAGGGGAAGGAGGGAGGCACGCGGGAGGGAGAAGGGGGGGAGGCCGAAGCGCTGAGGAGGGAGCTGCACAGGAGGGAGAAGGTGTGGAGGGCCGAAGCGCTGTGACACGTAGGAATGTCATTTTTTTGTTTTCTTTTTTTCTTTTTCATGTTTCTTCTCCTCTTTATTTGTTTGTTTTTTTTGCTTTGTGTTTTTCCTCTCTCTTTGTTTTTTTTAAAAAATAAAAAAAATTGGTTCTTTTTTGGTGTATTCTTTTTGTTTCATTTTTTCTTTTCTATTTTTTTAAATAAAAGGGTTGTTTTCGGATTTTTTTTTTTTTTTGGTTTGTGTTTTTTAAAATCTTTTTGGGTGTTTTATTTTGTCTTGGTTCTTTTTTCTTTTGGTTTTTTCTCTTTTTAAGTATTATTATTGTGGTGTTGTATGTGTGTGTGTGTGTGTGTGTGTTGTTTTTTTTTTTGTGTGTTTTGTTTTGTTTTTGTTTGTTTTTTGTTTGGTTGATTTTGTGTTTGTGTTTTGTTTTATTTTATTTATTATTATTGCTCGTTGTTTTTTTTTTTGGAAAGGCATTAAAAGGTGAACGCACTCCCGCGCGGGACGGGAGATTTTTTTTTTTTGCATTGGCGGGATCAAACGGGGCAGGGACGGCGACACGCGAGGTGCAGAGGCCACGGGGGCGTCCCGAGGCGCTTAAAACCAGAAACATACGTGTTCACGCGTGACACGAGAGATGCGGCCACACGTCAAGAGGAAGAAAAATGAATAAAACCCAAATCGTACACCGGATCGAAAGACCGTAAAAAGGAAAAATGTGTCGAAAGACGAGGGAAAGATGATAAAAAAATGCGACACAGGTGCCAGGGCGAAAGCAGGGTGTTCACATGGGAAAAAGATGAAAAACTACTCAAAAAATACATATGGGGATTAATATGGGAAAATTCGCTCACCGGAACGCAGGGCGGAAAGAAGGTAAAATGTGCAAAATAATGTGCTCGACAATCCTATCATGTCAACACATGGTTCTGATTGAGAGAGGACACGTTCACATGGAAAAAAACCCAAAAAAGAATTAAAAAATGAGCTTAAAGATGAATACGAAAAGAATCAAGTAGCGAAATGAAGAGCAATAAAAAGAGAAAATGTTTGTAGGAAGGGGATGCACAGGGCTATCACGTCAAAACTCACTTCCGGTGGAGTGAGAAGGGGTTCACATGCGAAAAACCCAAAAAACAAAACCGAAAATATATCGAAAAATTAATAACGAAAAATATAGTAGTCGAAGTAGGGTGGAGAAAAAAAGAAAAATGTGGGGAAAGGCTGGCGGGACACAACAGTGAAACGAATTTGAAATTTCAGTGAAAATAGGGGTCACATGGAAAAATGTTAAAAATATGTACGAAAATGGCCCGAAAACGCGCAAAAATTAATATCGAATGAACCGTGCATCGGAAGGACAGGGAGAAAAAAGGAAAAATGTAAGGGGGAAGATGGAGGATAGGGCTGTCACGTCACATTGTTGTGCGGAAGCAATAAAGGTGCATTCACATGGTAAACCGTCCAATTTACGAGAAATACTTCAAAAATTAATAACTCAAGAACCGTCGGACCGAACACGGGTTGGTAAAAAGAAAAAAATGGTCAGGTTGAAGGGATGAATATGAATGTAAGGGGGATGTGGGTTTTGGTGAACGTAGGAGGTGTTCACATAAAAAAACGTTACAACAAGGGATAAAGGGAAAAAAATAAGGAACGGCCTCAAGGATGGTTTGAACATGGACGAGTGGGTTGAACATGGATGAGTGGGTGGGGAAGGGACCCCATCACATTAAAAAAACATTACAACAAGGGATAAAGGGAAAAAAAGAAGGAACGGCCTCAAGGATGGGTTGAACATGGATGAGTGGGTTGAACATGGACGAGTGGGTGGGGAAGGGACCCCATCAGAGTAAAATTAGGTCATGGCATACATGCATGATTAAAGTAAGGCATATTCAGAGGGGTATGCATCATAGATGCGTAGGGACTTGTCCCCACACTTAAAACCTTAATGGACATGGTTAGATGTAGCAACACAACCTAGGACTCATCAACCGACTGGACTCTAGAGTCCCCATACTTAAAAAATAACGTACACTTGCAATCATAAGGATAGGGTTAGAAAGACTTAGCCCGTTTCGCATATGGTCGAAGGAATCATCACTGCTATAGAAGGATTGGAGTCAACTGCAGGAGGTACCATGGCTCACTCCAGCGTTCAGCCAACATGGCATGGACCATGCAGCAGCACCCACGGAGGTAGCTGGTTGATGAAGCCCATCGGGATAGGTGTCGTTGACGAAGAATAGTCACTCAACTCACGGACACTCAAATGGAATGAGAGAACAATCGCTCACCCTACGACGCACATCACTTAATGAATAAGCATGAAATCCCATAACTCACGACCAGTGTAGAATTGAACAAGGAAAAATTGAGTTCGAGGGAGTATGTAAGTGTGCGCAATTGATGGTGCATTCATGTGTTCCACCCATCTAGCATAGGTGCAAGGAGGAAGGCTAGGGAGCCTTGTAGTGCAGTGCACAGAACATAGTGGCGTGTCATGTGACGATGGTAAAGCCCCATCCCATGGGTGCATAGGGAAACAGAAATGTACCTGACGCCAATTGTCATAACGTCCCTCAAGCCTTACCTCTCAATAATTGATTGAAGAAACACTAGTTACACTCAGCCCACCCTCTGTCTCACTCTTTGTTGAAAGACCCAGGAGGGCAACCCATTCCTAAAACCCATTGATGTAATCCTCACTGTCACTTGTGCAGAGGTTGTATGCCTTGTGCGCATTTGATAGTGCAATTGTGTATCTCGCCCTGTGCTGGCATACAGTGCAAGAAGGAAGGCCAGGGAGCCTTATGGTGCAGTGTACAGGAACACATCGTGCATTGTGCATTGAGAGGCCCATCCCGTGCGTGCAACACTCAAGTCACATATCTCACCTCTCATTTGATTTGAAGGAAAAGATTGGTCACTCAGCCCACCCTCTGTCTCATGCTCTATTGAAAGATACAGAGGGCAACCCATACTCACGTCCCTATCCTGTTAGGATGAAAGCTCGCATCACTTAGGGGGTTGGTGATGAAGATCGTGTCGACTGTTGTTGTCAGTAGGATATTGAAGATGAGGCATATCCTGGGAGGCAGCTAACAAGTCTGATACTTCAATGATTTGTAAGAAAGGTCGTCTGTTAAGAAGAGCAGACAGACTGATATTGCAGAAACAACGCACCAAGGGAGGTGGCTTCAAATTACTTGCTGGAAAGGTTCTGCTGGTGAGTCAGCTATTCTAAACTGCGGGGTGTTACCACCTTTTCCACAGTCAGCTTCTTGCCCAAGGATGTTTCCACCTTTTCTTGGAACGAGGTCTGCTATGACAGGGAATTTCTTCCTTTTCTCCCATAACAGTTTGATTGTTTTGTTTTGTTTTGTTTTTTTTTATTTTTTTCTTCATCAATAAAGAGAGTGTAGAAATACCATGTGTTAGGACCAACCTCGCCACCGTTGTTGAATCAGACGAGAAGAGAACAAGGTAAGGTTGAGAGGTATCTGTGAGGGGCTAGCAAAATGAGACCACCTCATGAGGAAGATCATAAGGGATATCAAAAGCATAGGGAGAAGGATAGTGCAACGCCCAAAAGGGAGAGGGTAGGTCAACTGTGATTGTCAAGATCCCCAAGGAGGGAGGTACTTCTTCAGACGATAGCCATTGATCAGAAAAGGATCATCAGAGACATCAACGGTCTGCACCTGAACAAAGCCATTGGGATTGACAGCAAGTACCTTGTACGGGCCCATCCACTGTTGTTGAAGCTTGCCAAATCTTGAATCATAGGCTAGGACAAGATCACCTTCTTTGAACTCCTTGTGCTTGATGAAACTATCATGATAGGCCTTGCATCACGCTTGAGTGGTTTCCATACACTGTAGGGCCATCCGCTGAATCTCATCCAAACATTTCAAGTGTAGGAGGCGACGTTGCAGTGACTCATCATCTCCCAAGCATTCTTTAATTGCCACTCGCAAAGAGGGCAATTCTAGTTCAACAAGGAAGACTGCTTCTATACTATACACTAGCTGGAAAGGGGTCTGTCCTGTAGCTGCCTTATGGGAGGTTCTGTATGCCCAAAGAGCCTCAGTAAGTTGATCATCCCAATTGCGACGATGTGTGGCAATCGTTCTTGTTAGGATCGAGTAGAGGATGCAATTGGTGACTTCAACTTGGCTGTTGGCTCTGGGGTAGTAAGGAGTGGACTTGCGATGGCAGATCTTATACAGATCTATCAGCTCCTCCATGATTTTGTTAAGGAAATGAGTACCTCTATCACTTACCAGCTTGAGGGGATTGCCAAAACGGGTGATAATATTTTCGTACATGAATAGAGCTACGCTACTACCATCGTCCCGCTTCAGAGCTTTAGCTTCACACCACTTTGTGACATAATATGTACATACTAAGATGTATCTATTCTGCTTTCGTCTAGTGAGTGGATCAATGGGACCCACAAAATCAATCCCCCACTTCTCGAAGAATAGGCTGTAGTGGCATGGCACTTGTTTTGGTGGGTTTTTCCATTCACTGACAAGCATCACATCTCTTGCAGTAGTCATGTGCATCCTTGTGAAGGGTCGGCCACCAGTATCCTGCTAACAGAGCCTTCCTGGCTATTGCTTCTCCTACGAAGTGTCTACCACATGGTTCATCATGGCATGCTTTTAATACTATGCCAATTTCGTCCCCTATGATACATCTTCTCAGCACTTCATCTTTGCCTCTCTTGTACAATGCACCGCCTAGCAAATTGTAGGGGGCTGATTCTAACAGAAGCTTCTTCTTCTCACGGCTTGAGATGCCAGGAGGATACTGTTGAGTTGCCAAGAGGTTGGCTATGTCTGCATACCAGGGAGTAGCTGTTTCAACTAGAAACAAGGAAGCATGAGGAAGGTCTGGATCATCCTATTTCTCTTCTATAGTTTGAGGGATCCGTGATAGATGATCGGCTAGGACATGGGAACAACTAGGCTTAGTGACCACTTCAAAATCAAACTTTTGAAATAGGAGCAACCATCTCATCAGTCGCCCTTTGACATCTTCTTTGTTTATCAAGAAGGACAAGGCTTCATGATCCACGTAGAACTTGAAATTCGTTGACAATAGATAGTATCGAAACTTTTCTAGTGCAAACACCATTGCCAAGCACTCAAGCTTTGTCACTATGTAGTTCTGTTCCCTATCAGTGACCTTTCGACTTGCATAATATATTGGTTGATCTAATTTAGAGGGGCCCTTTTGACATAGGATGGCACCTAGCCCTTCGACTGATGCATCTATGTGCACGTGAAACTCCTTCGTCTAATTAGGAGGCTGCAAAATAGGTGCTTGTATAAGGCACTATTTTAGGGTATTAAAGGCTCCTTCGTAGTCATCAGTCTAAAGGACATCTACATCTTTCCTTAGGAGCTTGTGCAGAGGGGCTGCCTTGGTTGCAAAATGTGCAATAAATCTTTTGTAGCAGCCCACACGGCTAAGAAATTCTCTCAATTGCTTGAGGTTTGTTGGTGCTATCAAGATGGCAATCTTCTCAATCTTCACCGAGTCTGTTGCAATCCCTTGTGCAGAGACAATATGGCCCAAAAGAACTCCTGATGAAATGCCAAAGACACATTTGTCAGGGTTGAGAGAAATCTCATACTCTCGACATCTATCAAAACATTGCTCTAGGTGTCCCCAATGCTCTCGTATTAAGCTATAGACACGGAAATCATCAAGATACACCTCAATGAAATCATGCAAGTGATTCTAAAAGGCAGCCATCATTACTTGTTGGAAGGTGGCATGAGCATTACAGAGCCAAAATGGCATCACTCTATAGGCATAAGTCCCCCATTCTGTGGTGAAGGTTGTTTTGGATTGGTCCTCTTCTGCGATTTGGACTTGGTTATATCCGCTGAATCCATCCAAGAGGGAATACAGCTCATGGCCTGCTACTGTGTCCAATAGTTGGTCTGTAAAAGGGATAGGGAAATGATCCTTCTGTAAAAGGGATAGTTGATCTGTAAAAGGGATAGGGAATACTGTTCATGGCCTGCCAATGTGTCCAATAGTTGGTCTGTAAAAGGGATAGGGAAATGATCCTTCTTTGTCTTTGAGTTCAGCTTTTGAAAGTCTACACATATTCGAAGTTTCCCATTTTTCTTGGGTACAACCACAATGAGCGAAACCCATTCACTGTTAGCCACGAGATAAATGAACTCGGCTTCAAGAATTTCAATAATTCAGCCTTCACTAGAGCAGAATAATTAGGATTCATATGCCTTATTCTGAACTCCTTCTGAACAGATGACTTATTTGTCCGTTGAGAATACTGGAAGGGTATCAGAGCTTTGTTTGCTTCTGTGTGAGTGGTGATTTCTTCTGGACTTAGGGATTCATCTTCAGAGGATGCATTTAGGAATGTCACATAGCACGAACCTTCTAGAAGCCGTGACTCTAATGGCTCTGGCTTCTGTTGACAAGGGGCATCATCATCATCTTTTCTCCCAAATGAATGGTCAGGACGACAGGAGCCACTAGTGAACTTAATTTTTATGCCTTTAATCCATTGCTTATGCAGATTCTGCATACTTTGTGGTCCATTGGTTAACCCAAATGGAACAATGGTCATTCCCTCCAAGACCTCGAGATCTTCAGTCTCTAAGGTCTCTGTAGGGCCATCAACAAGATCGTCCGCTATTAGAGGATCTTCTTCAACTGCACTTCCATAACCTGCTTCTTTTTCTTCCTCATCATTTTCATCCTCTTCCTCTGGAGGCTCTGTCTCTACTTTTGTAGAAGCTCTGTAGGAGAAGAACAGGTCCTCTATCTTTGTTTCTACTTTTGCTTTCTGCCTCTGTCTCTCTGATTCTGACTCTACTTCTATCTTTGCAACTACCATGCAACAGGGAGAACAATACATCCATGCTTCTATCTCGCTGTCAGAGGTGATTTT
Organism: Lygodium microphyllum; assembly: GCF_053477565.2. NCBI lineage: Eukaryota > Viridiplantae > Streptophyta > Polypodiopsida > Schizaeales > Lygodiaceae > Lygodium > Lygodium microphyllum. The sequence continues at coordinate 21,732,273 of NC_141148.1, read as the reverse complement.
AGAAGTCAATTCGGGTTGAGGCAGGAGGTATTCTCCCATGGACAAAGACTTTGCTTCCTTCGGTAGTTGGCTTATAGTGCCCATTGTTAGGGAATGTGCCTCTGTTTTCTTGGGAAATATTTGTTTAACAGCCTCTTTGTCTCCTGATATACCATCTGTTACTTCATTGGAGGAGTCTGTTATGACTTTGATGGGTGTGGATCCATTACCTTCTTGTGATCCATACAATGTCAATACCACTTTGTTAGATCCTTTGCCTAGGGTTAGGGTTCCTTTAAACCAGTCCATCCTGGCTATTGCTTCAAAAAGCCAAGGTCTTCCCAACAACAGAGGATATGAGGTCCCATAAGAATTTGGTTTGACCACTAGATAGGTCAGCCAATAATCTTTGCGTGCAAGGGTTGTTTTTACGTATGGGAGAATGCCCAATGGTTTAATTATGCTTTGGTCTACTAATCTGATAAGCCACTGTGTAGGTTGAATTCCTTGCAATCCTAAGTCCTTCATTGTCACATTCGTCATTATGTTTATTGATGAGTCTCCATCAATCAATGCATCTGAAATAAAGTATCATTCTATTCATGCACTAATCTCTGGGGTTCCAGGATCTAGGAAGGCGTTAGCCACATCTACTTCCTTTACAAGCACCGGGGCCTTATTGGTCTTGGTCCTGTTGAATGAGAAATCCTTAGTCCACGTCTTCTTGTGAAGATGCTTTTGAATTTCTTTCGGCAGCTGGGAGACAATATCAGTAACTGTCGGAATGTTACGTTTGGTTTAAAAGTGTCTAGGTCTTTTACCAAGTCATATTCTTTGATAGGATCCACAGGCTTTTCCAGCTTGCTGGGGAATGGGGCTACATCCATTTTCATTTTTCCTTTTTCTTCTAGCAATGGCAGCATCGACACTTCTTCTGTTTTTGGAGGTACTTCTGTATCGTCTATCTCCTAGACTTCTGGTCCTGTTTTTGGGACTGTCTCTATGACTCTCTGTGGCACTGTAGTGCTCTGTACTACACTGTTCTGTCCCTCTGTTGGCAAGTTGAACTTCACAGTCTTGGCAAGAGAGTTGTTCTCTTTCTGGACAGCTGGTTCCTTCTTCTTGGCGTGCGTGATAGCGGCAACTTCCAACTCTACTAAATTGGAGGCATGCTCTTGTACCTTCTGTTGGCTATCAGTGGCATTGGCCTTGACAGGGGTTGGACTTGGACAGTCCTTTGCAATGTGGCCTTCTCCTTTGTATGAGCTGCATAAGGGCTTGTAATCCACAGATCTTCTAGGGTTTGGACAATTCGGGGAGATATGACTATTTTCTCCATACCTATAACATTCCACCTCTGATCTCTGACCACCGCCAGACTGTCGTCCTCTGTAACTTTGAGAGGGAAACCTCCTTGGACCAAAATTAGGACCAAACTCCCTAGGCTTTGGTCCAATGTCCTGTGTTGTCATTTTGGATTCTAGCAAGTTGAATCTTGCATTTTCATCTTTCTGTCTTCGTTCATGCATCTCTTTCAGAGAGCAAATATCCTCTATATGGTTCTTCCGCAAACAATAAGAACAAAAGGCTCCAAGAATGGTTGGTTTTTGGGTACATTCAGTGGCTAAATATCCTAGTTGATGACACTTTCCACACCATGTATTAGAACACATCACATCTCTCCCAGCTCTCGTAGGAGTGGATATATTGGCGGTATTCACCTTCAACGTTTGTAGCTACTCTGTAATCACATCCATAAACTCTTTCTTGATACTTGCAACTGAGTTGGATAAGTAGTCCTTCAGATTTTCACCTCTCTTGAAGTACTTGTAGTAGGGTTTTGGGAAGCTTCTGTAATTACCGCATACACTGGTTGGGTTGATCCAGAGGGTCCTCTATTCTTGTTCTGATTCAGAGCTCCTATTGAGACTTGGGATTGTTGATTCCAGTTGGTAGGGTTCCACTGTTGTTGAGTCGCCATTGGAGGAATTGTTTGAGGCCACTATTGTTGTGGTTGAACCATCATTTGAGGCACTGTTGTCTGTGGCGACCATAGTGGATTAGGTGCATTATACTGCGGCACTGTTTGCATCTGGGGATAGGAATAGGGAACTGTCCCTAGAATTGCATTTGGTGGGTATACCATTCCTGGCATGGGAGGAGGTAAGACTCCTCTTCCTGGAGTCATTGACAACCTTGCTTCAACTTCGTCATACAATCTTGCACCTTCCACTGCAACTTGCAGATTGACTAGTCTTCTCAATTCCACGAACTTGCGATCTTCTGGTTGTAGGCCTCTAAGGAGCACTCCTTTCTGAATGCCTTCGTCCAAATGATGGTTAGTCCATCTCTTCAGGATGCATTCCATTTGCAAGACATAAGCTTCGACTCTTTCTCCAAAGGATTGACTTAGGTTCATGAACTCCTCTCGCATCCGCTCTTCAAAACCTTCACGCTTGAATTTAGTGAGGAAGGCCAACTTCAAGTTGTCCCATGTGCCAAAAGTTCCTAGTGCTTGTCTCTCATACTGCTGAAATGCCGCACCTTTGAAAATAACAGGGAATATCGCTAACCAATGCTCAGGGGTTCTGGCATTGTTAGCCACACATGCTACCATAAATTCTTCTACATAAAGATCAGGGTCTTCATTGTACTCTCCCTTAAAAATTGGCAATGGGACTACATTTGCTAGCCTGTCATCGATATTTCCACGACGAATCTGATTAGGAAGGGGACCTTGAGTCGCCATGGGGACTTCTGTAAAGAGTGCTTTTAGGGTATCAAAGGAGGCTTCTGCTGCGACCTCGTTCTCAGCCTTGATTCTTGCCTTCTCTTTTCTCACGTACCTCTAGACAGGGGCTGTTGTAATTCCATAGGGTTGTATTAAAATCGATTGATGGATGATTAATTAGCAAATCTGTGTGTACTACCACTATCTACAAGGGTAAATAAAAGCTTTCCATTAATGCTTCCTTGAATGTGCACGGTGCCAGGACTTTTAAAGCTAGTCCATGCATCCATGGAGGTGGAGCAAAGGGAAGTGGTTGCCGCGAGGGGGGGTGGGGGGGATAGTAAAGGTGATCAAACCAAGATCGTGAGGTGGGAAACCACCTTGGTCAAAGGAAATCCCATCCTCTAGGTCATAGAATTGTTCTTGGTCCAAGTCCTCTACATAATCCTCATTTTCAGCATGTGTAAAGCTATTTGCAGCATGTGAGGCATGTAATTCCTCCTCATCATTGTGCCAATCCTTCATTACATACATGCTGTGGACTTTGACCTTTGTTGTCTTGCAGGGGCATTTTGAGGCATGGTGTGCCATGTACTTAACACCACACTTAAAACATAAGCCTTTTTTTTCCCAATCCTTCACAACAACTAGAGAAATGAATTTTTGGCCACTTGGACCACTCAAGGCCGATGTAATTTGAGGCCAGTTTTTAGCATATTTACCCTCACCATTAGAGCTAAGTGTTATCCCAAAAGTGTACTATTTTTACCATGGGGGGGGGGGGTAAGTAGGGATTTTGGGATTGCTACTAAACATGGGGTTGCCTCTAAATAGACAAGAAAGCTGCCACTAATTGTAGTGTTCCTTGCTGTACCTATACCTCTATTGCCTAAGTAACTAGGGTTTCCAAATTTGAATAGGAAGCTAGATTGGGAAAAGGAAAAGGACAAAGGACTAAAGCTTGATGATCTGATACCAACTTTAAAGAAGAGAGGCTAAGAGGAGGGAGAGAATGAATAGAAGAGAAAGAAAGAGAGGAGGAAGAAGAGAGAGAAAGACTAAGAGAGGAGAGAGAAAAATAGAAAAGGAGAGAGAGGAAGGGAGGAAGCCATGGAAGTTGAAGGGGAAGGTCAAGAGTTAGTTTCTTGATTATACGTAGATGCCCTAAACTAGGTTTCATATACCTTTTATACCCTAGTTAGTGTGATTGGGTATCTAACCCCTAGTTTCCATGTGTCTCACTCATTACATCACTTGTTGTAAGGGAGAACCTTCCTATATGGGAGGCCAAACATACTTAAGTTGTGGTCAAGCACATTAGGTAATCTATATACACTCTAGGTGAAAAGTATTTGAGGCATCCCTAGGAATGCATCACGCCTCATTTCCATTTGGCTATTGGAGGCATGAATGTAATTAGCATATTTTTTCATAGACTAATGTAATCACAATCAATTTTATAATTTCTAACAATTATTCATTTCCATACAAGAACCAACTAAAATTTATTAAATTTTCAATAAATTGAAACTTTTTAATAGGAATCTTTCTACAATTTTTACTTTATCACTAAGAATCCAATTAAAAAATAAATTTTAATATTGTGCACGTGAACAAGCTTTGACATACGGTGTGCATGAACACACCTTGATATTTTGTTTTCATACGTAAGAGTGCACTATAACATTCCATGCGCAGCGTGAATGCACTATAATAGGATAATAAGAGATCTAAATATTTCTTTTTGAAAAAGAAATATGAAATGAATAACTTTATGTAATTTTTTGCTAGATATGAAAGTAAAAATACCACATATGAAAACATAATTTTTATAAACATGATTTTCAAACTATAACAATAAGGTATTTGTTTATTTTGTTGACTATTCAATGTCTTAACTAAACAAAACCTCTTGGAAGTTTAATAGAAAATTTCAGAGTGTTTTGGTATTTTTGTGCAAAGATATAAACTTTTTAACTTTTTAAAAATAATTCTAAGAATTTTGACTATTTTTTTAATCATATGTATTTTTAGTTTCTAAATTACTTATAATATTTTTAAGACTTTTTTATTGACTATAATTTTAGGGTAATTTTACATATTTTTAACTTCAAACATATTAATATCTAAAAATTATGTCTTTATTTTAACTTTATTTTTAACTTAACAAGTTATAGAATTTTAAAGGAAGTAAAATACAGTTTGATTTTAATTTAAGAGAATTTGTACAAATAAACTTTAAATAATATAAATTATTTATAAAATAAAATAAAATATTCTTAGTGTCATGACTAGTCGATAGTCCTGCCACATTGATATGCTTACGTGGAGCCATAATGGATGGGAAAAAGTGATAGAAAATCAGGGAGAGGGGTAGGGTTGGCATGTAGGCAATGGGTAGGGCTGCCATTGACTTACGAAGCATTAGAAAATTTATCATGAATTTAGATGAAATTTGTGATAATACTAATGCCTTACAAAGCATTAACTTTTTTTATTAAACGCATCCTAAAATTAGAAATAATTTGTAATACTTTAAAAGGATGAATCATAATTTATAAAAATTATTAATAAATTAAAATAACTCTTAAAGATTAGTATTAATTAGAAAAAATGATTAAAAATAATCATAATTTAAATAAATCTCAAAATAATAAATTTAATTGAAAAAATCATAATTAAGTAATGAAAATTTATCTTAGGCTAATTAAATAAAGTTAAATAGAATTTGAATACTTATAAGAGTGCAAGAACTCTTAGACAAGTGGCCAAATGTGAAAATAGGCTGACTTTTGAGTACTCGATTTAAGAAAATTGGGTATGATACAGAGGGAGGGAGGGAGCTCAAGGGTATCTCACATAGAATGTCTTTAGAGAGAAATCTCACAGAGAATGAGAGTGGTCCTACATCTACAATATCCTATGAACACACACACGCACGCACGCATGCACACATGCACACACACAGTTTTTGGGCTAGTGCTCTCAAGCTACAAGCTGAAACTTGTACCTATGAACTCGTTTCTCTATTTCATTAAATGGAAAAAAACCCTTTTTGACAAGTCTCTTATGATTCTCTTTGAAATTATAAGTAATTTCAAATGCTTATGTTTCGTAAGCTTTTCTAAGGAAATAAATACATTAGACAATTTGTCTTCATGTTTTCAAGTGAAAATGTATAGGGAAGCCATATAAGGTAGGATTATAGACCCACCAAATGATTCAATTTTCATTTTTAAATCCATTTCTACTCTAGTTTCCAATTGGAAAATCTTCATAAATTTAACAAGAAGTTTGGTCAGCTATGCCAATAGCATTAAGGGCACATATGTAGATGTATCATGTTTATTTAGCTTCATTCAGCCAAAATTTGTGGCAATTATTTGAGTTAGAGCCAATGATCAATATATCTCAATGTGTCTCTCTGATCTATGTATAATTATATTAGGACATCACAACTTATTAAGCTTTGGATGGCTTACTCTTGGTGCTATTTGAGGCTTGTATGATAGATGCCTATGATCTCATCCTATGACCTCCAAAATCTTCACATAGTGATACATATCCTAAGGATATTCTAACTCTTGAGACATATGAAATCTAATAATGTGTAGTTGTGGATCATGTTGGTGAAATTGGTACTTGGAATTGGTTTTTGAGGTTCCTTACCAAGTTTCTTAATAGTTAGTAAAACTTTGGTGCTTGGATTATTCAATAATATTCCTTCTTTCTTCAAGCTCAATACTATACTCTTATCTCAAGACCATGTACTGGGGTCTCTATTTGACAATAATATTGCAAAGAGGTTGGATGCCAATATAAATGCCATTAATCATGGAAAATTTTTACCAATTTCACAAGAATATTTGTGTATGATGGTAAAATTTTCTAGTTTTTAAAGGAATACTAATTCAATAGTAAGATTATTGCCTAATTCATTCAAGATTTGTCAAAAAAGAAGAAGGAAACTTTAGAGAGCACGCTTCGATATCTTAGCTATAGGTTTCCTAGTTAAATGTTAGCCTTTCTTCCCTCATCTCAAAGGTTATAAAAAATAAAGAGCTTAATATTTTAATATTCATATTTTAGATGAGTTGGATAATGCATACAAATGTGGATAAGTTTATGAAAAAATTCAAGAAGTATTTGGAGCTTACGTCTAGCCATGTTAATGATGATTAATTACCTTATTTGATAGACCATTTTATATTGAATTAATAATCAATATATTAGAGAACTTAGAAATCTCCCAAGTTCCACTTTCAAAGTAGAAGTAAAGATTTGACCGTGTTGCTAAATCATAATCTCTTAGTTGAAAGTGGTACTTGGGAGGATCCCCTAAATTATATCTAGGAAAAGTTTCACCTTTAAGTAAGGGGATAAGATTTGGCCACGACTATATAGTATCTAGGAAAATTTTCACCTTCAAGTAAGGAGACACGATTTGTGTAACGTGTCCACTAGAACCATTCAGGACACGTCTTAGCAGTCCATCGGAAAGGATGTCTAGAAAACTCCACCCGGCACTCCCATGGAATGTTACAGGTTTTGCAATCTAGGTCTTCCCGAGTCTGCCACGTAGCGGAAGTATCCTGGCCGTTCCCACTTAGGATCGACCTGAATTTGGGTTTCCCTGTTTGGTCATTAGCTAGCAACAACTAGCGTCAGACCCGAGCGAACTACTTTACGCAGAAGCGCCCGGTCCGAAGTGGATTCATGCTGCACTTGGTTCAAGGAGAATGGGAAACGAGAGGGAAGCAAGGCTCGACCTCTCTGCCACAAGGCATAGTCCCATTCCGTTCCCCTAAAACAGCGTGAGTCGGGTAATAGTTAACTCTAAGTCATCGTTCTCGTCACTTGTTTCGGTGATGACGATCCTCCTCTGTTCGTTGAAGACTTTGAGAAAAGTTCCCGGCTAACCGGGACCACCCATCCATAGGACGGACCCATGGTCCATCCTCCGCACTTTCCTCGGTTTGTTTTAGTTATGTAATTACCTACCACATTAGTTTGACATATACAAACAGCTTCCTTGATTAACCCTGTTATGCACTGGTTCCTTCACATAATCTTATCACAGGACATAAAGAAAACAATGCCAAACAACTCCTTTATTATCATTATATCCTTTTATCTTTGAAATACAAGGAGTTCCCGCCCGTAGGCGCTTTCATAATCCGCCCGAAGGCTATCCAGTAATCCTTCCTGTGATTACTATCCCAAGTTTCCGCCCGTAGACTAGTATGCGGGCCTCGAGATCCAATCCCGAGTCACGTTAGTCTCTTGTGCAGGGCCCGGAAGGCGAGGGATTTACAGCCAGAGCCCCCCCTGGCACCCAAGCGTCCTCCTGCTCCAAGCAGAACTCAACGGAGAGACCTCTCACGGCGGGTTCGGTCCACGTTCCCGGCGCGGTTCACAACCCCCTTGGTTAGGGTTAGGCAGGCAGTCGGGGGTAACTGAAGCTGCCACTCCCTTCAGGTCAGGCCTTCAACCTGAAGTATTTAGATATATTCTCATCTTTTAGTTCATTGAGCAAACAATGCAAACAGTCCTTTCTAAACTGTTACAAACACAATCAATTTCAATGGTCGTTTAGCTGCAAACTGTTAAGGAGTGACTCCTTTCCTTCGAATGCAACCCGCATTCGATCCGGAATCAATAGCAACTTGGCAAGATTCCTATCATTCTTGGGTTAGGCTCATACCCTACCAATACTTTAGGTTTTGTTGTGGCAGGATCCAGCGACCATGTCGCTTTAGTTTATTGACGGGTCATTCGCAAATACCTAACTTCCTTTTTCCTTGGCAATTATTCCCCAAGAAAAGTGAGTAACAGGATGATTACTCATCCTCTTGTAAATTAACTTGCCAACCTCATTTCGAGAGATGACAACTCTCTTGTGGACAAGTCTCAAGTCTATACAATGTCGCAGCTTTTTGCACATGTATTGCATCTAATTCCACGGAATCATTCCATTGCTTAGTGTTTCCGTTCACGGAATTTACCCCAACCGAGTAACAGGATTTTAGGGTATCCCCCAACCCATTCCTAATTAGGTTGGCCCTGGTTCTAGAATATGCAACTCTGTCGGAGTTCCATCATTAAGACGAATGATCCTTAGGATGAACATCCAATTGCTTCGACATTTTTGTGAAGATGTGCAAGATCTTTAGGTTCACGATTTTTGTCTAAAACTAGGTCGAATTATTATTGCACTAAACCCTAGTCAACACTTAGGATTCCTATCATATCGACTCAGTCATGACTATACGAATCCTTGTGGTTTAGATTACTTAGTCAATTCAATTATGCTTGTCTTACGGCAAGGATAATCCTTCTCAATGGTAATAATCTAAATCTAACGAGTAACAATACTTACAACTACACCAACACGCGTAATCATGCGATTTATTGCCTTTACGCATCACATGATCCATGATAACTTTATCTTTCCTTGGTGCATGATAATCTGGCTACTAACTTTTCCTAGGACCTACTAGGTCTTACATCAATAGTCGTACCTACAACCTTGTTGTTTACCTTTTGGCATCTTATGCTTTTACACCTAATTACGGCTTTTTAATGATTGATCCTTTTTCTCATGACGACACGCAATTTATAACATTCTCCTAGCTACGAAGTAGTTACTGAAGCTCATGCAAAACTAGTGTTAATTTTATTCCATCTTACAAGCTATTTTTCAAGTCCATACGTACACTTTAGTACCCTATTAAATTCTTTCCGAATGAATGATACCTTATGGTGCTAACCTTTTCCTATGAAGTCATTACGAGAAGCATGTTACCTAAAGTGCAGTATACGCTTGTTTCTACCATGTCTAGGACGAAGATAATGCACTTATAAATTCCATTTCATTGCCTAAGTTTAGACCCATTACTTTGATGATGTACCAAAAATACATGCAACTAGCCTTCTATTCGTTCACATTCACGACATATTTCAATCTTACATAACGCTCGAGAGATGTCCTATCACATGTATTCCTTTCCAATTTCCATATGCTTTTAATTTAAACGTAAACATGAAATTTCCTTTCTAAGCGTGCCTAATCATTTCCTTATGCGGAATTTACACGGAAGAACCTGGACTTGTGGAGTCGGAGAGATGTCCACTTGTACATTCGGAGATGAGCCTCCCGCGGTCGCCTCTTGGGATCTCTTCGGGGCCATCGTAGTCGTAAATTCGACTTCCGATCTGCCTTTGTGCTTGTATGCGGTTGGGTTCCTCTTCGGGATGGTGCTTGCGACGAAAGCTTAGGAGTCCTCAAGAACTCGAATCGGCACGGAATTCGGACGGCTTGCGGCTTAAATCTTCTTGCGGGAATCACTCGATGGATCTTGCGGTGGTCTTTAAGGCTCCACCGTCTCCTCCTAGAAGTCCCGGGGAGGGATATGAAGGCTTTTCTTGGAAATGGGGGAAAAGGGGCCTCTTGGGCAAGTGGGGGGAAAAGGGGGTTATGGAGGCCCCCTTTGGAAGCTTCTAAAGAAGCTTCCAAAGAAGCTTCAGAGCTTCTCAGCTCCACGTGGGCAAAAAGGGGGGTCGTGGACGACGTGGCGGATAGAATGGTGGCAGCGTCAGCGGCTTGGCGGCCTGGGCGACAGTAGCGGCGGACTGGGGAAGGTGCTGGTGGCTCTTGCACGGCGGCTCCTGACAATGGCGGCGCTTCCTCCCTTCACGACGGCAGCAAGGCGACTCCACGTTCCACCTCCCCATCCTCTTCCTTCCCTCTCTCTCTCAGCCTTCCCTTCACACGGCCTCTCCTCCTCACAGAGTCTCCTCTCCTCCTCACAGAGTCTCCTCTCCTCCTCTTCCTAAGCACACCCCTTTGATGGGGGGTGTTTTTATAGGCTTTTGGGGGTGGGGAAGGGGGTCTCCACTCACGTGGAGATCTTCCCCATGCAACACTCTCTTTGCCATCCCTCCCCCCACACTCCCTTTCCTCCAGCCATGCATCGGCTGGGGGAAGGGATAAATATAAAAAAATTTGCATTAATTTAATTAAATTGCCCCTCCCAAGAGGGTGTTTTTGCGGTTCTTGCGGTTTTTTGATCTCCCGGTCTTGATTTGCCATAGCGGAGGACCCTATTTCACGCGCGTGGCTCACACATTATGCGGTCAATAATTTCAATGCAAGAGATACCCTTTGTGCAGGGTTTACACGACGTGCGCAAGGTTAATATTTACGGTACGATCACGTGGAAATATTACATTCTCTCCCCCTTAAAAGAATCGAGATGTCCTCATCTCGAGATAAACTGGGGATATTGAAGATTGAGAGAGCTTTCATCCATCCAAGTATCATCCTCTTCGGGGTAATCTTTCCACTGGACGAGGCATTCTCTCAAGGTTCTAGATCTCAACTGTCTCTCCCTGACATCTAAAATCTTTTCCGGCCTTAGTTCAAGGATTCCTTGACTAGGCATTACAATTTGTTGGTCATCAAGTACATGATTAGGGCTAGGTGCATACTTCATTCTTCAATAGATTGTTATGGAATACTTTATGATCCTTTAGGTTTTTAGGGAGTTGCAGTTTATAAACATTAGGTCTTAAGCACTTGAGGATCTTGTATGGTCCACAATACCTTGGACTTAGCTTCCTGCAATCTCCTAAGGATAGAGAACTCTTCTTTGGGCATACATGAATGAAGACCATGTCTCCTTCCTCAAATATTCTATCTTGACACTTCAATTCCGTGTATGCCTTCTGTCTATCCTTCGCAGCTTTGATGTCCCGATAGAGTGAAATCATAAGCTTCGCACAATATCTTCTATTTAAATAACTGGCTTGCTCGTATACATGCTCTCATTCTATAGTAGACATGTCCATTATTGACAGAGAATTCACGATACTTAGCCTCTAGCTTTTGATCCTGGTCCTTGATAGAGACTTCCCTTAGCATCCTTTGATAGGCTAGATCATGGCATCCTTTCTCTCTAGCTAGCTCAAGTATTAGGTCGTTTGGCATGGACACCTCTGTAGCTAGAGATCTAGCTATTGATAGATTTTGCAAGATTAGTGAATTAAGGAATGCCTTGCGACTGAGTGCATCAACAACTACATTCTCTTTCCCTGGTCGATACTTGATTTCAAAGTCATATTCCTCCAATACTTCAATCCATCGACGTTGCCTCATGTTGAGCTCGTTTTGGGTAAAAATCCATTTGAGGCTCTTATGATCGGTTACTAGAGTGAACTTATTTCCCAATAGATAGTGTCTCCAAAGCTTTAGAGCATGTATGACAGCTAATAACTCCAGATCATGAGTGGCATAATTCCTTTCGTGACTCTTCAATTTCCTTGAAGAATATGCTGATGATTAGCACATATCTTAAGGCAAGCATGCTAGTATCAGTTACTACCTCTACTCCTTACTGTGGTCTAGAAGTCTTTGGATCGGTGCTGATACCAAACTTTGCTTCAACCTATCGAAGCTAGTTTGTTCGGCAGTTAACCATGCAATGTTTGCTTCTTCAGTAAGTCTTTCAAAGGTGCTGCAATCAAGGCATAGTTTTTGATAAAGATCCTATACCATCCTGTTAAGCCAAGAAACTACGTATCTCTTTGACAGATACTGGTATTGGCCATTCAAGCACATCTCTGACTTTGGCTGGATCCACTGATATTCCTTTTGATGATACTATGAGTCTTAGATATTCAATCTGACGTTTGAAGAATGCACACTTCTTCATTTTTGCATACAGCTTATGAGACCTCATTGTCTCCAACACAATCCATAGTTGGGCCTCATGATCTTCTTCCTGTTTAGAATAGACTAAAATGTCATCGAAGAAGACAAGCACGAAATCATCAAAATATGGTCTAAAAAATATCCTGCATTAATCTATTGAAAGTGGCAGGTGCATTTGTAAGTCCGAATGACATAACCAAGAATTCAAAGTGCCCATATCTTGTATTGAAGGCCGTTTTTGGAATATCCTCATCCTTGATCCTGATTTGATAGTAACTTAACCTGAGATCAATTTTGGAAAAGATCTTTGCACCTTGAAGGCGATCAAAAAGCTCATCTATTCTAGGAATATGATATTTGTTCTTGACTGTTGACTGATTCAACCCACGGTAATTAATACATAGTCGAAGTGTTCCATCTTCTTTTTCTGGAATAGGACTGGAGCTCCCCATGGTGAATTGCTAGGCCGGATGTAGCCTTGGTTTAACAGTTGCTTGAGTTGCTCCTTCAACTCAATAGCCTCTGGAATGGACATTCTATAAGGTCTCTTTGCAATTGGCGCAGCTCCGGGTATTAGCCTTATCTCATGATCAACTTCTCTTGGAAGCGGGAGTTCTGTTAACTCTTCAGAAACTACGTCCACGTATTCCTTCAGCCAAGTGACCAATTCACTTTACTTCTTTATCAATATTCATAGTCAGGACAATCGGAAAAAAGTTTTGTTCCATTCATATCAGCATAGCCCTTTCGAGGTACAACTATTTCTTGGGGCGATGGAACAAGTTAATACATTAATTCGAAGAGAATAAGATATTATTGCATTCAGCTACAGGAACTGAGTAGTAGTACGGATTGGGGTCATTGATCTTCAGGAATTGGTAGTTCATTGGAAGATTAGGGTATCTCTTCCTTCGATATCCATTCTTCTCACGACGCCCCAAAACCTTGATTCAGTCGGCAGGAATTCTTTGAATCACTTCCCCGTACACATACTTATTCTGGTTAACCCTTCGACCTCCAACCTGTAGGGTCGCGTTTGCGTGAGCCTCAATAAAGACGAACAGCTTTACGATCTTCAAATCCTCCATCCACTTGATTCTCTTCAAGTTAATCTGAAGGTACGCAGGTTGGTAGGCAGTTATGTAATAGATCCCTATGACACCCATCCATCTCCATTCCACGTACACAGGTGATGGATTGTAAATACGGTCTAAGATGTTCATCATCTCAACCCTTTGTCGATAATTTGTGGAATGCATCGCGGTCATAAACATGACTCGGAACACTAAGAACCTGTTCCATGCTTCATAATTCTGCAAGACAGTATTCAAAGTAAGGAAATGTTTGGGACACAACATTTGCTTTACTTCCTCTTATTAAAATTTCCTAAAAACAAGTCCTTTGTTGGTTCGCTCTGATACCAACTGTAACGTGTCCACTAGAACCATTCAGGACACGTCTTAGCAGTCCATCGGAAAGGATGTCTAGAAAACTCCACCCGGCACTCCCATGGAATGTTACGGGTTTTGCAATCTAGGTCTTCCCGAGTCTGCCACGTAGCGGAAGTATCCTGGCCGTTCCCACTTAGGATCGACCTGAATTTGGGTTTCCCTGTTTGGTCATTAGCTAGCAACAACTAGCGTCAGACCCGAGCGAACTACTTTACGCAGAAGCGCCCGGTCCGAAGCGGATTCATGCTGCACTTGGTTCAAGGAGAATGGGAAACGAGAGGGAAGCAAGGCTCGACCTCTCTGCCACAAGGCATAGTCCCATTCCGTTCCCCTAAAACAGCGTGAGTCGGGTAATAGTTAACTCTAAGTCATCGTTCTCGTCACTTGTTTCGGTGATGACGATCCTCCTCTGTTCGTTGAAGACTTTGAGAAAAGTTCCCGGCTAATCGGGACCACCCATCCATAGGACGGACCCATGGTCCATCCTCCGCACTTTCCTCGGTTTGTTTTAGTTATGTAATTACCTACCACATTAGTTTGACATATACAAACAGCTTCCTTGATTAACCCTGTTATGCACTGGTTCCTTCACGTAATCTTATCACAGGACATAAAGAAAACAATGCCAAACAACTCCTTTATTATCATTATATCCTTTTATCTTTGAAATACAAGGAGTTCCCGCCCGTAGGCGCTTTCATAATCCGCCCGAAGGCTATCCAGTAATCCTTCCTGTGATTACTATCCCAAGTTTCCGCCCGTAGACTAGTATGCGGGCCTCGAGATCCAATCCCGAGTCACGTTAGTCTCTTGTGCAGGGCCCGGAAGGCGAGGGATTTACAGCCAGAGCCCCCCCTGGCACCCAAGCGTCCTCCTGCTCCAAGCAGAACTCAACGGAGAGACCTCTCACGGCGGGTTCGGTCCACGTTCCCGGCGCGGTTCACAACCCCCTTGGTTAGGGTTAGGCAGGCAGTCGGGGGTAACTGAAGCTGCCACTCCCTTCAGGTCAGGCCTTCAACCTGAAGTATTTAGATATATTCTCATCTTTTAGTTCATTGAGCAAACAATGCAAACAGTCCTTTCTAAACTGTTACAAACACAATCAATTTCAATGGTCGTTTAGCTGCAAACTGTTAAGGAGTGACTCCTTTCCTTCGAATGCAACCCGCATTCGATCCGGAATCAATAGCAACTTGGCAAGATTCCTATCATTCTTGGGTTAGGCTCATACCCTACCAATACTTTAGGTTTTGTTGTGGCAGGATCCAGCGACCATGTCGCTTTAGTTTATTGACGGGTCATTCGCAAATACCTAACTTCCTTTTTCCTTGGCAATTATTCCCCAAGAAAAGTGAGTAACAGGATGATTACTCATCCTCTTGTAAATTAACTTGCCAACCTCATTTCGAGAGATGACAACTCTCTTGTGGACAAGTCTCAAGTCTATACAATGTCGCAGCTTTTTGCACATGTATTGCATCTAATTCCACGGAATCATTCCATTGCTTAGTGTTTCCGTTCACGGAATTTACCCCAACCGAGTAACAGGATTTTAGGGTATCCCCCAACCCATTCCTAATTAGGTTGGCCCTGGTTCTAGAATATGCAACTCTGTCGGAGTTCCATCATTAAGACGAATGATCCTTAGGATGAACATCCAATTGCTTCGACATTTTTGTGAAGATGTGCAAGATCTTTAGGTTCACGGTTTTTGTCTAAAACTAGGTCGAATTATTATTGCACTAAACCCTAGTCAACACTTAGGATTCCTATCATATCGACTCAGTCATGACTATACGAATCCTTGTGGTTTAGATTACTTAGTCAATTCAATTATGCTTGTCTTGCGGCAAGGATAATCCTTCTCAATGGTAATAATCTAAATCTAACGAGTAACAATACTTACAACTACACCAACACGCGTAATCATGCGATTTATTGCCTTTACGCATCACATGATCCATGATAACTTTATCTTTCCTTGGTGCATGATAATCTGGCTACTAACTTTTCCTAGGACCTACTAGGTCTTACATCAATAGTCGTACCTACAACCTTGTTGTTTACCTTTTGGCATCTTATGCTTTTACACCTAATTACGGCTTTTTAATGATTGATCCTTTTTCTCATGACGACACGCAATTTATAACATTCTCCTAGCTACGAAGTAGTTACTGAAGCTCATGCAAAACTAGTGTTAATTTTATTCCATCTTACAAGCTATTTTTCAAGTCCATACGTACACTTTAGTACCCTATTAAATTCTTTCCGAATGAATGATACCTTATGGTGCTAACCTTTTCCTATGAAGTCATTACGAGAAGCATGTTACCTAAAGTGCAGTATACGCTTGTTTCTACCATGTCTAGGATGAAGATAATGCACTTATAAATTCCATTTCATTGCCTAAGTTTAGACCCATTACTTTGATGATGTACCAAAAATACATGCAACTAGCCTTCTATTCGTTCACATTCACGACATATTTCAATCTTACATAACGCTCGAGAGATGTCCTATCACATGTATTCCTTTCCAATTTCCATATGCTTTTAATTTAAACGTAAACATGAAATTTCCTTTCTAAGCGCGCCTAATCATTTCCTTATGCGGAATTTACACGGAAGAACCTGGACTTGTGGAGTCGGAGAGATGTCCACTTGTACATTCGGAGATGAGCCTCCCGCGGTCGCCTCTTGGGATCTCTTCGGGGCCATCGTAGTCGTAAATTCGACTTCCGATCTGCCTTTGTGCTTGTATGCGGTTGGGTTCCTCTTCGGGATGGTGCTTGCGACGAAAGCTTAGGAGTCCTCAAGAACTCGAATCGGCACGGAATTCGGACGGCTTGCGGCTTAAATCTTCTTGCGGGAATCACTCGATGGATCTTGCGGTGGTCTTTAAGGCTCCACCGTCTCCTCCTAGAAGTCCTGGGGAGGGATATGAAGGCTTTTCTTGGAAATGGGGGAAAAGGGGCCTCTTGGGCAAGTGGGGGGAAAAGGGGGTTATGGAGGCCCCCTTTGGAAGCTTCTAAAGAAGCTTCCAAAGAAGCTTCAGAGCTTCTCAGCTCCACGTGGGCAAAAAGGGGGGTCGTGGACGACGTGGCGGACAGAATGGTGGCAGCGTCAGCGGCCTGGCGGCCTGGGCGACAGCAGCGGCGGACTGGGGAAGGTGCTGATGGCTCTTGCACGGCGGCTCCTGACGATGGCGGCGCTTCCTCCCTTCACGACGGCAGCAAGGCGACTCCACGTTCCACCTCCCCATCCTCTTCCTTCCCTCTCTCTCTCAGCCTTCCCTTCACACGGCCTCTCCTCCTCACAGAGTCTCCTCTCCTCCTCACAGAGTCTCCTCTCCTCCTCTTCCTAAGCACACCCCTTTGATGGGGGGTGTTTTTATAGGCTTTTGGGGGTGGGGAAGGGGGTCTCCACCCACGTGGAGATCTTCCCCATGCAACACTCTCTTTGCCATCCCTCCCCCCACACTCCCTTTCCTCCAGCCATGCATCGGCTGGGGGAAGGGATAAATATAAAAAAATTTGCATTAATTTAATTAAATTGCCCCTCCCAAGAGGGTGTTTTTGCGGTTCTTGCGGTTTTTTGATCTCCCGGTCTTGATTTGCCATAGCGGAGGACCCTATTTCACGCGCGCGGCTCACACATTATGCGGTCAATAATTTCAATGCAAGAGATACCCTTTGTGCAGGGTTTACACGACGTGCGCAAGGTTAATATTTACGGTACGATCACGCGGAAATATTACAATTTGGCCACATAAAGGATTGTCTGTATAGTATTTAGGAAAAATTTCACCTTCAAGTAAGGGGATAAGTTTTGACCATGTGGCCAAACATTAACAACATTTGGGATTCCCAAGCTACATGAAAATTTCCAAATTTCCCAATATATTGTTAATTGGGGTTTATTTAAGATTTCACAAGTTTTGAGATCTGTATGGTAGGGAAATAGGATTAGGTCTCCTTGATGTACATTTAGGACTATTAATGTTGGAATCATTGTGTTGATCCTCCCTAGACATTTTAGGACAATATTTCTAATGATAGTTCAGTAAAGGGGAGAAGTACCCATAGAGGGAAGAGATAGAAAGAGAATGATTGATTGGTAGAAGATGTCGAGAATGCCCCCACCCCTTTAATTCTACTAAAATGCACTTTTTTGAGTGGTTGCACTTGGCCAGTTTCCAAAGTAAGGTCCTAGATCTTCTTTGAATCTTTATTTGGGAATGGAGACCCTTTAATGATGCTTAATGTTTTAGTGGCCAAGGCATTATTAATGAGGATAAGCCATGTGATATTAAATTAGCAATCCTTATAAACTATAAAAGCTGGTTATCCAATGGTGAAGTGCATCCTCTCTTCAATTCAAGTTATTTGAGCAAAAAGTTTTACAATTTTGGAGCTTAAAGCATGTTATTTGAATAGGGGTTTAAATTCTAGGTACCCAATGATAAAATGAATCACTTTCAATGCAAGTTATATAAGGACTTCAATGTTTCTCTTTTGCAACTTTTGAAAACTTGAAATTTTCAAAAGGTGGGGTTTTCAATATATTTTTGAACATGCATGAATCAAACAATGTTGGCAAAAGTGGTGCATAACTTCACAACAATTTCATTATCGGAGAAATATACATTGCAATATGTAATATCTAGATTAAGTTCATTGATGGAAAAAGGTTTTATTTATGGGAGATAGGTACACTGTGAAATTCTATAATTATGCTATCATATTATAAGTTGAACAAAATATTTTGTTTATTAATGTGGACTTAGACGAGGTGTATGGAAAAATAAATTAGGATTCTAAACTACTAATGATGAAAAAATGAGAGTCAATGGAAAAGTTGGAGTTGGAATGAGAATATATGGTTTTCTACTAATTAGGGCAAGCCATATAGTAAGCATGAGTAAAAGATCACCTTTCCTATTTAGCTCTTGGTACCAAGTCACTTCTTTAAGGATCATTGTCCATGCTTTGATTAACACTTGTGTCACCACCTAGGATTGTTTCAAATTGATTGGGCACCCATTCCCAATCATGGCTTGCTAGCTAATTGTAGGCCATATGTTGCCTTTGGTAGTTGCTCCCATTGCCCATTATCTTGATAGCTTAGCCCAAGGATGGGGCCTACTAACACACTTGAATAGCTCCAAGGATAGCCCACAAGGCTTTTTGTGCAAAAGCTCCAAACCAATACCTCCATCATCCTTGCCAGTGGTGGTTGGCATGGCCTAAGCAATTTCATGTAGCCTCTTCTTCTCATTCTATTTGATTGCACAACGTTTTTGAAGAGTTTTTCAACTCTCTCCCATGAGATTCTACTAAAATATATGATTAGTACAACAAAGGCAATTGCAAAAGTTTAAGTATGGTCTTGAGAACTACTACCTTCCCACCAAAACAGAGGGGGGCATGCTGCAAGTTGGCAACCTTCCTTTCAACCTTAGTATAGAAGCAATTGAATTGTTGTCTCATTGAAACACCAACTCTCAAGCAACACCCAAGGTATTCAAAAATTCCCTTGGCTTAAGATTCTCAAGCCATAGTTTAGGACCCACTCCTACAACTATTCCTCACTCAACAAGACTATTTTAGTCTTAGAGGTGTTGATTTTAGAGGTTGAGAGGAGGGAAAACTCATCATAGACTTGGAGAAGGTGATATATGGAGTCAATCTTAGCCTTAGCCATGCTAGCACTATCATCAAAAAGCAACTAGATGATGAAATTGTGACCCTTTGGCATTGGTAGTCCTTTAATTCCCCCATCCTACACCTTTAGCTTGTCTATCTGTCTTAATAGTGGATCAATAATGAGAGAAAAAAGCAAGGGTATCAATGGGCACCCTTGCCTAGTGGATATTTTTAGGGCAAAGGGAGTAATACTCAATCCATTGACATAGGTGTATGCAAAGATGTTGCTAAAAAGTGTATGCTAGGTTTACTTTAGACTATAAAATGAGCCTCCTAAGAAATGATGCTGACTTGGACTAAAAATTCGACCACCTAAGAAATGTCACAACTAAGATTAGAGATAGAGAATCCAAAAAATTAAAACAATAAAATGAAAATTTTTAATGTTTTGGCTTCAAATATATGTAGTTTATTTTGTTTTTCCTCCTCCCAAATGAAGATGCTTCATAACTTTAATGTTGGAATAAGATTGAAATCCAATGCAATGAAAGTGGAAATTAATGACTCGTGTCTCAAAAGTTTAGGTACTAGATAGATTTTTCAAATGTTTAACAAAATAGATATTTTTCACAATGCCTTCTCTCACCCCTCTTCTCATTTTGCATTCTTTTAGTTGTTTTTCACATTCTTTCACTTGCCCCATATTGTAAACAATAATAACAATCTACTGGGTGGCAGTGGTTATATGTCATTGCTTTTCTTCTTCTATAATAGAAAACTAATCGGTCTCTATACACCTTTGGAAAATGGAATGTACAGGTGCTTAGAGAAGGAGAGAAGTCTACAATCTTCACATTAAGCTTGATCTTAAATACTAGCCCTTATGTAAGAGAAACAAGCCTTTCACCTAATCTAACAATGAAAAACGCTTGTGCAGGATGGAGGGAGCAAAGAATATAGACCTATGAATACCATTTGAGAAATATGCACCCCATTGAAGGATGTGATATCTCTACTCAACTTTGTTGACAATTGCTTCAATAGGTTTCTAGAATACACACATTGTCTTGATGTGGATGGGGAGGTCATACGGCGAGAGAAGGATTTGCTTGAGAAGGAGAATACATAAGCATGCCATAAACCAATGTTTGAAGAAATTAGAAAGCAATAGAGAGAACATTTTGCAACTATAAAAAGAAAAGAAGCATTGCAACTAAGCACATATCATTGGATCTTTCCAATAAAGAAAAGAATCTTCAAGTTATTGCTCACTTGAAGGTATGAAATGGGGTATCAAAAAGCATTACATGCAATCAAGTGAGAAACTCTTCTTTGTTCTTACTTCCTTTTTTATAAAATATGTAATTAAGTATATGTGTATACTGAAGGAGTTCTACTTACTTCTGTGTGGTGGAACAAGTCTTTGTTCCACCTTGATCAAAATGATAATGAGATGCTTGACTCAATTGGATAAGGCCTTGTTGTAAATTGTCAAGAGATTGAAGCAATAATGAAGAAAAGAAAGTTTAGGAAGATTCCCCATAAAGGCATATAGAGGTTCATTAAAAATAATGCATTGCATCCAAAAGACGTCTATGAAACTCTTGATGAGGTGAATACCTCACACAAAGGATACTTTGAAATTATATGCAAGGGTATTTTCATGAAAAACTCATAGAAAGGCAAGCTTGGTTGGGTCAAAAAGGATGATTGGAAGGAGAATATCACCAACTTTAAGACATTTGACAAATCATTAGAGTTATAATGTCATGAAGTGAACTAGGAGAGAGAAGGATAGGAGAGAGAAATACTGCTGAATGAGAGAGAAATAAGGAAGAGGTGTGAGAAACACTACAAGGAGAGAGAAACATAGAAAAGGAAAGAAGATGACATCCATGAAAGTTATGATGAGGAGAGAGATGAACATTAGGAGAAATATGGACTCTCTTTTTTGCCCCTTAAGGAGTGAATAAACAAATATAGGCCTAACCAATGAGAGAGTTGGGATTCCAGATTCATGTAACATGAATCTTCTAGCCATATCTTGGACTAAATCTTCCCTCAGCAATAAAATAAGGGAAAATGTGGGGAGTACAAAGCTGTCACTTCTTGGAAGTTTGTGCCTCAAATTTTCATTTTCTTATTTTTTATGTTTGAATTTTCTTTTCTCCCCTTTCCAGTTTCCCCCTCTTTCTTAGGCGGAACTCAAATTTGTCATATCTCTTTCCCCACTTCTTCTTTCCTGACGAAATTTTACAGCCTCGCTGTTGCTTGCCCTGTCTGTAACCCTGTAAAATTTCATTTGCTTTGCACAAGCACAGAGAGAGTTTCACGTGTTTTATGAGAGCAGAGCTTGTTTTACCAAAGCCCTAAGATTCTCTTCACAAAACTTTACAGGTATATTTTTCTCTTCCATAGATGTTCTATGGTAAAGTTTTATCTTGTTTGGAGAAAACCTATGCAAGTTATGTGCATTCTTTGACATGTAATTTCTTTTGTTTTGATGCTCTAGGAGTCTCTTACAGTCAAGAATAGTGATATTTTGAACACTCAACTTCTTCTTCAACATCTTAGGGTTTCTCTGTAAACAAAGTTACAGGTATATTGTCTTGTTTTTTTGTTGCTCCACTGTTAAATTTTATCTCGTTTAGACAAAATGTATACAAGTTACATGCATACTGAGCTTTCCTTTGTTTTTTTACTCCAAGAATCTCCGAGGGTGAAGAACAATGATTTATTAAGAACTCAACTTCTACAACATCTTTGGGATTTTTTGCAGAGAAAGCCACAGGTATATTGCCATTTTTTACTACTGTTCCATGGTTAAATTTCAACGCATTTGGACAAAGCCTATATAAGTTATATGTATGCGTTGACCCAAGATTTCTTTTGTTTTTGTACTGCAAGAATCTGTCAGTGAAGGAACAATGGTCTTGCTATAAGTCAACTTCTTGTTCAACATATCTAGGGATCTTTGTGAAAGAAATTACAGGTACAATGTTTCTTTTTTAAATTGATCCATTTAAATTTAATTTCATTTGGAGAGAACATTTGCAAATTATACACATGTTGATAGGTAGCTTTTGTATTTGGTTGTTACAGATGTCTTCACGGAGGAAAAATATCAGTAGCATACTTGCAGTGGAGGTCTTCAACAGGAAAGATAATGGCGGTAATTGGATTTGTGATAAGTATTATAAGCTGGATTGGATTTTGATGCACCCAAGTACTCGAGGGAGTTTCAAGGTCAAGCACAAGGATGTTGCAAACCCTAGCAAACATTGGAAAGGTAGAATTCTAGAGTTCAGAAAAGTGTTTAATGGCACAAGTGTAGTAACAGAAGTGTTGATTCAACATGTTTATACGCATAAACAAATCTCTGTACACGACGAGAACAACATTGCAAATTATAAACAAAATAGTAAGTTGTTAAATTTTATCATTGATTATTCTTTTGTATCAGAGTTGTTTTTAAAAGTCTTTGCAGTATTCTAATTCAGTCTTGTTTGATTGACAGCTCTATATCCATCGACTTTGCATGAATGGCAGAATGTGGAATGTTTAAGCGGCAAGATACATGTTTGGCATGAAGAGATAGGTTCTTTGATCTATGATAATACCTCTACAAGTCAACTTGCCACTCAAAATATATATTTTTATAATTCATTGTATGTGGTAGAAAGCCAGAGATTGCAGCATGTCCCATTGCCGCCACTGTCTAGTGGTGAATGGTTCATTGGTAGCTTGGAGTTGTCAGGAGCTTGCAAGTCGAAGATAAAATTTGACATCAATAGTGCTATGAAACCCACCACAGGCTCCAAAGATATGCATCTTAGTTGGTTTATTCCATTCTCATTGTTTGCACATTTGTTTGGTTCATGCGATGTTTTGAAGAAAATAAAGATTACTTATCAATGCAAGTTTCCATCTGAGGAATGGATGAGTCAGCTATTGGGTGAGTCTTGGCAAGTCAAAAGAACACATTTTGATGAGACGATTGAGTGCAGGGTCAACCAATCTGATATTACATTCAGGTAAAACTTTTTTGCTACTTTGCATACCTTGATTTAATTGACATAGGTCTCGCTTAGATGAATTGTTATGTTAGTCGCATTGATCACTTACCATTGTTTTTGTTTTTATTACAGGTATTTCATTGCTAGACAAACTCTGTGCGTTCGCTTTCGATATAGAAGATGGCGACTTTTGCGAGGGGAGTGGATCAGCTTGGATCAAGATATCCGAGATGACACACATACTGCGCTCGTAGATGTGGTAATCTTGTGGAGTGGTCATAATCCTTTCGTAGTCAGCGCAGAGAGTCATTGGCCCATTTATTTTCTGAGACAAGAAATCCAATTAATGTCCAGTGAGTCCCTCTACAACTTCTATTTCAAGTTAGATAATAGAAAAGTCAGGACTCGTAGTGAGCAATCCATGACATGTAAACAATGTGCTTCTCCACATATTCTTGAGATAGTGGAATCCTTGTAAAAAAACTTTATAAAGAGCGAATACATACCTTTTTTGAACTTCTGAGTACTTTAAATTTTAGTTTACTGTGATCCAAGCGTGCGATAATACATACTGTAATTACTCAATCGTGCAGTTAAAAATCATAATTAAATTGCAGGTTAGAGGTCTATAATCTAGAGAATATTGTCTTTGCACAATGATATATTGTAGCGCATCTCTGCTGCTCGTTTCTTACATTTTAATATTAAATTGGATCCAAAGGGAATTTCAAGGCCTTTTAGATTTATTTTCTTTAAAAAATTATATATTTTCTCTCGTTAGACTTGAATATACTCAGTGACCCAAATATATTCGAGGATATAATAATGTAGAACGAAGCGTTTGTCTGTATGAGTAATTTTAACAGTGACTTTAAAGTATTGAAATAAAGAAACTAAGGTGAGAGTTTTAATTTGAAACTTTAGAGTTAATAACTTTATAAAGAACCTTTATTTAAAACCCTAGACACATAAAAGCTATAACTCCAAACTCATTTTCACTTTCATTCTTCACTTCCCTACACTTGTGCTCTCATTCCTTCTCTCTTTGTGTGCCATGGCTACCACTCCCGCCTTCACCGCATGGATAAGTTCCACATGCTATGCGCACATAGGGGACCAGATATACCCTAGATTTTGCGTGACCTTGATTCTAGAGAGCTCGCTTTCCGTTGTAGACCCTGACTCTAGTATACTAGCATCGTTTTGTGATGCAATGAACCCTCTCACTTGCTCTATTCCCGACTCCACTCTCAAGTGGGTTCCCATGGATTTTTTGTATAGTTTGTGTGCCGGATCCAACCATGCAAAGGTGATAAGTCGAGCCCTGGTGCATGTGGGGCAACATCTCCGCGCTAGAGTAGTGCCCACCTCGTCACAGGACCACGCCACGATGGATCTCATTGAGAGGGATGCCGCCTTTGCCATATATGTTATGTGCACTGAGGTGCAAGAGGACAGTGACGAGGACATCGACACACCCTCTCGGCTACTATTAGAGTACTTTGAGAGGGAGCCTGAGGAGATCACTCTCGATCTGAGTGTTGAGGCAGCATAGAGCTTGGCCATTGTGCACCCATCTCCCTGCTCTGATGAGATGCCCACGAGCGAAGAGCCACCCCTCTCTTCTCTCCATGCTATCACCATCGAGGGGGTGGAATATCTACTCATGCAGGATGTGCTAGAGTTGTTGGAGCTTAGGGAAGAAGAACTATACTGTATCATGGTGCGTGATGCACCTAGTGATTTCATAGATTTTGATTTACAGGATGCCCCACCACATGTTGATGAGGTGGCTCGTTATGATGGCACGAGCATTGATGACATTTCTGCCATTGTGAGCATCCAAGAGCAGATTGAGGATGCGGCGCCACAGTATCAGATCTCTGATGAGGAGTTCGAGCGGTTGCAGGAAAGCCTTTTTGGTCCTCGACCCGACTATCCAGTGCCTACCCAGGAGAGAGACGAGGGCAGCCCAGTGGCAGGAGCAGACCTGGATGCTCCATTACAGCGGTAGATAGATGATGCAGAGAAGGTAATGTTCTCGGTTTCATATGAAACTTAACCAGTAGGGCCTCTAGGGCATCGGGAGCGCACACATGTGTTTTTGTCGGGATCGGGCCCCCAGATGTGCCCTGGCCGGAGGCTCGCGTCTGGGGGCCTGAATCTGCATAACCAGTAGGGCCTCTAGGGCATCGGGAGCGCACACATGTGTTTTTGTTGGGATCGGGTGCAGATTCAGGCCCCCAGACGCGAGCCTCCGGCCAGGGCACATCTGGGGGCCCGATCCCGACAAAAACACATGTGTGCGCTCCCGATGCCCTAGAGGCCCTACTGGTTAAGTTTCATATGAATATGATTTATATATCTTCAGCACACTCCATGCATAGTGAGTCTGATACTGAACTTGTGTGTTGCAGGAGATTGTCTATATAGATGAGTTTTCATCTAGGCAGGGGTGCCCGATCTGGTAGCCAAGGAAGGGTGCAAGACTCGGCATTGAAGGAGTATGTTGGGCAGCTTGTCAACGACATTATTGTATTTCATAAGACATGCTCCCCTGCTTTTGCTGAGAACTTCTTGAAGTTGAGGGCATTAACAAAGGCTGGGCCCTTCAAGACCATCCCGACCAACTCCAGCCTGGAGAAAGTAGTGTTGCTTCGACGTTCGAAGCTACTCTACTTATTCACGAGTACTAGGTCTGGCCCACTTTTCTCCATGGTGGCCCATGGCATGGTTGCCGGTGTTGAAGACCCCACTGTCATTAGATAGGAACTATTGGGGCAAAATGTATTGTTGCCTATGATCAAGAATAGCTCTGACCATGGGGAGCCTAGCTCGAAGAAGCCTAGGAGAGAATAGATGTACTTATTGCCTACTGATATCGCATCACTGATGTACTGCACTTTGTAATCTTCTCTTCAAGTAATGAAAACCGATGTTTGTTGGATTCGCGTGCAATGTAGTTTGTGATACATGTCATTTACTGTTGTTTTTTACTTGAATGTTACGTTTATTTGTCGAATTTATACGTAACACGATTCGTACCCTAAATTTAATACATAGTGCTTTATCGAATTTGTGCACAACATGTATTTGTTCGAACACATGTAATGATAACTCAACGACGTAAATAAAATAAATATCAAGCGACTAAACAAAAATAAGACGCACCAAAAACTTTGTATTTGTATTAATAACAATTTTACATGGGGTCCATTACAACCAAGGCTTTACAAAATGTCTTCAGAAGCTACATTCCATGTGCTTTTGAGTTGTACACCTCTATTGCTGACCTCTGCGAGGACTATCTTTCCATCGCCGAAAGAACCTGACTATCCGTAGATCCCTGTCGGTGACGGTGACCCTCCTTGCATGCACCGCTGCATAGACTAAGTCTCCAAATAAGTCGATGAGGTAGGCTTCAGCAGCTTCTTGTAGTGTGAGGAGGACCTGGGCAGTCCAGCGATCCGGTTGTTTTGCACGTGATGTATCTGGAAACTGGGTCCTGTTGTTCCTGATCAGTATGCCCTCCATGATCTCCCGCACCAACTTCTGGAATGGAGCCTTCGGTATCAGGAGGTGAGTGGTCTTCTGGTAGTGGCGGATCTCGCGAAGAGCCACTGTGCCTGGCTTCCATCGACGCTTGCGATGCTGGCGTCGTGGTGGTGGTGGTGGAGCTGGAGGACGTGGCTGTCGTATAGAATTTCCAGGGGATATCTCCGGGCCGCTTGTTTGGTGCGTACCATGTCTTCTAGGAGAGAGAACTCAGAACTCAAAAGTGAAATGTGTAAAATGAGGTGAAACTTTAAACTTATAGCCAAACTTTTCAAAAACCCTAAAATTTCAATTAATGAATGCCACGCTTAGGAAAAATATCACCAGTGCTCCGATTCACATGAAATTTTACTTGTAGGCTCCTCAAGGACACATCAACCACCCAAATTTTTTTTGGCCCCAACAGAAGCCTCTGGATCATCTGTCCGGAGGCTCGCGTCTGGGGCCCTGAATCTGGGGCTCGCGTCTGGGGCCCTGAATCGCGTCTGGGGCCCTGAATCCCCAGATTCAAGGCCCCAGACGCGAGCCTCCGGACAGGTGACCTAGAGGCTTCTGATGGGGCCAAATTTTTAATATAAATGAGTTTTTCTAATACCCAGCATAAGGGTGAAGTTTCACCAGATTCCGATTTATAAATTTGATGGTTCAATCTTTTTTTGAAAATGCGTTAACTGCATTATACTGCACTGATAATGTATTGTCAACCTTGCAACTGTAGATTAAATGTACTGATAATGAGTGTGCGCAACTGCAGATTAAATGTATTGTCAACCTCGCAATGCGAAACATTGGAAACTTAAAAATTGACAAAAAATAAATCATGGGTAAAATGGAATATCGCATATCGGATATATTGTTGCCAAACCACTAAATATAGTAAGGATATAGTGCATCGGCCCATGTACAACTGATCACCGATGTGTACGTGGTTGCACATTGAATTTATCCTCAACAAAACTACTTACAAAATTGGAAACTTAAAAATTCACACAATGCGAAACATGGTCAAAATAGAATATCACATATTGGATTTAGCATTGCAAAACTATGAAATACACGGTAGATAGTGCATCACACCAAGTACAACTAGAGCTAGGGAAAATTTAGCTCCATTTTGCAGGCCACTACTATCAAATACTTGAAGGTCTACTAGAAAGATAACCCAAAACTAAGCTCCTTACAATCTACAACCAAACCTGAGCTAAAAACATAGATCCAATTACAAGGTAGCTTCTCAAAGCATATTGTTGACATTAAGATTAAATGCATCCTTGTTATTGCGGATCCTGCGAACAAGAACCAGATCTATGGGCTTAATAGTGATACGTCGGGCATGGATGGCTAAAAGTTGACCATCACTCATTAGATCAATCAAGTAGCTTTCAACTGCTTCTTGGAGAGCAAGCAAGGCTTGGCTTGACCATCGCCCCACATTCCTTGCCTGGTTCCTCGAAAAGAACTTGTGATGATGCCTTGACTGTAGATCTTGCAGTATTTCTCGCACCAACCTGGAGAATGGTGCCTTAGGAATAATCAAGTCGGCACTCTTCTGGAATTTCCTTATCTCGCGTAGCGCAGCTGTGCCTGGTCTCCATCTTCGCTTTTTATGTGTTGGAGGGCGTGTATTACGAGCTGGAGCAGTAGTGGGAGGTGGAGCAGCTGGAGCATGTGGACCACCATTTCTGGACAATGGCGAACCATCATTATCGACCACACTAGGGCCACCATTGTTGGCCACAGTAGCGCCACCATTATTGGCTGCAGTAGGGCCACCATTATCGGTCACTAGGGGATCTTTGTCACTCACAGTACGCTCACTAGATTTAGAAGAGTGTTGAGCTCTTGCTCTCGCAGGCGCCTTTTTGATAGGAAGCTTGGAACGTGCCATGGGTGTGATGATGAAGGATAGAAAGGTGGAGGGTAGAGTGGAGAGCAATGGGAAAAAATGAAAGGAGAGACGACTTAAATACGAAACTTTCAAACTTACTGTGGTGTAAATGAATTTTAAATTTATCATTTCATTTCATTTCTCCGCCCCATCCCTACCTCTCTCTATCTCCTAACACCCCCCTCATGCCCCCCTCTCTCTCTAGGCCAGTGAATGTTCCAATGTTTGGAATTTTCATATCTTTGTCTTAGGATTTCAAAATCGACTTTTCATAATTAAAAAACAAAGTTCGAAATCGACTTTGAAAAACATAGTGACAAACCTTTGAAATTTTAAAGAAAATTTATAAGACATCTCATGTTAGAGATATGAATATTGATGTGTCATATCCTTGGGACTTGTGCTCTCTTGTGGACTCTAAATGCATCAAAATTATTATCTTTATCTAGGTCTCCATTTTTTGCCATCTCTCTCTTGGGTTGCCAACCATTCTGCGTGCCGTTGTCTAGCTGTGCTGTTTTCATATCTTGCTTTTCTCACTTCATATATTGCCCTACTTATAGATTCTGCTTGAGATGTTTTGGACTTCTTTTCTTTTTCCTCGTATCGTACCTCTAGTCTCCTATACCACCATTGGAATAATTGCCTCATAGAATTGGAATCATTGATGCCACCTCCATGATCAGTTGCCTTTTGAAAAGCACAGCGAGCTTGGCAGTGAGATCTTTCCATGCCTTGAGTTGACCATATTGCCAAACTTCCTTGATCTGCAAAGTATGGACCATGTGCTTCAAGTATATGCTGCACAAGAAAAGAGATTAGAAACACAAAGTAATTCGAAATGATGATTTTTTTTTGCAATGGTGATAATACTGACCATGTAGTGTGTTATGCTATTTGTAGTCCATGCCTCCACCATGGACTTATGAAATTTAGCAGCTGTCTCTTTAAATGCATTGGCATCAACATCCATAAATCCCAACTTCTGTAAGAGAGTTGCTAATCTATCTAGGTGTATCCACACTTCTGCCTTCGCAATCCTCGTTCGTCCCCCATTGCTCCAATCTGAAACAGCAAGGTGCAACTTTTTCCATGCTTCGTACTTCTCTGGTTGTTTTACTAATATATTGCCTTCCTCATCTCGAGGTGGAGATAAAAACTTCCTAGCCTTGGGTCCGCCAAAGCATGGTTTACAAGGAACATTTCCACTCTTCCTTGATTTTTTCTCGTCCTTTTTTATTTCTACTTGGCCTCTGTGCAATCCAACTTCAAAGAGGACTTGTTCTACCTTCTTGCATGTAGCATCAGATTCTGACATGGGCTGCATCTTGTATGCAAAGCATATATATTCATATACTAGCTTCTCAATTATTCTAACCAAACAATGCAATGTGCAAAAGTGAACCCTTGTTAGTGGTATTTCCAAAATAGGACGCCAGTTTGGATCCACTGGAATTAGCATTCCATTTCTCATGACTTTCTGATCACGTGTTGGAGCACCCTGTTGTCCTGCCTTGGCAAGCCATTCTTTCTTTCCATCTTTCCCTTTCTTCCTAGTTTGCATGTAGTATATACACGGAAATTTTGCATTTGCTGCATTTGATAAACCAAACATACACTTCAATGTTTTTAAATCACCTGCAAGATGCCATTCAACTTGATAGTCCCCAAACCCCTCAACGTGTAAAACTGCTCCATTATTTTGCTGTTGAATAACACTGGGTATATTAGTGAGGTTAAAAAAAACTTTAAGTACTTCATGGTCCTCCTTTGGTACTTCAAATACTGCAAGCCACCATATTTCATTCTCCGATTGTACACTGAAGTATAAAGGATGTTTTTCATCGATGTTGGGATCCAATGCTCGATTCATAAGTGTTATACTCACACGCTCAAGTTTTTGCCCCTTGACTGTTGAAGACGGAGATTTCTTACTGCATATTTCTGAGGCATCTTGTGATTGCATAAAGGCATCTTGTGATTGCATAAAGGCATCAAACTTATGATACCACTCCATAGGTGCCTGCTTCAAGCCATAAAGACTTTTCTTCAACTTGCACACTAGGTGCTCCCTGCCAGGTTCTACAAAGGCCTTAGGCTGCTCCATGTAAATCTCATCATGCAAATCCCCATGCAAGAATGCAATCTTGACATCCATCTGATACATTCCAAGTCAAGCTGCATGACTAAGGCCAAAACCAAGCGAAGGGTGGTCATCTTGACCACAGGAGAAAAGACTTCATTAAAGTTAACTCCATGCTCCTGTTTAAAACCCTCAACAACAAGTCTTGCCTTATAAGCCGGCTTGGGGTGTCCAGGGGTACTTTTCAACTTGTACACCCATTTGTATGGCAATGTCTTCTTGCTAGCAGGCAAGGAAACCAAATCCCAAGTCATATTCTTATGCAAGGAGTCTATCTTAGATTGCATAGCCCTCTCCCAGGAGTGACTGTCACCCTTGTGCATAGCCTCATCATAGGTGAGAGGCTCTCTTGCATCTATAACCAAGACATAATGCATCGAGGGATCAAATCTATAAGGTGACGTCTATCTCTAGTAGACCATCTCATGGTAGGCTCTGCTACATGTCCAATACCCTAGCCATATGTACCAACTATTGCAGCAGGCTAACCATCTAGATGTGCAGGCTGTACTGGAGCACGTGGCTCCTCTTGGAATAAACCTTATGTATCTCTACCACCTTCTCAGGCTACCTATGCATCTTGTCTTCATGGAAGACTACATCATGGCTGCGGATGACTTTCCGTGCCTACGGATCCTAGAGGTGGTAAGCCATCTCACCTACATCTCTATAGCCAATGAAAATGCATTTGACACTCTTAGGATCTAGCTTACTATGCTTGTCCTTGGACACATGGCAGAATGCCTCACATCCAAAGACACGTAGATGTGCATAAGACTGAGGTTTTCTAGTCCATACCTCCTCTGCAACCTAGAAATCCAAACCACTGGAAGGTGATCTATTTATGATATGCACAGCTGTAGTGACTGCCTCAGCCCAAAAGCTCTGTGGTAGGCATGCATGGCTAAGCATACTGCGTACATGCTCCTAGATGGTTCTATTCATCTGCTCAGCCAAACCATTCTGGGGCGGGGTATAGGGGGTGGTCAACTGAAGCTTAATACCCCTCTCGTCACATAGCTACTCAAAGGTATGTGACACATATTGTCCCCAATTGTCAGTTCGAAGGCATTTCAGCTAATGCCTAGTCTAGTTCTCAACCAATTCGAGCCATCTCTGAAACACAACCAAGACATATGACTTAAGCTTAATGGAATAAGCCCAAACTTTATACAAATAATTGTCAATAAACGTCACAAAATGCTTTGCACCACCCATAGACTGATAGGGCATGGGCCTACAAACATCCGAATGTACCAATGCCAAGGGCTCACCCATGCATGTCCTACCAGACTTCTTATGCGTATTTCTAGTCTGTCTACCATAAAGACAATGCTCACATGAATCAAAACATGAATAGTCAAGGGGCGGTAAGTACTGCAAACTAGAAAGCATTTTCATTCCCTTCAAAGATATATGGCCCAAATGGGCATGCCAAAGATGATAAAACATGGTCAACAGAGGACCCATCAACTACAAGAGGATAGAGGCTACCAGCCTTGGCACCTCTAGCAAGCACAAGTCTGCCATGGGTGATCTTCCAAGTAGAATCCCCAAAAGAGACATGAAACCTAGCATCATCAAGCTGCCATGCAAACATAAGATTGCATGTAAGCATAGGTACATGATATACATCCTATAACATATAAGTACTGCTAGTAGAGAAATGCAGCCATACATCCCCAATGCCAACAATAGCAAGTGACCTGTCATCACCCAAGCCAACTGAACCAAAGACAATGCGGTAGGAATGGAACCACTCATGGCATGGTGTAATATTTCATGGCGTAGCATCACAAGAACTAGTTGCAAGTATGTACTCCCCATCGGAGTCATCAGTCTACATGACATTTATCTCCTTGATTTTCACACTGGATTTCATAGGTACCATGTTGCTATTAGAGGACTTTTCCTATACTTTATCTTTCCCCTTCTCTTTGCGCTTCTCATTGCAGAACTCATGACACTGTCGGCGTATATGGCCCTTCTTGTTGCAATGATGACATGTCACATTAGCATTTCTTCCATGAGACTTGTTTCACGACTTACTACACGACTTAGACCTAGACTTATGCGAGTCTTTGCCACGTCCATTCCCATGGTCATTCCAGTACTATCTCTGCCTCTAGCTGTCAAAGTATGCGACACATGAGAGGCATCCAAGTTCTTATGGTTGATCTCTTCCTGCAGAAGAGCACTCTCTACATCAAGCAAGTTCAAAATAGTGGCAGGAGCACATAAGGCAGTGCGGAATACATCCCATGACTCACTTAGAGTCCCAAGCAAAAAAAATGGAGTAACCTCATCATTGAAGATAATGCCCTACGAAGTCAAGTTCTTGAGAATAGCATGGAACTAGTTCAAGTGAGCAGACATCCTCATATTCTCCTTCATGCGCAAGTCCATAAGTTGCTTCAACCAATACATTTGACTTGCTAGACTTTTCTTGTCATAGAGATTCTTGATTTTATCCCAAAGTTGCTAAGCACTCTATGCTTCTTCAACCACATTGTAATGCACATGTTTAGTGAGTGACAAGATGAGGGTGGACTTGATTAACTCCTCAAGCTCATCCCATTTGTCATCACTCATAGTTTCAGGCTACTCGCCACGCATCCTTAGTGGCTTTATCTGGGATTTTTGCACCAACACTTGCCAAACTTGGCTCTTCCAATAGGCATAATTCATACCATCAAGCTTAGTGATGTTGAAGATAGCACTGGTAGTGCAAGAAGATGCCATACTATAGTCCAAAATGGTGCAGACAAT
Source organism: Lygodium microphyllum (assembly GCF_053477565.2). Classification (NCBI taxonomy): domain Eukaryota; kingdom Viridiplantae; phylum Streptophyta; class Polypodiopsida; order Schizaeales; family Lygodiaceae; genus Lygodium; species Lygodium microphyllum. The sequence goes on along the minus strand of NC_141148.1, from coordinate 21,698,385 downwards.
TCAAACTACTTGCTGTTTTCTACTGTAAACAGCCAAAATACCACCAAAACCAAGGCAAAATAACCACTAACTACTAGCTAATGATGCTACCCACCAAGTACCATCAAAAGTACATAAAATTAAGATGATTCAACATGTAAATTCCACATCATTCCATGCATAATTGCTTGTTATAATAAATTACAGCCAAGTACAATGAGAGTAAACTATAGGTAAAATGAATGCACCAAGTCAACCACTGACTACCAAAGCATAACTAGCATCAAGCGAGCATAAATCAGCATGTGATAGTCATACAGACATCGAGTAAACACCCAAGCATGTCAAATGAATCCATAAGTAAGGCGACACACCCCCTATGTAATAGGGCAAAGTGTACACAACACTGGCAAGACTTGACACAAATAGGTATATGCTCAGGGAGTGCAAAGCCCAAATCAGCCCAAGTACCTCTGTGAGGACCACATCATATCAACCATGTAACATCCAAGTGAAGATCCCAGTCTCAAGTATTTGAATGCTCAAGTATCATAAACCGCTTGCTCAATGTTTGTCAAGTGTATCAAGACGCTCCCATTGGCACAAAAGCCATAAATATCAAGCAAAGAAGCTCAACAAGGGCATATGATAGCACCAGTGCCAAAAGATCCAAGATCAAGCATTGTTAACCCCAACACGAAGAAAGCAAAAGGAAATAAAAAAGACACAGGGAAAAGGCGGAAAAAAGGTAGCCTGACTGAAGAAAGAATAGGAGAAAATGCCAAAAGTGCAAGGGCAACCTTAAAAGTCCAAGGCAAATGCAAAAGGGGAAAGGCGCATTTTAAAATAAAAAGGCGCACCCTAAAATCTTGTAAAAGAGTGCCGGGCTCTCACTCGTGCAAATTGTAAATGTAGACAGGCGATGGAAAAGAATCTAGGAAGATAGAAGGACAATGGGAAAAAGGGCCTAGGCTACGGCCGGCCATGTAAAAAAGAGAAAAAGGGGATGACCGCCCAAAAGGGATTTAGGGTTTTGTATATAAAGTTGAAAAGTGAATGAGAAGCTCATTCTTGTGTGTGGCCAAAAGTAGCTCTCCTCTTTTTCTTCTTCTTCTTGTTTTTTCTTGCTTGAGCTTATGCTTGAGTGAGGGAGTGTGAGAGTGTGAGGGAGTGAGTGTGTGAGGGTGAGGGACCGAGGAGGAGAGGCTCTCAATCTTCTCCTCTCTTCTTCTCTTCTCTTCTCTTCTCTTGTCTTGCTCGTGGCAATGGAGCTTGGAGCGTGGAGCTTGAGGATGGAGCTTGCTTGAAGCTTGCACTTGGATCGTGGAGCTACCGGAGTGCGCGGGAGAGGAGGTAACTCGAACGGCATAGAGGTAAGCTCACTACACCCGTAGATATGGATGGCACGTCGGTTATGTGAGAGGTAGCCATTAGTGCTCGGCTTGAAACGCTTGAAAGAATAAGCGGTCCAAGGGTCTTGGCGGTTGAGCGAAAGCTCCCACATTTTGGTTCCGTTGTTGGGACCAACGGATTCAAGCCTTGAGCGCTTGCGCACTTCGAATCGAGCATGGGAGTAGGGTTTTCCCCAAACTAGTGCTTGAGGTAGATAGGTAGGAAGCGAGGGAGGTTGAAGATGGTATTCGATCTCCTTGGCAAGTAGGTTTTTTACTTTTTTGAGATTTATGTTGTGAGATGGAGTAGTGTAGGTATTTACTTTGTGATTTGTATGCATTTAGAATAGGAAAAAACAAAGAAAAAGAAGCAAACAGTAGGGTTTTCTGTTGTTGTATAACAAGCCAAAACAGGAAAATATGGGCATAGATCCTTGGAGTGCCGTTTGATTCGAGCACCATAGTGGTTCTAGGCATGTCTAGCATTCCCTTGCAGTGTCTTGCACCTATCTGGAAGGCGCTGGACGATTCGGTATAGTAGACGTCAGTCTAGAGGCATCGCATGCAACTCACGGGCCGTCAGCCGCGTAGTCGGACCAGGCCATCCAAGTCCCAGAATCGGACTAGTCCATACTCGGATACTCGGACTCGGACCACTTGGACCAGTCCATAATTGGATGCTAGGACAACTGTCCGATCGGACCATCCTGTCCAATCGGACCACTCGGACCAATCCGTCCGATTTTGGAAATCGGACCACTCGGACCATCTTGTTCGATTAGACCAGCTCGTTCGAGTCCCAGAATCGGATGTGACCAAAATCGGACAACTGGACCGATCGGACCAACCCAAAATCGGGCGTCCAATTCTGATAATCGGACTCCTGAAAATCGAACATCTTAGAATCGGACCAAAAACTGTCAAAATCAAATAGGTATCTAGAACACAAATTCTAACGCATCTAAACCTCGAAGTTGACCCCAAAGACCACGTAGAGCTAAAGGCACATCATAGATCCATCACTCGGCTGAAACTTGGAGCAAGTAGTTCAAAATTTGGCTATAAACGGTCCTCCAAATTGCACATGGTGTTTATCGTAACGGCCCTACGGGCCGAGGGGGACTGCCCCCCGGGACCCCTGCAGAGGGGGCTCTGCCCCCTCTGCACCTCCCTCGAGTAGGTTGGAGAGAAAACGTGCGCCGTGATAGGTCTTCCAAATTGGACCCTAGTGAAGTAATGGCTCTACACGATCATGGATTCTCACTTGCAAAAGAGCAGCCAAAAGCCCATACCCGAATAGAGACAAACAGAGACCCTAGAACCTCAACGGGCCCATCTAGCCAACAAGGGCAAAAAGGCCACACTGCAAAAATACATACGTGTTGTATTTGGACTGCATCTAGTCAAATCGGAAAGTAACAACCTCAGCAAGCTACAAATGCCAAGATGACTAGACATGACACGCTTGACGAGAGATGTACCTTGAGCAGCACTGCACAGACAACCCAAGACATTGGTGGAGAATCCACATCTGGTCATGCAAGTGGGGACTCAAGGGCATCTGTCAGAAGGCTTAAATTTACAAGCCAGGACTCGAAAGATGAAGACATAGTACCACCTGCTTATCTTAGGGTCAAACTCACCGCAAAAAGAGAGCATACTGTTGATGCTCTGATTGATGAAGGGGCAGATTTTAACATCTTGACCTATGAATCATGGACCCTACTAGGCCAACCACAGCTCACACCGACTAGTGCAACTCTTAGCCCTTATGGGGGACACCCACAAGCACTCATAGGGAAGTGCAAAATCCTTGCGACAATTGAAACGGAAAGCTTGCCTATCCTATTTCATGTTCCTCCAAATAGTGCTAGCTGTGGGAAAGAAACCCTCCTAGGAAGACCCTTCAAAAGGGCGACCAAGTGTGAGGCCGACTATGTAGCACAGAGGATACACCTGACACTACCGGGTGTGAGGATAGTCACAACCTTTAGCAAGGGTGACCTCATCAAATCTCGAGGGAAAGGCAAGCAAGGTGCTGACATAACAGTCAATCTTGCTGATGAGAGCAAGGACTTGTTGGAAGAGTTAATACAAGCACAGGTCGAACAACGAGAACCAGTGAGTGAGGCCATGGCTGAAACAAGAAAGTCAAGAGACAATGCCAAGGATGGGCTTTGGACTTACAAATATCATAGAAGACCCCAAAAGAAGCCCAAGCCTTATAGATGCAGGCATCGATGGAGGGTCAGCACAATGCCGCGATGGATATCCAAAGCGTTGCTATGTGCTCAAGGGTACTACACAGGTAACCGATGGATTTGGGTACCAAAATCCCCTGCCACACCACCTCTATCAGCTGAAGGCCAGAGTGCATCAAAAGCAACGAAGCACAGGAGGAAATCTAAGAGATACTCTAGGTCTCGAGGCAAGAAAGCAAACATGAGTGTTCGAAAGAAAGAGCCTCAACCTAGCATGCTTAATAAGCAGATGTCATATGTAGCCATTGAGCGTGCACAAAAGCCATTAGTGCCCAAAGAGCCTTTGATTTCCCAAGGGGAGAACAAGCATCATAGGCACAACATTGCTCAAGGCAAGGCTGATCGCTCAACAAAGCAAATGGCACAATCGTCTAATAGCCTCGAGAAAATCATTCAGCCAATGCCAAGTCCACCTAAGAGTCCTAGATCTCCTACATCCTCTTTTTCCAAACGGACATGGGAAGCACAACAGCGGTCGTCAAGGGAAACTTCTCAATTCCAATCTCTATCTCCATCTAAGCTTCCAAATGTCCAAGAGGTGGGACATGACGCCATCTGTAGCTCTCGACCCAAGGATATGCATGAGCAACCTAATGTGACTAGATCAACTCATGCTCGATCTACACAGATGAGTGCTCAAAGGGAAACAAAAGACACGGCCACTTCCGATCGCCCTAGGGACTTGACACCGCAATCCACCAAGGGTAGCTAGCCCACTAAACTAGCTGCTACTACTTCCAAACAGGGATCACAACAGTCACAGCCCTTGGCCATGGAAATGCCCCATGTGGAACGTGTCCTTAGTAGTTTACCTCTGGAGCAGGTGTCACAACCAACTTCCTTGAAAACTCCAGCACTTTCAAAGTGCCTAAAGCCTAGGCTGGAGGAGTTAAACACAAGGAAGTTGGCTGAAGAGCTAGACTCCCCGAAAAGGGAGGCAGTTCTGCCCTCACAGCTTGGTAAGGCTATTCAGCAGGCCACGACTATGTCCCATAAGGACACACTAGAGAGAGAGAATGCTGAGGCCCAACCAAGCACGTCAACGATTGACCTAGTCCAGGGTCCTGAGTCGTTGAGAGAGGCACCTTCACTGACCAAGAAAAAGAGGAGAAAGCAAAGAAAACAACAACAGTTGCAGGTGGTTGTGACCCCAAGAACATTGAGACGAAGGGCGCTGGAGAGCTGATGAATAAAGCATCGAGTCCATCCACCAATGAGCCCAATGATGCCTCTTCTAATAGCGGTGAAACCTCAGACACATCTGTGTGCTCTGAAAAACCAAAGCAATCGTTGCCACCAACAGTTGCTTGCAACACTCTATCCACTGACAATAGAACTCACATTGATCAATTAAGAGTGGATACAATGTTGTCACAATAGGGTGACAAGGTTATACAATCACATCCGAGAAGAACCATGACAAAATAGCAGCAAAACCTCAAGAGAAAGGTGAGAATCCCAAGAGCATAAGAAATCCTAGCGTTGACCAATCTTGCTCATCTAGGCCTGAGCCCCCAGCCATGCTAAAGCCTAAGGGAACTCTTAGAACTTTGCATGAGATAGCAACCGAGCAATCCCTCGTTGAACATAGGAGTGTCACAGAATGCTTAACTGAGTTGGATGCTAAGCTCAAAGTGGTCACACGTGTCTACGTCCTTGCGGACATGGGCACAATCCCCAAGGAGTAGCTTGGAGATTACTTGCCCTTTCCTCTATCCTGGAAGAGCAAGAACATCTTGACGAGCACTATAACAAGCTCTTACAAGAACGCATGCGACTCATCTCTGACAAGGAGGCTGACGAACTATGCTTAATCGTCACGTTCAACGAAGTGCTCTGCTGACCGAATCTCGTAGACATAGAGCAACTAAAGTGATTGTCTACAGGCCAGAGTCAATTTGAGCAGCGTTGGTGCGAAAGCCACGTTGTAATGGCCGAACTAGGGGCTCAGATCATGACAGTCTCAGAGGAGCGATTGGCCAAATGGCGGTCTCAAAGAGACCCAACCTATGTGGCACCAACTTCCCTTCAAGTGTTGACTACCATTCGGGGTAGGGACTTGGCTAAACCTAGCCAAGAAAACTCTCTGTTTGATAAGGTTCTCACTGAGGAGGAGTTACATATAGCCAGTAGACTCGGACAAGGTTCCATGCTACTCGATGTGGCAAAATATCTATCGGTATTAAGTAAGCTGCCACGAATACTAGATGCGTGTGCCACGCTCCGGTACAACCCCAAGTTTTACACTTGGTTCTTATCCTCGTGAAGTGACATGGATTCATAAATATGTATATAAATAAACACTGATTTTTGTGTCACCATGTATAAACAACGTCAACACACACAAGCAATGATAGTTAAGCGCAGGGAGAAGAGTTGGGTCTGACAAACTAAGCTCCTCAAGTCTCCTCTCATCATGCATTTAAAAGCCGTGTGACCATCCCCACCTCCAAGTGAAGGGCATGCAACCCACATTACTGCCATAGGAAGCCTTGACCAACAACTCTGATGGTGTAGACAGGGTGTAGTCCCTTTCTATACACCTTCTTCTCTTTTTGGTCTATCCTTTCGAGGATGTGCCCTGTCCCACTCCATGACAACCAGTCCACACAACTTAGCATAAGCCAATATCTACTAATGACTGGAGGCAAAACGAACATCATCATGGGGGCCATTCCTCTACAACAAACACTGCATGCCTTACCCCTCCCCTTCTTGTCATATGTGCTTGATAAACCACACTAAAATCCCTTCCATGCAAATAGTTGTATCTTGTATCAAGGTCTAACCCTTGGTTCGCACCTTGCAGGTCCCCCTACGAGGAAAACATGGAGAGTCTAGGGTAGCTGGCTTGCAAAGACGCTCTACACTGCCGACGGGAACATGCAGCACATGCCCCTCTGCCGGTGCGCTACGTGCCCACCCTCAAGAGGTATGCGAAGAAGCAAGGCCCTAAGCGACACCGTCCCGGACGAAGGCCGAAGAATCCTCGAGTCAAGAAAGTCAAGACTCAAAGAAACGCGCAGCAGGTGGCAATGCCAGTGGCACAAACCCCCAACGTATGCTCGGGCACCAGATGCTCAAGGGTAGAAAAGGCGGCTCGGGACAGGGAAGAATTTAATGAACTGTTTAAGGACATTTTGGAAATGGTCGCAGCCCGGGACTAGACCATTCATGTCCCGGCCGACGTGTTCCCTGCCCAATTTCACACAAGCCCCTCACCAGCACAGCCGAAGTCGCCTAGCCAACCGGACTCACCCCGCCTAGTACCTATCGACTAAGCCCCTATGATGTACAAGTAGCTCGACAAGTCAGCATGCCCGAACATTTTGTTTTTTGATGAGTCAAGGGGAAAGATCCCCACTTGTACACATTCCCATTACTTCTCGTTAATGTATGTGACCATAACAAGCAATGAAATGGGCATCCCAATAGACATCATAGAATTCTGAAAAATTATATCTTATCATGATTGCATTTATTCGATGCACTTAAAACAAGCGAGCATATACTCTCATGAAGTGACAAGTGGATGCAGGATAATACAGGTCCTTGTGCAAAAGTGTTCAATGCCAAATCACCGCAAGACCATTGACCCCCAAAAGAGCCGCGACAAAACCACGCTGCCGTAAGCAAAAATCACCCTTGCCGACCACCCACATCGCAGGGCCCAACGCACATTCATTGGCCACACTCCCTTTCTGGGTCAATCTCTATAGATGGCTCACGGCAGTCATTACCTCACTTATACCAACATCGTGTGTGTCACACAGAGGTTTGCAAAATCTCAAATGTATCTCTTCATCTCAACAACAGTTCCTCTAGCATCAAGGCTGGTGACACAACCATCTCTGTAATATCAATTCTTCATAGCCTTTGAATCCCAACATTTCTCAATCCAAATGAAGGCTAACAGCCTCAATGTATGGCATTGATTGTATTCACTTTTCCCACCCAAAAAAAAAAGCAAGAAGAAATAGAGAAAGAAAGAAAGAAAAAAGAAAGAGAAAAAGAAAAAAGAAAAACACACACAATCATCACAGCACCACACCTAGGGGTCCTCAAATTAGGTACGTCCCGTGACCTTGGTCAATTGGCTCCGTCCCTAATCCCCTAGCCCTTTGTACATCCCCCACAATTGTTCAGGCCACATTAAGGACAGGACATACCTAGGGAGCTCGCCTGACCTGTCACCCTGAACCACTTGCACAATTCTGTTGCACTCCATCTCAATGCCATTACAATCAACAGTGGTAAGCACGACATGAAAGACAATGGAAAAGTACACCATAATTTTCAAGCACTACGAGTAGCCACTAGCTACCAAAAGCTAAGACATCATAGAGCTTAATTGTGCTACATTGCCTTGACAAGACCATAATGATGTCTCAAGCCATCTTCAAGTGTACTCCCCGTCTTCATCGACAAAATTTTCCATCAACTAAGCCCTTGCTTCACTGACCCATTGCTATACAAGGAACCAGGCCGACAATCTTCTAACTAAGTAATACCTAAATATGCATGTGTACTCACTTAATATTCACACTATAACCTATACACGGTTTGGGTCCTCAAGTGCAAGACAATACTCCAGGCTTGCTTAGAGTTCTCGACCTGTCTCCCAAACTAATCAAAATATGTCTTGTGCAGGATAAGAAGACTAGCACTACCCCTTAGGGAGAGACCACATGATAGGTTTTTCAATTGCAGGTATTGAAGACTCCAACGAAGGTGTCCTTCACTCTTCATCAACACTCAACTTTGAATTCCTATCCTTATCACCCTGTAAGCTTGCCAAGAATCATCCTATACACAATCCCCAACAAACCGCCACTTGTACTCCATCAGTGCAATCCCCCCAAAAGAACAGCCCTACCACCAACTCCCATTGCCCTACCACCTACCACTTAACCCATCGACATGCCCCCAATGACCTTCCTCCCCACTACTACCAACACTCTGCCATGGCAACCACAGATGCCCTTGCCACCCACGTCCTCGGTGCATGCTAATGCCTGCTACCTACGAGGGTGAATGCCATGGGACTGGCACTCATCTAGGAGGGGGGTAATGTTAACCCCAACACGAAGAAAGCAAAAGGAAATAAAAAAGATGCAGGGCAAAGGCAGAAAAAAGGTAGCCCGACTGAAGAAAGAATAGGAGAAAAGGCCAAAAGTGCAAGGGCAACCTTAAAAGTCCAAGGTAAATGCAAAAGGGGAAATGCGTATTTTAAAATAAAAAGGCGCACCCTGAAATCTTGTCAAAGAGCGCCGGTCTCTCACCCGTGCAAATTGTAAATTTAGACGCGGCGATGGAAAGGAATCTAGGAAGATAGAAGGATAATGGGAAAAAGGGCCTAGGCTACGGCCGGCCATGTAAAAAAGAGGAAAAGGGGATGACCGCCCAAAAGGGATTTAGGGTTTTGTATATAAAGTTGAAAAGTGAATGAGAAGCTCATTCTTGTGTGTGGCCAAAAGTAGCTCTTCTCTTCTTCTTCTTTTTCTTGTTCTTGCTTGCTTGAGCTTGTGCTTGAGTGAGGGAGTGTGAGAGTGTGAGGGAGTGAGTGTGTGAGGGTGAGGGACCGAGGAGGAGAAGCTCTCAATCTTCTCCTCTCTTCTTCTCTTCTCTTCTCTTCTCTTGTCTTGTCTTGCTCGTGGCAATGGAGCTTGGAGCGTGGGGCTTGAGGATGGAGCTTGCTTGAAGCTTGCACTTGGATCGTGGAGCTACCGGAGTGCGCGGGAGAGGAGGTAACTCGAATGGCATGGAGGTAAGCTCACTACACCCATAGATATGGATGGCGTGTCGGTTATGTGAGAGGTAGCCATTAGTGCTCGCCTTGAAACGCTTGAAAGAATAAGCAGTCCGAGGGTCTTGGCGGTTGAGCGAAAGCTCCCACAAGCATCAATGAGACCTCATGAGCATATAGGCCATATAGCATCCATAGACATCAAGTACATCCAAATGGTAACTCTGGCAAGCCAAGAAATAACCAAAGTAAGCTCCGGACAATCAAATGTCAAGCTGACAAGGCTCAGTAGCATCCAACTCTAGACAATGTAATGGGCATGTAGTAATGGCATAGGCCAAGCATGTCAAGACTGGTTAGACATAAGTGAAGTGCATGCCATAAGTACATCAAAGATGGATATCCAAATGCTATGCGAAGCGAGCTCAAGCTCAGCCAATGATCCAAAGCAATATCAAGCTCAAAGTTGATCCCCGAATTCCCGATTATCAATACATCAAAGTACATCTCCCAAGCATGTCCCGATTCCAAGAGGCATAGGAAAACATAAAGTAATAGGCTTCAACCCAGTGTTGTACAATAGTGATTTACCATTCAAAATTGATATTTTTCATCCCAAAAATCAGTCCAAGTTCATGGTAATACATATGTCTTGTATCCCCCAACAATCGGTCATTAATAGTTATCAAACCGCTTAACTAGGAAGCACCAAACAAGCATAGGCATCAACTGCTAGTGTAGCGTTGACATTTAATGTTTGTAAGCTATTGTAAACTATTTCAAAATAGTACTACATGATCTCATATTAGTGTCCAAGGCTTGAGAGGTGTCAAAGCATGTCAGACATCAATGCCAAGGGTGCTACAATGATCTGGGAGCAAGGCATGACCTTCAGTAACAAGCAGGAGATGAGTTGTCCAAGGGGCATGTAGATTAGATGCAAACCACACTGATCTACTAATGGATTCTATTGCTGTTGTTGTGCTAGTCAGGATGGTAAGGAAGCTCCAGGGGGTGCCAAAGAAGGCACACAACAAGCCTCAAGTAGCCACAAGAGGTCTATGTCAAGATATGGAGCACCGGAGCTTCAACGGTGCTACCCCCTTTCTCTTCTCAGACCTGTAGACCTGTAACCAGTATGAAACCCTAAAGAAAATGAAAAAATACCTTTGATGCAATGCCCTGAGAGTGCCCAAAGGGTTCAAGAAGGTGCTCGGGAAGCCAGGGAGTGATGGGAGCTCGAGAGAGTCAGCTATGGTTGCCAATAAGGAGACCAATGAGTGTAGGTAATCAATGGGAAGCTGAAGACACCATGAACCAAGCTCGAGTAGTCATGAATCCATGTTGTGACACTAGTTGAAAGGAGAGAGAAGGATCGAAGCTTGCTTGGAAGAGTTATGGTGGGAGAGCAAGAGCAAGAAAGATAGAGAGACCAAATGGGAACTCCAATAGTCACAATGTGTGACCGGGCCTTTCTTTATTCAAATTGTCACTAAAAGAATAAAGAATAAGGTGACGGTGACGGGCACCCACCGCTTGCAGTGTGCAATGGCGGGTACAGTCAGTGTAGTAATACACGAGTGGCTAGGCAGAGGCGCCTTTACCCCCAACAATCAATGCAAGCATTTTCTTTTTTAATTTAGCATGCTTTAGCAAAAGATTTACATCCATATCCACACAATTGCGAATAACCTTATGGTAGATACAAAGATGAATCAAGATAAATGTAGTATATTCCTTTATCTTGGTAGAACATTTCTCTAGAAGTTTGATCAATGAAAGCATACCTACATTCACAATTTCCCATTCTAGTTGTCTTTCCAACAAAGCCCATGACCTCTTTTAACCAATGGAGGTGTACAAACTTTCATAGTCCATTGATTAGCATCAATCTCAGCAAAGAGAGAGGAAAGCTATTCCAATACATATTCTAATTGTTGTTGAGATGATTGATTAAGCAATGATACAAACAAATGTAATACATCCCTGCCTTGAAGAGACTATAGAAAAGTAGTACCACTACTATAAAAATACTTCATTGATGCCCGTAAATCAACTTGAACCTCCAATTTGTTTATGGTTACTAATCCCATCAACCTTCTTTTAGCTTCCACATTACATATACATCCTTGTAAGACACTATTATAATAAAGATTGATAAGATCCAACATTACACCTTGCTAAGCTGATTGAGAAGTATAAGGTTTTAACCTATTGATAAGTACTTGCTCAATCACGCTCACATCTACCACCTCTAATGCCATTTTAGAGTCATCATAAGTCATGAACTTATGTGCCAAAGTACCCATTACGTCTACCAAAGGAATATCCATCCTATTAGAACCAATATGTCTAATAAGACTCTGTTTCCTTGCCTGTGGAGAGTGTAGTCCTATAGTACCTATAGTTACTAAGTCAGCCATAACTTTTGACTAAAACTTCTAATCCATGAATCTCTTAATTAAAATTGAAGCCAGCATTTCTCTCTTTGAATGGAGGACTTAACGATAAATTTTGAATTAGGAAAAAAAAAGATATGATAGTCCAAAGTTGACTGACTAAAGTTTTCTAGAAACTATCTTGGATGAACCTATCAGAGGTCTATAGATATGACAGTCCAAAGTTGGCTGACTAAAGTTTTCTAGAACCTATCATGCTTGGATGAACTTATAAGAGGTCTATAGATCTAGCTTTGTCCATGTTTAACCCTATAGACTCACTAATAGATATGAGGGTACTCTGTAGGATACCTATACACCAAGTTATAATCTATAGAAAAATATCAAAGTTTCCACCCATTTTAATGATTGCAATGAGCGAGTAATGTCTTGAAATCACTGTATGGATTGAATCACAAGATGAATCAACCATGATCAACATGAACACTTGCATTGCCAACATTTTCATTTTCATCCAACATGAACATCAACTTACCACCATTGCCAACATAAGCAAGACATTGCTATAGACATATTAGCATAAGGATTTTCATGCCATCCCAAGCATATCGTTAGCATAACCAATGTACCAAGCAATTCTCTATCATCCAAAAGCTCAAAAAATAATAATGTCTTTCCAACTTGTTGCAATCAAAAACCCAAAATATTGCTTCTAAATTGAACCTCATAGCTCCATAATCTTCAAATCTTACCAATATTGAAGAGCCTTGTTGTAGGTAAAATGCTTAATATCAAAAAAGCAAAAACCCTCTGCCTTGAAGCAATTCTTGGTGAAGGATCAGTGGTCCCTATTGTTCATACTTGATCATAGAATATTGAGGCTCAAGAGGTGAAGTATTTAATCAAATATTGACTTGAATAAAGATGATGAAGGATGTAAATGATTCTTAGAGGTATTTGAAATGAAAAAGAACTCCAAATCACTAAAATATAAGAGGTATCTCACTGCTAGCCCAAAATCTGCCATAGCTAGGGTTTATACAAGCTTCAAAATGGAGAGATTACTTGCCTAAGAGTGAAGTAATGGAGTGTTGAGCTTGTAGCTATTGTTTGAGTTGATATTTGACACTAGAGATGGCCTCTTGACGCTCCAAATATTGAAAAAGAGCATAGTATTTGATGCTGCCATGTTTTATTCAACAAGAGAGACTCAATGTTGTATCAATGATGGAAGAAGAGCAGTCTTCAATCTTCAATGTATAAGCTCCAATGTTGGCAATGAAGAAGAAAACCATGTAAAATCCTTGTAATGGAAAGATTTCAACTCTCTTGATGTTACATCAACAAGAACACTCTTCCTTAATGAAGGATCAAGAAGCTCTTCTTCCATGAAAATTTTAAGACTCAAATAATGCCACTAGACTTAAAATCTTGCAAAGATACATAAGAATCTTCCAATAGACCCTCTAGAGATGAAGGAAGACTAAAGCCCCTTAAATTTGAAAATTTCTTGCCAAGTTTTAATGGCTATCCATTCCCTACTTCAATAGAGTTTCATAAAAGCACAACTCTTGTAAAGTCAAGCTTCCCTTCATAGTTGGTAGTGTAGATAATCAATTGAGGCTTCAATTGGAAGTAACAAAGCTCAATGGAATGAGAAATGGAGCAAATGTGATTGCTAGGTTGTTATTCTAAACAACACAAATTGTGTTGATTTCCTCATGCTCAAGGATGAGCTTAATTCCAATTGCCGTCACCAAAATGATATAATACTTGAAGCATTTGATGAGTAGAAACTGTGTTTGTAGTCAATAGTTGAAGATAAGTGAGATCCATGGAGTAGAATGGAAAGGATAGGTTGAAGCTTCCATGGAAATCTCAAAAAATGAAGAAGAAGAAGCTTTTTTCTCAAAATTAATCATGGTTAGACATTCAACTAATGTCTAGTTAACCCTCTTTTGACCAAGTTATCTTCAAAATGGCATATAACTTGACCACAACCTAGTAAAATAGCATGGAGGCCACCATTTTTGTCACCAACTCCTGTGAATGCTTGTAATAATACATTATGTGTACCTGCAGTACTTGTTTAGAATATGTTTTTCTGATGAAATTGAGATTGAAATGTAGAAAAAGAGGAGAAAATGGATCAAAGAGCAATGCCCTGATATCACTTGTCATGAAGTGAATTGGGAGAGAGGACATGAAAGAGAAAGACTGTTGAATGAGAGAGAAAGACTACAAGAAGGGAGAGAAAGAAGGAAGAGGTGTGAGAAACACTAGAAGAAAAGAGAGAAACATAGAAAATGAAAGAAGATGAAAGCCATGAAAGCTATGAGGAGAGAGATGAAGCAAGAAAAGACTTGTACCATGTTGAAATTGGTACAAAATGATTAATACCTTCACCTTTATACTTACACCCTATGTACCCTATTTCCCATCCTTTACATACAATGTTATTTAAAGCTTCAATTGTGAGATTTTGAGATATTTTTAAAGATTTTTGTTTTCTTATAATCTACTTAGTAACATGTTCGAATTACTAGCAAGATGGATACTTGACCTCATGTAGAGTAGAAACTAACTTATTTGCTAGAGTAATTCTCAAAGCTCATTTTGACCCTTCTTCTCTATTTTTAGAAGTAAATATTCTATTGGGATATGAAATGGATTGAGTGATTTGGAAAAAATGACTCGCGCAATGATGTTGTTTACTCTTATTATCCATCAATGCTATCTTTGAGCTAAGCACACAAGTAGAGTGGCCTTATCAACACAATGTAAGATAGACAAAGTATGAGCTAGATTTTGGAGGAGGTAGAGTCCATGTTTCAACTACAAGGATCTCTCATACAATGGGTTTCTATTATGTCTAAGGACTCCATCCAAACCTGATGTAAAAGATCTCATTAGCTAAGATTGTGCCAATGTATAGTAGTGTCCAAACGATCAAAATTGTGTGAAATGATTAATTCTTTAAAGAAACCATATGCAAAATTTGCAAGTATTGATGGAGCAATTGTAGAAAAGATTAGTAATGAACATGCTACATAGTACAAAGAAGGATAATTTGTCAATTGTTTATTGACCAAATGGCAAGATTTTGAAAATAATAATTTAGTTTTTGCCACAGCGTATGCTTTTGTAATTATGCAAAAATGAATTCTTTCTTGATTTATTTTTGGCCAAAATGAATCCCTTCATAACTTTGCAACTCACCAAGTTGCTCTAACCTTATGAAATATAGTGAGGGGATAGTGAGAGGAATAACTTGAATATTACATATGACAACTTTTCTTTTTGCATTTGCATGTCATATACATCATACTTGTAACTCATTTAACATTGAATCTTTTCTTACATAAGTGTCCCTTACCTTTTTTACCTTAACACCAAAGAGGAATTTAAACATCAAGACAAAAATATAAGTTTTTACTTTTTGGATATTGAGTTTGTTGAAGTATATATGCTTTCCAAATGCTCCAAGCTAATCACTTATAATTAAAGTTAATGATACTGCCTCTTTGTAGCTTTAAGTATTTAATTGGAATTTGCTTAAGTGCATGCTCTTTGTACCTTACATTAATATAATGGTTCAAAAACTAATCTCATTTGAATGAAACTACCTAAGTTCATTATTTTTGTAGCTTACAATATTTAAATCTTGATGGGATTGATAATCTTATCTTTTTAGATTGTAATCTTACAATTATGGCAATGTAAAAGGGTATTGGACTATTTACACTATTTATAATGCAATTGTGCTCTTGGAAAATATGTTGAAACATTGGACACTCTCAAATTGGCATATAGAAGTTTCAAGTAAAGAACAAAGAGAATGCAAAGCCCTTGTTTATGCTTTAAAAATGAAAAAGAACGTAGAAGATAGCTCAATATTCTCTAGGTAAAATTCCCTTCAATGAAAGCGTAGACATGCAAAAGATAGTATAAAGTAGATGAAGGAGCCATTTATGCATCAAGATATGGGACATATGTGATCTATGTGAGAATATTTGTACAAAGACATTGTCATATTATTGTAGACTTATTAATTGGGATAAGAAAAACCTTCTTTTATATAGTCACATTGATCTTGAACATAATCTTTCTTTCCCAAAATTCACAATTGAAAAGGAAAGGCAAAAAATGTTCAAAATAGACAACCATTGAGCTTGAAAGCATTAATAAATGTCATAATGTTTGTTGAGGACTTATCCACCATTAGAAAATCTAAAAGAAAACCTAGCATAAAACAATATGCTATTAAATGATTAATGATGAAAAGTGAAGCAATAAAGTATATACTTCATGTATTCTAGAGCACAAGCCTTTACATAAACCAAATGACATCAAATTCACGACAATATCTCACAACTTGTGTTGTGATATTAGATTGCTTATTGAAAATTTAATGGGAATCACATTTTCACAAATTGGGAGGAAACATAGATGTCAACTTTATCAATCTATAAGGATGTTTGACCAATACTTAAGTTTCCAAGACTCATTTACATTTAGAAAAATAAGTCTATCAAGTAATGTGCTACATGTACATAAAGAGACACAATGATACATTCTTGTCATAAACTATGCCTCTTTTTGTAATTACAAATTAGGTTTGAAGCATACTGCATTTCTAACACAATGTGCATATGCCAAGCAAAGATGGACTTATTCATAAATGCTTGTTTGTATAGGACTTGTATCTTTTTTATACTTCCATAAAGCATACACACTAGACAAAGTAGGTGAGGTAGCCTAAAATTGATAATGAGCAATTATGATATACATATTGATAAGTTTATATTTTAGTAGACTTGTTCACTTTTATGGAACTAAATTTCACATTTGAATATACTGAACAAGATGATTATCAATAAAAATATGGCATAAAAAATGAACTTGCACTAAGAATCTAGTGATATCGGGATGCGCAAAAGAAAGAAGTGATAGGCTAATTATGTTGAATTAGAGGAGAAGCTTGAGGCAATAAATTGTACACTTTTTGAATTTCGTGAAAACACCTAGGATCCTTCAAATGCTCTAATTCAATGTATACATAAATAGCTTTTTATATAATGTTATTCAAATTAGAGGAATAAGTGGTTGAGCTTTGACTAGCATGCTTAGCTCCCAGTTGCTTCACAAAAACAAGGGTTGTGGCACAAGGCTAGCTAATATGGGCTATGTCGTTTGTGTTATGATGTTATTTCTTGATATATTTATATGTTTATTGACTTTGATTTGTCTATTCATTGTATAATAGTGACTTGTTGTGTGTATTGCTACATGTAACACTAGTCACAATGTGCATGGTGGATAGATGGTGAGGAGTTAATGTATTTTGTGTTTCTAGTGAGAAAATTACTATATAAAGCTATGTAAATACTACTATATTTTATATTCAACAATGGAATACATTTGATGTGCAAGATCAAATTATTTTGGGTCCCATTGTTCCACAAATTTCATTTTTATACTTATGGCACAAAATTATTTATTATTATTGTAGCCCTTTTATTATAGCCCAAGGGTAAGACAATTAATTTTGTAAGTTTATATTTATTTGATAGACTCCATGAAACTTATTGGATAGAACCATACATCCATGGAAGAAAATGAAAAATCCCAAAAAGGATGCTTTTCTTGATTTTTGAGCATAAAAGTTAAGTTTCATTGCAAATTGGATATAGGGAG
This sequence comes from Lygodium microphyllum, assembly GCF_053477565.2. Classification (NCBI taxonomy): domain Eukaryota; kingdom Viridiplantae; phylum Streptophyta; class Polypodiopsida; order Schizaeales; family Lygodiaceae; genus Lygodium; species Lygodium microphyllum. The sequence continues at coordinate 21,680,912 of NC_141148.1, read as the reverse complement.
GGAAAAATAAGAAGGGTGAGTTTGTGAAGGCTTTTTAAAAATATGGTGCCTCCTTTATTAATTGCTACAAATCCACTTTGTAGAAGATGGGTGGCACTTGTTAGAAAGATTTAGTTTCCACTCTAAAACAAGCAAGGAGAAATGGTGATTTGGTTTGAGAAATGGTATGCCTAGTATGATTCTTTATATAAATTGATGGAAGAACTTGGAAGAACAAGGATGGAACTAAAAAAGAATTGAAATTTAAGATGCCTTCTCTCATTAGATGTCTATGATGATCTTACATCCCTTTTTAAGGATATGTGGCAATTTCATCACCCCTCACTTCTTGTCATATCAAAAAAGTGTTAGTCATGTTATATGATGAACCCATGTCAGTGGCCTACAAAGATACTTGCCCTTCTCAAAATGTACTAAGATACCAACATAATTTTGGTCTTACTCCTTAGTTGAAATGCACCAAGATGATAGCAAATGTGATGGTCTAGCCCTTGAATACCCACGTGAGGCACTATCCTAACCCCATCTAGGTTCCATATGAGCACTAGACCCTTCGCATAGAGTAGCCATAACACCAACTCAACACATCACATGGCACCTCAACATGACACAGAATGCGACACGAAACACACAAAGCTCACATGTTTGCAGAATGGCCCATCTTGAGGGTAGAAAGTCATATTCATATCATAGTACACATTTACATGGTAGCCAGAGGCACAGCAAGGGACTTTGTCATGGGTGAGGGTGGAGCTATCAACGCATGTTTAGCATGACTCAACATTGTGGGATGAGGGAGCTACAAAGGTGCTGATTTGATTCTGCTATTTTTGGCTTGTATAGGGTTTGAATAAGGGGAGTAAGGACATGGTATCCTTATTGTCATCTTGTCACATGGGGTAATAATAGGAAATTGGGAATTTCTTCCCCTTACATAACCTTGCAAACCCTTGTGAAAAAGGGTATAAGACTTGGAGTACTAAAAAAGGAAATTCTCATATAATGCATTCAAAAGGGATTGAGATGATCTATGAGTCAAATAGATTGTGGTATGATTTTTTTATTAGTGGAGTGAGATCCCTTCATGAAAAACCCTTATGTTACAAATATAGTATCCTCGATACCACAAAATCTCACAAGCGTTGTTGACCCTTACGTGACAAGACCATTAGTTAAAATTGAGTGTAACTTTCTCAAGGAAACTTGTCAATTTTTCTAGAGTAATCAAGCTATTGATTCCTTATCTTATTCAATGATCCAATTTGGAAGGCCACTTACAACATAATAAGGGGTCAATAAGAACCCATTTAATCCACAAGTTAAAGGTTTGCATGAGGGAATCCATAGAATAGATATTTAAAGTGTACACATGCATGTTGACTAGTGTTCACTATACAATCAAGGTTGTGTCAATCAAATTGTTATATTCAAAAGAAAACACTTGAAATGTTTGGAGAGAAGTCTTTTCCATTACAAGAATTGGGGTCATTGAGTATAATATGACAAAAAACCCACAAAATCTAAGGAAAACTTTCAAATTGCTAATTCCAAGGTTTCTATATTGACTTCAAAAGTGTTTTCTATGAACTCAATGTTGATAGCCTATGGAGCCCACTTGAGTAAGAGAGAGTAACTATAGGTGAAGAGAGCAATAAAATAAGAGATAACATTTAAAAATGAGAATATCCCTAGGTCAATACAATGAGAGAGTGCCATGTGTCAAAACTCCTTGGAGTAAAGGGAATACCCTCATTTTTTAGTTTTCTCACTTGAGTAACTCCATAGACTATGATGCCTTGGTCAGAGTTCTCATATATATATATATATATATATATATATATATATATATATATATGGGGGATTAATTATTAAAATAGGGAGGCGAAAGAGAAAGATTTCACCTTCTGAGAGAGAGGGGGACTTAACCAAGAAGGGGAGGTATGGGAAAGGGGGTAGGTTCAGGAAGCCCTCAAGATGTTTGGGACTTTCTCTCTCCTCTTTTTACTTGCCCTCCCAAATCTCTCTCTCTCTCTCTCTCTCTCTCTCTCTCTCCAAATTTTTAATTTTTTCTTTCCTCTCTCTCCACCATTTTTCTCTCGCTCTTTATTCCCTCTTTTCTTTTCTTCTTCTCCTTCTTCTCTCTCTCTCTCTCTCTCTCCCTATTTTTAATTTTCTCTCTCCTCTTTTTTATTTGGCTCTCTCCCCTCTTTTCCCTTTCTCTCCCTCTTTTTTTTCTTTTCTCTCTCCTACTTCTTTCTCTCTTTGCTATCTCTCTCTCTCTCTCTCTCTCTCTCTCTCTCTCTCTCTATGTATTTTTTACTTGCCTCCCCAAATATCTGTGTGTGTGTGTATCTATATATCTTTTTTCTCCCTCTCTCTTCCCTCTTTTATCTCTCCTCTTTTTCCTCCCTCTCTTCTTTGTTTTTTTCTCTCTCCTCTTTTTTCTTTTCTTCTTGCTTCTCTCTCCCCCTCCTTTTTTTCCACTCTCCTCTTTTTCTTCTCATCTTGCATTATTGCTTTTCCCTCTCCTTTCTTTTCCTTCTCTCTCCCTCTTCTCTTTTTTTTGTTATCTTTATTTCTTTCTCTTCTTCTCTCCCCCCTCTCTCCTTGTCTTTTATAATTCTCTCTTTGTGTTCATATTCTCTCTTCTTCTCAATTTCTCTCTCTCCTTTCCTTCTCTCCTCTCTTTTCTTCTCCCCCTCTCTTCTCTCTCTGTCTCTCTCTGTCTCTGTATCTTTCTCTCTCCTCATTTTTACTTTTTTCCTCTCTCTCTCTCTCTCTCTTCTTCTTCTTCTCTCAAAGTATATGAATATTTTTAAATAAAAAAGCTTTTAAAAATGTTTAACTAAAAAGGAAAGAAAATGTATAATTATTCACTTAAAAGAAGAGAAAAAAACTTTTCTTCTCCCTCTCTCTTTCATCTTTTTCATTTCTTTCTTCTTCTTCTTCTCTCCCTCTTTCCTCTTTTTTCTCTCTCCTCTTTCCCCCTCTATCTTTACTCTTTTTCCTCTCCTCTCCTCTCTCTCTCTCTCTCTCTCTCCCTACTTTTTTATTTTCTCTTCTCGTTTTTCTTCTCTCATTTTCCATCATTACTTTTCCCTCTCCTCTCTTTTGCTTCTCTCTTGCTCTCCTCTTTTTTCACTCTTTTTGTGGTTTATTCCTTTTCTCTTTGCTTATCTCTCCTCTTTGTTGTTCTCTCTTTCTCTCTCTTCTTTTCTTTCCCCTCTCTCCTTGACTTTTATAATTCTCTCTATGTCCATATTCGCTCTCTTGTTCTTCTTTTCTTCTCTCTCTCTCTCTCTCCGTCCTTTTCTTCTCCCCCCTCTCTCTTCTCTTTTTCAATCTCTCTCTTCCTTTTTTTCTTCTCTCTTTTAAATTGTATCTTTCCTCTCTCTATGATTCTCTTACCTCTAGTTTTTTCTGTTCTTCTTCTTCTTCTCTCTCTCTCTCTCTCTCTCTCTCTCTCTCTCTCTCTTTTACTCTTTCTTCTTCTTCTCTCTCTATCTCTCTCTTTTAAAATTTAATGTTCTCTCTCTCTCTCTCTCTCTCTCTCTCTCTCTCTCTCTCTCTCTCTCTCTCTCTCTCTCTCTCTCTCTTTCTCTCTCTCTATTTCTTCTCTCTCTCCCTTCCCCTCTCTCTTTCAAACTATGTGAAAAAAAAGTAAAATAAAAAATCTTTTAAAAATATTTAATTAAAAGAGAAAGGAAAGTTAAAATATTCACTCAAAAGAAGAGAAAAAAGAAAAAAAAAACACTCTCTCTCTTTTCTCTTTTTTCTCTCCTTTTCTTTTCTTCTTGTCTCTTTGTCTCTCTGTCTCTCCCCTTTCTTCTTTCCTCTTCTTCTTCTTTTTCTTCTCTTTCTCTTTCTCTCTCTCCTCTTTCCCCCTCTTTCTCTCCTCTTTTTTCTTTGCTTCTTCTTCTTCTCTCTCTCCCCTCTCTCCCTACTTATTAATTTTCTCTCCTCTTTTTTCTTCTCTCATATTGCATCATTACTTTTCCCTCTTCTCACTTTTGCTTTTCTCTTGCTCGCTTATTTTCTCTCTATTTCCCTAGTTTATTGCTTTCCTCTTCGCTGTGGACAAAATTTTAAATAAATTTTTTTAAAAAATATTTAATTATAAGGGAAATACAATTTAAAAATATTTAATTAAAATAAGAGAAAAAATGAGAGAGATTTAAATTAAAAAGTTTAATCCAATTGTGAGAGAGAGAGAGAGAGAGAGAGAGAGAGAGAGAGAGAGAGAGAGAGAGAGAGAGAGAGAGAGAGAGAGAGAGAGAGAGAGAGAGAGAGAGAGAGAGAGAGAGAGAGAGATGGGGGTTTTAAGTAAAAAGGGGAGGGGGAGGATAGAGGGAGAGATTACATATGAGAGAGAGAGGGCTTTAACTAAAAATGGGAGTTTGGGAAGGGGGTAGGTTCGGAAAGCCTCTGGAGGTTCGGGGCTTTCCAAACCTACAACAAAAATAATATAGTAGTATAGAATCTCACATTATTTTAAAAACTACACTCACAATACTCAATTCATGCTCATGCCAGGTACACACCACGGTGGATGCCCAATATTAAATCAACATGTGCCATCAAGGAAGCAAAACTTTAAGTTTGAACTTCAGGGACTAATGTAAATATCCTTCATTAATATCAATTTTCACATTATTTAAAAATTGCACTCACAATACTTAACCCACACTCAAGCTATAGGTACATACCATGATGGTTGCCCAATATTTGCAAAAATGGAAATGTTCGTTGGGATTGACTTGTGGTGATTTTATTTGGTCTACCTTTATTGGGTGGTGGACATTTTTGGGCAGGGGATTTTCCCTACCTTGGATTTTATTCACACTCAATCACTTATCACTATAGGATAAGATCTTTATTATTAAATTATATATTTGTGCCTAACAAGGTTTGAACCCCCATCAATAATGTAGAGGCTGAGCTTTAATTACCACTAGGCCATGATTCATTTGGTGTTTATGATGCCTTTCGTGTTTAAGATGGGCATATCTAGTGTGTAATGAAACTAGCAGACTATTTTGAGGGCAAGTGGGGGATTTAACTGAGTGTGTAACTAGCCTCAAACCACTAGGCTACAACCTCGTTAGTGAAAAAAACATTGATCTTTATAAGACACATTGGAAAAAGCCTAATCAAATGTGTGTGTTGCTAGGCACATTCATTAGGTTAAGTTTCCCTTATACTTCGGCACATTCACTTGCCCACTATAAGGTGCCATCAAGCATGCCATCACTAGCTTTATTCATAGATGCATAACTAATCAATATTCTTAAGCAAATTGCAATCCCAAATAACAATACAACTTTAAAGTAGACATTCCCTATCTCTAACATATTTTTGGACAAGGCAATTGTCCCAAGCCTTGAGTCATAGAGCAAAAGGGGTCATCCAAAGTGTTCAATTCAACATCAAAACAAAATTTGCATTTCAAAATGTTTTCACTGTGGTAGCCCAATATTTCCTTAGACTCATGAGCTTTTGTTCCCATCAAGAATGATTCATATCTATCCATGGCTTCATACATACTAGTGACACCCTAATTTTTGTTCTTGTGTTGCTCCATCAACACCTATAGAGAGCCGCTCTCCCAGGAGTGACTGTCACCCCTGCGCATAGCCTCATCATAAGTGAAAGGCTCTCCTGCATCTGTAACCAAGACATAATGCATCGAGGGCTGAAATCTATCAGGTGGACGTCTGTCTCTAATAGACTATCTCATGGTAGGGTCTGCTGCCTGCCCAGCTGCCTGTCCAACACCCTAACCATGAGCATTTGCTACAGCTGTAGGCTATCCAAGTGGCTGTGCGGGAACTCTCGGCTCCTCCTGAAATATGACCCTGCGGATCTCAACAACTCTCTCAGGCTGCCAATGCATCTTGTCTTCATGGAAGACTACATCATGACTGCGGATGACTTTCCACGCCTGCGAATTCCAGAGACGGTAACCCATCTTGCTTGCATCCCCATAACCAAGGAAAATGCATTTGACACTCTTAGAATCCAGCTTACTTCTCTTGTCCCTGGGCACATGGCAAAATGCCTCATATCCAAAGGCACATAGATGCACATAAGAGGGAGGTTTTCCAGTCCATACCCCCTCGGCAACTTGGAAATCCAAACCACTAGAAGGTGATCTGTTTATGATATGCATAGCTGTACTAATTGCCTCATCCCAAAAGCTCTGTGGTAGGCTTGCATGGCTAAGCATACTATGTACACGCTCCTGGATGGTTCTATTCATCTGCTAAACCAAACCATTTTGGGAGGGGTGTAGGGGGCGGTCAACTGACGCTTAATACCCCTCTCATCACATAATTTCTCAAAAGCACATGAGACATACTCACCCCAATTATCTGTCGTTAGGCATTTTAGCCTATACCCAGACTGGTTCTCAACCAATGCAAGCCATCTCTGAAACACAACCAAGACATCGGATTTCAGCTTAATGGGATAAGCCCAAAAAAAGTAACAAAATACTTTGCACCACCCATAGACTGACAAGGCATGGGCCCACAGACATCCGAATGTACCAATGCCAAGGGCTCACTCATGCGTGGCCTACCAGACTTCTTATGCATAGACCTAGTTTGCCTACCATAAAAACAATGCTCACATGAATCAAAACATGCATAATCAAGGGGTGGTAAGTACTGCAAACCAGAAAGCATTTTCATTCCCTTCAAAGACATATGGCCCAAACAGGCATGCCAAAGAGATACATGTGGGATAGAACCCACAAACAAAACATGATCAAGGGAAGAAGTGGATACAATCAAGGGATAGAGGCTACTATCCTTGGCACCTCTCGCAATCACAAGTCTGCCACAAGTGATCTTCCATGCAAAGTCTCCAAAAGATACATGATAACTTGCATCATCAAGCTGTCCAGCTGACATGAGACTGTGTGTCAAAGCAGGTACATGATGTACATCCTGCATAACAAAACTACTGCCAGAAGGAAACTGCAGCCTAACATCACCAATGCCCACAATATCAAGAGAGTTGTCATCACCCAAGCGCACAAAACCCGAAACAATACGGTATGAATGAAACCACTCTGGGCAAAGTGTCCATGAAAGGACGCACCTGAGTCCAAGAGCCAACACTGTGCATACATAGAGTGTATCTCTGTCATCTGCGAAGCACTAGAAGAAGCTGCAAGGATATAATCATCATCAACATCCTCAAGCTGCATAACATTGATCTCTTCAATTTTAACATTGGACTTTGTAGGCACTATGCTGTGATCAGAAGACTTATCCTACACTTTGTCTTTCCCCTTATCTTTGCGCCTTTCATTGCATAGTTCATGGCATTGTGGCCTAATATGGCCCTTTTTCCCACAATGGTGAGAAGTAACAGCTGCATTCCTGCCATGGGATTTGCTACGTGACTTCCCACGAGACTTGGATCGAGATTTCTGAGAATCCCATCCACGGCCACTACCACTGCCATGCTTTCCATATCCATCATTCCTGCCTCTAACTGTCATAGCATGTGACACATGAGAGGCATCCAAATTCTTACGGTTAACCTCTTCCTGCAAAAGAGCACTCTCAACATCAGATAATTTCAATGTAGTAGTAGAGGCACATAATGCAGTGCGAAATACATCCCATGACTCATTAAGAGTACCAAGCAAGAAAAGAGGAGTGACATCCTCTACAAAAGTGATATCCTGCGAAGTCAAGTTCTTAAGTATAGCATGGAATTGGCTCAAGTGAGCAGACATAGTCACATTCTCCTTCATGCGCGTAGATCCATAAGCTGCTTTAGCCAATACATCTGACTCGCTGGACTTTTCTTGTCATAGAGATTCTTGATTTTATCCCACAACTTCCATGCACTCTGTTCTTCCTCAAATACATTGTAATGAACCTGTTCTGTGAGAGAATACAATAGTGGACTTGCATAACTCATCAAGCTCAAGCCATTCCTCATCTGGCATAGTTGCAGGCAGATGCCCGCTCAACCTCAAAGGTTTGATCTGCGATTTCTACACCAATACCTGCAAAATCTGGCTCTTCCAATAAGAGTAATTTGTACCATCAAGCTTAGTGATGTCAAGTTCTTAAGTATAGCATGGAATTGGCTCAAGTGAGCAGACATAGTCACATTCTCCTTCATGCGCGTAGATCCATAAGCTGCTTTAGCCAATACATCTGACTCGCTGGACTTTTCTTGTCATAGAGATTCTTGATTTTATCCCACAACTTCCATGCACTCTGTTCTTCCTCAAATACATTGTAATGAACCTGTTCTGTGAGAGAATACAATAGTGGACTTGCATAACTCATCAAGCTCAAGCCATTCCTCATCTGGCATAGTTGCAGGCAGATGCCCGCTCAACCTCAAAGGTTTGATCTGCGATTTCTACACCAATACCTGCAAAATCTGGCTCTTCCAATAAGAGTAATTTGTACATCATTTCAGAACATTTTAGTATGAAAAATCCATGTCAGTCTGGAGTTATATGTTTGCTATAATAAATGACAGCGGGGTACTATAAGAGTTAATTGCTGACCAAATCACTGCACCAAGTCAATAAATGACAGCCAAGACATGACCAGCCATAAACGGGCATAAATTAGCACCAAACAGTCATCAAGACCCTGAGAAAACACCCAAACATGTCACCAAAGCATCCATCAGTGAGTAGGCATACCCCCTGGACAATAGGGCAAAGTATACATAACACTGGCAAGACCTGACACCAGTAGGTGTATGCTCACAAGAGTGCAAAGCCCAAGCTCAGGTAAAAAGAAACTCCAAGATATCAGTGTATGAACCATGCAACATTTAAGTGTAAGATATCCCAAAGTCTCAAGTATTTGCAAAATGCTCAAAATAGCATAAACCTCCTACTCAATGTCGGTCAAGCATATAAGATGCTCCCACTGGCACGAAAGGTAGATAAACAAGCTCAACAGCTCAATCAAACCAAGTCAGAGTACCAAAGACAGGTAGCCAAGACAATGCCTCAATAGCATCCAAGGTCGAATGGAAAAAGCCAAGTCGTAACGGAAAAATCCAAGTCAATGTCCAACTGCTCAAGGAAATACTCAAATGAATGTCAAGACGAGCTCAAACAATTGCCATCCACAACCAAAGCATAAAGCATTCACCAAGACATCATAACCCGTACTAGGTAGCCTAGGCATAAACCATGTCATAGATGAAATGCCAGCTGCAATGAAGTGACAGTCAAATCCAAATCGAGCTCTAATCTCATCTCAAAAGCATTTTGGAGCATAAACAAGACATGTGGCATAGTCCAAATACATCATGACATCATACGAGTAGTCGGGAGCACCCCGTGACCAATAGGCATAACCCAACTGTAGCATAAATAGCTTCAGCCCTAAAGTTTCTAGCAACATATATTCTGTAAACTGAGCAAATCAGTGCTCAATCCAAGCTCAAATCCATAGGCAAACCATAGGCATACATTCCCGTATGTATAGGCACCAACCAGGCATAATCGGGCATCAAATGCCAAGACCTATAAGCATAAAATTGAAGTAACAGGTGGCTGCCCTGTTTTGGATAGATCTGAGATTGTTCAAAACTATCAATGGCTGAGCTAAATCAGCTCCAAATGCGTCTCACATAAGAGGCATAACATCCACAAGTGATCTGGTATCAATAGACATCGGTAGAAGCATCACATAAGCCATAGGCATACAAATATATGCTGTCTTAGACTTGAAATCTGTTGCAAAATATTATGTCATCAGAATTTGGCAAATTTGACATCATCATCATGTCTGGAGCATGCCAAAACCCCAACTTAGACTCTTACTTTGCCTGAATCGGGTTCCAAATGCCCGAGATATGACAAAACGAGTGATTTTTGGGCCAGATTTTGAAACAGGCGCAAAAAAAATGTGAGCTGGCTAGGGGAGTCTATTGTCCCACATGCCAACAATGAGGCCCAAAGGGGGCACAAATGGGGGCCAAAGAAGGCCTACACCAAGTCTCAGCAAGCCTTGATAGGCTGGAAGCAAGATCCAGGTGAAGGAAGATCCAAGAGGTGTGAGCTATGGCTGCCCACAACCTGTGAAAACCCTGTTTACCTAGACCTATGGACTGAAGTAAAACTTTGAAATAATGAAGCAATACCTCAATGTCAATGCCCTGATGGTGTCTCAATAGGCCAAGAAGAAGCTCAGGAAGCCGGGGAGTGATGGGAGCTCAAGAGAATGAGCTATGGCTACTGGGAAGGAGACCCAATGCAAGTGGGGAGTCAATGGGAAGCTGAGAATGCCATGAGTCAAGCTCAAGAGTCAGGAAGCTGTGCTCTGATACCAGTTGAAAGGTGAGAAGGATCAAAGCTTGCACTCAAGAGCTATGGCGGGAGAGCAAGAGCAAGAAAGAGAGAGACAAGAAATGGGAACTCCAACAGTCACAATGTGTGACCGGGCCTTCCTTTATTCAGACAGTCACTAAAAGAATAAAGAATAAAGTGATGGTGACGGGCGCCCGCCACCTGCAGTGTGCAGTGGCGGTGACTGTCAGTGTAGTAATACACGTGCGACTAGGCGGTGGTGCCTTTACCCCCAACATGCACCACACATCACATCCTACTATTACAAATTAGTCTTACCCTAGCAAAGTGTCACCTCCAATGTGGATATCTAATATACCACCAACTAAGCCAACAATCCATTGGTGGTATATTGCAATCTGCAACTTTCCCTAAGACTTACCAAGCCCGAATGAATCGATATTGCATTGTTGCATTGTCTTTCATGGATACACACCTCCACATGTGACACAAGCGCTTATATGCATCTTGAAAATTCTTGTGTACATACTATGATGTGTGTATTTGGAGACTCTGTTCCCAATGAAATAAGCAAGATCTCTCCCTTCCTTGCATTACATTGTCTGGTCCACCACTAAATATTGTGCGGATAGCCCTCTAGTTGGTGTCTGTCTTGTCTGCCCCATGAATCATCGAAAATCAGTGCTTGGGTGGCCACACTTCTCCGTCACTTCATTCATCTTTGTCCAAAAAAGAGCTTGTGCATCTGTATCCTCTTCCTTCATCTCACATATTTCCAGAGTCATCAACTCTTGTACACTATAGAAACACAATATAAGAATGGAAGAGTAAGGAGAACTATGTTCATTAAGTTCGTGTTGTGATGGTAGAATTGTGGAACAGAAACTACCTTGGGTCATACATATGTGTTGCCATGGTGGTCCAATCATTAATGTGATGCACGTGGTCAAAGCATACCTAGCTATTGCGTAGGTCCCCAATGCCATTCCTTCACATACAATTCACTAAGTTAACCCTTGAGGTTGTCCCACTCATTGACATTTTGAATATAGAGCACTTGCTATCATTGTCAATGGTTTTCCTAGGAAATAGCCTACCATAGAAAATCTATATGCACAACATTGATTTAACTTTAGAAGATGAGTTTTCATTCCTTGATCACTCTCAGCACCTGTTGCATGGACTATGTGTTTTAACATGTATGAATGGAATATTGATATTCATATACATAACTTTTTAATGATATTTTGGGATGTGTTGTGAATGGAATAATATGTTACTTGTTCCTTTGAATGAGTGGTTAGAGTTCCTCAAGCATCGTTGAGAGTTTAATGTCAGACATGGGAACACCTTGCTCTCAAACCAAGACACTCATCATTGGCCTTCTAGCCATAGTCGTTTGCAGGTGTCGAGGTCGAGTTGCACTAAAGTCTCTTACCATTTCCTCTACGGTCTTTCACACCTCTTTGGCATTAGCTCTACATGTGCCTTTTTGCACCTCATTGTTAGGTGTGCCTTGATGAATGAATAGTCTTGAAATTAGGCTCGTTGACATCACATAATACAACTGCACACTTGCACTTGGAGAGTAGGATGGGGGGTTCTTACAATAGAAGCATTCAAGGCTTGCGAGACCATCAGTTGTAGCTGGTATGCTAGTATTAAGTTTACGTGCATTACATGTATTGCGACTTGATAGTATAAGAATCTTATACCTTCATGCCACTTGGTTTGGGGAGCTAGAAATTGATTGGCCAGCACAATTTCTATTTGGATAATTTAGTTCTCCAATGCATTTGTTGATGCGGGCTTTGTCCAACAATGGCCATCATAATTTTGTTCTATACCCTCCATTGGATGCATATTGTTTGCCATCTGTAGAAGCTCGTATGCCACATTTCCATCATATAGAACTAGGATCTCCTCCACTCTCTCTATAGCACTCGTATTATGAAGAAAATAACATAACACTCAGTGTTGACCCCCTGAAGACATTATGTACTGAACCACACTTATAGCATAAGAGGATTGTTGTATCCCTTCCTCTTCCACATCAAGCGTGATAGGGATGGTTTTGTTTTTCATAATGTCCAGGGGGGATGGTGAGACTTCCATAGTGATTATTGTTTTATCAATGCTGCAAGGGCTCTATGTGGTGTCTATGGTGGGGAAAGGCTACAATGTAGGTCCATTTCCTTGTTTGACAAGATAGTCTTGTGAGACCAAGGTGTCCAAAACATATACTTGGCTAGCCTCATGGTCATTGTTGCAATGGATCGGCATGCTTTGTATTCGGCCATTCACATGGGTGATAGCAAGAACATGGTAGCCATTGCCATTGCAAATGTCTTTCTTCTTCAACATCACAAACCGACTACTTGTGTAGTGCATAATAGGTTTGGTAGAGAGGGGGGATATATATATGCGGACCTTGGTGTTTGGTGTAGCACTTGACGTTGGATCCATTTTCAAAGCTATCTACACATATACGAATACACATGTCAAATATGGGTGACATTGAACGATAGTGTGTGGGGGTGTATAAAAAAGCATGTGCTTGAGAGAGAGAGAGAGAGAGAGAGAGAGAGAGAGAGAGAGAGAGAGAGAGAGAGAGAGAGAGAGAGAGAGAGAGAGAGAGAGAGAGAGAGCATGTGTATGTGTATGTGTGTGGATGCCAAATATATAAAGTGTGTGCATGAGAGAGAGAGAGTATGTGTGTGTATGGATGTGGGTGCCAGATTTGAGAGAGAGAGGGAGGGAGTGAGGATATATAGATTTGTGTAGGAGGGAGGGACCAAAAGAGGGAGATAGAGAGAGTTTGTGTGTGTGAGTGGATGTGGGTGCCAAAGAGAGAGGGGGTAGAAAGAGGGAGCCAGGGAGAGAGAGGGGGATGATGGATAGAGAGAGAGAGAGAGAGAGAGAGAGAGAGTGTGTGTGTGTGTGTGTGTGTGAGTGAGAGTGAGAGTGAGAGTGAGGGAAAGAGGTGTGCGTACCTATGAGATCAAGTAAATACTCCACAACTTGGGGAAAGGGGAGGGACACTATATCATAGGGGTTGTGTGGCCTTATATGACCACTTTGAGATAGTGGGGCATTAAATGCATGTTAGAGAGAGAGAGAGAGAGAGAGAGATGGAACAAGGTATTCTTTTTCTTCTCTTCCATCTTCTATTCTCTACTTCCTTCTATCCTCTGATCCTCGGTGGATACGACCTTTTGGCTAAAACCCCTTCGGCATCAGCAGATGGCATTTAAGTCGATCCTGCCAAGGTCCAAGATGTACAAGACTAGCCACCCCTAACAACGGTCAAGGAAGTGTGAATCTTTCTAGGGCTAATGGGTTGGTACAGAGTCTTCATTAAAGACTGTCTCAATCTTTTCACCTCTCACCACTAACCCTCTCAAAAAGAAGGTCTCCATTACATGGATGTCTGTCGTACAAACTAGCTTTGAGAAGCTTAAGTAGAGTTTGGTAACTGCCCTTATCTTAAGGCTACCTGGCCTAAGCAAAGAATTTGAAGTTATAACTGATGCAAGGTCTCTTGTTTTGGATTGTGTGCTTATGCAAGAAGGACATCTAGTAGCCTATGCTTCAAGAAAAATAAAGATCCACAAAAGAAACCATGCCACACATGATTTAGAATTACTTGCTGTAATTCATGCCTTTAAACTATGGAGACATTACCTACCTTGTAATGGGTTTTCTCTAGTCAACTGATCATAAAATCTTAAAATGGATTTTTACTCAGCCGGATCTCAATATGAGACAACGCTGATGGATTGAGACCTTGTAAGAATTTGACTTTGAAATCAAGCATAGACTAGGCAATGAGAATGTGATTGCAGATACCCTAAGCTGTAAATCATTCCTTAATGCTCTAATCCTAGAGGAACCCTCTAGTGCTAGAACTCTTGCTACAATGATTTCAATGCCTAGTAACCCTCTCATAGAAATGGCTAAAGAAAAGGCAATGTGAAGGATCCAAGCTATCAGAACTTGTTAAGAGAAATTTTCGTCGAGGATTCAAATCCAAAACTCAATACTAAGTTTCAAGATTTTTCCATAAACGAGGAGCTTGCCTATTACAAGACAAGACTATGTATTTCTACAAGTCAGAAACTCAAAAGGAAAATACTTTGGGAAGCTCACGATTCTCCATTTTCAAGTCATCTTGGTTATGGTAAGACTCTTAATACAATTAGAGGAAGCTTCTATTGGGAAAGACTCAAGGGAGATGTACTCAAGTATGTCACTGAATGCTTGAACTACCAACGAATTAAGGCCGAGTGTGTCAAGTTGTCAGGAAAGCTCCAACCACTTGACATCCCTCAAATGAAATGGGAGTATATTAGCATGGAATTCATAGTTGGATTGCCCCCGATACAAGGAGAATATAACTCCATAATGGTAGTCATTGATATGTTAAAAGTTGCACACCTTATTTGTATAAAAACCAATTACAAGGCTTCCGATATCGCTATGCTTTTCATTAAGAAAATTTTTAGGTTACATGGATTACCCCAAAGAATCATCAACGACCGCGATTCTCTCTTCACCTCAAACTTTTGGAAGAGTTTGTTCGAAGCTCTAGGAACCCATCTCTGCTTCAGTACTACTTACCATCCCCAAACCAATGGTCAAACTGAGCGGGTCAACCAAGTCATTGAAGACATACTAAGAGCTTATTGTAATAGGGAACCTAAACAATGGATCCAATACCTACCCTTAGTTGAATTTGCCTACAATGCATCATACCATCAAAGTATTCAAATGACTCCTTTTTAGGCACTATATGGGCAAGATTGTCTTACCCCATTAAAATATTCCGATTCTACCCTATGGGTAGAAGCATCTAGGAAAATGCTAGAAAAAATGGATCAACAAAGTAAAGGCTATAAGGCAAGATATTCAAGCCACCAATGATCGACAGAAGGCATATGCCAATCAATGAAGGCAAGAACACATCTTCAAAGAAGGTGACATGGTTTTCCTACGAGTTCGCCCAAAGAAAAGTTCCTTATCTTTGGGGGAATTCAAGAAGCTAAGTCTCGGGTATTATGGGCCATATAAGGTGCTAAAGTGTCTAGGACCAAATACCTACGAGTTGCAAATCCCTAATAACTTGAAATTACATAATGTATTTCATGTCAGTCTATTGAAAGCATATGTTACTAACTTAGACCATGTACTTAACGACCAACAAATTGTAATGCCTAGTCTACCTAGTCAAGGAGTCCTCGAACTTCAACCATAGAAAAGATACTTGACATGCGGGAGAAGACTCTAAGAAGCAAAACCCTTAGAGAGTATATCATCCAGTGGAAAGACTACCCTGAAGAGGATGCCACTTGGATTGACCATGAATCACTATGTAACCAATATCCCTAGTTTCATTCGAGATGAGGACATCTCGATTCCTCTAAGGGGGAGAGAATGTGATATTGTGACTTTAATTTAAAATCTTCCCGACTTCTCGCAAAAATGGACTTCAAGAACTCTAAATCATTAAATAGAGAAGATCTCGAGCAAAATGACCCAAGGATTGTAACCCGACATTTTCCCGAATTAACAAGGACTGTAGCCATCCGTTACGAGAGTTACCACGTGAACGAGAGTTGTGAGCCATAAGTCAAAGTTGACTAAACATGTTTAAAACTTGGCAAGTAAGGTAAATCACAAAAGCTTTAAGCTTTAAAGCTTAATGCTTTATTAAAAAAGAAGAAGATTAAGAGGGAGATGACGATGAACAAGCCACCCTCCCCCTTTTTTTATGGAAAAAAAGGTGCACTATCTTCCCCAATTTGGCATCTTTGATACTGAATCAAAAAGCCATTCTCTCAGGAGTATAGAGTAAGAGGGAGTGGGGCAAGAGAAGTGCGAGCACAGGAATTTCTTGTCACAAAGACAAGGAGGATACTCTGCAAGCTCTTGAATTCAAATCCTCCATCCCTTCTATCCTATTTCTCTATGGAATCAAGACTCTTCTCAATTTTTCTAAATTCTTGGTGATCGCCTTCCCCCATGGTCAATCAAGATTCTGTCAATCTAATTATCTCTAGGATCCTTCGCCAAAATCCCCTTTTTGCGATCTCACGATTAAAGGCCATGGCCCTGAAGAAGAAAGTTACGAAGGTCGGAGAAGTAGGAACTGCCAATAATGCTGCGGACACAATTACTACAAATGGAATAGTGAGTATAAGGATTACAAACAAAGCTACGAATATCACCAACTAGCACCCGTCATGGATCCTCAAGTACTAATTTTAAAAAAAATAAAAACAACTAGTAGGCCTTTATCCCATGAACATGCAAGATTTTTATTCGATTCATGTATATAATCTCTTTAAAGAATTCTTAATGGTAAATTTCAAGGGGTAACTTAGGTCTGTACAAGATGAACCTAAACGAGTACAAGGAAGGTAGTGTGTCCCTAAAATATTTAATATTTTGGATTTGTATTGATCTAACGAAACCTTTGATGGATAGTCATGAACATAAAATTTTCATATATATAAAGGACCTTGTGTAACGAAATTGTCAAGAAAATACTTTTTATAATAAACTAAACCAAGATTTCTTTTATCACGGGCAAGGACCCACGAAACTCCAAGGGAGTCACTCTCAAGTATGAAATTCTTATTTAGATTTAGTCCAAACTAGTCCCCAAGGAAGGGGGAATCCAGGAAGACTATTGGAAGGTATTGCCACTTACGCTAATTTTGCCACTTATGCTAATTTGTCTTGATGTTATTAATTTTTTGAAATAAAATATTTATCTTGGAAATTAACTTGTCAAAAGATTATGTATAATGCATTCAAAATAAGATGTTTGCGATTGCAAGCTAGGTACTGATCTTTTCTAAGATCATCAGGCTAATAGATGGATGATTGCGTACAGATCACTAACTGAGGCAGTGTTTTGGTGAGCATAGAACACCGACTGAGGTAGTGTCCTTAATGGTGCTAGACCTCCCCAAGGCCAGTGTGAATAAAACCTACTCCAAGGGGCATAGAACTCTAATCGTGGTAGGAGGGGGTAAGGATACCAAGGGGCTTTGGTCATAAAATCCTTAGGCTCTTACGAACTGCCAACTACCCTTTAGTTTCCAGACTATGTCTTGGAAGTTCCAATACTAGTTGGGAAACGGAACTTGGAGAGAACAATACTTCAAACAGAAAACATTGTAAAAGTCATTTTTCTGAAAGGAACTATTAATAAGGAATTGCTTTACTTTGTTTTTGTATTGTGAATTAAAGGCGTGTAACAAATTTGTATCAAGAGATAATTCAAAGAAGCTATTTTTATATGTTGAACCTAATGTGTTAGGTAATTAGGTAACTAAAGCTATTCTCTTGAGGGAAGTGGGAGGATGGACCCAGACCTATGGCTAGGTGATCTCGATAAACCGAGAGCTTTCCTAAGAAGGAATAAAAAGTGCACATGATGGTCCATTAGAAACCAGAAAGTCTAATTCACATCACTTTAGAACCTCGATCAGAAGGGACTTAAAGTGTCATACTTCTCCCATTCACTTTAAACCCAACACAACCTAAGTCTGTTTTAGTCAGCAATTCCTATAGGAAATAGAATCTCGAGCTGCTAATAGTAATTAATAGTTAGTAATTGAATTGACTAGAAAGACCCAGGTTGGTCCTCGTGGGAACGGCTTAAACTTCCACTGTGGGGTAGACTCTGAGGGTTTTCACAAAAATCCTGGATGGCACTTCCTAGGATATCTCTTGATCCTAGTTAGCAACTCTGAGGGTTTTCACAAAAATCCTGGATGGCACTTCCTAAGATATCTCTTGATGGGCTACTAAGAATGTACCGCCAAGGAAACCTCGGGCGGGCACATTGCAAATAACGTCAGAGCTTAAAAACATTCTATCATATACGATGTTAATAGTGATCTATCTCCCTGTGTAGGGAATGAAAGAATGCAAGAACATGGGCTAGCCATGCTAGGGGACATGGCAGCTAATACATGTAAACAAGTGTGACTCATGGTTTTTTTTTCCATAATACAATGTCAATAAGAATGGTCTGTCTTTTTGCATGGGGGATACAATTTTTTATTATGAATCTATAATGGTGGAGGATGTGCTAGCCACAAACACTCTAAACTAATGTGCCTCAAGAGTACTATCTACAGTAACATTTTGAAGGAATAATATATTGTTAATTGTGAGGTTATCGTGCAGAGGGCCATATTGAAAGTCACATGGAAGTCCCCCATGCAAGATGTTGTCTCTCATGAAGCTACAATGGTGCAAGATGTGCTAGCCACATGTACAAGTAAACAAAGGTGTATCAAGAATATTATCTATAGTAATATTCAATAAGAAAACTATGTTACTAATCGAGGAGTCAATGTGCAGAGGTTTACACATTGAAAGCCGTATGGAAGACCCCTTGCAAGTCACTATCTCCCATGCCGTTACAATGGCGAAGGTGGAGTCATTGTATTGTTTTGTGTGACCCATTTGAGACAAGAAATGCATTACGAAATGATCAGCCAAGTGAGGTATTCTCCCGATTGGTAGAGGCATTGGAGAAGGTTAACAAACATAAGATGGTTAAGGTTGATGAAGAAACCACAAACACATCATGCGATATCATGGCGGTTTGTCTCCCTGAAAATAGTGTCGTGCATGGATTAGGGGATGGAATTCCATCATGGAAATCCCATGCTAAGGCAGAGTCTATCAATGCCATACATCTGGCTGATCGTGTGCTCAAGGACACATGGATATTACTTTCCCTTGCCACAAAAAAATCCATGGTAGACCTTGCCAAGCAGGTGGTGGAGGATGGACGCCGATGGATGGAGTCGGGGCATAAGTATTGGGCCTTATGCATGGCATAGATTGTTCATTATGAGACACCTATCTGTGTCATTGGAGGTAGAGAGGTGAGAGTTTTAAAGTCATGATATGGTCATTCTAGATACTATTTGCATATCACATTTGTTGACTCCATTTAGTGAGTGCATTTGCTAAAATTAGTATTTCATGCTTTAAATGCAGGTACATGTGATATATATTCTAGCGTACATGCATTCAAATGTTGCTTACAATGGAATTATCCTTCTAGAGTCCACAAAAGGTGACATTACTACAAATGAGTGGCTGTGAGATACATTAGGATCCCTACTACCTGAGAGATCAGTATGAGATCCAACGTTGTTAAACTACTGCATAGATGTTTTGTAGACATTTAGTAGATTCCTAATCCCTTATATGAATACCACATACTTAGGTGGCATGCAGCGTGGCATGGATTTTTAGAGCTCATTCTCACAAACATACACAAAAGAAGGGGATACTATTTTAGATTGCAAAGCAAGATGTGGTGACCTTGCATCGGTAGTAGCATTAAATTCCAATAGGCAAATTGCATGTATGTATCACTTTGCCAAACATGGAAGATATCTAAGAGAAAAGATAACATTTTATATAAACTTGTATAATACTTCATTGATATACACTTCTCTTTTTTGTCATACAAATACATGGGTGCTCACCTTTTCACATGCACATGTACATCTACCTCCCACAACCCAAAAATTAATTGTGTTCAATGTGAATGGGGTGCTTCTATATAGGCAGCCAAAGCAGAAGGAATCATTACCAGTGAAGCCCCTAGAAGTAGGTAGGCATTGGGTGATTTTGTGGCCAAGGCTCGCAAGGTTTTTGAAGGAAATATCCACATTGTTTGGCATTGCCATTTGGAGCTCCATGAAGGAGGAAAACTTAAGTGAGCTACTCCAATTGGTTAGAAGTGAATGTGTGAAGTTGTCAAAGCAAGCACTGACATTTGTATTTCAATATGGAAAAGGCAAGTGCAGAGAAACTCCCACAACCACTTATTTTGGAAGGAGTTACACAAAGCCCCTTTTCCTGAAATGTTTGGCTGTTAACAATGATACTATTTTTGGATGATAACATGGAGAATATGTAGAGGAACCTACCCAAGGCATTTATATGCCCGTCCCCATTTGAGAGAAACCCCATGGACACAAACCTCCTAGAGCACATGCTTTCCTACTACTTGACCAAGCTAGTGTGCTTCCATGGTTCAATCCTAGACTTTGTTAGGGCTTGCCAATTCCACCCTCCAGCAATGGAACTCGATTGATATTTGATGTGCATGATGAATATGTACTTTTAGAATTATTTGATTGTGTTGATTTACAAGCGCAATGAAATGAGGATGAGAGGAAAGAGGAAAAATAGAGAGGAATATGAAAGTGAAGGGGATTGTGTATAGGCATTCACTCAATTGTAATATTATAAGATGTGTAAATAAAGCACATGTGAAATATCTAGGGAAGGGTGGAGTGTAGATACATGTACACATATGAATGTATATGTGCACACTGGGTTGAGTAATGATGAGATAATATTGTTTCCTGATATTAACTATTCAAACAATGTGAAAAACAATAGATATCACACGTTATTATACTAAGTGTAACGAACTGTTTGATATCATATCCTCTTGTAGTAAGTCCACACAATAATGCTCAATTGAAAGTAGCAAAAACATGCGTGATGTAGTTTCACTTATGTATGCACAATGGAAGTGATATATCAGGGTGTAATAGCAAACTGTGTGAATGTATATATGCATGTGGGAATAACAATGTGATATTCTTTTTATCTGAATATTAACAACTAAAAGTGTCTAAGACAATGGACCTAATGCAAAACCTTGACCCTTGCAAACTTAAGAGAGTTGTGAAAAACAAATGGATGACCCTTGCAAACTTAAGAGAGTTGTGAAAAACAAATGGATGACCCTTGCAAAATTAAGAGGGGGAGAGAGTGAGAAGTTGCTAATTGAGAGAGAGAGAGAGAGAGAGAGAGAGAGAGAGAGAGAGAGAGAGAGAGAGAGAGAGAGAGAGAGAGAGAGAGAGAGAGAGAGAGAGAGAGAGAGGAGGAGGAGGAGGAGGAGGAGGAGGAGGAGGAGAAAAGGAGAGTGGAAGAGAGAGAGTGTGTGTGTGTATGTCTTTATGAGCGACACAAGGAGAGAGTGTGTGTGTGTGTGCGTGTGTGTGTCTTTATGAGCGACACAAGGAGAGAGAGAGAGAGAGAGAGAGAGAGTGTGTGTGTGTGTGTGTGTAAGAGGGGGAGAAAGAGTAGAGTTGCTATTTGAGAGAGAGAGAGAGAGAGAGAGAGAGAGAGAGAGAGAGAGAGAGAGAGAGAGAGAGAGAGAGAGAGAGAGAGAGAGAGAGAGAGAGAGAGAGAGAGAGAGAGGAGGAAAGGAGAGAGGAAGATGGAGAGAGAGTGTGTGTGTATGTCTTTGTGAGCGACACAAGGAGAGAGAAAGAGAGAGCAAGCGAGAGAGAGAGAGAGAGAGGGTGAGTGGAAGAGAGGGAGAAAGTAAGAAGTTGCTAATTGAGAGAGAGAGAGAGAGAGAGAGAGAGAGAGAGAGAGAGAGAGAGAGAGAGAGGGTGAGTGGAAGAGAGGGAGAAAGTAAGAAGTTGCTAATTGAGAGAGAGAGAGAGAGAGAGAGAGAGAGAGAGAGAGAGAGAGAGAGAGAGAGAGAGAGAGAGATATGGGGAGGAGAAAAGATAGAGAGAAAATAATTGGCAAGAGATGGAGGACATAGAGAGAGAGAGAGGGAGAGATGTACTTGAGGTGATTAACATGGGGGGATAAACATGCATGGGGATACTGGTGGTGGAAGCGGTAGAGGTGGTAGTGGTGGTGGTGGTGGAGATGATGGTAGAGGTGGTGGTGGTGGTGGTGGTGGAGATGGTGGTGGCAATGGGGGGCAGTAGTGGTGGTTGATATATGCCTAAGAAGAGGAATAAGTGGACTATGTGGAACAAGAAATGGAGGTTGCCCAAAAAAGCTCACTCAAATGCTCACTCAGAAAGCTCATTTCTCGTACACACTCAAACATAGCCCAATTGAAGACAAAACCTTATATTTTATGATAGCTTTCACATGTTCTATAAGGTGATCCCCTCGAGAGAAAGCTATGCCTTGCTAGCTTTCACAAGATGTTGGAGAAAAAGAATCAACACATTGAGTTTAAGGATGGTAATTCTAACTTGCTAATGTGATAGCAAGTCATTTGAATCACTCATCCAAGTATATAATGAACTTTCTTATCTTTTTGGCTCAATCATTAGTTGCATAAAGTCAAATTGTGATTGTTCGAGATTAGAAACACAAACTAATTCGAAATGATGATTTTTTTTGTAATGGTGACAATACTAACCATGTAGTGTGTTATGATGTTTGTAGTCCATGCCTCCACCATGGACTTATGAAATTTAGTAATTGTCTCTTTAAATGTATTGGCATCACCATCTCTAAACCTCAACTTTTGTAAGAGAGCTGCTAATCTATCCAAGTGTATCCACACTTGTGCCTTTGCAATCCTCGTTCGTTCCCCATTGTTCCAATCTGGAATAGCAAGGCACAACTTTTTTCATGCTTCATACTTCTTTGGTTGTTTTACAAGTATATTGCCTTCCTCATCTCGAGGTGGAGATATAAACTTCCTAGCCTTGGGTCTGCCAAAGCACGGTTTACAAGGGATATTTCCACTCTTGCCCGATTTTTTCTCATCCTTTTTTATTTCTACTTGGACCCAGTGCAATCCAACTTCAGAGAGGACTTGTTCCACCTTCTTGCATGTAGCATTAGCTTCTAACATGGGTTGCATCTTGTATGAAAAGCATATATATTCATATACTAGCTTCTCAATTATTCTAACCAAACAATGCAATGTGCAAAAGTGAACCCTTTTAGTGGTATTTCCAAAATAGGGTGCCAGTTTGGATCCACTAGAACTAGCATTCCATTTCTCATGACTTTTTGATCACATGTTGAAGCACCTTGTTTTTTGGCCTTGGCAAGCCATTCTTTCTTTCCATCTTTCCCTTTCTTCCTAGTTTGCATGCAGTATTATGCACGAAAATTTTGCATTTGTTGCATTTGATAAACCAAACATACACTTCAATGTTTTTAAATCACCTGCAAGATGCCATTCAACTTGATAGTCCCCAAACCCCTCAATGTGTAAAATTGCTCCATTATTTTGATGTTGAATAACACTGGGTATATTAGTGAGGTTTTAAAAAACTTTAAGTACTTCATGGTCCTCCTTTGGTACTTCAAATGCTTCAAGCCACTATATTTCATTCTCTGATTATACACTGAAGTATAAAGGATGGTTTTCATTGATGTTGGGATCCAATGCTAGATTCATAAGTGTTATATTATATTATCATCAAATGAGATAAATTTTCTTAATTTGCTAACATGAAACACTGGATGAACACGGCATCCAAGAGGAAGTTCCAATCAGTAAGCTACATCACTTAGCTTTTGAATAATTTTCCACAGTCCACAATATCTTGGAGATAACTTTGGACATTTGCCAGTCGATAAACTAGATGACTTGGTTGGTCTCAGAGAAAAACTTTTTCTCCTAATTCAAAGATCCTACTTGACCTTTTCTTATCTACAAAATGCTTAGCCCTATCAACAACTTGCTGTAACTTGGCTTGATCAATTTTAATATTAGCCTGTATGTCAGTAAGAAATTCTATCGTAGCTGGGCATTTCTCATTTGACCTACTGTACTAGGAAGACTTGGATTCATTCCATAATTTATTTCAAAAGGAGACAAACCTATCGCCTTATGAGATCTGTTGTTATACGCAAATTCTAACAAAGACAAATGCGTATCCCAATCTGTTTGTTTATCATATATATATGCTCTCAGCATGTCTTATAGTAGCTAGTTGACTCTTTCTATTTGACCATCTGTTTTTGGGTAATCACCACTTGACATGTTTAAAGACACATTTAAACAACCAAAGACATGACGCCAAAAATGACAAGTAAACCTGACATCTCTATCAGACACAATGGACGTAGGTAGACCATGCAACCTAAACACATGATCAATAAACAAATCTACGACTTGTGGAGCTTCCACACTTTCGCAAGTGTCCACTATCACTAGGATAGTGTCTTTTTGTCTGGGTTTTAGGTAATCCAACAATGAAATCCATGGAAATACTTTTCCAATTAGATTCTGGGATTTGTAATGGCATTAGCAGACTTGGTGGCTTCACCCTTTCTACTTTATTAACTTGACATTGAAAGCATTGTTGGACATATTGGCAAACATCCTTGGCCAACTTTGGCCACCAAAATGTCATTCTAACAAGTTATATGGTCTTATCAATACCAAGATGTCCTGCACAAGGCACATCATGGTTATCAAACAAAACTTTATTTCATAGTTCTCATGCACTAGGAACACAGATCTTGCCTTTTCGTTTAAGAAACCCCTTCTCAATTGAATGGTTCTTAAATGAACTTGCCTTATCAGAAATAACAGTAGGTAATGAAACAAAAGTATCTGGCCCATCCCTAATCAAAGAGTCTCATTCTATGGCCTGATAAATTTTTGCCATATAAGAGTCCTCTAACTGTGCTTCCTTTATATCTTGAAGCAATGAGCTTTCTAAAATTGTAAAGCTCATTTGATACATTATACGAGATAATGCATCAGCAACAACATTATCCTTACCCTTCTTGTATAGAATTTCCATAGGAAATTCTTGCATCATTTTAGCCCATCGAGCTTGGCACCCTTGAAGATCTAGTTGACTACAAAAATACTTAAGGGTATGGTGATCTGTATAAACTTTAAAATCTACACCATATAAATAGTGCCGCCAAACTTTAAGGCAATGAACAATAGCATAAAGCTCTTGTTCATGAACTGGCCAATTCTATTGGCTTGGGGAAATCTTCTTGCTTTCAAAAGCTACATGCCTGCCTTCTTGGCTAATGGCTACACCTTACGCAATGCTACTTGCATCTGTTTCTAAAACAAATGGTTTCTTAGGATCAACTATCTTGAGAATAGGGGTAGTAGAAACTGCTTGTTTCATAGCCTCAAAACTTTCTTATTGCACTAATGTCCGCAGATAGGGCACCATATCTTGCAACAAATCTATCATAGTAGCAGGTATATACGAGTATACGTATATGAATCTCCTCCTGACAATCCCAAAAAGGAACGAAGAGCTATTTCATTTTGGGGTGTTGGCTAGCTAAGTATCACAACAACCTTCTTGAGGTCCATCTTGATCCCATCGATAGATACAATATGACTTAAATACGCTATCTCTACTAAACATAGAATCGTCTTATCTGAGTTAGCATGGAGTTTTGCTTCTCATGAAGTTTCAAAGACTATCAGCAAATGTGACTCATGTTCATGGATACTCTTACTATACACAAGCACATCGTCAATAAAATCTACAACGAACTTGCCCATGTATGGTCTTAGTAAATCATTCATTAACATCATAAAAGTAGCATGAGCATTTGTTAAAACGAAAGGCATAATCAAATACTCATATTGACCAAATCTTGTTCTAAAAGCAGTTTTAAAAATATCTTCATCTCTTACTCTAATTTGGTGATAACCACTTTTTAAATCAATCTTACTAAAGATAGAAGCACCACCTAGAGCATCCAAGAGATCATCAATACGAGGCATAGTATATCTATGCTTAACAATTATTTTATTTAAAGCCATGTAGTCTAGACACATTCGAAAAGCACCATCTTTCTTTTTTACAAGTAAAACAGGGGCTGCAAAGGGTGAAAAGCTAGGTCTAATCAATCCTTTGCTTAAGTACTCATCCACCACCTTACGGACTTCATTCTCCTCTTGTAGACTCATCCTGAACGGGGGTCTAGCAACTGGATTAGTTCCTAGGACAAGCTCAATCCTATGCTCCACGTTACTATGAGGAGGTAAACCAAGAGATAGTTCAGATTTAAATACATCAGAAAATTGGACTCTTGTTTTACTTGATAAGGCCAAAGGGATACTTGTGGAACTTCCACCTTTATCCGTGTCATCCTTTGACACACATTTAGAAATATTTAAAATATAACAAAAGTAAAGAGACTTACAGTCAATCTTGAGCACCTTGGTCATAAAGAGAATCTTCGCTTCTTGGAGATTTGGTTCTCTGTGAATCAACAATCATCAACCCTCGTGCTCAAATTGATAAATATGAGAAGAGAAGTCAATGATAGGTCTCTTCTTTGCGTGCCACTGCTTGCTCAACACTAGGTCGAATCTTGCAAGCTATGTAATTTCAAAATCCAATTTGTCCTCATAGGACTGGATCTGTACATGGAGGTCAACAACTTGCTGATCCCATGTCTCTGTACCCATCCCGTCAGCTGGCTCTACTGAATAACCATATTATGAAGGGGTAGTCTTGAGCTTCAGCTTCTTGACGAGATTAGAGCTGATAACATTATGTGAAGAGCCCATATCAAATAAAATACGCACAGGGCATCTTGCCACTATGCCTTTCATTACAATGAGCTTAGTGTCAGCAAACTGGTACCCCTTTTGTGCCTTAGGTGATAACACTGCATCTAGCATAGTTGGTACTTTCTTTGTTACTGTGATGGCTAGGATCCATTCATGATAACTAGAGTCATGTGGAGGTGACTCATCTAGGTCATCTCTCACCTTATCCACATCCTCCATTGGATTAAGCACCATTTGAGCACTGACTCTTTCCTTCTTGGGACAAGCCTTAAATTTATGCTACCCCAGGCATCCGTAACAGAGTTCCTCTCTCATTGCTTTCTCCATTTGCTGTGGAGTGAGCATGGATTTATTATAGGCTCTCTCAGCCATAGCAAATATCTTCCTCTTGGTACCTCACACCGTCTTGATCATATGCACCTCTCTAGTGTCCTTCGCATGAGGAGCACTAGATGCAATTGCAGGAGTAAAGAAGGGGCATGCACCTCTAGTCCAAGGAACACTCTAGGCCCTCCCATCTTCAAGGACCAATGCAAGCTCCACTGCCTCATTCAAGGTTTTACATCTCTCCTTCCTGACAAGTGGCCTTAAGGTTTCTTTTAAGCCCATGACAAATTTATGCACTTGCAGAAAGTCAGGAATATGTTCAGGGACCTTTAACAGAATCTCTCTATACTTGTCTGCATATTCCTGGACAGAGTAGCTCTTCTGAGCTATGAAGAACCACACATCTAGAGCCCTTGTCCGCTCATCTAGAGGGACAAATTTATTATAAAACAATGCCTTAAATGCAATCCAAGTAGATGGCTTTGCATGATCTTGCTCAATTTTCCACCACCAACTGTGAGCGGCATCCATGAGATTATATGTAGCTTGCTGTATCTTTAAAGCATCCTCAAGAATATGGCATAACTTAAAACATTGCTCCCATTTAGAGAGCCATTGTTCCACCGCATCTGCAGCCCTTTGTGCCACCATGCCACTGAACTTAGGCGGTTTAAGGTCTTTAAGCTACCACTTAGCTTCTGGCAACGGAGGAACAACTATGGAGGAGTCATGTACAACTTGTGTGTCAGGGATACATGCATTAGGTAAACTCTCATCTAAAGGTCTCTTGCCTTTATCCAAAGCATTTTGAGTTAAAATTAGCATTTGTTCAAGCAAAACTTGCATAGTGCCTTCCAAACTAGAAAGACAATTATGCACATCATTAGATGAAGAGGGCAACTCGTCATCATGCATAAGAGGTTCTTCCTCTACACCAACGATGTTCAAAGGCATATCTTCAGTGCTTGACATGATTGATTACTTGATGTTTTCTTTTTTGTATTGATAATTCAAACCAACAAAAGCAAGGCAAAACGTAAATACAATGTACTTTCAAAAAACAGTTATGTTTCCGCACAAGTACTATCCACAAGAAGCATACATGTCAAAATCAAGCCTCTTTGTTCATTCCGAACAAAAGTGCAAAGCTGAATAAGTCACCAAATCCTCTTTGAAACCATGCATAAACATTCAAATGCACAGAATCCACACTCTCAAGCATACATAGACACACTCAAAGTAGTGAATTTTAAGCCCCAAAAGGTAGAGATAATGCGTATCTAGCACCACAAAAGTGATTTGAAATTTCCTTGCCAGTCCTCATTAGTCAAAAATAGAGGTCAAATATGCTAAACTTTGATACTCATTGATGCAGGAAAACCACAGGAACTAACATCACTTGAATCGAAGTCCGTTGGGGTCCAAAAAAAATCCCAATTTTTGCCCGCCTTAAGAAGTCATTTTGGCGAGAAATTTCAAAGTGCTCCCAAGCTCAATTGGCAATAACAATACTTTAGAAGCTTGTCTTCAAATCATTCTCGAAGCTTGTGAAATCGGTTAGCAATTTGGATGTCGTACCAAGAAGTTATAGATCTCAGAAAATGTGCTCAAAAAGAGGAGAAAACACCTTTTTTTATAAAAAAATTTACAAGGGGATGGAGGGCTCACAAGTTTGGTAGGGGATTCCATCCCACATGCAGAGTGCCACAAGGAATTTACCAAGGATAAAAGGTGAAAGGGAGATGGTCATTCTCTCAAGTAAAAGAGAGAGAGCTCTCTTGTGTGATGGAGTATGCCTTGGCCTTGGTGGTGCTATCGGTCGCTATTGGCTCACTTGATTGGCTTGTTGGGCTGTCGTTGGGCCTTGTGGTAGGTGCCACCACCTGTAGAGAAAAAGGATTTTCACGTTGCGTTGTCTTCTGTGGTGTGTTGCAGAGATGCCTTCACGTTGCCCACTCTTGTGTGCTCTCGTGACTGCAGCACGATCTCACCTGTGTGGCCGTAACAAAAAACCCCAAAATCTTTTTTTTTTTTTTTGGAAACCTGTGAGCTCTGATACAAATGTGAGAGAGAAGAAAATTTCTTGTGTGTCTTACTCATCTCCCAACCAAATATACACTCTTTCCACCTTCTAATCGAGCCTCTAGGGCCTATTTTCATGGTGCACCCGATCGGTGTTCCCAAATAGACAAGTCCTACCCAATTTAGCAAGAAATCTGAGGGTATCCCTCGAGCTTCGGACCTTGGGCACTTTCCCTTGTCCAGAACACACTAATTATTGGCCGTCTTGGGCTACTTATCTGGCCAAAGGTTATTATGTCTAACAAAATAAGCATATACTTGTCCAAAAAAGATAAAAATTTTCCAAGGAAACTCCCGAAGTCAAAAAGGTGTCTCTAGGTAAAAAATAATCTTAAAATATGATGTGTATGTCATTATTATCATTTTTTAACTTTCGCCCTTTTAAGAAGCGAGAATGAGAATGATTCTAATATATTTTCATGTTGAAAAGTCATGAGGGTATTAAAGAGTTTTATATTAAGGATTGGCTCTATTTTAGAGAAAATAGAATTCTATTTTTTTAGTTATGAGGATTTTTGAGAAAAAGTGACATTATCCTACAATTTGGGAATAAAATAATAGGTGAAATCTGTTGAAAATACAAATATGAGATTTTCTTGATTGATCTTTTATTATAATATTATTTTGGAATCTCTTTAGAGAGAGAGAGAGGTGAGAGAAACCCCTTAAGGGACATAAAAGAGAGTCCATATTTCTCCTAATGTCCAACAGATGGATATGAAGGCACATGGCCTCATGAGTAATGGCTAGTGTAGAGGTAGAGGAAGGCCCAAATTCCCCTTCTTGGGCTTGGCCTTTGTTTTCACTTTCTTCTTCTTCCCCCCTCCTAACATGCAACGAAAGATTACCTGGAGTTGAATCCATTGCTACCTCTAGTAGACGCTTGTCATGCTCCAAGACAAGCGAGGCAAACTCCTCCCATAGAAGAGTCTCACAAGTCCCTGATGTAAGAAGCCTAATGTAGAAGACATCGTATTTTAAAGAGGGAAGCTGAGTCAAAAGAATCGTGGCCATATTCCCTGAAGAGATGATCCTGGGGAGAAAGCTCATCCCTCATGTCCTCCAATATGTTGATGTGATCTTTTATGGATGGAGAGTCAACAATAATGAGTATCCATAATTTCTACTCAAGAGTAATCCAGTGGGCATATGTCTTCTAATGGTACAAAGAAGCAAGCTTTGTCCACACTTCTTCTACCTGCCACTACCTGTGTACATGCTCTAGGACAAAATGATATAAGCTCATAAAGAGAGAAGATTGAGCTCGAGAATTGAGTCTGTCTCATAGGGCCACATGAGCTAGAAGGAGGGGCATGTGGGAGACATGGAGAGAAGGGAGAGGAGATGGCTGCTCGGATTTTTGTGATCAAGAAAGGGTTCCCATTTAGAGTGGGGTTGGGATCTCTGATCTTCATGATGATTGCACTGCCCTTTAGAGGACTGATGAGAGATCTCCTTGTCATAGTCAGCAAAGCCATTGAACTAGTGATAAGACATCATCGACACCTACAGTTACCCACCAAAATCTGAGATCTATTATAAAGGATCTCAAATGGTAAAAAGTAGCTACATCTCTACTACATAAGGAATATAAACAATCCGCCTATATCATCAGATGGCTGAGAGTTTGTGTTTTCAACTCAACACGGATCTTCTCTCGAAGGGGTGATTCCATGTACTCACTTCTACGATGATTTCATGTGAGAGTATGTAATAGAAGAGAACCACGAATAGAGAAATATGTGTGTGTGCATGCGCGTGCGCGTGCGCGCGCCTTTATGGCTGTGTGTGTGAAAATTGCATTGATTGAAAAGAATGTTGAATATAAAAGAGAGGATTGATCAATCCCTTTATTTATCCTAGTGTATCAGTGAGGGGATCAAATTAGGCTAAAATGATGACAGTAACATTGATGATGATAGAGATGATTATAGTGATCGTGTCAAAGATGGAGAATATCTAGTGTGATGTCCATCCCATCAAAGATGAAGAAGATTGTGGCAACCAATGAGGCACCTATCAAAGGAGAAAAGAAGATGATGTAGCAACTAGTGTGAGGGGCCATATGTAGCACAAACCCCCAAAAGTTGGCCAACCAACATTGGGGAGAAAAATCAAGGTATTATTTAATGGGGCTGGCAAGTGCTAGTCATGCCAAAAATGCTAGCTTGCCTAAGTATTGCTTGCCAATATAGCAGTCTGAAACACTCGCAATGTGGCGAGGTAAAAAATGACTTGATAAATTGCTTGCCAATAAGGCAGTCTAGAACACTCACTACGTGGTTGAGGTAACAAAATGACTCAAAATTAACTAACAATCACTCTTAAACTAATTAAAAGAAAAAATGCAAACTTTAGAATGAGCTATCTCCTATGTCAATGCACATGACAAATATATCAGAACTCATGATGCCCCTGTCTTACTTAGATTGAGGATCACAAACACGATGATAGTGCATGACATACATAATTGCTAACACACCCAAAGGGATATAAATGCTTCCTTGGACACGTAAGTCAGTATGGGTGGTTTATTTTGGATTGTACAATCATTGCAATTACCTTGTGAGGATTATTTAGGGTATTTTCTGTGGATAAAAAAATGGTAGGAAGCCTAGCACACACCTAAAATAATACCTATTACCTATTCTAAACTTGCAAGCCCTAGACTAGCCAATCAAGCTTCTTGTGCATAGTGATTAGCCTAAGGTTGCAACATGAATACCGGCTTGGAAGTCAATTATTCAACCATAGAGTTCAAAGGCTTGGGAATACCATACACCATAATTAAGTTTCACATTTGTTCATTACTACATCACTTACATACTTTGCAGATCATCATTCCTTGCTCTAAGTTTGCAAATCATATGCAAAGGCACAAATAGCACAATAGTTACTACTATTTGCTTGTGTTTGCTTTTTCCCTCATTGGGAGGAAGGGAACATAATATTATATGTATGACCCCTTAAGTTTCCCATTGAGGAAGCCCAACTGAAAGGCTAGTGATCAACATGTGCCATGTCAATTGATAAAGCAACTGTATTGACTAGGCAAGACTTTCTATTGTGGAGATCTATTAGTGAGTGTAAAATAAATGAAGACCCCAAAGAAGCAACATTGAAAATACTAGTTATCAATTCAATGTGAAGACTACAATTTGAATACTCTCTCTTATGGTTGTAATGGTGGCCATGATCATTTGGATGAGTAGTTTGGCTTTTCATGATATCTGAAACTGTTATTAAAAAATGTATAAATTAGAAAGGACAAAACCATGTTTTAGCATTTCTCATCTTTGTTAGAAGTGTAACATTAACTCTCTAACATTAATACTAATTAGACCGACAACCTCATATTTGTAAGTGGAACATCTAATCGTAGCAAAATAAATTATCTACAGAATTGGATAGAGGATACGGATGATATTATCATTTTTGTGGGAGTACTAAATCCCAAAATTTAACACCACCATCAATTTGATAATTGACCAAGATTTCTTCTAGTAGATGGATTGCGCACAAAAAAGAATCCTCGCACTAACCACAAGTTACTTGCAAAGTAGAATAATGCACAATACCCATATGGATTGCCCAGGAAAAAGCATCCACACTACTAACCACAAGTTACTTGCAAAGTAGAATATTGCACAACACCCATATCAATGTGCTTTTACAAAGGTGTTATTTCCATCAAAAAGCACTAATGATATTAAATCAATAGAAGCATTGAAAGTAGGTAGGAGGATAGTGAGTAAGAGAGTTGTGGCTTGTTTATCATTTAGAATGAGCTATGGTTTCAATTTGGGCAAGTCAAGAGTTCTTGGGCCATTGTTATAGAATAGGAGTGGAAGAGATAAAAGGAAATGGTTGGATCATGAGAAGAGAGTTGAAGCAACTCGAAAGGATCAAAATGTTTGCTTTGAAAGATAATTAAAGTTCAAAAAAGTTATCATGGGCTGATAGGCAAAAGATATATACATTCTCGATGTCTGATCATTTTTGGCTTTCCCTCTACAAAGTCACAATGAATTAGTCAGAAGAGATCAAGGTACTAAGAAGCAATGTGATACTTCGCAAATGTTGCTCTGATTGTAATGCAATCGATAGTTAATATGAGGGCAACTACATGGTTCAAGTGTTGCTCTGATTATAATGCAGTTCATAGTTATTATGAGGGCAACTACATGGTTTATGCACATGGTTATTATGTCCTCTAACGGACTGGAATTTACTTAGAGTTTTCACAATTATGGTTTAAATGCAGTCTTATTATTGAGGCCCGGAAACACGAGAAATCTGGTCACATGTATGTGTTAAACCGTTGTACTGGCTTTAGCTGGCAGAGTATGAGGCGGGGCGATATCAAGGTACGTGTTTCTAATTACAGGACTTGGAAATGGAGCTATGGCGAAGCTACTGGACTACACTCAAATTTCCTGGATATCTTCATCGTAACTCAGCCCTCGTTTCCTTCCATTGATGATTCAGGAGGATCCGAATGCGTGATTGAAATTGAATTTGGTTCACTGTCGCTTCGTACCTCACATTCACATGCAGATCGCTCAGGCTCCATACGTCTCAGTACATATCGTACGTGTGATAGTGCATGTTGACACCCCGCTACACGTCAATCTTCTTGAAAACATTCATTTGCATTTACGTTAAGACGTCGGAGATATGGAGCCTCAGTAACCTAGCAAACACCATGAAATTTGTCTCGACGATTCGGCATGTGCATGATCGATATTAAAATTCCGGGTACAGAGGGCGAGATCGAATTGCAAGCAAGGAAGAAGTGAAGAACCCACCGGAAAGAATGGCACATTAAGATGATGACATGACGGGGAAGCGCATCAGCAATACAGAATTAGCGATACAGCCTCTATTCTGACACTAGATTGAGTCAGGAGAAGAAATTTACAAGGTATGCTTTATATCTTGCCGCGGGGGCCCTTCTTGGGGGCCTCTAGGGGCCCCTTCTTGATGGGGAGAACGTCTCCAGAGGCAGAGGAGCTGAGATAAGCGAGGGTGCCTCCGCCGCCCAACACCAGAAACTTGAGCAGCAGGCCTCTCTTGGAGAACGCCCCTCCGAAGGTCTCAAAGAACTTACTCTGCAGCAAAAACATTTGCACACATGAGGAGGCACAGACATGAGTGACACACAGAACTGCAGAGATATGGAGTAAGATGCTGGCCCGGATGATCTACCTAAGAGAAGTTCTCAGAGAACATGCAAAATACACACACTCTCTCTCAATGCAGCCACACAAGCATACCTGGAGGCCGTTGTAGGGCGATGGGGCATCTGACCCGTAGAGATCCCAAGCACCGGTGGTGTTGCTAATGTCCTCCAGATCAAAGTAGATGCTCTTCTCGCCATACTTAGCAGTGATGGCACCCACTCTGTTATATGTGTACACACACAGACAAATAACCAGACAGGGAATCATACAGAGGAGCACGCAAAAGAAACGAGACAGGTACCAGTCACGAGAATTCTCTGATAAACAGGAGAGAGAGGGACGGGGGGCGGGGGAGGGAAGGGCTGACCTCGCGGGGCCACGAGCAGAGAAAGAAGCTTGAGAAGAGATGGGCAGCTTCTGACCCAGAATGCTGCTCGATGACACGGCCATTGCGCTCGCAGCAGGAGCCAAGGAGAGGGGAGCCATGTCTTCTGCTGCTGGTGCGTCTTCTTCTTCTGCAACAGCTAGTTACTGCTTCTTTTCTTCTTCGTCTGCTTCCCTCCTTCCTCTTGGAGTTACTGCTATACTGCAGGCACAGTCTGAAACCTGCTACCTCCTCGCTCGCACGCAACTTCCTCCCTGAGTTGCTCGAGAAAAAGGCTCACTCCCCCCTCTCAGCCAATGGGACGCCGCCAATGTTTATCCGTTCTGGATAGCGCCACATAAGCCAAGACGTTAAATACAAAAGAGTATAGGCTTAGCTATTTTTTGAGGCGAGCATTGCTTGGCTACTCAAAAAGGATGCCATGCCTACACATCATAATACATGCTAATGCTCCACTTTAGGGCCCATGCAAGCGCCATCCATTTTTAAAAAATGCAAAGTCGAGAAAATGTTTTAAAATTTTAGAGCCTTTCATCAAAGAGTATCAAGCTTTGACTAATCTTTGTAACTTGGCAATTACAAGTTTCCAGCCTCAAGCTTTTCCTTTTAGATGAGGAAAAGCATGGAGGAGAATTATATACTATCGAGTGCTTTACAACAATTCAAAATCTATGTGAAAAATGCTTTACCAAAAATTAGCGATGAATATAATTTATTTCTTAATGATTTATACATATTTTAGATTCTCTAATATTTATATTTTAGATTTTTTGGTGATTTTATTTTTACAAATGTTTAAATTGTATTAAATAAAATAAAATTTAATGGTTTAAAAAAAACTAAAACTCTAGGTCTATGGCCTATAAAAACTAGTCACTTGGTCTCATTTTCATTTTCTAACTCTCCAACCACTTTTCCTCTCCCAACCACCCTTGCTCTTGCCTCCTGCACCCCTTCTTCCACAATGGATCACACTCTTAATATCTTCATGTAATTCCTGCAGGGCATGGAATTCACCATGAGATCATATCTTTATAAGATCTTTTGTCCCAATATCAAGTACTATGATACGGTATTGTGGCATGGTCCAAGCTTGCAATACCCTCTCGAGTACATGAACACATACTCACAAGAATATACCATCGGGTTCCAAGATTCTGACGAGAAATGGATGCCATGTAATCTCTTGAAGTACATCAATGGGAGGAAGGCATTTCGAAAACAACTAGCTTGTTTTTGTGCAAATCTTACCCCCACCTACTTTAAGCACCTCACTCCTCGGCAAGCTAGTGAAAATGGCTTTGATCAGCATGGCATTGACTATCTCTCATAGACTGCCACTTTCATTTTGTTACTCAATGAAGGTGAGGACCCACCTACTTTAAGCACCTCACTCCTTGGCAAGCTAGTGCATTGATTATCTCTCATGGATTGCTACTTTCATTTTGTTACTCAATGAAGGTGAGGACCCACCTGTAGGTGTAGTGGATGTTGAGGAGTTTGTGGGAGGCTTACTAAAGGATGTCTCTGATCTAAAGCCTTCACCAATAGACAATGCTAGAGAGGAAGCAGAGGCTACAAAAGAGGCAAAAGCTCTAGACCTTATGGTCAATAGAGCTATAACTGCTGTGGGGATAACACCTTAGGAGGTGGCTCAAGTGAGCAAAAGGCTACCCCTCTACCATCAATGCAGACTATTGCATAGATAGCATAAGAGAAGTCTTCATCGACGATAAAGAATTCTTCATAATGTGGAGAATTTTTTTGAAGTGAGAGAGGATGAGGTGTTGTCGATGTTGGTAATCTCCAATGACTTCCCCCTCATGTTTGCTAATATGCCTACGGAGCACAACAACCTGAAGCTAGAAGGAATAGACGGTGCACTCATAGATCTTAGAGATGTCGTGGACTTAGTGGAGCACACCACGATTGGAACCCAAGAGTTTGAGGCAGTGAAGGCTAGCTTGGTAGCAGGACAAATGCCCTTGGAAGAATAGCAAACCCCCTAGATCGACAAGTCCAAGTCATTAGCCAAACCCTCGAAGATTGCCACTAATGTGGAGGAGGAAGTAAGTGTATTAATAACCTATTTAGGCACTTTATTTTACTATGTATACTATTTTGAGCTACTTTCATATCAATGTAGGTCATGCTTGACATTGCTGATTTTGCAAGTTGCTAGAAGGGTTGGGGAGCATTCTAAAAGGATGCCTCCATAGGGCACTACATTGGCAAGTTCCCCATTGTGCTAACATAGCCACTGTCCATGCCACCTTCACCCCAGATGGACGAGCTCAGCTCTGTATCTTGAAGGCCTTATCAAAAGTGCTATGTGCAACCACCATCACCTTGAATGTGCACAAGATCCTCCTTGTTAAAAAGGAGTTGGTGAAGCACATATTTGGTACTTGCCTATGCCGAAGGATACTACAGACCATGGGGATTAGCAAAGCCATAGGAGCCACTCAGGCTGCTATGTAGGAGAGCGTTAAGGTAGGATTCCTACCAAAGGCCAAGAAGAGATGGAAGCAGGCCCATGAAGATGGCCTAAAACTTGTAATGAACTCTAGGATTCTAAGCACAATCCTGTAAAGGAAAAGCCCTTAGTACTTTGCACTATAATACAAATATATTTTTATTGAAATCTATCTCTCAAGAATATTATCTATTTTTTAGCATTTAATCGTGATAAGATTGACAGATTTTGCAAACCAATGTTATGTAATATTGGTGTGCATATTTTCAAAGTATGACATATGTGCGAAAATATGATCCTGTCAAACCACAACTTTTTTACCAACAAATTTTTGAAAATTTCATTGTACTTCATCGCTTATATGACACATGCTAACTTATCATTTGGTAAAGTAGAAAGGTTAACTAGACCATTGGCTTGATAATTGATTTCTCGTTCTATTTAATTATCGAGTTTTCAATTGACGTTGCAAATTTAATCATTCAATCATCATACACAAATACAATATGAAACACTCAAGGCACAATAAAAAGCAAAGGTTTTTCATTACATGTCAACATTCACAAAGGACATTGCATTGCAATGTATCACTAAAACTGTAGGCCCATGGCAACTCTAACCTCTCTCTCTTCTTATCTGTCTAGCTAATTGCATGTCTCTCTACATGATGGTCATCCACTTGGCATGAATTGCATAGAGATATGCATCCTTAAAAAGGGCAACAAGGTATGCTTCTATAGCTTTGTGGATAGCCTCTACTACAATCCCTTGCATGTGAAATTAATATCCATAAGAGTGAAGGATTTTCTTCACTAAGCATGCAAAGGGCACTTTTTTTATTGGTAGATCTATGTTCTTTTGATACTTGCAAATCTCGCTAAGAGATGCTAGGTGATAGTTCTTTCTCCACTTTAGTATTTTCCCTAAGACTTATCTTGTTGGGCTCACCATGGTTGCCATCTTTGTGCTTGTTAGGCTTCGGATTGGGGTGCTCGGGTAAGGTTTGCTCAATAGGGGCTAGCTCTGGAGTGAGTAGGGAGGAGGGGTACAAGAGGAGGAGGAGGAGGAAGTTGTTTGGCTCACTTTGTTTTTAGCTTCAGGCATTGCATGGGGCCGATACCACCTATTTAGTACCCTTAGTTGCAACACCACTAGCCTCTAGCCATTCTAATTTGTCTTGGGACCTATTAATGTTGTTGTGAATGTTGCCCTCATCATCATTGTTTCCACCTTCCTCATCCGTAGAGGCATCTCCCTCATTATTCTTCAGTTTGTTATTATCAGCTTCCATATCCGTGCTTGCTTCTTCCTCTTCAAAAGAATTTTCTTGCTCATGAGCTCTTTTCAAAGACTCCAAGGACAATTGAGGTAGGATCTTCAACCTTTAGATGGAGAAAAGGGGACAATGGCATGGGGACAATGAGATTGCACTATTGTTAGAGTCATCCCATTGGGTGAAATTGGGGATCTCCTTGCCTTGCCATGTGCATGTAACTACCCCTTTATTTCTTCTTCTTGAAATAGTACAGAATTAATTATAAAGCTTAGGATTCCAAAAGAACCTGGGTTTGATTCGTGATCGTAGGGGCATTTGTTGCGTTGGTCGCTCTGCTCGCCTCTCCCGCATTATCGGTACCATTGGTAGCTCTGGCACTTACACTTCCCGCAACTCTCTTTTTGGGAGCCATTTACCACGCGGAGTTTGGATAGTCCAGACCTTAATGGGCCTTCAAGATGACAGGCTTGGGAAGGAAAGGTTGTGAGTAAGGTGACCTTCGCCGATGAGGGGGTGGCTTGAAAAAAAAATGGCTTCTCGAACTGGCTCCTCAAACACGGCCCTCGACACCTTCTCTACTCACCATCTCTCTCTCTCTCTCTCTCTCTCTCTCTCTCTCTCTCTCTCTCTCTCTCTCTCTTATTATTATTATTATTCTTCTTCTTCTTCTTCTTCTTCTCTCTCCCTCCCTCTTCTTATTTTCTTCTCTCCTTCTCCTACTCTCCCTCTCCCTCTTCTTCTACTTCTTCTCTTCTTCTTCTCCTTTTCTCTCTCCCTCTCCTTCTCTTCTTCTCTCTCTCTCTTCTTCCTCTTCTTCTTCTTTTTCTCTTCTTCTCCTTCCCTCTCTCCCTCTCCTTCTCTTCTTCTCTCTCTCTCTTCTTCCTCTTCTTCTTCTTTTTCTCTTCTTCTCCTTCTGTGTGTGTGTGTGTGTGTGTGTGTGTGTGTGTGTTTTCACGAGGAGGGGTTTCTCCGCCTGACGAACAAGGAGGGGGGTTTCCACTTGATGAGGAGGAGGGGTGTGGGAGCTTTCACTCAACCGCCAGGACCCTCGGACCGCTTATTGTTTCAAGCGTTCCAAGCCGAGCACTAATGGCTACCTCTCACATAGCCGACGTGCCATCCATATCTATGGGTGTAGTGAGCTTACCTTGATGCCGTTCGAGTTACCTCCTCTCCCGCGCACTCCAGTAGCTCCACGATCCAAGTGCAAGCTTCAAGCAAGCTCCATCCTCAAGCTCCACGCTCCAAGCTCCATTGCCGCAAGCAAGACAAGAGAAGAGAAGAGAAGAGAAGAAGAGAGGAGAAGATGGAGAGCTTCTCCTCCTCGGTCCCTCACCCTCACACACTCACTCCCTCACACTCTCACACTCCCTCTCTTAAGCACAAGCTCAAGCAAGCAAGAAGAAGAAGAAGAAGAAGAAGAAGAGGAGAGCTACTTTTGGCCACACACAAGAATGAGCTTCTCATTCACTTTTCAACTTTATATACAAAACCCTAAATCCCTTTTGGGCGGTCATCCCCTTTTCCCCTTTTTACATGGCCGGCCGTAGCCTTGGCCCTTTTTCCCATTGTCATTCTATCTTCCTAGCTTCCTGTCCACCGCCCGTCTACATTTACAAATTGCACGGGTGAGAGCCCGGCGCTCTTTTACAAGATTTCAGGGTGCGCCTTTTTATTTTAAAATGCGCCTTTTCCCTTTTGCCTTTGCCTTGGACTTTTAAGGTCGCCCTTGCGCTTTTGGCCTTTTCTCCTT
This sequence comes from Lygodium microphyllum, assembly GCF_053477565.2. Classification (NCBI taxonomy): domain Eukaryota; kingdom Viridiplantae; phylum Streptophyta; class Polypodiopsida; order Schizaeales; family Lygodiaceae; genus Lygodium; species Lygodium microphyllum. The sequence goes on along the minus strand of NC_141148.1, from coordinate 21,640,785 downwards.
TTCTTTCTTCAGTCGGGCTACCTTTTTTTTTCACCTTTGCCCTGCGTCTTTTCCACTTCCTTTTGCTTTCTTCGTGTTGGGGTTAACATTACCCCCCTCCTAGACGAGTGACAGTCCCATGGCACTCACCGTCGTAGGTAGCAGGCTGTAGCATGCACCGAAGACGTGGGTGACAAGGACGCCTGTGGTTTCCATGGAGGAGTGTTGGTGGTGGTGTGGCAGAAGTTCCTGGGGGCCTGTTGGTGGCCAGGGTGGCTGGTGGAAGGTTGTTGGAGTTGGTGGTAGGGCTATGCTTTGTAGGGGATTGCATTGATGGCCAGCACAAGTGTTGGTTTGTTGGGGATTCTGCACATGTCGATGCTTTGCGGGCTTGTCGGATGGTAAGGGGTAAGCATTCAGAGTTGGGTGTTGATGAAGATCGAACGGCACGTTCTATGGAGTCTTCAACACCTGCAATTTGGAAACCTCGCGTGTGGTCTCTCCCTAAGGGGTAGTGCTAGTATCTTATCGTGCACAAGACATATTTGATTAGTTTGGGAGACAGGTCGAACTCTAAGCAAGCTGAGAGTATTGTCCTGCACTTGAGGACCCAAACTGTGGATATACTTCGGTGTAGATATTATGTGAGTGCTCATGCATACTTAGATACTACATAGTTAGAAGACCGTGGGCTAGTTTCTCATAACAATTCGTGGATGAAGCCAAGTTGTCCATGTGGAGAAGGAGTACGCGTGAAGGCATATGAGACATCCTTTGCATTGTGATTGCACGATGTAGCATAATGGAATACAAGGACACTGCACTTTCAGTAGCTGGAAACTATTGGACTTGCTTGATGAGTACGATGTACTTTTCATGGCCAATCGTGCAGTGCTTATCACCACTGATTGCAATGGTACTAAGGCAGAGTGCAAAAGAAAATTGTGCAAGTGGGTCAGGGTGACAGGTGTAACCCAGCGAGACAAGCTCCCTAGGTATGTCCTGCCCTTGATGTGCCCTGAACAAGTGTGGGTGAGTGTAAGGGGCTAGGGGACTAGGGACGAAGCCGGTCGACCAAGGTCACCAGACGTACCTAATTTGAGGACCCCTAGGTGCTGTGCTGTGATCGTGGGTGCTTCTTATTTTTCCGTTCATTTCTTTTCCTTTTCTTTTCCTTTCTTTTCGTTTCTTTTTCTTTTTCTTTTTCTTTTTCTTTCGTTCTTTCTTTCTTTCTTCTTCTTCTTCTCTTTTTTTTTTTTTTTAACCTGAGTACAACCATTACAATATGTTGAGGCTATCAGCCTTTCAATGGGTTGGAAAATGTCAAGCTTCGAAGGCTCAGAAAATGAATAGTACAATGATGATGGTGCCCTAGCCTCGTTGTTAGAGAAGCAGTTGGCGAAAGGGGGAGATACACTTGAGATATTGCAACCCTCCTTGCGGCACATGCGATGTGGGTACAATTGAGGTACGACTACCGTGAGCCAACTATAGAGCTTGACCCAGAAAGGGGGCGTGGCCCAGGAATGTTTTGTGGGCCATGCAATGTGGGCGGTTGGCAAGGGTGCTTTCGGCAGCGTGGCTTTGCCGCGGCTCGTTGTGGGGTTGTGGGTGTTGCGGTGATTGGGCATTGAACATTTTCGCACAAGATCCTGTATTATCCTGCATCCACTTGTCGCTTTATGAGAGCATATGCATTGTGTATGCCGCAATTATAATAAACCAGTGCAATGCAAGGGGACGTCACTTATTTGAATTCTATGGTGTTGACTAGACACTTATCACCTGCGCTTGATTAGCTTTTTCTTTTGCTAAAGGCGTAGCATATATTAAACGCAGATATAATAAGTTCATACAAGTCAGGAACATGTCAACACTTAACAACTCGAGAACACTTAACCTTTTAAAAACAAAAAGTCCTGGCCAGTTATCATTTGATAAGCCCTTTGTGCATTATGGGCTACTCAATTTGTACGAGGCGGGGCGAGTCTGGATGGCCGGGTGATTGGGACTCTGCTGGTGTGGGGCTCCCGTGGGGGTGAGCAGGGAACATGTCGGCCGGGACATGAATGGTGTAATCCCAGCTCGCTACCGTCTGCAGAATATCTTTAAATAACTCATTAAATTCTTCTTTTTCCCGAGCTACCCTTTCTGCCTTTGAGCATCTGGGGCCCGAGCGGGAACTAGGAGTGCGCACCACTAGTGCTGCCACCTGTTGCGCGTTTCGAGTCTCGACTTTCTTAACTCAAGGATTCTTCGGCCTTCGCCCTAGGCAATGTCGCTTAGGGCCTCGCTTCTTAGCATACCTCTTGATGGTGGGCACATAGCGCTCCGGTGGAGGGGCGCGTGCCACATGCTCCCGCCTTATGCGCAGAGCATCTTTGCATGCTAGATCTCCATGATCCTCCATGTGTTCCACCGCAAAAGGAAACCTGCAAGACGCATTTCAAGGGTTAAACCTTGATACAGGGTACAATTGTTTGCATGGAAGGGATTTTAGTGTGGTTTATAAAGCGCATATGACAAGAAGGGGAGGGGTGAGGCATGCGGTGATTGTTGTAGAGGAATGGTCCCCATGCTGATGTTCGCACTGCCTCCAGTCATTAGCGGATATTAGTTTGTGCTAAGTTGCGTGGACTGGTTGTCGTGGAGTGGGACAAGGTACATCCTCGGAAGGATAGACCAAAAAGGGAAGAAGGTGTATAGGAAGAGACTACACCCTGTCTACACCATCAGAGTTGTTGGTCAAGGCCTCCTATAGCGGCAATATGGGTTGCATGCCCTTCACTTGGAGGTGGGGCTGGTCACACGACTTTCAAAAGTGTGATGAGAGGAGGACCTGAGGAGCTTAGCCTGTACAACCCGACTCTTCTCCCTGCGCTTGACTATCATTGCTTGTGTGTGTTGATATTGTTTATACATGGTGACACAAAAATCAGTGTTTATTTATATACATATCTATGAATCCATGTCACATCACGAGGATAAGAACCAAGTGTAGAACTCGGGGTTGTACCGGAGCGTGGCACACGCATCTAGTATTCGTGGCAGCTGACTTAATACTGATAGATATTTTGCCACGTCGAGTAGCATGGAACCTTGACCGAGTCTACTGGCAATATGTAACTCCTCCTCAGTGAGAACCTTATCAATCAAAGGGCCCTGAAGCCTAGTCCCAGCTAAGTCCGTACCCCGAATGTCAGTGAGTACTCAAAGGGACGTTGGTGCCACATAGGTTGGGTCCCTTTGGGATCGCCATTTGGCCAATCGCTCCTCAGAGGCTGTCATGATCTGAGCCCCTAGTTCGGCCATTACAACGCGGCTTTCGCACCAACGCTGCTCAAATTGACTCTGGCTTGCTGACAATCGCTTTAGTAGCTCTATGTCTACGAGATTCGGTCGGTAGAGCACTTCATTGAATGTGACGGTTAAGCATAGTTCGTCAGCCTCCTCGTCAGGGATGAGTCGCATCTGTTCATGCAGGAGCCTGTCGTAGTGCCCGTTAAGATGTTCTTGTTCTTGCCATGAAAGAGGAAAGGTCAAGTAATCTCCAAGCTGCTCCTTGGGAATTGTGCCCATGTCTGCAAGGACGTAGACACGCGCGACCACTTTGAGCTTAGCCTCCAACTCAGTTAAGCATTCTGCGACACTTCTATGTTCAACGAGGGCTTGCTCGGTTGCTATCTCATGCAAAGTTCTAAGAGTTTCCTTAGGCTTTAGCATGGCTGGGGGCTCAGGCCTAGATGAGCAAGATTGGTCAACGCTAGGATTTCTTATGCTCTTGGGGTTCTCACGTTTCTCCTGAGGTTTTGCTACTATTTCGTCATGGTTCCTCTCGGATGTGACTGGTATAGATTTGTCACCCTGTTGTGACAGCGTTGTATCCACTCTTGATTGATCAATGTGAGTTCTATTGTCAGTGGATAGAGTGTTGCAAGCAACTGTTGATGGCAACTGTTGCTTTGGTTTGCCAGAGCTCACAGATGTGTCTGAGGTTTCACCGCTGTTAGGAGAGGCATCAGTGGGTTCATTAGTGGGTGGACTCGATGCTTCATTCATCAGCTCTCCAGTGCCCTTCGTCTCAATGTTCTTGGGGTCCACAACCACCTGCAACTGTTATTGTTTTCTCTACTTTTTCCTCTTTTTCTTGGTCAATGAAGGTGCCTCTCTCGACAACTCAGGACCCTGGGCTATATCGACCGTTGATATGCTTGGTCGGGCCTCAGCATTTCCCTTCTCTAGTGTGTCCTTATGGGACATAGCCGCGGTTTGCTGAATAGCCTTGCCCGGTTGTGAGGGCACAACTGCTGCTCTTTTTGGAGAATCTAGCTTTTCAACCAACTCCCTTGAATTTAACTCCTCCAGCCTAGGCTTTAGGTCCTTTGAAAGTGTTGGAGTTTTCAAGGAAGTTGGTTGCGACACCTTTTCCGTATGTGAACTTCTAAGGACACGTTCCACATAGGGTATTGTCACAACCAAGGGCTGTGACTGCTGTGGTCCCTGATTGGAAGTAGTAGCAGCTAGTTTAGTGGGCTGGCTACCCTTGGTGGATTGTGGTGTCAAGTCCCTAGGGTGATTAGAAGTGGTTGTGTCTTTTGTTGGCCTTTGAGCACTCATCTGTGTAGATCGAACATGACCTGATCTAGTCGCATTAGGTGGCTCAGGCATATCCTTGGGTCGAGAGCTATAGATGGCATCATGTCCCACCTCTTTGACGATTGGAAGCTTAGATGGAGATAGAGATTGGAATTGAGCACTTGCCCTTGACAACTGCTGTGGTGCTTCCTGTGTCTGTTTGGGAAAAGAGGGCGTAGGAGATCTAGGACTCTTGGGTGGACTTGGCACTCGCTGAATGATCTGCTCGAGGTTACTAGATGATTGTGCCATTTGCTTTGTTGAGCGATCAGCCTTGCCTTGAGCAATGTTGTGCCTATGATGCTTGTTTTCCCCTTGGGGAATCAAAGGCTCCTTGGGCGCTGACGATTTTCGTGCCTGCTCAATGGCTACGTATGACATCTGTCTATTTAGCATGCTAGGCTGGGGCTCTTTCCTTCGAACAGTCATGTCTAGTTTCTTGCCTTGAGACCTAAAGTTTCTCCTAGATTTCCTCCTGTGCCATTCTTTTTAGGCACTCTGGCCTTCAGCTGATGGAGGCGGTTTAGCAGGGGATTTTGGTACCCAAGTCCATTGGTTACCTACGTAGTATCCTTGAGCACGTAACAACGCTTTGGATATCCATCGCGGTGTTGTGCTGACTCTCCATCGATGCCTTCGTCTATAAGGCTTGGGCTTCTTTTGGGGTCTTCTACGATATTTGTAAGTCCAAAGCCCGTCCTTGGCATTGTCTCTTGACTTTCTTGTTTCAGGCCTGGCCTCACTTACTGGTTCTCGTTGTTCGACCTGTGCTTGTATCAACTCTTCCAACAAGTCCTTGCCCTCGTTTGTAGGCTTGACTGTTATGTCATCACCTTCCTTGCCTTTCCCTTGAGGTTCGATGAGGTCACCCTTGCTAAAGGTAGTGACTATCCTCACACCCGGTAGTGTCAGGTGTATCCTCTGTGCTACATAGTCAGCCTCACACTTGGTCGCCCTTTTGAAGGATCTTCCTAGGAGGGTTTCTTTCCTGTAGCTAGCACTTTTTGGAGGAACATGAAATAGGATAGGCAAGCTTTCCGTTTCAATTGTCGCAAGGATTTTGCACTTCCCTATGAGTGCTTGTGGGTGTCCCCCATAAGGGCTAAGAGTTGCACTAGTCAGTGTGAGCTTTGGTTGGCCTAGTAGGATCCATGATTCATAGGTCAAGATGTTAAAATCTGCTCCTTCATCAATCAGAGCATCAATAGTATGCTCTCCTTTCGCGGTGAGTTTGACCCTAAGATAAGCAGGTGGCACTACGTCTTCATCTTCTGGGTCTTGGCTTGTAAATTTAAGCCTTCTGACAGATGCCCTTGAGTTCTTGACTGCACGACCAGATGTGGATTCTCCACTGCTATCTTGGATCGTCAGTGCAGTGCTACTCGAGGTACATCTCTCATCAAGAGGGTCATGCCTAGTCATCTTCGCATTTGTAGCTTGCTGAAGTTGCATTTTGTTCTGACTAGACACAGTTTGAACACAATGTCTTTGTGTTCTCGTGGTGTGGCCTTCTTGCCCTTGATGGCTAGATTGGCCCATTGATGTTCTAGGGTCTCTGTTTCTCTCTGTTCGGGCATGGGCTTTTGGTTGCTCTATTGCAAGTGAGACTCCATGCTGGTGTAGAGCCATTACTTCACTAGGGTCCAATTTGGAAGACCTGTCACGGCGCGCGTTTTCTCTCCAACCTACTTGGGGGAGGTGCGGAGGGGGCAGAGCCCCCTCTGTGGGGGTCCAGGGGGGCAGTCCCCCCCGCCCCATAGGGCCGTTACGGTAGACGCCATATGCAATTTGGAGGACCTTTTATAGCCAAATTTTGAACTACATGCTCTAAATTTTAGCCCAGTGATGGATCTGTGATGTGCCTTTAGCTCTACGTTGCCTTGGGGTCAATCTCGGGGTTTAGATGTGTCAGAATTTGTGTTCTGGATACCTGTCCGATTTTGACAGTTTTTTGGTCCGATTCTAAGATGTCCGATTTTCAAGAGTCCGATTATCAGAATCGGATGTCCGATTTTGGGTTGGTCCGATCGGCCCAGTGGTCCGATTTTGGTCACGTCCGATTCTGGGAGTCGGATCAAAAAGTGGTCCGATTCTGGGAATCGGATCGGACAGGGTGGTCCGATTTTGTGTGGTCCGATTCTGGCTGGTCCGATTCTGAGACTCGGACGGCCTGGTCTGATTGTGAGTGGTCCGATTATGGACTCGTCCGAGTGTCCGAGTCGGACGGATTGGTCCGAGCGTCCGATTCTCAAAATCGGACGGGTTGGTCCGAGTGCCACGTGGCACGTCCAATCGGGCTGGTCCGATTCTGGGAATCGGACCAGATTGGTCCGACTCACTCTCAGTCAGACGGTCCGACTCCCGAACTCGGGTGGTCTGATTCTGGGAATCGGACCACTGCGAGTTGGTCCGAGTGCGTCGGCAGCGGGCGCGATTTCCGCGCGTTTGACCCCCTCCTTACTGTCTGCTGCACACAATCATCACAGACTTCCTGGATCTGATCAGGGCACTTGTTGGAAAACACCAGACTCACCTGGAGCAGCACGAATCACCGGTGCCTAAAAATCGGGGCAGCGCTTCCTCGCCCTGTGAACCAGAAGTTCTCTCTCTCTCTCTCTTTCTCTCTCACAAGGCAAACCAAGGAACTAAGGTCTGTCCTGGCCTCCCATGCCTCTTAAGGTCCTTTCCCAGCACTGCAGAACCTCACAGCCAATTCCGTGTCCCTGCCTCACCCAAAACTTGAATCTGGTCCCCTGTTTCCCTGTTTTAGTCTGTTATACAGCAACAGAAAACCCTGCTGTTTGCCTGTTTTTTTTCTTCTTTTTCTTTGTTTTTTCCTACCTTAAATGCATTCAAATCACAAAGTAAATACCTACACTACTCCATTCCACAGCATAAATCTCAGAAAGCAAAAAACCTTCTTGCCAAGGAGATCGAATACCCTCTTCAACCCCCTCGCTTCCTACCTATCTACCTCAAGCACCGTTTCGGGGCAAACCCCTTACTTTGATGCTCGATTCGAAGCGCGCAAGTGTTCAAGGCTTGAATCCGTTTGTCCCGGCAACGGAACCAAAATGTGGGAGCTTTCACTCAACCGCCAAGACCCTCGGACCGCTTATTGTTTCAAGCGTTCCAAGCCGAGCACTAATGGCTACCTCTCACATAGCCAACGCGCCATCCATATCTATGGGTGTAGTGAGCTTACCTTGATGCCGTTCGAGTTACCTCCTCTCCCACGCACTCCGGTAGCTCCATGATCCAAGTGCAAGCTCCATCCTCAAGCTCCACGCTCCAAGCTCCATTGCCGCAAGCAAGACAAGAGAAGAGAAGAGAAGAGAAGAAGAGAGGAGAAGATGGAGAGCTTCTCCTCCTTGGTCCCTCACCCTCACACACTCACTCCCTCACACTCTCACACTCCCTCTCTCAAGCACAAGCTCAAGCAAGCAAGAAGAAGAAGAAGAGGAGAGCTACTTTTGGCCACACACAAGAATGAGCTTCTCATTCACTTTTCAACTTTATATACAAAACCCTAAATCCCTTTTGGGAGGTCATCCCCTTTTTCCCTTTTTACATGGCCGGCCGTAGCCTTGGCCCTTTTTCCCATTGTCATTCTATCTTCCTAGCTTCATGTCCACCGCCCGTCTACATTTACAAATTGCACGGGTGAGAGCCCGGCGCTCTTTTACAAGATTTCAGGGTGCGCCTTTTTATTTTAAAATGTGCATTTCCCCTTTTGCCTTTGCCTTGGACTTTTAAGGTCGCCCTTTCGCTTTTGGCCTTTTCTCCTTTTCTTTCTTCAGTCGGGCTACCTTTTTTTTCCGCCTTTGCCCTGCGTCTTTTCCACTTCCTTTTGCTTTCTTCGTGTTGGGGTTAACAAGGGGGGAGGTTCCTGACGAAAGCCCAGGGGTGGGGGGGGCACTGCTGCTGCTGCAACGAAGGGGAGGGGAGGTGGCGAAGCACGAGTAAGGGAGGACCTGTGGTTCAATGCAGGGAGGATGGGGAGCCTCCTTTATATGGTGGAGGGGGGGGGAGGGGAGACGGCCGCCACCCCTCCCACCTGGGGGGCCGCATGCCCCCTGGAACACACACTTCACTCCCTCTCTCTCTCTCCTCAACGTGCTGTCGGTGGGGAGAGAGAGAGGAATTAAAAAATTGCTTTAAAATTAATTTTAAAAAGGGGGGTATATTACATTGATAATATTGATACATATGAATATTTCCTTCTAAGAATTTGCAATAACCTAGTAGACCATTTTCACCATCCTCGACAAATGTAAGCAATGAAGAAGTTGAATTGAAAGGTGGATTTAGCCTAGTGCTAGGATCATTAGGATACAAGGAACCATCCATCCAAAGATCAATGTTTTTATTTCCCTCTAAATGATATTGGAAAGCAATTGTTGCATCTAGCCCACACTTGCTATAAGGGGACATCGCAATATCATACTCTTCATCTACATGAACTTGCAAATCCACCTTTCTCTTACGATTGCTTATATCCCTAAGTGGTTCCATTAGAGCAGGAGAGAAAATGGAATATATTAATTTTTCATGGGATGATAATGATTTGGATTGGCTAGAGGGCAAAAGAGGGCATGAAAAATGCTTTGATGCATATATAATATGGTTAGGCACCACTAGAGATGGAAAGCATCATGTTTTAAAGATGAAAAATTGCACTAATTTTTGGGGTCAAAAATAGTCTGCCCTATTGATGTGGCAATTAGGAGGAGTAGTGGAGCATAAAGTTGGTGTGTAACTACCTTTGTAGGGTCCCAATTATCACATATGTAGGTATTAAACAATATGAGCTAATTTTAAGAGCCTTCAATGCAAAAAAGTGTATAGAAAATGAGTATTTCAACTTGCAATATGATTGGGTGTCTTTTGAGAAACAGAAACCTATTTTTGTAAAAAATTTAAAATTTTATTTTTTGAGACAAATATAAATATGGGTTGCTAATGTGGCACTTTTGGAAGAGTGGTGGTTCTTTCTTGGAGGATGAGCTGATGTAGAGGGCCTTTAATGCAAAAAAATAGATAGAAAATGAGTGTTTCAACTTGCAATATGATTGGGTATCTTTTAAGAAAAAGAAACCTAATTTTTGTGAACATTTATAAAAAGTCATTTTTTGGGGCAAAAATAAATTTTAGCTGTTGATGTGACACTTTTGAAAGAGTGAGTCCATATTCCCCTAAATGGTTTGTGGATCTTTTTGAGTAGAATAGTCCTCCCCTTGAATTTTAGCTTCCTTTGTATATTGAAGAATAAGTTGTCCTACTTACAAATTAGTGCCTTCCATCATCATATGTGCAACTTGCAAACTCTCCAAAATGGTATAGCACAAGCTCTAAAGAGAGAGATAAAGCTTGATGATACACTACAATACTCAATAAGCCACAATTTTATCAATACCCTTCTTTACAAATACGAAATTTCCTAAAGTAATATTCAAAAGTCATAGTCTGATTAACTCTCTAGCCAAAACCACCAATGCAGTTGTGGTTCCATCTCTTGTCGAGTCATTTGTCTTGCTAGTGACCTTTAGTTGGTGAAGAGCATACTACCAAGTAGTTTATCCCTAAACAATGCTTGGAGTCATTATAATCGATAAGACATATGTCAAGCATCATGTGTCTATAGCTCTTTAACAGCATAAGATGATGACTCTAATGGTATTGTGTCTATAGCTCTTTAGCACATCTCAATTTTTCTACTGACATAACAAGAAGTTTTGATGTTTTTGATTTAAAAACAATTGTTTCCACTTTTTCTAATGCAACACCAGAGTTCTCTTCTTTGCCTGATATAATCAATGCTTGCATGCACAAATCATGATCTATCCCCACTCTCATGATGAAACTCAAACTTGAGCATTAATGAGCTAAAGGATCACTAGCATTTCCCTCTTAGATAAGATCTAAATCATAAGCAATTCTTTACAACCCTAGATAAGCTTATAGCACAATCATCCCAGGAGGGAAGAGCACAATCTTGCAACACAATACAACATTATTCTTGTGTGGATAGAGACTTTGGCTTTGTAATATCATTTTTATTGCAATCTCAAAAGTCTCCTCCCAATGAAGTATCTGATCATTTTTACTACAATTCAAAAGTCTCATCCAAGTGAAGAATCTATATAAAAAATTTATCCAATGGGCCATAACATCAACTGACAAATTAGGCTCTAGGCCATATATATACTTATGCAACTTTGCATCATCATTCACACTCTTTATATACATGGTAAGATTCACAAAATGATTTGTATACTATCTAACTAATAGTCTTCCTTGGTCCAACTGATACCATCTTCTTGCCAACTTCTCTTTCTCAATGGGAGATACAAACACTTGAGCCATCTTAGCTTTGAATTCCTCCCAACTATCAACTTGTTGATTTTCACTCTTTATGTACCTTCATCATGTATGAGAAAATACTTCAAGGTGAATAGTAGCAAGGTCAATCTTTTGGTCATCTAACCTAGGGAAAATATCAAAGTAGGACTCCAACTTGGAAGTCTATTCCTCCAAATCAGTCGGTGATAATAAATGACCACTATATTTGGTTAACACAATCTTATCACGGAGTTCCCTCTCAACAAAGCCTTGTTATCCATTAGTTACTTGGAGTTGCATGTCCATGTAGCTACCATTGGAGTTTGAAAGATTAGAGGTACTCCTATGATAGTTGGTTTGAGACCTACCTGGAGGAATAGTTGGCTAGTTTCTAGTGGCTTCTTATGGAGAATTTGACCCATGAATGCTCAAAATAGGCTCATAAGCTCTAAAAGAAGTCTCTCAAATCTCATAAGTGCTATGTGGTATCCCTTTCTTTCCAATAATACATGATTGAGGATTATTGTTTGATGACTAAAAGGACTGTTTATCTATACTCTCTTTGTCTGCCATTTGTGTTGCCATAAGCATAGAAATCTAAGAGAAGTTTGTTCGAAGAATCCTTAGTAGAAGAGGCAAAAATTTCCAAAGAAACCTTGGTAGATTGAGCCATATGCTCCATGACTTCCTTGGTCTACATTTTTTATTGAACCAACTCTCAACCACCTGATCTAATTTAGAAACTAATTCCATATGTTTGATGGAATTCCTAGTCTCATGGTTACAAAGAGTGGCACATTAAGAGTACTAAAACCACCATATTCTTGTGAATCTTCTTCATCTAGACATGCCTTAGGTATTACCTCATGTGATTCTCTAATTTATTGTTGAATATCATCATTAGGCTTGTTCTTTCTCTTGTTTCTAGCCATTTTTGCCCACTACTACAGTGTAGTCCTAGTAGACCCTCTTCTACAAAAATGGCTATAACTTTTGACTCCGATATCGAAACCAAGAAGCTTTTGTTAGAAATCAAATCTCACAAATAGCCCTTTAGGATGAGCTATAGAACTCAAATTCCAAATAAAAATAGAATATTCTTGGAATATTCTTTTGTTGCTATCTTGAATAGTTGTGTACCCTGGAAAAAATATTGTTTTAGTGTATCCACCTTTCCCAAGTCAAAGATAAGATCTTCCAGCTATACGGTACCTTGTGTATGACCTATAGGAGTTGAATACACCTTTCATATCCTATAGAGGTCCTAGAAATTCTCTAAATTATTCTATAACACCTATAACCACATAAAAGTCTTCTAAGAGTGATCCCAATTCACTGTTTGAGTGTATTACCCTGTGTAAAACCTATAATCCACTTGGAATGACCTATAACAATTGTGAAAGACTAAAAATTCAGCCAAGTGGAAGCCCAAATACCTTGTTTCCAATGAATGCATCTAACCCCTACTCTAGGGAGTAGAATGGCTAAAATTCATCATGTAACAAACATGTAATAACTTGTATGATCCATATGGCTAATCAATGGAGTCCCAAACACTGCTATCCAATTGAGAACTTTATGTCTTCGAGAACTCTACTTGCAATATCTGTGGTGATAGATATAACAACATGATAGACTCCCTACATGAGCTCCGAATCACTGGGAGGTAGGCAAAGTTTCCCCTAGGTCGATTGGTTATATCCCTTTGGGATCTTTAATAGTGGGGGGAGGGTCACCTCTCTATTGTCCCACTATCTCCCTCGGCATCCACCTTTTTCCTCGATGGAAATATCAACATGGCAATAGCATTCTAATTAATCAATCAAGGATAAAATACATAACTAAAATTTTCTTTTAGCCTTCCATGATATGCATGATTGATCAATGAAAGATTAGAATGAAGAAATGAATGTTGGCTAAGGGTCTTACCAATGAAATTTAGTGACTCACTGATTGCTATTACCTACCCTTTGCAATATTTCAATCTTGGGTAAAGAAAATTAGAAAATCAAATCAAGGTTATGCATCAAGACATTGTAATTGATACCCATGATGAAATTAGATTGGCATAAATATTGAAATTCAATGTAATAGGTCCTTATCAATGAGAAGAGTACTAATATTTGATCTATTGATCAATTCATAGAAGTAATTGACCAATAATCTCCCATCCACAAGTGGAAAAGCTTAAAGCAAGTGGATATTGAGAGATTTCAAAGATTAAGCAAGCAAAATATCTTGATCAAGCTTAAAGAAGATGATTGATACAAGCTTCACTCCAATTATTGAAAGAATCTACCATAATCCACCATGAATCCATCATGAAGCTCCAAGAATCCATAAAATCAGCCCATACATGCTTGAATAAGATTGAATCCATGAAGAATCAATGGCTCGAGCTTAATACTTGAATGTTGAACGTTCAATCTTCTTGAAGAAAAGCCCCAAAATAAACCTTCAATATGAGCTTCAAGAGTCTCAATATACTAAAATTTATTCAATTCTTCAATCTTCCACTTCAATGCTTACTAGAGTGATCTTATTTGGTCCTCCTGAATGAAAGCTTTCTTGAGTGATCTTGAGAGATTAAAAGAGTTTCAGCAATAGCTTGTTGTTCATAGCCATTGAAAGGTGAAGAAAGATTGCAAAGACAAAGAAACAGGTCAATCTTGCTGCCATGTATGCTCCATAACCAAATAGAGAGCCTCAAGAGGAAGAAGATGCATAATCTTGTGAGATTTGTTAAGATTTTTGACCATTGAAGCTATTTTCCTATTCTGCCATAGCTAGGGTTTGAAGGAGATGAAAGAGAAGCTTCAGAGAACCAAATAGAAAAATTTCATTGCCTTCTAAAAGTGGTCAAATGATGCTTGATGAACATGGAATGAAGCTTGGTTAGTTGAAGATGGAGAAGATACATGCAAGAATTCAGCAAAAATTACACAAAAAAATGTGGGACAATTCTTGGAGAGGTTGCTCAACTTTAGCTCACACTGTGATGCTCTCTCTATTGCTTATAAGTTAAAGATTCATTGTCCCATGGGCAAAGAAAGAGAGAAGATCACTAGAGAGCAAGATATCGAGTTTCTTGGTAGTAGCCACCATGAAAGCTTCAGCCAAAAGCTTGAAAGAGAGAGGGAAGAGAAAGCCTGTCTTGAAAAGTAACCAAAGTTCTAACCATAACTAACTCTAATCACCTTGCCTTTAACCATTTTACCTCCAAAATAACTTGTTATTGATGCATGACTTGCCATTTTGTCCAAAATACCTCCAAATTTTCATTCAAGTGCTCTAATTACCTCTGACTAGCTATCCTTGGTCATTGTAATTGACCATTTTCCCAACTAACACCGTGTCCTTGAGTAACCGAGAAGTAATAAGACTATGGATGAAAATCCAAGAAAGGATTGTACTAAATGGATTAATGACCAATGCTCTAATACAACTTCTCAAGGAGAGGGCTGAGAGGTGAGAGAAAGAAAAGCAAAAGAGAGAGGAAAGAGGAGAGAGAAAGAGTGATGAGGAGAGAGAGACAGACTAACAATATAAAAAAGAAGAGAGAGAAGCCATAAAAACTGTGAACAAGGAGGTGAGATGAGAGACAGTAACTGTATCAAAGATACCAAAAATTTCATGTCTCACACCTTTTCTACCTATATCAATGTGACCATGTATTATTAATAACTCTCTCTCACTAACACATGTATTTCCAACTTCATACAAGCTTTGATATCACTTGTAATGAAGGGACCTAAGAGGAGAGAATACTACAGAAAAGAGAGAATAAGAGTACAAAGAGGAGAGAAAGTCTAGAGTAGGAGAGAGAAATATTGAAAATTGAGAGAGAAATTTAGGAAAGAGAGAGAGATGGCTGCCACCCATGAAAAGATAGGAGAGAAGCTTGGAGGTGAAAGGGCAAGGTTATATTATTCCCAAAAAATATATATCTATACGTGTGTCCTTCACACCTTTTATATGCCCCTAATTTAGCTCCTTATAACCACGCGCATGCCATCTTATGGGAGACTCTGAAATAGCTCACAAAGAAGCCTCATGATCTAAACTTTGAAGTGGCCTACAAAGGCCATACTATAATTTCATGGTGGGAGTATCTACATGTGAACACCACAAAGAGTTTGAGAAAATAAAGGAATGTTTGATTCTAGAAAACACGTAAAAAATAGCAAAGTGATTACCTTGACAAGGCTGAAGGGCACAACCTCTCCCTCCTGCCCCTCAACTATCTCATGCCATGATGGAATCTGGAACATTGGAAACAATTACACATTTTATTAGAATGTAAACAATCAATTTTCTTTATAAAATCCATATACATAGTTATTATTTCTTTTAGTAATTAAAAAATCATTAACATGGAAATATCCCATGAAAAAATCCAAATGCTACATGGATATGTACCATGGAAAAATCTAAATGCTATATTTTTTCATGACTTCAATTAGACACATAGAGATGTCTCATAAAAGCATTTTTCCAAATATAATGAAAGAGGCACCACATTGATTTGAAATATCCCTAATTTGTGGCTCAAAAAAATAAAACCGTGACATTTCACTCTTGTTTCATTTTAATGCACAAGAAAACCCATGGAAGAGGGGAAGAGTAGAGCACAGCCACAACACTTGCAAACTTGTCCAAATAGTTCACAAGTCCTCTCCTTGGCTATATTCAAGCATGTAAACTTGTCTCGCTAGTTTATAAGTCCTCTCTTTGGCTATATTCAAGCAATCTTAGAGTCATGTCATGAAACAAACAAATTATTTGGAATATTTTGTTCCATGAAAAACATAGTGTCTTTAACATTTTAATATACATATGCTGGGTATATGTTTTTATCAGAGTAGAGTTGTAAGATACGCATCTAGAGAGACACCTACAAGTTAAATCAAATTTGTTACATTGGAGAGAAGGCAAAGGGGAGCACAACCACGTACTATATGAGCCCCATTGTGATGGGGTCGGAGATCCTCCCCCTCGCAGCTTTCTCTCAATGTGGAGTAGGTCTTGCACACTCCCCCAAGCACCCCTTTTTTTCAATTCAGAAATAAAGATGGGTGCACTCGCTTTAGGTTTTTTTTATAATTAGAAAAAAGGAGGTCCTTATTACATCTTATTTCACATGGGAGAGGGAGCGCTACCCTTGACCAACCAACTTATCATGTTGTAGAGAGTGCCCCCCCCCCCCCCCCCCCCCGCGGGCGCTAGCCTATCACAATGTGGAGAGAGAGGTGACGCTAAGCATTGCTCCCTCCCCCTTTGGACACACCCATTTTTTAAATTATTTTTTTAAATGAGAGAGCCCCCCAACATTGTTTCTAATTTACAAAATTTGAGCAAAAGAATTCAAGGAGGCACACCCCCTTGGCGGCCTGATGCTAGATGGGGCATCAGACACCCCCCCACCCTTGGCAAAGGATAATTTCTCAGTTGGGGGGGGGGGGGGGGGGGGGGGGGGGGAGGGAGGACCCCCTTCAAATGGCCCTAGCACCTACTTGGGCTTTGCCCAACCTTATCATTAAAGGCATAAAGAGGGGGGGGTGATTGGGGGGAGGGGACCCCTCTGTGAGCATTTGCGCACAAGTGCCCAAGGGGAGACAAAATCCCCCCCCCCCCCCCAAAAGAAAGGTCCCAATGCCTAATTGGGTACGTCCACTGTATTTTTCAAAAATTATAATTAAAAAAGGGGCACCCAAAGATCCCCCAAGTGTTTGTGCATACATGGATACATAAATGGGGCTCTAAGCACCTCATTTTTTTAAATTAAAATTTTTGAAAAAGAAAGAGTAGAGGTGCATCTCTTTTAAGTTTTTAAATTTTCTTTTTTGAAACTTTTAGCAAAAATTGACTTTCCATTAAAAAATGCCAATAAAAATAATATTAAATTTAACAAACATAAATTTACCAAATATTAAATTAAGAAATTAAAAAACTTATAATAATTTTTAAAAATTTTAAAAATATATATTTCTTTCCCTCCCTCCCCCTCCCCCTCTCCCTCTCCATCTCTCTCACCCCTCCTTGCGTATGACAATGCTAATTATCATAGGGGCCACAGGGAGGCTCTCCAAAAAGGACCCCCGAGTTAGCATGAACCTGTGAGCCCATGACCCTCGTGGTTGGGCTTTGCCCTTTGACATGGGGCGATTGGCTTGTGTTGTAGAGCCTACCCTTGCCCCCTTAACCTTTTAAAAAAAACTTTTATTTCCCTACATGCTCCCCCCATATCCCACGTCCCCCTCTGTAATGAAGGGACATGAGAGGAGAGAAAAGACTATATGAAAGAGAAGAAGCGTGCAAAGGGGAGAGAAAGTCTAGACAAGGAGAGAGAAATATTGGAATTGAAGAGAGAAAGACAAGAAAGAAAAAGGGAGATCATTGGTAGCTATGAAAGGACAAGATAGAAGCAGTGAAAGGGCAAGGTTATATTATTCCTAAAAAGTGATATATGTGCATGTATCCTTCACACCTTTTATATGCCCTTAAGTCAACTCCTTACATCCCCCCTCCCCCAAAACAAAAACCATAGTCTCTACCCATTCTACCATTTCTTGTACCCTGCCCTCCTTCCCTCACAACTAACAAAACCCTCTTCTTTTCCTATTTTTCCCTTCATTCTTCACAAGAAAAAAACCCTAATAATAAAAGATGAAGATGTTGAATTAAAAATGAGAGATAGGGAAGGAGTGAGACAAGAAGAAGGGGAATAAGAAGGCAAGAAGCTTCCTTCATTTTCATTGTCTTGTTCTCATATTCACTTTTCTTACAACCTCCATGAATAGAGGAAGTGCAAGAGTAGATATCTTGCAACCTCCATGATGTAATCCATCCGCCTATCGACTGTTCAAGCACATTTTAGCAGTCCATCGAGAAACAAATCTAAGCGTCACCACTTGGCACTCCCATGGAATGTTCCGGGGTTTGTTGCCTAGGGTTTTCTAAGTCCGCCCCCTCGCAACGGAATGTTTACAGGTGAACCTACTAGGATCAACCTGAAATATGGGTTCCTAGCATCAAGGTCTCCTGACAGCATTCTACCATATCAAGTTTTGGACATCCTACTTTATGCAAATATACCCAATCCGAACCAGATCCATACTGCACTTGGTTCAAAGAGAATGGGAAACGAGAGGGATGCGCCGCTCAACCTCTCTACCCGTAGGGCATAGCCCCATCCCAGTCTCCTAAAACGGCATGAATCCGCTTCTAACTTAACCGTACCTAAAGATTGAATGACGGTAAAACCTTTTGAGAAGCCTCTTAGTTCTCTAGGACCACCCTACCGTAGGATAGACCTGTCGGGGGTTCTGTCCACCCGCTTCCCTTGATAGCTTTAGTTTTCTAATTAGGTCTTATCACATTTATGTGTGACATTTAAAATTAGCTTCATTAATTAATCCTTTTAAGGAATAGGGGTTGTTCCTGTAATTTATGGCACAAACATGAATACAGAGCAAGCAATCCTTTGACAAACAGGTTCAAACAAATTCCTTATCTTCAAGTTAATCTTTGTCTCCTGCCCATACAAGAGAAATTATGTATCCCTTCTATCCAACAGAAGTACTTGGTCCAAATCACATGGCACCATAAGTTCCATCCATTATCTAAAATAGGATCTTCCAACGCCACAGATGTTGGGCCCATGTCAGTCTTCAAATCCGTTCCGAACTAGGCAAGGGGTGTCCAGAGCTCCACTGACCCCAAGAGACCTAGGAGTGAAATACAATTTCCGTGGTTGACCTTTTCACCAATTGACCTTCGACCCGTGAATCAAGTAGTGCCCTCTTGGGGTAATCCGCGGTGAGATCTTGGAGATGATCTATCGTGCAAACTATCCTTCCTTAATTAATCCATTTAGGAATCAAGCAAGAACAAGGAATTCAACCCTAATATCATTGCCCAAGAAAACATTCCTTTATTCCCATGACAACTTGTCATCACAGACCCCTGCCATGCATTTACCATCAAGCACAAGCACTTGGAATAATCATCCAAATCACATCCCATCAATCAGTTTAATGCAAAAAGCATTTAAGACGATGTTAGATCAATCAACAAAACAATGATATCCTTTTCCAACATTGCAGGAATAGTCACAATAACCTTCCATCGCATTTTTGCTCTCCCCCTTGGGATCTAAGTGATTCTATGCAAACTTTACTTAACACTTTGGCTAAGACACTTGCCAATGTCTCATACAAATATGCAAGAATGTAAAATTTATTGAGCACTTACATTGATCAACAACCCGACCTTTTTCCCAACAAGTTTAGAAGTATTGGTCTATACTTGATCCCAGGGTTTCCTAATCCCTTGAGTTCTTTCATTGCCTTTGAGGCCTGGAGATGTTGTTTGCGTCTAGCCCAACTTCCTAATAGGATTGATACATTGAATATTCTAGTAATTTTCTTTCTCATTGTTTAAAATAACATTATTATTTTTCAGTATTTTTTATCCTTTACAAATAGGCGACATCTTGTGTGTGTGAACTTTCAAAGCATTGCCTTTCTATTTTCATTTGTTTCTTTCTTTACAAGACTGAGGCTATAATTGATTGGATTGTTGGATCTCAATGCCTAGAGTGAGTTGTGCCTCTCAAGGATGGCAATTTTCTACTCAGCTCCTTCTTTTTACAATCTCTTCTCCCTCGAAATCTTAAGCTATTGGGCTTGTATCTTGTGCTTGACTCCACAACTTATGAGAAAATCAAGATTCACTCCCACTCTGCTGACTTGGATGGGGATGAACACTTTCTTCTTAATGCCTCTCTTTCTTTGAAATATCACATGTTCTCTTCACAAAGGAATGTTCCTATTGACAGTATTAAAAGTTTACACAAGGAGAAGGTGCTACTTGAAGAAATTTTAGCTCCTTCAGTACTAGGCAGTGTGAGCTCCATCTCCCTTTCAAACTCATCATTCGAGGAGCCCTTCAATAAAACTCCCACAGTTGACTTAGAGATGGGTACTACAACAAGAAATGCAACAAAAAGTACCCCTTCAGACTCATCATTCAAGGAGCCCTTCAATAAAAATCCCACAATTAACCTAGAGATGGGTACTACAACAAGAAATGCAACAAAAACTACCCCTCGATTGGAAGGAAATACTTCAGTGGGCATCTCAAACACCTAGAGGCAGGAAGATGAAGGGCTTGCTAAGCAAAAGTCAAGGCCTTTATTTAGTCAAAGTGAGTATGATGGAGATCTAGTTTTTGTTTTACCTCCAACATTTGGCAATGGGTCTAGAATGGATGGAAGGCAACAAAATTACGATGGTCACCTTTGGTCTAGACTACATATGACTAGCATGTTTCCTAAATGCACTTCCTGTATAAGCCATTGTTTAGGCTTTCTTCAATGTCGTAGAGTCTAATCTATCTTGGAACCTAATTCATTGAGTGAACACTGAGTATGTCTAGTCTCAGTCATCATATCTCTTGTCATTGACTTTCACCCTCCATAGCTAAACTTACTCAAGGATCCGTGTTTCTTAACATGGTATCAGAGTCATGGTGAGCTCGGTTTAGCTCCACATACTACTCTTACAACTCTCCTCAACCTCAGTCCCCAGCTCAATTTCAACATAGATTACTTCATTTCCTCACTCCATATTCACTCTACTCTTCTTGGCCTCCATAGTTGTTAAACCTCAGACAAACAAGGTGGAAAATTCAAAACATCTAAAGCAGGAGACAAGGCCAAGGAAAAAGTGAAATGAAAGATGAAGGCACGCCAAGAAGAATGTGGAATCACAAGAAGTGCAGAAAAGTCCTGAATCAAGGAGAAAGGTGCACAAGAAAAAGCGCATGTCAACACTTTTGTAAAAGAGTTCAAGGCGCACCATGATTTATTTTAAGAGCGAGGGGCTCTCACCCATGCAATTTGTAAGGGTAGATGGGCGGTAGGAAGGAAGCTAGGAAGATAGGAGGACAATGGGAAAAAGGGCCTAGGGAGGCCACGGCGGAGGCCACGGCTGGCCATGTAAAAAAGGGGATAAGGGGATGACTGCCCAAAAGAGATTTAGGGTTTTATATATAAAGTTGAAAAGATAATAAGAAGCTCATTCTTGTGTGTGGCCAAAAGTAGCTTTCTTCTTATTCTTGCTTGCTTGAGCTTGTGCTTGAGAGAGGGAGTGTGAGAGTGTGAGGATGAGGGACCGTGGTGGAGAAGCTCTCAATCTTCCCTCTCTTTTTCTCTTCTCTTCTCTTCTCTTCTCTTGCTCGCGGCAATGGAGCTTAGAGTGTGGAGCTTGAGAATGGAGCTTGCTTGAAGCTTGCACTTGGATCGTGGAGCTACTGAAGTGCTCAGGAGAGGAGGCAACTCGATCAGGCATGGAGGTAAGCTCACTACACACGTAGGGATGGATAGCACATCGGCTATGTGAGAGGTAGCCATTAGTGCTCATCTTGGAACACTTGAAATAATAAGCGGTTCGTGGGTCTTGGCGGTTGCCTCTACATTTTGATTCCATTGTCGGGACCAACAAATTCAAGCCTTGAGTACTTGTGCACTCCAAATCGAGCATTGAAGTAGGGTTTTCCCCGAATTGGTGCTTGAGGTAGATAGGTAGGAAGCAAGGGAGTTTGAAGAGGTATTTGATCTCCTTAGCAAGTAGTTTTTTGGTTTTTTGGATTTGGAAAAGTAGGTTGGAATAGTGTAGGTGTTTTCTTTATGATTTTTGTTTGAATTTAGATAGGATAGGAGCAAAACAGTGTGAGCACACAATAGGGTTTCTGTTATTATATAACAGACTGAAACAGGGAAAAAGATAGGCTTCCAAGCCTAGTGACTAAGGAGGGTGAGTTGAGAGGTAAGGACTGAGTAAGGCAGGATCCTAAAACCCCAAGGATAGGGGAAAGAAGCTCGATTTTGCACTCCGAGAGTGAAAGAGAGAGCTTGAGAGAGAGAGAGAGAGACCTATTGATCGCACACTTTGATTCTGGTGTTTCGATGAATCCAGGTACGTAAGGATCTTCTTTATATGCCATTCATGTGATCTAGAAGGTATGACAGGGGGTTGTGACGAGCGCTAGGAGAAATTGGCCAAAAATCATCATGTTGCGCTATCGGGTTCACAGTCGTGGACCATTATTGAGAGCTAGATTTTAAGACATGATTTGGACCCATTCTTGAAGCGCTGGAGCCCATTTTTGGAGCCGAAAAATGCCCGAGAGCTGTTAAAGAGCCAATTTTCATGAAAAATCAAATGGTGGCAGATGGCCAAGCTAGAGCTTTCCTAGATGCATTTCCATGTCAGGAATCCAATGCAAGTCTCGTTTCATCGATCGGATGTCGTTTAACCCCCCATTTAATCCCTGCAAGGTTTGGCTTTGCTAAGCAGCCATTGAATTCAGAAGTCAAAAAAG
Organism: Lygodium microphyllum; assembly: GCF_053477565.2. Taxonomy (NCBI): domain Eukaryota; kingdom Viridiplantae; phylum Streptophyta; class Polypodiopsida; order Schizaeales; family Lygodiaceae; genus Lygodium; species Lygodium microphyllum. The sequence continues at coordinate 21,618,444 of NC_141148.1, read as the reverse complement.
TGTGCAGCGCGGCTCAAGTTTATAGATTTCGACGTCACGAAGTCAACCGTCCAGTCGGATGGTGAATCAGAGTGTGTTTGCATCCCCAAACAAGTCGAAAACCCTTTCGCAGGAGTGTGAAAGTGGTTTGTTTGAAGTGGACATTTTATAAATGAAATGAAATGAAACTCTAAATGAAAAAAACATGTAAAAACATGTCGAGATGCAGGGAGGGGCCTTTTTTGATTGACGCCTCATTTTTTGGGGGTTTTTGTGCCTCTTGGATGCTCAATCATGTAGAGGGAGAGGGGGAGCTCCCTGATCTATGCAGAGAGGGCAAAATTTTGATGGTAACCATGTGTAATATGATGAAGGGAATAAAATTCTGATTTTTAGTCTTTCTCTCTTCTCTCTTCTCTCTCTCTCCTAAGAGACAATTCATGTGAAAGAAGCCCGATTGATAAATGCTCGTCCGACGTGGTATCGGATTGCTTCCAAATCGAGTGGGGCTGAAGATGGATGATTGGAGAAGGATTGAGCATCAATGTTGGACTGCTTTTCTCTCCCGAATCAAATTTTAAAAATGCCCCAATAAAAAAAATCGGTAACTCTCTTTTATGAAGAAAAATGGATCTTTTTTTATATTTTATTGGTTAAATGGTGTTCATATTGGATGAAAATTGGTGGACATGTTGTTTGCTATTTGTTTGAGGGCTATGTGGAAAAAAAATCAGAATACATAATGCCATAATAGTGAAAATAATTTTTTAAAATCCGAAAAACACTCATTTTACAAAGAAAATGGGATTTTGTCATTTCGAGTTTGATAAAAATGACGCATGAGGGATGAAATGTGGAAATGAGTGATTCTTAGTTTTTATAATTAGGAAAACTAAAAAAACCAATAAATGCTCTATTTTCTTGATAAATAAATAGGAAAAATTTAGGTTTTTGTGCTTCGAAAAATAGAAAAAAATATGGATAATGTGCATGCATGTTTGGCAAGGTTGAGGCATGAGGTATAGCCTCAGCTCACCCTTGTTTGTATGTTTTAGTGCACTTTTATTGCTTTATACATAAAAAATGACAAAAAAAAACCCTACACCTATGCAACAATGCAACACATAAACGATAGGGGGAAAAGAAGGGTTGTGAAAGTGTTTAACTGTGGAAAATGATTAAATGTATGCTCTTTTGGTTGTGCATGTCATATAGGATGATAACAATTTAAGTTTTAAGGGGCTAGTAGCATGAGAACTCGTGCTAGTCTCCATACATGGAAGCATATGTTTAGTGAAGATCATGAAATGGCTGGTTTTCCACATCACAAAATGCTGATTTGATAAATATTGTTTGTCCACTAGGACCATATGCACTATGCATGACGCATGACATGGTATAATCTCTTGGATACATAGCACTTGTATTCTGAATATATCAACACTGAGAGTGTGAGGAGGTCCTAAGTTGTAAGTTAGTTGTATGGTTTCCTTGGGACTGTTTGGTGAGAATCTATATATTCCTAGATTGTACAAAACAAGAAAGAGTGGAGTTTGTGCATTATGTTTCATATATTGTGCAGCGCATCCGGGGGCCAATCCCCTTGATGTAGGAGAGCTATAGTGGAGCCGCAGAAGTCAGTCGAGAGGTGCTTCCCTATGTTTGTGATATGAGGTGTTATACCTATATGTTATGGAATCTCCCTCTAAGGAGAAGGAAAGGTAAACGTTGGATTGTGGCCTATTACAAACACAAAATCAATATTAGAGTTTACTGTAGTATGACTCTGAGATGCTCCTGGCCACGAGGCCATGTGGGGTTTCTTGTGTGTCTTAGAGGTCCGACTAGTGCTAGAGAGCCAGTGTCGGTCCCATTTTAGGTCCCGACAGGTGGTGCATTTCTGGGAGATGCCTAGAAGTGGCAGTTTTTGAATCTTGGTCATATACAGGACCTATTAGCCTTATGCTTTAATTGAGAGCCGCCTTGAAGCGGTGGATGTCAAGTTAGACCTGGTTAAAACTTTGGTCATCATTATGATGATTAATCCAAGAAATCCCTAGAACCCAAAAGATACTTTGTCTATTCTAAATGGTCTAGTGGGATCTTGGACACGTCATGTGATTGATTATTTTAGCCTTTGCCTTGGAAGTGACACCATGCTTGAGTTTGTTCACTATGGGAAAATATCCATGGAGCTACCTCTAAGATTAACAGCCCATGGGGATTAGAGAAATGAGAAAGTGAAAGTAATGCTAAGATGGCACAATCATCTATGATCATTAATGATGATAATGTCATAGAAGAAAAGATTGTGACAATGATGGTCAATATGCACATAGGAGGACATGCTGACTATGATCTCAAGAAACATCCAATACTAGTGCCCGACGCAGTTGGGTATCATAGTGTGATTGCTAAGATCCATAAAGCATTTGATGATGTCTTTGTATCTGGAACACCATTGTTAACATGGAAGACTTTATTAGGATCTAATCCTAAGTTCGAGCAAAGTGGGGGTAGATGAGAATAGACTCACTAAAACACCACTAGCAGATGATGGGACAGGTTCCATATTGCATAGTGTTGGCCTCCCTAAACCACTTTATGAGTTGGCGGAAAGGGAAGTTCATGGAGCCAATGACTTTTCAACACTAGCAAAGGTGGAAGTGGAAGAAATTAAAGACCCTAACACGCTGGTACTAGGTCAAGAGGAATATGAAGATTTTAATGCCCCAGTGTTGATCCAGAAGGAAATGACTAAATGCCCTCCTCCTTATAAGGATCTCCCAGTGTTTCATGAGGTAGTTAATGAGGATCCGATGGTGCATTTACGAGAATATGGCATAGCTTTCCTTGCAAGTGGGTATGATGATATTCATTGGATGCTCGTATTCTCAAGTACCCTAAAGGGAGAGGCTAAAAAATGGTACTGGAGCCTCCCAAGGGGGTCTATTAAATCCTTTGAGGAGTTGAGTGATCTATTTTTAGATGAATATGAGAAGAAGGTACCTATGACCCAAGTTTTAGCACAACTAATGCAGATTAGGCAAGATTCCTATCCTTTTGTTAAAGAATATGCTAAAGCCTTTGACGATATCCTGAGACTTTGGCCAAGAAGAGCTACTGCATTGCCAAGTGATGTGCTATGTGAGCTCTTTTTGAGGGGCTTAGAGATTAACATGCAAATCCAAGTGGGAATGCGAAATCCTAAGTCATTAAGGGAAGTAAAGATGCATGCCATTGATTATGAGGGATATATTCATAGATGTTGGGAAAACTTTTGGAGTTTTCCCCGCTCAGTACAAGTGCATCCTAGCTTCCAACCATTTCTATAAGGAGACAACTCACTTGTTGATACCAAGGTAGCCTATGAGGGGAACCTTGGTAGCCAAAAACTCCAAGTAGAAAATGGCAATAGTAGGGATAATATAACCTCGGGGGATAAAAAGATTCCAAGCCCAGTAAGTCCCATCAAAGCTTGCAATGGTCCCATGAGAGGTAATTGTGACAGTAACATTGATAAAACCATTGGGCCTATGAGTGTGGATAAGTATCCTATGGGTAGTTCTAGTTTTTCCATTGGAAAGGCTCTAAAGAGACCTTGGCCATCTTTAAATGAGTCATGCTTTCGAGTAGATGTTGTTCCTATTAGTAAGAGCATGGTTCCTATAAATAGGCAATTGCAGAGTGGACAAAGGCAGGTAAAGACATATCGTGTAGAGAAGATGCAGCATGCCAAAGGTCCACCTGTACTAAATAGAAGCCATAAGGCTATGAGGCCATCTGGTAATAGTGATAAATCCACAGTGAGTCCATTGGACCAATGTGGACAGTCGAGGTAGCCTAAGAATGTAAGAAGGGATGTGAGATGGGTTTGGAAACCCAAGATCTCTCAAAATGTGACTAGTGCATTAGATACAAGGTCAATAACACCATGTGGATATATTGTGATCAATTCCCACGTAGGTGTGATAAAAGGCCATAATGATGCATCTCACAATATGCATCGCTCTAGGATACAATCATGTGATGGGTCTCGAATTGAAACCCTACCTAGTTTGGGTTGCAACACTGACTTATGTTAAAACCCAAATAGGGAAGATTCGAATGAGCACCAAGATGTGATTATTTTTGCAGAAGGAGCCTCTAAGCTGCTTGAATGACCAATTCATTTGGATGACAATAAATGTGGGACATGCGAGCCCAATGATGTCATTCACCTAGCCAATGGTACCCAAGGAAGGATAGGCCATATCGAGGTTATATTAGTAGAAAGGCTTGGGCTAGTGGATTTACAAAAGCCCAAGATCAAACCTTGAGCTAACTCGCATGAGTAGCATGGGGCTAGTCTTCCTATTTTATGCTATCCTTGGTATCCTGGTTAGTTTGATAAGATGTGCTGTATATGCCAAGGAGACCATATATTGCATGGATTATAATGACCTATCTATTTGAGGCTAGAAAGGCTGGTTGCTTTGGATATTATGATTAGACTCCGTTAGGCAAAGAGGGCCTGTTAGGTTGTTATGAAATGCTTGATCTCTTTAGGCCAAGAGGGCCATCTGTCTCTTTGGTGCGGGTACTTTTAATAGTTTTCTATTTTAGTGTTGTACCAAACACGTTTGATGAAGACATTGGAGGGAGCCTTTGCTACAGAAGAGTTTATTGTGGCCATTCCAAGTGGTTTTGTCCCCCTTCCTGAGTGTTTTCCCTTAAGCGAATAATGATGTATGTGTATGTCAGGGGTGTTTTCTTTTTGTTTGTTGGGGACCAGTGATCAAGGCATGAAGTCCTAGGTTTAGGCTATGTATGTCTGTGGGAGGTCTGAGTAGTCATTGCCTCCTGCAAAGGCATTGTCAGGCACTGAAAGACCTGTTTTAGATGGCAATCCTAGTGACCTTGTTCTACTGACATGCTAGGCAGCTGTTCTAGGAGTTTCTATTAGTTGTGTAGGCAGTTAGAGAAGCCTGCACTTAAATATCAAGAGAAGAGCAAATTCTGAATCTAGCTAACAATAAATATACAGAGGTGTGTAAAAAGGGGTTTTAACCCTTATAAAAATAGAAAAGAAAAGAAAGGAAAAGTCCTTGAGCAGTTGTTCATCGCCTTGCGAAGGCCTGGTAGGTTCCTAGGGAACGAGACAAGACTTGGGGCCAATGCCTTGTCTTCCTAGGGGTAGCATCTAGCTAAGAAAATAAAAAAATAAGAGAAGGTTGGAGAAAAAATAAAAGTGAGCATTAAAAAAGGATTAAGTGTCGCCTTGCAAGGGTTTGGTAGGTTCTTGGGTATCGAGATAGGACCTGAGGGGCTGATGCCCTGTTCTCCTTGGGACACTACACTTAGCTCCCTCCTTTTTACATGCCCAAGTATGGAAAATAAAATCCCAAAAGAAAAATGTAGTAAGGTCGTTGTTGCTTCATGGCCTTGGCCAATTTGGATATTTTTTATTGTTGCTAATTAAAAGTGACAAGCAACTCACAGTTAATGCTAAGTTCCGAGCTACTCCATGTAAATATGGCATCATTCCATGATCTATCTCTTTTTATTATGATTTCTCTCTATGTGTAAGTCATTGATACACATGGCTTCATCCAAGAGCTTGTTTACTTTGGAATTATTCAATGTAGAGTTGCTACGCATGGCTTCATAAATTAATTTGTCTTATATGCCTTTAACGAAAGCCTTGGCGGTGAGGTAGACCTTGATGTTAGGCCTCTCAATAGTAGAAATTAATTTGTACTAGCTTCAAAACTTAGAGACATAGACTCATATGTTCTCTCCCTCCTATCACTTTAAGTTCATAAGCCATATGATGAGTTTGTCCTTGGATATAGCTTTAACAAAGCACATAAACAAGTCCTTGAAATGGAGAAGTGAGACTTCTCAATAGTATATAGCCTAATTAGCCACATCCTTTCCTTACTAGCTAAGCATAACCTAAAGGCTTAGAGACTTCCTTAGCTTTGCAGTGTTCTTTAAAGTGCTCTACGAAGCTATAAGGATCATGCCCTACTCTATACTCCTCTTTTTCTTAGTGATTAAGGGAATCTTCTATTGATCCTTGGAATTGGGTGTAGCGCCCAATCTTGTGAGTAGCTTGTTGGCCATGTGGGTCTCAATTTGAAGGGCTTAAATGTTATCTAACGACTTCCTTTGCATTAGATCAATGATTGAGTTGCTCAAAGGTCCTATACTTGATGTTTAGCTACAATATCATAATGTTTCTTATCCCTCTATGCATGCTCTTCTTCTTATGGTGGTTGTCTATGGTCATGACCATGAGTTTATTGAGGGTCTCCTTATAATGGTTGGCTATTGTCATGTCCATGATTTCTATCTCTCTATGCATGCTCTCCTTCTTGTGGTGGTTGGGTATGGTAATGTTCATGAGTTTATTAGGGTTTCCTTGCTTTATCATACTAATGTTTGGTACTATTGTTCTACGTCCAATAATGAAAATTCACTGATGTCCCTCATAATCGTAGCTCAAAAATTGCCTAGCACATTGTTCAAGTCCCCTACTACATCCTTCAATTACTGCTAATGTTCCTTCTCCATTGTAAGTACTGCGTATCTAACATAGTGGCCTAATTGGTCAGGATAGGAGTGTAGGTATGGCCCTTAGTTTAGGGTGGTGCCTTCTTTGTCTAAATGTGCATGCACTTGCATAGCTTGGCCCAAATTTGTAATGATTATTTATTGGTTATGTTGTTAATGAGTTATATGTGAGGTTCCTTTTAAGTTTGTGGAGTTAGTTCTTACTATAGGGTTTGGTTTGACAAGTTCTTTAAGTTGGTTTGTCTAGCTCTTTAGGTTGTTAGGTTCTTTTTACAGTTCTATCTTCCTATGCTTAAGTATCCTCAGAGTTTCAATAAGTTACTTAAATAAACAACTCTATCCATGGGTTTGTGCTCAAACATGCTTTCCATTTTTTTGGCAAAATCAAGTGAAGGTGCACATACTATCTAATTGAATGGCAATTCTTCCTTTTCTAGTTGGTTTTCTAGTTCATCACTCGAGTGCCTTGGTCTCTAGAGTTCACTTGAGAGTAGGTTTCCTGAGTGTGTCCATTCAAGTGCTCAAGGACCCTTTTAGTTTGATAGGTGTTGGGTCCCAAGGATCGCACTCAAGTACTTCCATCGAGGTTCAGATGGTTGGTGTCTTGCACGTGATGATGTTTGGATGGGATTGAGGGGTTCCTAGACTTGATCATTAAGGTGTAGACTTGAGTTGTTGACTCTAGGGTGGATAGTGGATCATGCCTCTCATTGCTTGAGGATGAAGATTTGTCTTGTTGGCTTTGAGGGTGAGGTCTTGGGCATTCACTTGAGGTTGATTGTGTAGGTCTCTTAAGGATCAATGGACTGTGGAACTTGAGAATCTGGCTTTGAGAAAACTCAAGCTAGATATCCATAATCAATTCTAGTTTCATGATAATGTCATAAGGTTGAGTCTAGATTAGTATGCTTAGGACTCAAGGGGTGCTCCACTCAACTTTCTGGGTGTGAGGGTCCTTAGCATTGGCCCTACTTGGTCAAGTTGAGCCCTCTAGGCTCAAGCAATGGATGCAAACATTCCTAACATTAGTCAAATTGAGTCAACGGGCTCAAGTGTTCCAATTCTTGGTGTAGTTTCTAAGGTCCAACTCAAGTCATCAAGGACTCGATTGTCACTAATGTGTATGTCTTAGGTAGGATGGAGTGTCTAAGTGATTGAGCTTGAGTTCAAAGATTGCTAGTGTTGTGATCGAGTGATTCCATAGGGTCAACTATAAGATGAAGAGTCCTCTCATGTTATTCGACTCCTAGATAGCCAAGCTCCTAGCTCAAGTGGGCTCTTCCACAATTTTAGCATTCAATTTTCCTATTATTGTACATAGTAGGGGTAGAGAGTTGAAGCTCAAGTTCTCTACACGGAACTCAGGTGATGATGGATTTTAGTGCTAAGAGTGGTAGGTCAATCGGTGAGTTGATTGTGCTCGTATGGGTGGAAAGCGTATGTGTTGAGAAGAAGCTTGCTACTCTAAATCAAAGACAAAAACAAACTCAACACTTTTGAAGGGGGTCATGAAGACCATAGAGCTAGAGATAAAATGCATAGATTAGGGAGAGTAACCATACATTACGATGATGGTGATGGTGGTGATGGTGGTAATGGAGGTGGGTGTGGGTCATGAGTGCTTCCACAGATCATTCAACACTCCCTCATGGCTCTCCTTTCATGGTTTTGGCATTTACACATGCACACTTGAGTGTGTGCAATTGAATTGTGGGACTGTGCCACTCAACTGCTTGATTTGTCAATGGGCTTGAGATTGATGAAGTCAAAGTATGGCAATACCAATTGTTATGGCATCATCACGTTTTTGAGCATCATGTGCAACCAGTGGTGCTCACTTGTTGAGGTCATCAATGTCGACACTCTCCTATGCAAATGTGTCTTTTCCTTTTCACTTGATCTTCAAGGATGCTTGACTTGAGTTTACCCTTCATTTGTTGCTTTTACTCGAACACTTGAGTGACTACAATCTCCATGCTCAACTCTCTCATTTCACAAGTGGGCTTGCATGCCATTAATGGAAATCTAGTGCCTCGAGTGACATGGGTGGTGGGCCTTGCACGAGTCTTGGAAATATCCTCTTACCCTATCTTTTCAATCTAACATAGAAGATCTTGAGTCACATCAAATGTGCTTGTGCCACTTTAGTTAGCACATTCAATTCTCTCCTTTCTAATACTCCCCCCTCATTTTCCCTCTTTCCTTTTGCATGGACTTGAGAGTCCCTTCAGGGGTCCTCTCCTTCTCTACTTGAGCTCAAGGCTTAAGCACTCAAGTGCAACCACACGAAACCTACTCTGGATGTAGATTTTTCCTATTTACAACAATGTTTTTAGCTTATTCCCCTTGATTTTATATTGTGTTTAGCTAAATACCTCAAACAATACTCTAGTATTCAAGGGCTACAAAATATTATTTATGGCTTGAAACAGGCACCTAGGGAGTGGTATCATAAGTTTGATGCCTTTATGCAGTCACATGGCTACAGTCGGAGTGCTATGGATCCGTGTCTTTACACGAAGAAAGCCCGTGATGGTTCTTTATTGATTTTGGTACTCTATGTGGATGATATGCCGATAGCAGGGAAAGCTCATGATGAGCTAGATGCTATTAAGGCTCAGCTCAAGAAGAGCTTTGAGATGAAAGATCTGGGATAGGCCGCTCACATACTTGGTATGCGCATTAAACGTGACACGCATCAGGGACTCCTCTACTTGTCACAGAGGGAGTACATTCATAAAGTCCTTGAGCGCTTCCACATGCAGGACGTAAAGCCTATTGGCTGTCCATTGCCTTCTTATGTGAAGGTATCACAAGCTGATTGTCCGCAGACAGATGAGCAAAGGGCCGAGATGGCCAAGATTCCCTATGCATCTGCAGTGGGCAGTCTTATGTATGCCATGATAGCCACTCATCCAGATATTGCCTTTGCAGTTGGTGTTGTGGCATGCTATATGGCTACACCTGGCAAGAAGCATTGGGATGCTGTGAAGGGTATCATGAGGTACTTGAAGGGCACTGCAGATATGTGCATATGCTATGGCAGCCAGGATACAGGAGTCGTGGGGTACACTGACTCTAATTATGTAGGATATGCAGATAGTAGAAAGTCCACTTCCGGCTATGTATTCACCTATGCTGGAGGTGCTGTTTCTTGGATGTCCAAGGTGCAGAAATGCACAGCCCTTTCTACTACAGAGGCCGAGTATATTGCAGCCACTGAGGCTTGCAATGGGCCATTTGGTTGGGTCGTTTGGTTTTGCTGACCTTGGTATTGATGCTATCCCTACACTACATTCGGATTCTATAAGTGCTATTCAGTTAGCCAAGAATCTGGTCTTCCATGCAAAGACGAAACACATTGAGGTGAGGTATCACTTCATATGTGGGGTTGTTGAGGACAAGTCTATTGACCTTGTCAAGATCTCGACTGACCAAAATCCTGTAGATCTGCTCACGAAAAGCCTCTCTACAGAGCGCTTTGCCTTCCTCAGGAGGTTGATGGGCGTGGGATGAGATGACGCCTTTCCTCATCCTGTTGTACATGTGTACATGTTGTATTGTCTTTTTTCTTTTTCTTTTCACTCCTCACTAGGGCAGATTCGCCTTTAAGTGGGAGGTTGTTGGGGGTAAAGGCGCCTCTGCCTAGCTGCCCGCGTATTACTACACTGGCAATCACCGCCACCACACACTGTAGGTGGAGGGCACCCGTCACCGTCACTTTATTCTTTATTCTTTTAGTGACAGTTTGAATAAAGGAAAGCCCAATCACACATTGTGACTGTTGGAGTTCCCATTTCTAGTCTCTCCCTTTCTTGCTCTTGCTCTCCTGCCATAGCTCTCAAGTCCAACCTTCGATCCATTGCTCCCTTTCATTTCTTTTACAATTTTCATAAGAGAAAGCCCAAATTTCTCAAAAATGACTTTTATAATAAATTACCTAATGAGCAAGGGCCAACTAAATCAAGTAGATTTAGGGATGCATTATAGAGCATGAATAGACTACAACAATGACACCTTAAGCAACCTAATGGACCTGACCCATCTTAGTACAATAGAAGGGAGAATAACTACAAAAGGAGTACGGTGATATGGGGTGGCTACTCCTAAACATAGAGATAGATGGATCCTCTAATGACTCAACCATAAACCTCTTGCAAAGGAGGTTATTGGATTTAACTAGTGCATTGCAAGTTGGAACACATGTGGCAAGCACATTGCTTATAGGAATGGGTATCAAGCCAAGGACCAAAAGACCATCCAAGCAAGTGGGTGACAAAGACAACTTCACCACTAAAGTGAAGCAAGTGCAAGCCTTTAAGTTCACTTTGGTGAAAGTTCAAGAACCTGGTTGATCAAACTTGAAGCTTGGTCCTCTCTTACTACTCTAAAGAGCCTCTTCATGAAGTAATTTACTAAAACTAGACGAGGGAATAACCTCATTACGTAAGTGGTGGATAAAGAAGAATGAGAGGAGGAAAATGCAACTTCAAAATACAAGAGCATTGAGGATTTCAATGAGATAAACTCAATGAGTACGAGCATGCCAAGCATTTGAAATCATATTTTACACATTCAACAAATACCACCAACCACAAGAAGGAATCCACAAGAGGACAACTTAGAAAGCCACTTATAGAGGAACATACATAGGCCAAACTATAGTGACCCCTTGGCCTCTAAATGTCAAGACCCAATCCATTAGCATTGCTCTTGGGGACTTAGTCGATGGATTTGTTGAGGAATATGAGCACTTTGCCTCATACCATTGAGAAGGCAATGTTGTCTCCAAAAAGAAAAGGCATAGAACAAGATAAAGAGTGCTCCAAACTAGTGGGCTTATAAAATGTTAGCAACTAGGATATGTAGCTTGCTATTATCCAATGAACCGAGAAATTCCTTGCATTAGCAAAGTTGACTCAAGGAACCTTGCATGTGGTATCATATGTATCCAGATTACCCTCAACATCAAGCATCGAGAAGTATCCAAGTTGGATCTATGTGGTGTAATAGTTTAATCCGGAAGGTTGGGGCTATTAATATTGACCCAAAAGATGGAGAGCTAATACTATTAGCATATCTTAGGTCAAAGTTGTGGCAAAAGCAATGCTCTCATTGATGAAGGAGTAGACTTCAATGTCCTAACCTATGATGTATGGATTAGTATCGAACAACAAGAACTTATACCAATAAACACAAGAATCAACTCATATGGAGGATCTCCATGCCACCTCCTAGGAAAGTGCAAAATCTTCATGGTGGCTATTGAAATTAAAAACATGTCAATGATGTTTTACATGTTGCTCAATTGTGAGGATGTAAGGAAAGAAGCTCTACTTAGAAAACCCTTCAAATATGTGACTAAATGTGATGTTGATGATGCTAAGAGGCATATTCCACGGTGGATTCTGTGAGTTTTTTATTCCACGGTGGATTCCGTAAAACCATATTTATTTTCCGGGGCTTGTACACAAGGTGGATTCCTTGTGCAAGAAGTTGATGGGGACGTCTGCCCTTTTCGGACGTCATGTCAATTTAATGTGCACGTGGGTGATTCCATGTGGGTGATTCTGAAAAATACATATTTAAATTAATGGACGTTTATGAGTTTAGAGTGCACTCGTATTAAATTAAGGTTAGGACAGAGTTTCAACCTATTTATTTATTTTGTAGTTGAAGACTACTAGGTATTCGCTTTTGTCAATTTAATATTATTATATTTCTAACAATTGTGAATGCTTCAGTTAATATGTAGAGAAGGCAACGGAGGTGTTGGAAAGCACTGAATGGTAGCGTGTATTCAAATTATCTAGAAGAAATTATCATTTTTTATAGGCGGGCATCTTATCATCGGCACTAATATTTATTTAGGCGCGCTTATTTATTAAAGTGCTTGACAAATATTTATTATTTTGTATGCGCATGGGCACATGGTTTAAATATCTCATTATGGAACATTGTATTTGGGCACAACTTGCCGACACTTGGGCTATCCAACCGCTTTATTCTTTATTTGGTCAAAAGCAAACACAAAAGCCAAAGCATGCTAATTGTAAAATTGGGCTATTTTTGAGGTTTGAGATGAATAAATTTATAAATATATGCCTTGTGAAGCGCTCACACAAGGCATGGGGGGAGACTGTACCCAATTTGTCTCTTTTCTTCATGTCATGCAAATCTATCTTCTTGCTTTTTAAGCTTAAGTAGAGTTCTTTTGTTCTTGGGGACCTTCCAACGCTCGCTATGTACACATCCAGCATCTGATTTGTGCACTAGTGGTATCAGAGCGAAGTTGAGATTGAGGGCTTTCAATGGCTTACCATCTCACGCGAAGGCGAAGGTCTTGGAATGAATGGGCTCTACAGTCAGGAACCATCAATACTAGTGTGTTCCTGGCTATGAAGAACCCCCTGCTGTACTATTGGGTCACGAAGGACTACTCACTGTCAACGGAGGACCACTTGAGAAGTTCCTTTGCAAGATGTTTTCTTCTTAGAGAAAGAAATAAGTGAATTTACATTAGTTTGAGTTTATAAGCTTTAAAGCTTAAGAAAAAAAAAGCTTAAGCACTTTGAATTTCAGTGACGACAGCGATAGCATGTACTCGCGATTGTCGAATCTGCCCAATACGTACCGTTCTCCTGTCAATTTCAAAAAGAGACATTAAGCTTTTTATAAAGCTTAAAGCTTTTAAGCTTACTAAGACTCAAATTTTCAATTTTCAATATTTCCCATAGTGGTTGTTCACACTGAACCAACCCCGAACCGGTTTTATAAAGCTTAAAGCTTTTAAGCTTACTAAGGCTCAAATTTTCAATTTTCAATATTTCCCATAGTGGCTGTTCACACTGAACCAACCCCGAACCAGTTCTGCAACTCCAACAAGCCCCTGTTCGTACATGCATTCTGACAGAGACAATTTCCAACAAGAAAACTAATACGCACAGTCTATTTTGAGTGTGTGAGGTTGTTTGAAATTTTGCAAGATATGTTCGATCAAAATATGGAAGATTTTATGCCGAAGGTAATTTACCAAAACCAACGGTGGAGCAAAAATTGGACCTAATTATGACGCAGCTTCAAGAGGAATGAAGAGCACATCAAACTTTGCAAGCTCAATTGGCTACTCTTCAATGATCTACTGTTGATCAAGATGGACCACAACCTGAAGATGTTATATGACGGTACGATCGATGCGACACTCGAAGCACAATCTATCAGGAAAGAAACCAATATAAATAAATGAGAGCGGAATTTTGATGCTGAGAAGTGCTTAAAAATAGCTAAAAATTACGAATATCAAGGAAAAAATATTCAATGTCGAAGGCAGCGGCTCGATCTAGGACGATTTTAAGCGTCAAAGTGCTTTAAAGGCGCCCGAGCGACACTTGTTGATTTTTGATAATTTTTCAAACTGCCGTGCGGGTTGTCAAGAGTTACTAGCCAGTCCAAGATGCCGAGACGGACACCCAAGATTTTTCAGATTGCAAATCGGGTGCCGGACGTAGGAAATATGTAAAAAACCCAGGAGGGTGTCCAAAAAATAGGCCAGAAATGAAAGGGTGTCTAAGTAGGGGGCCAAGGGGGGTGCCTCTTGGGACCCCCCACCCCCAAAAATTCAACGAAAAGGAGGGCGGCATGTCATGGAGCAGAGCGTGCATGAAAAAAACAACGCCCCCCCCCCCCCCCCCCCCCCCAAAAAAATCGATTTCATGGCTGCAAAGAAGCCATGGCAATGATAAGGCAGGGTTGGTACACTAGTCCTTTGCTTCGTATCGCCGGTCTTCGCGAGTCCAATGGCGGGCTGTAGAGAGAGATCAGAAATCAGTCTTTCTCTCTCCTCCCTCTCTCTCCTCTAGAGGCAAATTCATGTGGAAAGAAGAAGGATTGACGGATGCTTGTCCAACCGAGATGGGATTGCTCCGTGATGCAAGAGGAGGGTAGATTGCTGATTCCGGATTGTCATGGACATTAATGGCTACTGGAAATCAGTCCCGAGACATGGCAAATAAAAAACCCGCAACCCGCAAAGAACGGTTTTATTTTTACAAAGGGAATTGATGTTTTATGCAATTTGCTTCATGAATATTTGTTCCCATGGGCTGATTATGCATTATGATGTTGCTTGCTATGAGTTTGATCAGTTTATGCTCAGAAAATCAAAAAATTATAAGTGTTATGACTGAAATTAATGGTATAAAACCCGCAAAACACGCATTTTAGAGGCAAAATGGGGGTTTTTGCCAAAATAAAGGGGAAACATGAGATATAACATCAATAAAACCTGAAATTTTGCTGTCAAAGAACCTAAGGGCTACACTCCATAATCAATTTCAATTTTTAGTCATTTTTTATTGAAAATAATAGAGAAAAAATACCAAAAAATGGTGAAAAATGGGTTTTAAATGGGAGAAAATTAGGAAACGATAAAAGGAAAATTTCAAAAAATCACATAAGTGTTTGTGCAATGTATAATGAAGGTAGAGCATGAGGTTAGCCTCGGTTTACCCTCATTTCTATGTTTTTGTCCGTATTTATCGCTTTCTCTACAAAGAAATACACATAAAACAACTCTTACACCTATCAACAATTGCGAAACATTAAACGGTAGGGTGAGAGGGGAGTTTGAGCGTTAAAGTACACTCTTAAATCTTATTTATGTGTTGCATCATGGTTATAGGACGTTGTTTTAAAATAAAGGAAAAGGCAGCATGAGTGTAAAGCTCGGTGTCTCTCCTCGTTTCAATACTTAAACGTTAGTATGGAAATCATGAAAAGATTGGTTGCGCACGATGCACAATGCTGATTTTCTATTGTTTTTGTGCTAAACCATTCACATTATGCACCATGCATGGTTCATGGTATTGAAGGAAAATCTCTTGGACTGCATAGCAATTGTTTTCTTAGGACTTTGACCCACGATTGAGAGTGTGAGGCTATCCCTTGCCGTAGGGTAGAGGGTCGGTTTCCTAAGGGACTGTGAAGTGAGGAAGCATGGTATATCTCCTAGAAATACGAGAAATATAAAACAGAGGAGTTTATGCTCGTTTGTGTTATATGTTTAGCAGCGCATCAAAGGGCCAATCCCTGAGATGTAGGAGAGATGCAGTGGGGCTGCGACTATTAGTCGGTGGAGTGCCTCCTATATGTGTGTGATGAGGCGTTATGCCTAAGTACTTTGGGATCTCCCTCTGAGGAGTTTTAGGAAAACATTGGGCTATGAACTATAAACACATGAATTAAGCTCTAGGGCAGTTTGTCCTTTAGCATTAGATTGACGCTCCTAGCCCGCGAGGCTGTGAGGGTGTTTGTGTGTCATGAGCATGAGGTCTGGCTAGTGCTATAGCCAGTGCCGGCCCATTTCAGGCCCCATCAGTGGTGCGTCTGTCGGGAGCCACTTATAAGTGGTGGTTTTCGGATTTAGGGTTTCTAGGGACCAAAAGGAAGTTGGTTCATGTCCTCTGACAAGGACCACCAAGCCGAAATCCAGAAAGCAGAACGTGCTGAGAGGGCTAGACGGCGGTTAGAGATTGTGAGCCGTTATTCTCCTCAAAGGAGTAGCCCAGTACGTATACGAAGCAGTGGTATTAGTCATTTAACTACTCCACCTATTCCATTGGGTGCAGGAGGAAGTGTAAGATCTTCTTCTCCTCCACCAAGTCTACCCACTCTAAGTGGGGGTGTGAATCCATCACTTCAAGCTCCTATTGCTAATCCGACTGTCGCCATAGCACAGCCTATTGCGATTCCTGCAGGGACGCCGGATTTACCAGCCTTAGGAGTTTCCTTGCCCATTTTTAATGGGTTAACGGAAGAGGATGCAGAATTTCACATTTGTGAATTTCAGAGATTGATGTTCAATTATCGCATCCAAGACGAGGGACATCTCATGATGTTCTTCAATATGACGGTGAAAGGAAGGGCTACGGTATGGTATCACAGCATAGAGTTTGGAACCATAACCACCATTGATCAATTCTATGTAGCTTTCCGAGCAGAGTATGCCCCTGAAAGAGGTGGCCAATATTGGTTGCGGGTCTTGAATGTAACACATCAAGATCCTCGTGAGAATGTGAAAGCATATGCTAAGAAGTTGAAGGAAGTATTCCGTAAGTTACAAACTTACATTCCCATTCCGCCGGCTGCCCAACTGCAATATTTTTTGCATGAGTTGGACTTTAATATCCAAGTACAACTGAGCAGTGTGGCCTTGGTAGATATAGACACCGCTATTATGCGAGCAAAGGGAGTAGAAGCACGATTACAAATGGCCTACTCCTCTCGAATGAGTGTTAATGGGGGTTTAGTACCTAGTGGCAATCCAACATTGACAAATGGAAGTCAAGGGATGCCTATGACTAACCCTAATGGGAGAGGGAGTATGGTTCAAAATGTACATTTATTGCCAGCTCCTCCCAGTGTGACTATGTCTATGGCAAGTCAGTTGGCTCCACCAAATGTTGGAGGCCAAGTTTCGAGTTCTAATGTTGCTCCTATGGGTCAACAACCAATGCCAAATCAGATTGTTAGGCCAATGGAACAACGGGTTGACGATCGAGGCTATGAGTCGAGTGCATCTAATGTCCTTGGCAAAGTTAAGGACATGATGAAGCATTATACCGATATGATTTCCAAACAATATCGACAAATAGCTGTCGACGTTAATTTCTTAAAGAAGCAACAAAATTTGATAGGGAGTCGACGCCATGAAGAGGGTGGACCCTCTAGATTTAGTTGTAAATGGTATGGTGGACAGCACTTCCCTAGAAATTGTCCAAATGTGAAATGTGACATTTGTGGGAAGTCGGGCCATTTAGCTGCTACCTGTTGGAGTAAGATTAGTTCTCTCCAACAAGGGAGTAAACAACCGGGCCCAGTGAATCATAGAGCGCAAGGAAATAACTTGCAGCAAAATGACACACCTAGGCAAATATTGCAGAGGGGAAAAACAAATATAGAAGAGTTGCCACAAGGCAATGGGGTCAGCCTTATTGAGGCTGTACGAGTTAATGATGCTGAAACCTCTAACTTAAGAGCCATGACAAGGGGCCAAAAGGCTAAAGAGGTTGACAAAGATAGTACAAAAATGGTTGAGACAAACCCTAAACAAGGGGACAAGGGGACGCAAGTCCAGAGTCCTAGCATGGAAGGGGGACCGCTAAGGCCAGTTGACAAGAAAGGCGACCCTAAGAAGGATGAGGCATTGCCAAGAAAGAAGGCAAGAGCTAAGAAAGAAGCACCAAAACCGATCCAAAGACCAAAAGAGAGGATGGTTTGGCGAGAAAAGAGAGCTTTAGCTACTTATCACGACTTTGATTTAGCGAGTTCTCTTTGGGAAGTTAAACCAGATGTGAATCTCTTGCAATTGATCAAATTATCTCCAAGAGTACGTAAGGAATTTAAGAAGATCCTGCGTATTGGGTATATTGTAGAACCCTTGGGCATAGCACGAGTAGGGGAAGATTGGTTTGACCATGCTGAAAAGAACTGCCCTAGGGTTCCAGCTTATGTGGATGGAATATTAGTGGAACATGCCATTGTAGACATTGGATCCTCTGTCAACATCATGAGTTCAGAGTTGATGGAGAGGTTGGGTCTAGGCATCCAGAAAGACAGCTCCACCCTTCTGAGAATGGCTGATGATAGTCTAAGACAACCAGAAGGTTGCATTACTAGAGTCCATGTTACGGTTGCAAGTGTAGAATGTTTCTTGGACTTCAGGGTGATAAGATTTGCAGGACGTCCTAGCTATCGGGTTTTGCTAAGTAGGCCTTGGATCTTACGAACAGACTGTCAAGTTGATATACCCGCCGGTCGAGTGGTTCTAGGTCGAGGTGTTAATTGAGTAATAGTCGATGCTTATCCTGAGTCTCCTCAAAGTGAGAGAGCTCCTTTATCTTCTACTGAATTAGAAACAGCAGACGATCCATCTGGTAGTGAGACATCATCCAGTGACGAATCTAAAGAGGGGTCCACTACAGAGGATATCTATCAGATAACTCTAAATGAGCTGATAGAGCCTCAAGATAGGATAAGAGATGCGGATGTGATTGAGTTAGACCTTGGCACGCCGAATGATTCACGGCCAACTAAATTAGGTTCTATGCTCAGTTCAGCAGAAAGGGAGGACTATGTGTCCTTGATTCAAGAATTCCGTGATATCTTTTCTTGGAGTTATGATGAGCTGAGAGGCATTCCTCCCAGCCTAGCTATTCATACTATTCCTGTAAAAGAAGGCAGTCGTCTTGTGCGTCAGAAGGTAAGGCATATGCCTTTTGAATTGAGGGACGGGCTGTTTGAGGAGTTACAGAAGCTAAGGAAAGCTGGGTTAATCTTCCCTGTACAACACACAGAATGGTGTTTACCCATTGTTATAAGGAAGAAGAAAAACAACCAGATCCGATTATGTGTGGATTTTAGAGAGCTGAATAAGCAGACATTTAAGGATTACTACCCGCTACCGTTTATTGACCAGATTTTGGATCAATTAGTGGATAGGGAGATATATTCATTCATGGATTGCTTTGCGGGATATAACCAGATGGCAATTGCAGAAGAGGACAAGTTGAAAACAACTTTTATTACTATCTTTGGTACTTTTGCATACCATGTGATGGCCTTTGGTTTATGCAATGCACCTGGATCGTGGCAACGAACAACAGACAAGACCTTTGGTGACATCTCCCCAGATGAGTTGAAAGTATTTATTGATGACCTGGGGGCAGCCATTGTAAGGGAAAGGATGTTGATTATTTTAAGAAAATGCTTTGAGCGCTGCAGACAATTTTGCATCGCTCTTAACCCACGAAAGTGTGTCTTTGGAGTATCTTATGGGCTATTGTTGGGCCATGTGGTCAGTTCAATAGGGATAGCAACTGACCTTGAAAAGATCAAGGTCATAGTTGCTATGAGTCCACCACGCACTCCGAAAGAGGTTCATAGCTTTCTGTCATCGATAGGATACTATCGGAGGTTTATAAATGCCTTGGCAGAAAGAACATTGCCATTAACGAATTTATTATCCTTTAGCTGTTCATTTGTGTGGAGCGACCCTTGTAAGGTAGCTTTCGAGGATGTGAAGTAGGAGCTAGTAAAAGCACCCATTTTAAAAGCACCTAAAAGAGGTGAGGTGTTCTATATATTTTTAGCAGCCACCATGCATAGTATTAGCTGCTGTTTAGCCCAAATCTAGGAGGAAAGGTGGTATCACCCGATAGCTTTTGCTAGTCGAAAATTGGGCATTTCAGAGATTAATTATACCTACATGGAGAAGTTGTGTCTTGCGATGGTCTTTGGGACTAAGAAATTCAGGCACTACATCCTCTATGAAAAGGTAGTGTTCTATACAAAGGCGGAAGGACTTAGACTGCTTATGAACAAGCTACGGCCGCTTGATCGTTTGGCAAAGTGGTTAATCACTTTGCAGGAGTTTGATTATGAGATTAAGAGTAAGCCACTGAGGTTGCAGGGTATTGTGGAATGCCTTGTGGATTTCGGGGAGCCGAAAGAGACTTTGGCTAAAGGAAGTGATATTGAGGAAATGTTTAAAATTGATACAGCTTCTATCCCATCTTGGTATGCTGCTATTACACACTATCTATCAACAGGAGAGACGGGAGCTGGTTTGTCAAAGTCTGAAAAGAGGAAAATCAAACAATAGTCATTGAAGTTTTCCTTGATTGCAGGGACACTATATCGGCAAGGTGTTGATGATATCTACCGCCGATGTGTGATGCCTGACGAGGTTCCTTTTATCTTGGAGGAGTGTCATGACTCTGCATGTGGAGGGCACTTCGCAGGACGGTTGACGGCGCAGAAAGCGTTAAGAGCTAGATATTGGTGGCCGTCCATCTTCCAAGATTCTTTTGAGTATGTTAAGAAATGTGATACCTGTCAAAGGCATGACAGTAGAGAGAATAGGAAACGCCCACTTACACCTATCATGGCTATCCTTCCATTTGAGAAGTGGGGCATTGATTTCATGGGTCCTATCAACCCGTTGTCTACTACCCAGAAGAGGTATATTATAGTAGCCACTGATTATTTTACAAAATGGTCAGAAGCGCAGGCGACGAGGCAGGACAATGCAAAAGAGACTACAAGTTTCCTTTTAGAGCAGATTATCTGTCGTTTCAGTCCACCGAAAGAATTAGTGTCGGATCGTGGAACCCATTTTTTGAATAAGGTGATCAAAAGCTTGACTAAGGCTTAGCAAATCAAGCATAATAAAATGACTCCTTATAATCCACAAGCAAATGGGAAAGTTGAAAGTACTAATAAACAGCTTGTGGGGATCTTGTCTAAGATCGTCTCTGAGAAGAAACGAGACTGGGACAGGAAGTTGTATGTGGCAGTATGGGTGTACAATACAACATTCAAGCAAGCTACCGGCCATACTCCATTTAAATTAGTTTATAGGGAAGAGTGTGTGTTACCCCTCAAGATTGAATTGTCAACCATACGGTTTGCAATTAACCATTCTTTGGGAGATAAGGATTCCCTTTTTGAACGTTTCACGACATAGCCCACTTGGATGAGCTGAAGTTGCAGAGCTTATTACATCAGGAGGTGGCTAAACGTCGGATGAAGCAGTTGCATGACCTTAGAGCGAAGAAATATACCTTTAAAAAAGGGCAATTAGTCATCTGTTATGATGCGCGTAGGGAGTTGTTTCGAGGGAAGCTGGAACCTAAATGGGATGGCCCCTACAAGATTGTCAGACTAGGGAAAATTAGGTCTACAGCTCTATTTGTTGATCTACAAGGAGAAGAGTTTAAAAATAAGGCTAATCTTAATAAGATTAAACCTTATTATTTCTAAGTATACTAATACAAAGAAAATGCATTGCAGTTTCATGTTGGGGATGATTTGAGACCTGCAAAAAAGGAGCTTACAAGCTGGTTGATGGGTCGGTTAATTCCTTATTTGGAGCACCCATATCTGGAGAAGAGATACCATCAAGGGAAACTTATCTGGTGGAGTAAAGGATACAAAGTGATTGAGCAAGAAGATGGAACCTTTGTGTGGGAGATTAAAGTCTTCTACCATCACTGCTTACGACTGTTGACAAGCATCCCTGTTGAGTTCAATGAAGAGGTGGGATGGAGCCGTCAGTTCATCCTCTCAACATGCTAAACTTTGATTACCATAACTACGAGTAGAGGGGTTTGCGATGGCCGGCTGTGTAAACCCATTATGGACATATACATTATATTTTGACAGAGCGTCTAGGGGCCCTAATAGAAAAGGGAGTGTTGGAGTAGTAATCCGAGATCCCCGATGAAGAGTTACGATGAAGTTAGCTGCTTATCTCAGGGTAGGATTCACTAACAATATGGCGGAGTATAAAGCCTTGATTATGGGACTGCATATTGCCAAACAAGGTGGTATTCGTCGGTTGTTAGTAAAAGGGGATTCCCAGTTGATCCTGAATCAGCTAGATAGGACATACACAGTGCGGAATCCCATTCTTTGTATGTATCATCGAACTGCTATGACCCTACTTGAAGAGTTTGAGAAAGTGTCTTTTCAGCTGATTCCACGTTACTGGAATCAGTTTCCAGATTCATTGGCAAATCTTGCTTATGAGGAAGACCTCTTCTTTAATTGTGGTCCTAGTTTGGATATTGTGATCAATGATGAAACAGGACCCGGTCGCTTGTGGGGAATGTTATCAAAGCATGCGATATATGGCAGACGATGGTTGATATGGGTGATGCAAAGAGTAGCCGAGACCAATCTACTGTTATTATCATGGACCCATAGGTTGATTAGACAACATGTTATGCGTACGCCTCTTGCTATATATGCAGGAGGGATGGGTCATAACCTTATGCATTTAGTTTAGGGCTGCAAGCCTATTTTTCCTCCTTGGAAAGGAGCTTATTATTGTATATCTGGATTCTTTCAGGGAAGCATGTGTAGGTGCTACTTTATTTTATTTCATTAGGCCAAGAGGGCCTGTTTTGCGAGGTGTTATTGTTTTATTTCGTTAGGCCAAGAGGGCCGATCAAGTTTTGTAGTAAAGTGCTTTATTGCATTAGGCCAAGAGGGCCAATTGTCTGTTTAGTGCAGGTGCGGTTAATGGTTTCTTGTTTTAGTTTTTGTGCAAGACAAGTTCGGAAGAAGAGCTTGGAAGGAGCCTTTTGTTGCGTGGAAGCTTCTCGTGGCCCTATCCAGGTGATATCTCTCCTTGATGAGTACTGTGGTTTTTATGCTATATGTGTTCGTATACTTGTTAAAGGGGTTTTTCGGTTTTTGTTGGGGACCGGCATCCAAGGCATGAAGTCTCATGTTTATGTTCGGTATGTTTGAGGGAGGTCTGAGTAGTCATTGCCTCCTGTAAAGACATTGTCAAGCATCAAAAGACCTGTTTTAGAAGTAGTCCTAGTGACCCTGTTCTGCTAGCCTGCTAGGGAGCCGTTCCAAGAGTTCTTGTTAGTTGTGAGGCAGTTAGAGAAGCCTGCCAAAAGAAAATGATGATGATAAGGGAAATAAAACCCTGAATATCTTACAGACAATAAATATATACAAAGGTATGTAAAAAGGGGTTCTAACCCCTATAAACATCGAAAAGGAAAGAAAGGAAAATTTATGAGCAGTTGATCATCGCCTAGTGAAGGCCTGGTAGGTTCCTAGGGACGAGTCAGACCCGGGGCCGATGCCTTGTCTTCCTAGGGGTGGCATCTTGCTGGAAAAGAAGAAAATAAGGAAGGTTGGAGCGAAAATAAAAGTGAGCATCAGAAAAGGATTAAGTGTCGCCTTGCGAGGGCTTGGTAGGTTCTTGGGTACCGAGACAGGTCCTGAGGCCGATGCCTTGTTCTCCCTAGGTCACTATGCTCAGCTCCCTCCTTTTTACATGCCCGAGTATGGAAACATAAAACCCTAAATGAAGAAATGTGCTGACAGGAAATACCTCTTGATCAGGCTATAGGAGTCCTCGCCTAGTAGGAGCTCCTGGTTGTGGTGTCCTTAGTTAGGTAGGTAGTTCAGACTACCACTTAGGGCAACTTCTTTGATAGTTCTTTTTAGTTTGGCCGTGTTGGAGCGGTCGGTTAGTGACTAGCTTCGGATCTTCTATCAAATTATGCTAGGCCTACTCCTTGTGGATGTCACGCCTTGGTTCTGTCAGGGGGTAGGGTGAGCATTGTGCTGTGTTTAATATGTATCTATTTTGTATCAGCTTGATGCTTCCTTTGGTTGTTTTGTGCAGATATATTGTGGGATTCGACGGGCTGAGTCGCCCTATCCTGTGGTCGCCAATGAGAGCGGAATTTTGATGCCGAGAAGTGCTTAAAAATAGCTAAAAATTACGAATATCAAGGGAAAAATATTCAATGCCAAAGGCGGCAGCTCGATCTAGGACGATTTTAAGCGTCAGAGTGCTTTAAAGGCGCCTGAGCGACACTTGTTGATTTTTGATAATTTTTCAGACTGTCGTGTGGGTTGTCAAGAGTTACCAGCCAGCCCAGGATGCCGAGACAGACACCCAAGATTTTTCAGATTGCAAATCAGGTGCCGGACGCGGGAAATATATAAAAAACCCGGAAGGGTGCCCAAAAAAATGGCCAGAAATGAAAGGGTATCTAAGTAGGGGGCCAAGGGGGGTGCCTCTTGGGACCCCCCACCCCGAAAAATTCAATAAAAAGGAGGGTGGCATGTCGTGGAGCAGAGCGCACAGGAAAAAAACGACGCCCCCCCAAAAAATCAATTTCATGGCTGCAAAGAAGCCATGGCAATGATAAGGCAGGGCTGGTACACTAGTCCTTCGCTCCGTATCACCGGTCTTCACGAGTCCAATGGCAGGCTGTACATAATTTCTCATTACTTGCTTTACCATTAACAAAACTTCTTAAGAAAGGCATTGTTTATCAATGGACTGAAAATCAGCAAAAATCCTTTGACTTACTGAAACGTGCATTAACCAATGCCCCTGTTCTACAATTGCCTGACTTTAATAGACCATTCTTTCTAGTTGTGACCGATGCTAGCGGATCAGGAATAGGAGCCGTATTAATGCAAGACAACCATCCAATAGCATATTCTAGTTCTAAGCTGAAACCCTATGAGCTCAAATATTCCACTTATGACAAGGAACTCTTAGCAGTTGTACAAGCATTAAAACAATGGAAGCATTATTTAATGGGTTCAGAATTCATGATAAAGACCGACCAGCAAAGCATTAGACATCTACTTAGCCAACCCCAAATTTCTGACCGTCATATCAAATGGGCTTCATTCATTCAAAGTTTTCATCCTATCATTCAATACCAACCTGGAAAAGAAAATGTAGTTGCCGATGCATTGAGTAGAAGACCTGCAATTCATAATATTTCCATCATATCTTTTGATTCTTTGATTGCTATGAAAGACACATATCACCAGGATATTACTTTTCATTCTGATTGGCAAAAATTAGTTCAAAATAATTTCATTCCTGTTGATTCATTGTCATATAATGATGGATTCATGTTCTTTGAAAAGAGACTGTGTGTTACTATTCCATTCCGATCTTTTGTTTTGAATGAAATTCATTGTCCCCCATATCAAAGTCATAGAGGTATCATTTCTACATTACGCATGTTAACTGAAGATTTTTATTGGCCGCATATGGATGCAGATGTATCTAATTTCGTTTCTGAATTTTTGATTTATCAAAGAATAAAGAGACATCATGGTAAACAGTATGGATTATTAATGCCTTTGTCTATTCCATCTAAACCTTGGGAACATATATCTATGGATTTCATTACTGGTTTACCAAATACTAAATCTAACCATGACATGATTTGGACAATTGTAGATAGATTTAGTAAGCAAGCATATTTCATTGCATGTAAGAAAACTTTAACAGCATCACAAACAGCACAGTTATTTTTGAAAACTGTTTTTACTAACCATGGATTGCCAAAAGTGATTATTTCAGATCGAGATTCTAGATTTTGTAATAATTTTTGGATTACACTGTTTGCAAATCTAGGCACAAAGATTGATTTCTCATCTGCATTTCATCCAGAAACAAATGGACAAACAGAAGCCACAAATAGCACTATTTTAGATATTTTACGTGCATACACTATCTCTAAACCTCAGACATGGGATACTCATTTGCATTTATTACAGTTTGCTTACAATAATACACCGCACACATCTACAAAGAAAGCACCTTTTGAAGTTATTTATGGATATAGATTATCTACCCCTGTTGCATCTTTGTCTAATAGAATACAAAGTGCCGATGATATTGCTGTTATGCATAATAGTATTTTTGATGAGGTCAAGGATATGATTGCTAAAGCCCAACAATCATATACCAAACAAGCCAACAAGAAAAGACAAGCCATGAATTTCAAAGTTGATGATTATGTTTGGCTTAGAATAGAAAAGCGTAGACTGCAAAGTGTAGATAGACATCCAGTTGTCAAATTAGCTCCTAGATTCTATGGACCATTTAGAATCATTCATAAGATTAATGACAATGCTTTCAAGTTAGAACTGCCATCTCATTGGAAAATTCATAATACATTTCATATTAGTTTATTGAGACCATTTAGAGGCCAATTACCTATCCACCCTGTCTATGAAAACCCACCTTTACTAGAAGAAGAGACTGAAATACTTGAACCCGAAGCCATCATAGACACTGACTACATGACCACTAGAACTGGCCGAAGGTATTCTAGATATCTAGTAAAATTCAAGAACCATCCTGTAGAGGAAGCACAATGGATGCACGCTAGAGACTTAAATGCTTTCCCCACTCTATTAGCTCCACATTGAGCTAATAGCAATTGAGGTCAATTGCTATCCCACCCCGGGGGTATGATGCCAGGAGGCATATTCCACGGTGGATTCCGTGAGGTTTTACGGTGGATTCCGTAAACTTAGATGTCCGGGGCTCATACACAAAGAGGATTCTTTGTGCGAGAAGTTGATGGGGACGCCTATCCTTTTCGGGCGTTTCATTAATTTAGTGTGTACATGGGTGATTCCATAGCGGGTGATTCTGCAAAATGCATATTAAATTAATAAACGTTTATGAGTTTAGAGTGCGCACTCGTAATAAATTAAGGTTAGGATTTATTTCTAACCAGTTGATTTATTTATGTAGCTGAAGACTGCTAGGTATTCACTTTTGTCGGTTTAATTGTATTATTTTACTAACGATTGTGAATGCTTCAGTTGATGTGTAGAGATAGCAGCAGTGGCAGAGGAAAGCATTGGAGTCTAGCAGATTTTCGACTCTTGGACTAGATTTTGATAGGCGCCACGCCTATATTTTGTTATGTCTATTGAGACATCGATTATTTATTATTATTTTGTATGCGCTTATGCGCCCGGATATGTTATTTCTATTTGGACATTGAGATTGGGCGTGCCAGACTCTATGGGCACCGTCCATTAGCTTTATTTTCCTATTTTTGTAGAAAGCAAACTCAAAAGCTAAAAAGCTTGTCATATTTTTGTAATTGGGCTATTATTGAGCATGAAGATTGGAAATATACATAAAATACATGCTTTGTGAAGCGCTCACACAAGGCATGGGGGAGATTGAACCCAATTTGTCTCTTGCCTCTTGTCGTGCATGCTTTTACATGGTTTTTTGTGCAAAAAGGTAGAGTACTTTGTTCTTGGGGACCTTCCGGGATTCACCACGTGAGCTATCTGCGACCGATCTGCGCCCCAGTGGTATCAGAGCGGAGCAGAGATTAAGAGCTTCCAATCGCTACCAATCTCGGGCGAAGGCGGAGCTCCAGGGACAAACGGGCTCTACAGTCAATCTCGTCGCGAACCGTCGATACAGGCAGACTTCTGGCGATCAAGAACCCCTGTTTCCACTGTCAGATGGCGAAGGACCAAGCTCTGTAGGCGGAGGACCACGCAATCATCTCCATCAACAAGTCGTTGAAAACCAGTGAGAAAGTTCTTAATCCTCTTCACTAAAAGCTTAATTACAAAGCTTTAAGAGCTTAAAAGAAGCTTAAGCTTCTCCAAATCATTTCGAAACATCAGAAGACCCTCCGAATTTCACGCGCGGCCAAAAAAAACGCCCCCCCCCCCTCACGAAAAAAAACGGCGGCCTCTTTACTCCACCATTAAGCTACTAAGCTTAATTACCAAGTCAAATTAAGCTAAGTCACACAATTCCCTGCAAGTTACACTGGGCAGACAAGTTTAGTAACTCCAGGTCCTGCGCTGTCAAAGTCAAGTTTCGCAAGTCGACGGTAATCAAGTTCTGCAAGTTCTGCAAGTCGGCCTAAGTCCAGCAAGTCAACAACTCTGCAAGTTTGCTAAGTCTGCAACTCTGCAAGTCAGACTAAATCAGAACTAACTAGTGCTTAAAACTCATAGAAGACTTGTTCGTATGCAAAAACTCTGAACTGGAAAGTTGTTCGCAGCAAGCTGTTCTACCTATCTACAAGCTCCTTGAAGTACTTTCAGCAAATAGAGACAGAAATATTGCAGAATTTCTGAAAATTGAAAAAGAAATATCCAAAAAAAACACATAGCCTTGTAACCCCAAATTTGAGCTACGCTCATCCCGCTAATTGATTTTGAGTGAGAAAGGTTTGTTGAGTTTTACAGGATGACTACCCCACATATGGATGATCCTATGGCTGAAGACGACCTACCCGAGCCTACCATGGAACAAAAGCTGGATCTTATCATGGTGCAATTGGAAGAAGAGCGAAGAGCTAGGCAAGCCTTGCAAGCGCAATTGACAAAGCTACAAAGAGCGTCCACTGATAAAGAAGAACCTCAAGCTGAAGATTTGATTCGCCGTACCATCGACGCCACTCTTGAAGCACAAACCATTCGCAAGGAATCCAAGATAAGTAAACGAAGTTTCAAGTTTCGCACTTTCAATGGCATAAGAGAAGGAAAGACTGTTTTATCATTCATTAGCCAGTTTGATGACTATTCCCATGAGGAAACTTATCGCGAAAAAGATAAAATCAAGTGTGTTACTAATCATCTGATAGACAGAGCATCACTTTGGTGGACTCTAGTCCGCAAGAGTATAGAATGTCCTGCTACATGGGAAGATTTTAAGAAGAAGTTCATGCAAAATTTCCTTCCACCGCAATTTCATGAGAAGGCTATCAAGCAATGGGATCTACTTCAACAGCGAGATCGTGAGCTTATTCCACAGTATACAGAGCGTTTTTGGAATGCACTCCTACAGCTACGCATGCTTGAAGACGTACCAGAGACGACACATAAGCGGAAGTATATGTCTGGACTTCTTGGACATTACTACGCTGAAGTGAACATGTTCAAGCCTGCTACCCTTGAAGACGCCATCTCCTTAGCTCACGACACTGAAGATAAGTTACGCGGAAGAGATCGACGACCACAGCCATTCCAAGCAAACGGTAATTATGGATCTAAACAATTCAATTCCAATTTCAAAAGGTTTAATCCAGGTCGTTTCTCATCACCATCTTTCCGCAAGAATTGGCCTAAACCACCTGCATTACCATCCACTGTCAATTCAAATCCAAAGCCTATTCCACAAGCACAAGCAAATCCAAATGTACCCAGACTCCCAACCATTGCAAATAATGTGACCAAAGCTAAGCCAATAGTATGCTACAAGTGTCACCAGCCAGGGCATCTCGCAGCAAATTGTCATTCAAAGAAGCCATCAGCACATATCAACTACCTTGGAGCCATGGACAAAGAAGAGCATGAGGATATGCCAGATTTCACTGAAGAAGAGGATGATATTACTACTACTTCCGACACTTTACCAGGTATGCCTACTTCACATTCATTGTTGACTATGAAATGTATGGTGCATGGAAAAGAAAGAACTATATTGCATGATGACGGTAGTACCCATGACTTTATTTCAGCAAAATTGGTAAAGGAATTAAAATTGCATACTGTACCTACGCATTATCGCATAAAAGCTGCATTTTTAGGCACTAGGTACAATGGCACACAAGAAGTTCAAGATTTAGAAATTCAAATTGGTCCATATATTGAAAGAAGAAATTTCTTAGTTGTCCCATTACAGTCAAGCGACATTATTCTAGGAATGCCATGGAGACACCAACATAATCCCAATATAGATTATTCCACACACACAATGAATATTAATTTTCAAGGAAAATCTATTACATTATTTGGTATGCATGCATCTCATATTTTTCCACTGCTTTCGCATACTCAAGCAAAACGTGCACTACACAAGAATACTAAATCATATCTCATTTGGGTGAATGAATTGCATGCAAAGGAAAATCATATGCACCCTAGGCATAAGGAATTTCTTGCATATTTTAAGGATTGTTTTGCAGAAGACCTACCACCAGGTTTACCTCCATCACGTCCAGAAGACCATAAGATTGATCTAATACCTGGCACACAACCACCTTGCAAAGCCCCATATAGGCACAATCAAATAGAGCAAAAAGAAATCCAGAGTCAAGTTGAAGAATTACTAAATAGAGGCTTAATTCGACCTAGCAGTTCTCCATTCGGTGCACCTGTGCTCTTAGTCAAGAAAAAGAATAATACTTATCGTATGTGTATTGACTACCGAGCATTAAATAAGATCACTGTTAAGAATAGGTATCCTATACCTAGAGTTGATGACCTTATGGACAAACTGCAAGGATCTTCTATATTTAGTAAAATTGACCTTAAGTCTGGATATCATCAGGTGAGGCTAGATAGATCCGACATATTTAAGACTGCATTCAGGACACAGTTTGGCCATTACGAATTCTTAGTCATGCCATTTGGATTAACTAATGCACCTGCTACTTTCAGTAGAATGATGAACCGTATTTTTCTAAAATATCAGTATTGTGTGATTGTTTTCTTTGATGATATTTTAGTATTCAGTCAAAGTGAAAAAGAGCATTATGAGCATTTATCATTAGTTTTTCAATTACTGAAAGAAAATCAATTGTTTGCAAATCCTGAAAAGAGTGAATTCTTTAAGACAGAAATAGAATATCTAGGTCATATTGTATCAAAAGAAGGAATTAAAGTTGATCCTAAGAAAATTGACGCAATATTGCATTGGCCTGTTCCTAAAAATGTACATGAATTATGCTCATTCCTTGGTCTTGCTAGTTTTTATAGGAAGTTTGTACGTAATTTCTCATTACTTGCTTTACCATTAACAAAACTTCTTAAGAAAGGCATTGTTTATTAATGGACTGAAAATCAGCAAAAATCCTTTGACTTACTGAAACGTGCATTAACCAATGCCCCTGTTCTACAATTGCCTGACTTTAATAGACCATTCTTTCTAGTTGTGACCGATGCTAGCGGATCAGGAATAGGAGCCGTATTAATGCAAGACAACCATCCAATAGCATATTCTAGTTCTAAGCTGAAACCCTCTGAGCTCAAATATTCCACTTATGACAAGGAACTCTTAGCAGTTGTACAAGCATTAAAACAATGGAAGCATTATTTAATGGGTTCAGAATTCATGATAAAGACCGACCAGCAAAGCATTAGACATCTACTTAGCCAACCCCAAATTTCTGACCGTCATATCAAATGGGCTTCATTCATTCAAAGTTTTCATCCTATCATTCAATACCAACCTGGAAAAGAAAATGTAGTTGCCGATGCATTGAGTAGAAGACCTGCAATTCATAATATTTCCATCATATCTTTTGATTCTTTGATTGCTATGAAAGACACATATCACCAGGATATTACTTTTCATTCTGATTGGAAAAAATTAGTTCAAAATAATTTCATTCCTGTTGATTCATTGTCATATAATGATGGATTCATGTTCTTTGAAAAGAGACTGTGTGTTACTATTCCATTCCGATCTTTTGTTTTGAATGAAATTCATTGTCCCCCATATCAAGGTCATAGAGGTATCATTTCTACATTACGCATGTTAACTGAAGATTTTTATTGGCCGCATATGGATGCAGATGTATCTAATTTCGTTTCTGAATGTTTGATTTGTCAAAGAATAAAGAGACATCATGGTAAACAGTATGGATTATTAATGCCTTTGTCTATTCCATCTAAACCTTGGGAACATATATCTATGGATTTCATTACTGGTTTACCAAATACTAAATCTAACCATGACATGATTTGGACAATTGTAGATAGATTTAGTAAGCAAGCATATTTCATTGCATGTAAGAAAACTTTAACAGCATCACAAGCAGCACAGTTATTTTTGAAAACTGTTTTTACTAACCATGGATTGCCAAAAGTGATTATTTCAGATCGAGATTCTAGATTTTGTAATAATTTTTGGATTACACTGTTTGCAAATCTAGGCACAAAGATTGATTTCTCATCTGCATTTCATCCAGAAACAAATGGACAAACAGAAGCCACAAATAGCACTATTTTAGATATTTTACGTGCATACACTATCTCTAAACCTCAGACATGGGATACTCATTTGCATTTATTACAGTTTGCTTACAATAATACACCGCACACATCTACAAAGAAAGCACCTTTTGAAGTTATTTATGGATATAGATTATCTACCCCTGTTGCATCTTTGTCTAATAGAATACAAAGTGCCGATGATATTGCTGTTATGCATAATAGTATTTTTGATGAGGTCAAGGATATGATTGCTAAAGCCCAACAATCATATACCAAACAAGCCAACAAGAAAAGACAAGCCATGAATTTCAAAGTTGATGATTATGTTTGGCTTAGAATAGAAAAGCGTAGACTGCAAAGTGTAGATAGACATCCAGTTATCAAATTAGCTCCTAAATTCTATGGACCATTTAGAATCATTCATAAGATTAATGACAATGCTTTCAAGTTAGAACTGCCATCTCATTGGAAAATTCATAATACATTTCATATTAGTTTATTGAGACCATTTAGAGGCCAATTACCTATCCACCCTGTCTATGAAAACCCACCTTTACTAGAAGAAGAGACTGAAATACTTGAACCCGAAGCCATCATAGACACTGACTACATGACCACTAGAACTGGCCGAAGGTATTCTAGATATCTAGTAAAATTCAAGAACCATCCTGTAGAGGAAGCACAATGGATGCACGCTAGAGACTTAAATGCTTTCCCCACTCTATTAGCTCCACATTGAGCTAATAGCAATTGAGGTCAATTGCTATCCCACCCCGGGGGTATGATGCCAGGAGGCATATTCCACGGTGGATTCCGTGAGGTTTTACGGTGGATTCCGTAAACTTAGATGTCTGGGGCTCATACACAAAGAGGATTCTTTGTGCGAGAAGTTGATGGGGACGCCTGTCCTTTTCGGGCATTTCATTAATTTAGTGTGTACATGGGTGATTCCATAGCGGGTGATTCCGCAAAATGCATATTAAATTAATAAACGTTTATGAGTTTAGAGTGCGCACTCGTAATAAATTAAGGTTAGGATTTATTTCTAACCAGTTGATTTATTTATGTAGCTGAAGACTGCTAGGTATTCACTTTTGTTGGTTTAATTGTATTATTTTACTAACGATTGTGAATGCTTCAGTTGATGTGTAGAGATAGCAGCAGTGGCGAAGGAAAGCATTGGAGTCTAGCAGATTTTCGACTCTTGGACTAGATTTTCATAGGCGCCACGCCTATATTTTGTTATGTCTATTGAGACATCGATTATTTATTATTATTTTGTATGCGCTTATGCGCCCGGATATGTTATTTCTATTTGGACATTGAGATTGGGCGTGCCAGACTCTATGGGCACCGTCCATTAGCTTTATTTTCCTATTTTTGTAGAAAGCAAACTCAAAAGCTAAAAAGCTTGTCATATTTTTGTAATTGGGCTATTATTGAGCATGAAGATTGGAAATATACATAAAATACATGCTTTGTGAAGCGCTCACACAAGGCATGGGGGAGATTGAACCCAATTTGTCTCTTGCCTCTTGTCGTGCATGCTTTTACATGGTTTTTTGTGCAAAAAGGTAGAGTACTTTGTTCTTGGGGACCTTCCGGGATTCACCACGTGAGCTATCTGCGACCGATCTGCGCACCATATTGAGGGAAGCAGGTGGGTGGAACCCCCAGCAGGTCTGTCCTATGGCAGGGTGGTCCCAAAGAATTGGGAAGCTTCTTACAAGGTTTTATCGACCCTTAGAAATTGTTAGGTTAGAACCCCAATTCATACCTTTTTAGGGAACTAGAATGGGACTATGCCCTATGGGTAGAGAGGTTGAGCGGTGCATCCCTCTCATTTCCCATTCTCTTTGAACCAAGTAGTATGATATGGCTCTGCTTCGGTGGCTTAGGTATCTCTGCGTAAAGTAGGATATCAAAGACCCAACGCCAGAATGTCGTCATGAGACCTTGACCACTATGAACCCAAATTTCAAGTTGATCCCAGTGGTTTCATCCGTGAACATTCTGTTGCGAGGTGGACTTGAGAAACCCTAGGCAACAAACCCCATAACATTCCATGGGAGTGCTGGGCAGCGCCACTTAGACTCGTCTCTCGATGGACCACTAAAAAACGTGCCTAGTCAGTCGATAGGGCATGTTACACTGACATCCACATGGGAAGGTAAAGGGCAGCCAATATTCTTAACATCCTATATATGGAATTGCTCAAGCGCCTTCTCTATGTATGCCTAATGTGACAAGTAAAGGAGCCCCATAGAGTGATCCCACATGATGTGCATACCAAGAATATATAAGGCATGTCCCATGTCCCATGTCCTTCATCTCAAAAGTCTTCTTGAGTTGATTCTTCAAAGCATCTAGCTCTCACTACTAGTATATCCATGTGAATGCATAAAAGCATCAAACTTATGGTACCATTCCCTAGGTGGTTGCTTAAGGCCATAAAGGCTCTTTCTTAACTTACATATTAGGTTCTCTCTTCCCTTTTTTATAAAGCCCTTAGGTTGCTGCATATATAGATATTCTCATGTAAGTCCCCATGTAGAAAAGTCATTTTCACATCCATCTAATAAAGGTGCAAATCGAATTGTGCAACCAAGGCTAAAACTAGTCATAAGGTAGTGATCTTGACTGTAGGATAAAAGACTTCATCAAAATCAACACCATGCTCCTGCTCAAAAACCTTAGCAACCAATCTAACCTTATATGATGGCTTGTGGTATCTATATGTATTCTTTAGCTTATATACCCACTTGCATGGCAATGCATGTTTCTCACTACGCAAAGGAACCAAATCCCATGTAAGATGTTATTATGATGGATCAAACTTAGACTACATGGCCCTCTTCCAAGAGTGAGTATCACCTTTGCACATGGCCTTCTCATAAGTAAGAGACTCATCATAACCTATCACCATCACATAGTCCATGGAGGGTGCAAATTGATTAGGTTAATATCTATCTCTAGTAGAATGTCAGCTGTTGGACATGTACATTTTGTCCACCAACATAATAATCATGGGCCACTGGAATATCAATTCATGCTATCTAGCTAGTTGTATAGTAATAAGAGGCTCTTGCTAAAACATCACCATGTGTACTTCAACTATATGATCAGGTTTCTTTACATCTTCTCCTCATGGAAAACAATATCATGGCTAGGGATAATCTTTTGAGTAGCCTACAAATCCCATAGGCAATAGCCCATCTCACCTGTATTTTCCATCATCAAGAAAGATGTATTTCACTAACTTATGATCTATCGTATCTCTATAGTGTGACAACTAGTAGCAATACATAGGGATCTATTTATCACCACTTTTATTTAATGATATGTCTAGATTAATGATAATGATTGGTTTAATCTAAATTCAAATTAGTAAAAGCCTTGGCATTCATTTTTTTTTCTCATTTCTTTTATCCCTCTTGTGTTTTTCCCTCCTTTCTAGTAGCGCTCTCTCTCTCTCTCTCTCTCTCTCTCTCTCTCTCTCTCTCTCTCTCTCTCTCTCTCTCTCTCTCTGTGTGTGTGTAACGTGTCCGCTCGTCCGCTTGTGGGACACGTCTTAGTAGCCCATCGGGAAGAGAGTCTAGAAAGCACCGCCTGGCACTCGCAAGGAATGTCACAGGGTTTGCGATCTAGGTCTTCCCGAGTCTGCCCCAAGTGGAAGTGTCCGACCGTTCCCACTTAGGATTGACCTGATATCAGGGTTCCTTTCCTATCAGCAAAGTCTCTAGGAAGTAGCTAGCGTCGAGCTCCAGATGAACCACTTTGCGTAGGAACAATAGAGTCGAAGCGGATTTATGCTGCACTTGGTTCATGGAGAATGGGAAACGAGAGGGATGCGAAGCTCAACCTCTCTGCCCATAAGGCATAGTCCCATTCCGTTCCCCTAAAACAACGTAAATCGGGATTCTAACTCTACTGACGCTAGGTCTTCATAGTCTCGTTATCACGTCTTTTGAGAAAAGTTCCCAGCTAACCGAGACCACCCTTCCGTACGACGGACCCAAGTCACGTCCACAGCACTTTCCTCGGTTTGCTTAGTTATCTAATTACCTACCACATTATGTTTGACATGCAAAAGCAGCTTCCTTAATTAATCAATTTAAATAGAGGTTCCTTCACGCAACTTAGGCACTGACACAAAAACAATGTCAAGCAAGTTCCTTTTTCAAATATATGATCTTTATTTATCATAGTCCCAAAATACATCAAGTATCAAGGCTATCCGAGCAATCAACAGGGTTGCTGCTCCAAGTTTCCACCCGTAGACTAGTACACGGGCCTCAAGATCCCATCTCGAGTCACGTCGGCCTCTTGTGCGGGATCCGGGGGCAAGGAAGCCAAAGCCTCCCCTGGCACCCAAGCGTCCTGTAAGAAGCTGGGAATAGTTAGAATGCTAATAATATGCCATGTCACATAGACACTGGTATATAAGGAGAGAAGTTGTAATTTTTCATATCTTTTGACAAATCAATACATTTTACAATCTTTCTCTCCCTTCTTGCTCTAAGCTTCCATGGCTTCTTCATCTTTCCTGTCTTTCTCTCTCCAATTCTAGTCTTTCTCTCTCCTCGTCACTCTTATTCTCTCTCTCCCTGCAGTCTTTCCCTCTCCTCTACAATCTTTCTCTCTCCTCTTTCTCTCTCCCTGGCTCTTTCTCTGACAAGTGGTATCAGAGCTTGAGTCTTTAATCCATTATTTTCTTCCATTTTCAGTCCTATTTTTCTATTTCAAAACCAATTTCAGATAAAAATGGTACAAGACAGTGACTAGTGGAGTGCTGCAGGACACTTACAATTAGCAAGAGACAATATCTGGAGATATCCAAGGTCAGATATGGCGGGTAAAGGCTTAAATGGCTGGATGTCATCAAATTTCATGCAAAAATGGAGGTAACTAGGGTAAAGGATGGTTAACCGGGCTTAGCTAGAGACTAAACTACAGTTACTTTTCAAAAGAGAGCTTCTCTTCTCTCTCCTTCAAGCTTTTGGCTGAAGCTTTCATGGTGGCTGTCAAGAATCTCCTCAAATATCTCTCTCTACTGAACATTTCTCTCTGTCAAAGCATGGGGCAAAGAATCCTTACAGCATGAGCTTCAAGAGGAGTACCATGGTTGAGGTGTGATGTTGATGATCAGCCCAGGAACAGCCCGAAAAATGCGTCGAAAAATGCGCTGAATTCCCTGATCTCTACTCCCTGCTCAGCCTGCTCCACATCCTCAGTCATTGATCTCAGCTCTTAAAGGACTCATCAAGCACTTGATTGGCAACAATCTTCAGCCTCTGAAGCATCCTGATCAGTCATTCTCTTGCTCAAACCCTAATACACAGCAGGGGTAATTAGTGCATGGTACCTTTTGAGTAAGCTCTAAGGTAACTGTTTATAAATAAATACACATTTCTAAGTTAGACTGGTTTTTACATAAACTTTCCTTCTAAACATTTTTCTTCTCTCTTCCACAACCACACACTTTGCGCATCACAAGCCAAGAATATGTGTGCTCTTGACCAAACCCGTTCATGCTCACAAAGCAATACATTTCTAAGGTAACAAACTTCTATTTGTCATTTTTATTGTGCACATGCATTGTGATTTATCCTTAATTTTATTGAGAGCAATAGAAATGATTGAATCAATTATTGTAAGGAGTCCATCTTCACTTGTGTTAATTTTTCCCATTATTGAATGGTAAATTTTATCAAATGAAATGCAATAACGCTTTACAAAGCTCCTTTGACCTCCATAATCGTGTTTCATAAGTTGCTAAGTTATTAATCACAAATGCCCTATGAAATGTGAAAGATGATGCCACGGTTCTCTATTTGAATACTCAACTCACATTTTATAAGTCATTTTGAAGGCAATCCTCTTTTGATTTCTTATTCTAACTAATTTTATTGAGTTTGATTAAGGATACATGCAATCCTTTTCTTAGCCCTTGTACTATTCATAAAGCTAAGGCTAACTGGATATTTGGCTTACCAGTGTTATCGAGGGTGGTCATTTGATTTCCATCTAGGTTTCAAAAGACTTTAGTCGCTTGATCTCCTTCTAGGTTTTAGAATGAGTAGTCACTTGATTTTCTTTTAGGTTTCAGATTTTTGGCTTATTAGCTTTACCTTGACTAGTTATTTGATCTTCTTTGAGGTTTGGAAATGAGACCTAGCCTCCTTCACAATGGATGTAAGCATGATTGGGGATTAGATAGTCCATTCCTAACAAACACTCATAGACACCCAACTTTGTGACATGGAACCTTACACTAGTGGGCTCGTTCCCTAGATCAAAATCCACATTCCTAGTTTGTTGTGATAATGCAACTTCCTTTCCACAACTTACATAAATTTAAATTGCTTATTTGGATATAAGTAAATATGGATTGATTCTTTGTATTCCTAAATAGCTCTTCTCCTGTCTATTGCCTCTTAATAACATAAGGTATTGGTGTTTGATGAAAAACCCAATACAATATATCAAAATCCTCTATATCTACTTCAAATGCTCCTAGCCACTAGATGTTGTGTTCAGATTAATCACTAAATGATATTGAATGATTGTAATGACCTGATGAAAGTGCTCTATTTATCAAGTAATAGAGACCCTCTCTAATTTTGTGCATTTCAAAATCTCACTTTCATCAAGTTTAACCACAAATCTAGCCACTCCTTGTGCCTCCTCTAGTGACAAGTCATACAATTTGATCATTAAATATTGTAAGGTGGCAAGTCAATGAAAATATTGTTAAATTCATTGAATACAACTTCCTTTTTCCTACCCTTGAAGCTAGCTTTGATATGGAAAGGCTCACCCAAAATCTCCATCAACTTGTTATTCACTCGCTGTCTGATAGTCCTAACCACAAATGCCTTGGAAGTATACAATTGTGTACTTGTCCTCCTTGCTTCACATTTTATTGTAAAAGTTGGAAAAGTTGCATATAAGCATCTCGGCTGATATCAATACTATCTAATGTCTTCTACACTAACTTAGTATCCAAAGAATGATCCTTTATAAATGACTCCATGCATTGTTTCTTTGTCTTTTTAAATTTCTTCTTCTCCAAAATATCTTTTGAAACTAGTGAAGGAAGAAAATGATAATGAAACTAAGATGCTTTTAAAGAATCTTTTTCACTTGCATTCGATTAAAGAAGAGACCTAAACAAAATTAACATCGCAAATCAATACAATCAATTATAAAAAAAGATATATTTAATATTTTTAAAGTTTAAAAAATGTACCTTGATGCTTGGACACATCCTCCTCGTTTGAGACTCTCAATATTTTTAAGAGCCCTTTATCGATTTTGAAGGCCTAAAATAGTTTGCTTTCATTGACAAGATTTGATGCATTTCTCCAACAAATGAATCCTTTGTGAAACAACCCTTTAGCTTCTGCAATAACTCATTGTTATGTTTTGATAAAAGATGGTTCTCCAATTTGAGAACATCCTTTTTTGCAACCAAGTTAAGTGTATAACGTAGAAACCCATTATAACCATCACCAATGAACCTCATCAATAAAGAGCTACTATAGAACGACGGAGTGCTATTCTTGCTAGGATATTTGGATATAGTCTGCCATTTAACCACTGCCATTTAACCAACGATCAAGATTCTTGTTTTCTTCAAACATGAGTATATGCTTTATATAAGTAATGGATTTTATTCTCTTCTTTATTGGTTCATACTCACTATCCAACTCAATGTGAAGATGATAGAGAGTCTTTTACTAGAGCAACAAAGATCATTGGGTGACTAATCCATAGCTAAGGATGTGTGATTAGAAGATTGGATTGAAAAACTATGTGAATTAGAAAAACAAGAAGGAAAACGAAGAAGAAACTAGTGAGGAGAGGAAAGAAGAGAGTGAGAATGGAGGAAAGTTATCAAATGTCAAACAAAATTCAAATTTAATATTATTTTTCACTTTAATGAGGATGAGTGAGATCTTCATTATGACAACCTTTGTCACCTTTATGGCAACCTAGATTTCTAGCTCTAATGATGTGATCACGAGAATATCACAACAATGACCTACTAATGATTTTTTATATATTTACTTACCAATATATAAAAGGTTTTTCAAAACCTAAAAATTATTTTATTTTCTAAAATATTTTCTCTCTCTAAG
Organism: Lygodium microphyllum; assembly: GCF_053477565.2. Lineage (NCBI taxonomy): Eukaryota > Viridiplantae > Streptophyta > Polypodiopsida > Schizaeales > Lygodiaceae > Lygodium > Lygodium microphyllum. The sequence goes on along the minus strand of NC_141148.1, from coordinate 21,578,425 downwards.
ATCACTTACATGGCATTTTTGAGACCTCAAATCTCCCCTAATTGATGCCATAAAGATACGGGTGGTATGTCAACCACAGCCAAAACATGGTCAAGAGACCCAAATACAAATAAAGGATAGAGTTTTCCAACATTTGAACCTCTAGAAAAAAAAGATTCCCATGGGTAATCTTCCATATGAAATCACCAAAAGATACATAATAGCCTACATCATCTAGCTATCCAGCCAATTAAAGGCTTTTGATCAATGCTAGTACATATGTACATTATGGTAGAGTAAAGGATTTGCCTGAGGGAAACTATAGCCTTACATCTCTAATGCCAATAATATTTAATGCCATTTTTCAATCACATATAACCTATCATGCTGCGATAGGATTGTAAAACCATCACTGTGTAGGGTAACATGAAAGGAAGCCCCAGAATCAAGCAGCCAATACTGAGAATATGTAGACAAAGTATCAAACAACTAAGAAGCATCAAGAGAGAAAGCTACTAAGATGTACTTATCATACAGACTACATTTATCTCTTCAATCTCTACACTAGACTTACTAGGGACAATGTTGTGATCATTAGACTTTTTCTACACTTTGGCTTTGCCTTTCTATTTGCATGTATCATCGTGCATGTTATGACACTGCAGGCAACTGTGATATGTTAGAGAGGCCTTATGACCACAGGACTTACTGTGAGACTACTCACAAGACTGAGACCTCTGTGAGTCTCTACCACAATGGTCATGACTACTCTTATCATCATGTCTACCCCTAAAAGTCAATGCATGAAAAGTCCAGGTTGCATCCACATTCTTTCTATTGATCTCCTATGTGACTAAAGCACCCTCAACATCCTAGAGTTTCAACCCATCTTTAGGCATATTAGAGCACATGGCAATACAAAAATTGTCCCATGACTTAGGGAGTGTCATAAGCAAGAACAAGGGAGATAGACTATCCTTGAACTCAATGCCCTACAAAGTCAACTAGCTAAAAATCCAATGAAATTCATTCAAATATGCAAACAAACTAGTCCCTTCTTTCATGTAAAAATCCATAAGCTGTTTCAACCAATACATTTGTGAAACTTGAATTTTCTTGTCATAAAGATTGCATTCCTTTTTTCATAAATGCCATACATTATCCTTAGGTGTAGCAACATTGAAGTAAACATGTTTAGATGATGATACTACAAGGGTGGATTTACATAACTCATCCCAATCATCTTGATCCATTCCTTTAGGCTTTATACTCTTTCTTTTCCATTTCCTAACATACTTCTTTTGGAGCAAGTCCTACCATATTTGTGTCTTTCAATAGGTGAAATTCCTGGGGGGGTTCACTATAGATGTTGTATGGTATCACGTGAGTGTAAAGGGGCGGGGGGGGGGGGGGGGGTTTGGAAGGGGACACTTAAGCGTATACATTAGAGGTAGACCCCTCTTAATTTCCTATATTGAACTTAAATTTAAGGAGGGGATAGAGGGAAAAAAGAAGGGGGGATGCATTTGATCACCTCTCTCCATAGATTGGTTTCTCCATGGCATATAAGAGACCTTGACAAGGTTAAAACCCTAAACCCTCACATAGTAGGGTTATTGAATTAATCATAGTGTGGGAGGGGTGAAGTTGGCACTCTCCCATGGTTTTGGTAGAGAGATTCAACTCCCCTTCTTCCAAAGAGAGCTTCGTGTCTGCTTGGTGTAGTTACTTTAAGTATAAAGGGGTTCGATTCCCCTACTCTCTCTCCTCATGTGGTAACGGGGCATGGGCACTCAAAAACGTTGTGGCACATACTTCGATGGTATCCAAGTGCCACTACATAAATCTCTTTGTGATATGACCATTTTGATACTTTTAATTGCTTAGGATAATTCCAACTTTTAAAAAGAAAGTTAGTATATGTTCTATGAAGACTTACATTTAAGAAAGGGGATACATAAAAAGTCATACATGTATATATCTTATAAGCTTAAATAGGGGGATATATTAGTCTTACAAGCTTCATAAATAGGGGTTTTTTCAAAAGTCCTTGCACGCAGGTGACATGTCTTATTTACTATGAGTGAACCCCCCGTGGTGAAATTGATGCCATCAAGCTTTTCAATATTGAAAATAGCACTATCATTCAAAGAACCAGTCATAATCATAAAAACATCAATGTAAAATCCAAGAGAATGGGTCGTTATAAATGACTAAAAATTAGCTCCAAAAACTCGGCTAAAAACAAGGGCAAAATATAAGGGAATACCAAAGTATAGAGCTATCCACCAATTGCAAGCAATAGACCACCAAAGTAGAATGTCTACTCTCCAAGACAATGTTGAAAACCGTAATTACAATAATATTGAAATAAAGATAGCAATATATGTCAATCCAACTGTGGGTAAATGGCCAAAAAAGCAAGCTCCCACTACCATGGATATCCGAGTAGCAACTAGGATACAAAGAAGGAAACTAATAGTGACTAAACATAGACCACTGACACCAAAGACTGATCTCACAAACTCAAAGTGTCAGTAAACCATATATTCCATAAGCTTATACATCACTAACAAGCTATTGACAGAGGTAAGTGATGGTATATCCAAAGCATGTGGAATCAAATCAGCCCACAATTGGGAGTAATTGCATATAATAGTATGCATGAGAGTATATGCATAAACCAAGAGTCCCACTGTCTTAAAGAACCAAGATTTTCCAAGTAAATACAAGCATCTCCAATTGGAAGTGAGTTCGAAATGCAAAGTGAACAAGAAAAGCTCAAGACATATACATCAAAGCATCTAAGAAGCCTAAGCGCATCACAAATACATTTGGGAGCATAAGTGTCCAATGAAGCTTCAAACCCCTATAAGTAAGCATGGAAGGTCAAAGCAACTGACCAAAGCCCAAGTACATTAAATGTATCTCAAATCCAAGTTCCAAAGCATGTCATAACCATATTCACATTGATACATCAATGGTAGATATAATCACTATAGACATGTAGCACACCCAAAATACCATGTAGGTACAATAGAAAAGCATGAAACTCACTGTTATATGCTTACTACTCAAACTATTATTACAATAGTAAACACTTCAATGATTGAGCTAATCAAGATCTAATCAATCCAAAAGCCTTTCTAGAGCATCAACGCATTACTTGGATATTGCAAACATTTCCCATAAGCATCAATAGAGCATAAACTAATCAAATGCTTGCTATCCAAACCAAAACTATTCTATTCTATGTAAAACAAAGAACTAAATACTGCACAAAATCAACCCTATGGGTGCTCAAATTTGTGATTCTCTTTGTCTCTTTGTTTCAAGCTATAAAACACTTGAATCCAATATCATATGAAAAAGTTATGGCCAAAATACGAAAGTATTATCAAGCTACTATAGCTATGTATGACTTCTAGAACATGCTATGTATCCACTCAAAATGGATTGCATGTCTACTTCTCAACTCAATAAGTACTCCATAGGCTCAGCTAAGCCCCGTGAAACACCTTGACAAGCTAGGAGTAATGGAACAAGCTAGGGGAAGGAAAGACTCAATGCATACCTTAGGACAACAAAGAAACAATGGCTACCATGAAATCTTGAGCTGAAGCTTTGAATTCAAGCTAAAGCAAAGGATGAAGAAACTCCTCTAATACTTATTAAAAGGTAGAGCCCTAGTGGAAGCACACACATGGAAGCAAGATCTATGATGGATGGAGTAAGAGAGCAAAGGAGAGAAACATTGTATGCGGGAACTCCAACAATTAGAATGTGTGACCAACCTTCCCTTATTCAATAGTCACTGAAAGAATAAAAAATAATTGAAAGTGACGGGTGCCTGCCACTTGCAGTATACACAAGTGTGTGGTCACAATGTGTGTAGTAAATATAGGGAAGCATAGGCATAAGCACCTTTATCCCCAACATTTTATACTCTACTTGTCATATTGTCATGCTAGTGGTTGGGTGGGGTACAATTCTATGTTCACATGTGGCCAAACAACACACAACCCTTCTACAAAACCTAGACTAGTCCATACTAGAAGTTCATCATGGTGGCAAAAAATTTCTTTCACTTAATATATTCACTCTCTCATCTTGTATAATATACCTCTGGTACATAATCAAAAATTAGATGTGTAGTATAAGCTAGTCTATATCTTATAGTAGAGTTAAATGCTAACATAGAAATTGCAATAGACATGTTTCATGATCTTCTCTCTCTATACTCTCTAGGAAGGATTGTTGCCATCATAACTAGCCTAGTCAAGCATGCAACAATGATGTATTTTGCATGTTGGCTATACTAAATGAAGATAAATAATGATAGTGCATCTATATAGTCCCAATAATTACCCATCCCAAACTCCCCAAGCAAGACTTTACCTCAAACAAAACACCAAATACATCACCTTGTCACACACATAAAGAGCACCTCCTAGTAGATAACTATTATGGCTCTTAAATACAAGTGTCTTTACATGGTTGAGGCATGAAATGCCCATCGTCTCCATCTTGCACAAGTAACATCATAAACAAACAACCCCACTCTCTCTTGCCAGTGCCCAAGAAAGAATCAAATGTATCTATCCTATGGCTTGGATCCTCACATGCTACTCTACTTTCTATGTCCTTTCTCTCTCCTCTCTTTTTATCTATCCTCTCTCTACTTTAGCTCTCCTCTCTCTACTCTATTTTCTCTCTACTTACTCTCTCCTCTCTTTACTCTCTCTCTTCTCTTTACTATCTATTTCCTCTTTCTACTTTCACTCTTTGCTCCTTACTCTCCTCTCCTCTCCTCTCTCTATTCTATCTCTCTCTCCTTTCTTCACTTTCTCTCTCCTTTCTCTACTCTCTCTCTCCCCCTCTTTCTAATATCTATCCTCTTTTTCTCACTTCCTCTCCCTCTCTTTCTCACTATCTATCCCCTCTCTCTGCTTTCTCTCTCCTCTCTCTATCCTTTTCCTTTTCTCTATCTTCTCTCTACTCTCTTTTCTCTCTCTACTTTCTCTCCTTCCTTTCTCTCCTCTCTCTCTCTCATCTCTCTACTTCCTCTCTCCTTCCTTTCTCTCCTCTCTCTCTCTCTTTGTCTCTCCTTATTATCTTTTCTCTCTAATCTCCTCTCTCTACTTTCACTTCCCTTTCTACTTTCTCTACTCTTTTTTCACTCTCTACTTTCTCTACCCTCTTTTCTCTCTCCTATTCTCTCCCTAATTTCTCTTTACTCCCTCTCTTCTCTATTCTCTTGCTACTCTACTTTATTTCTACTTCTTCTCTCCATCTCTTCTCTCTTCTCTCTCTATTCTACTTTCTTTCTACATCTTCTCTCCCTCACTCTTCTCTTTCTACTATATGTATCCTCTCTCTCTCTCTCTCTCTCCTTTATTTCTCTCTCCTCTCTCTACTCTTTCCCTACTCTCTTTTCTCTCTCTACTCTTATATTTGTTTCATATTAAATATTTTTATAAAATAAATAGTTATTTATTTAACTTATTACATTTATAATATAAAAAATATTTTCATCTACTTTTTATATTAAATAAATATTTATTTATTTTGTTTATTGAATCATCCATTCTATCATTTCATATTATAAAATAGTTAATAATTTGCATAACCAAGTATGTCAATGCATTTATATCTAAGGCTTATCATTGAGCATTCTTACATGTAGAGGTGATAATTGATATTTTGCTTGGGTTTTTACCTTTTTATTATGTGTGCTCCTTTTTATTTGTGCTCATGTATATATATTTTTACTTTTTATATTGAAAGGCTCACAATGCTTGTTCACATATCTATTATTAGAAGGTGATGTTTATATTTACTTAACTAATAGATAAACCATTAGAGTGAGTGAGAAAATGATGAAGAGGAGAAGGAATAGAAGAAGAGAATAGAGGTGTAGACATGAAGCCATGGAAGTCATGGAAAAACATAGACAAAGAAAATAGATGAAGAGATCTCTCAATGTATTTTTGTGATAAATTAGTGGGGATGCATTTAAGTACATCCAAGGATTGCATTTCGATGAAACTACAGATACTTCCACTATCCACATGGTCATCCTAGGTTGAAGCATCTACTTCTTAATCATCCAGATCCTCAGTGATTAGCATGCTATAGTCTTTTTCCTTCTTGTGGATGCACTTAGATTAATGATCCATGCATATTGTTTTTCCACATTTAAATGTAACCCTTTATCTTTCCTTCTCTTCAGTAGTCCAACTAGTATGAACTTGGCATTTCTTTTATTAGAATGGGTTTTTGATTTGAACTTAGTGTGCTTGTTATTTGTTTGTTTAAAGCCCTAAAATTTGGCCCTTGTCTATTTTCATTGAAGTTAATGTATGTGGGAATCCTAGATTAGTGACTTAGGAATCAATGAATTGGCCCTATGTTTATGTAATTTGTTAATGTCCAAAGCTTTACTAAGTGGTAGGGTTATCTTTTTGCTAGCATATCATTCCACAAATTCAAGAGCTTCGAGGAGAGTGATAGGAGAATGAGCCATTAGATTAGCTGAAAGACTCGGCTCTAGCTTGTAAATGCATTTATGAATCTTCACATCATTTCTCACACTCTTCGTATACACGATTAGGTTGAGAAATTGATTTATATACTCCTATAATGTTTCTCCAATCCATACTATCTATGTGCAAGCCTTTGTTTCTCAATGAGTGAGACAAACACTTGGACCATGAGTGCCTTAAATGCATCCCAAGTCTAAATATTCTTGCTTTCATTTTTTAGACATCTCCACCATGTATGAGCAAATCCTCCTCATGTAATGAGGAAGAGTGTATCTTTTGATCATCATCTTGTGGGAATATGGTTAAGTATGACTTTGATTTGCAATCCACTTTTTAAAGTTAATTCAAGTTTATTATTCATGCACTTATTGGATCAAAAGAGAAATAAACCACAATAATTAGAATGAATACAATCACTAGAAGCATAATTTTTTCTAATTTGAATGCAAGAATTGAGAATCATGAGTGAATATTGAAAGCTTGAATGAAAATTGGTTAGAATAGGATCTAAATGATGCTTATATTGGACAATGAATCAAAATATCACTCACAATCTTGAGGCAGACTTGGTATTTGATGAAGCCATTTCTTAGATAGCCTATCCATGCTCCCTCAATACCAAATCCACTAACAAATCATTTTGATACTACATTTATCTCTCTTTTGTGAATTCTTGAGCTCAAGAATATCTTCAAAATTGGTAGAATCCATGGGATTGGGTGAAGCTTTTAGTGCTCTATGAAGCATTTGAGAAGTAGGAAAGATTTTGAGCAAAAAAGGTTAGATAAGGTTCAAAGCTTACATCAACCTTTAATGGTTTCCTTAAATATTCTAGTTTCAAAAGAGATGCAATGGAAATAAGGAGTGAAGAATCTTGAGGAACTCTAATAGCAACCAAAAGAAGAGTAGCACGCTTGATATAGTACTAGATGTTGAAGTTTATGATCAAGCAAGCACAAGGCGTAGCACAAATCACATTGGCAACTATTATTTGAATGATCCCATGGAAGGTCCAATGTGGTCCATTCTTTTGATCGTTTGAAGGAAAAATGACATATAAGAGTTAATGTCCTTCATGGAAGGTTAAGAAAGAGGGAAACAAGAAACACAGTTTCGAAAGAAGATATAACTAAAGCCCCTTCCAAGTTAAGATAGTCTTGTTTGACCGAAATGACCATAAAAATGGGAAAAAATCTCATTTATCTCTCTCTCTCTACCTACTTGTGCATCTCTTTCTCCTTATTTGTGTGCTTTCACACACATAGACACATATTCACACTCTCTCTAGATTTTTTTTGTGCCTCTCTCTCTCTCTCTCTCTCTCTAAAAAAATGGGGGCAACAAATATGCCCATTATGGATGCATGGCATGTTGATAAAGATGACAATAGTGAATGGAAGATTCTAGTCCTATAATTTTAGATATAGATAAGAAGAAAGACTTACTGATGCATAGGAAGGTACTCAAAAGAAAAGAATTACTTTTGAATTAGGATCTTACTCCTATCCATGTGGAGCACATGAGAGAGTACATGCCACGCATCCTTGCAGTGAAGAAAGAGGGAAAGTATATTATATATCATAGTCAATGAGTGAACATTATAAAGCATTGATTTGTGTGATAGTGTGTAGCCTATAAAACCTTATATATGACAATTTGAAGTTGTGATCGAGATCTAAGGCTTGATACAAGGTACTATGATGATAATACATTCAAGAACGTGGATATTGCGATGTACATAGAGACATACCAATGTATGAACATTTGCTTGCCTAATGCACATGAATATAGGTGGTTAGACCTCACCACAAGAGGCTTAGAAGGATGGAGGATCATGTGGTGTAGCTATTCTATTTAGAGAAGGGCTCTAAGATATGGTCCATGTGGTGCATAGAGATTTGGAAAGGAGATACATGTGGATTAGAGTGCACGCATATAAACCTAAGGATGTCTACATTGTTGCATGTTCCTCCCCCACCCTTGTCCCCCCACTCTAGATTTTCCACTAGAGAGGTCTCCATATGCATCACTTTATGAGAACATCATGAAACTCACAAGCATTGGACATGTCTTACTAGTAGGAGACTTGAAGGCCTACACAAGGAATAGTCAATTTGCTTTCTATGAGATAAGTAATGAGATGTTCTTGAGAGCTTGTACAAGATGAAGTTGGGTTACTCAGATCAGCCCCAAAGATAGAGAGTTGACAAAATATGGAACACATCTACTAGCTTTCAAGAGTGCACATAACCTTATTATCCTTAATGGACTGTCATAGTGGCCAAGACATGTTAGACTCATGAGGAGGATACAAGATGTTGGTGACCCTAATGAGATATAGTGGAGTACCTATGCTTTATATGAGACAATGACATGTAGAGTACATGTCCAATGGGATGTCTCAAATTTTGTCACCAGCACTAGCGGAGTAAAGTAGGGATGTCCAAGTTTGGGCTCTTTATAGATGTCTCAAATCATATTGATAGAGAGGGAGGGGTTGAAACAAGTTCACTTTGGGTGTTGGTGCTGTAGATCTTCTCCTTGTTCCTCTGGTGCTAAGAGACCACTAAGCGTCAGGGTATTTGTCACCTTTTTATTTGAGCTTTAATAATATTAATCATCCTTTAATAATGCTTTTGAGCATATGCAAATGTCTTTAGTTCTTCTTGTGACACTTCTTCATCATTTCCCTCCATGGATGAGTCTACTTCCCATGGATCCATGTTGTCTAGAGATGTTGACATCACTTTTGGCGATTCCATGTTTTTTATGGTAGACTTATTTTGTGGATTCAATTGATGCTTGACATTGAAGGTGTTTGAGAGGGTGCGGTCATATAGAATGCCATCTCTTTAAGCTCCTTGTTGCCATCCTCCATGTTTAAGTTGCAAGCTTACTTTGGCTTATTCATAGATTGATACCTTGATTTCATTGCCAAAGCCATGTGTTAGAGAGGATGAAGTCAACGAGAAGTATGTGCAAGAAGTGAGCTTTTTGAGTGATCTTTTCTAGGAAACCTCCAATCCTTCTTCCATATAGTCCACTTATTCCTCCTTCTCTCTTAGGCATATATCAAGCACAACTAATGCTCCTCCATTGCCACCACCATCACCTTCACCACCAACACCTCCTCCACCACCACCTCCATTACTTCCATCACCACCATCTCCACTATTGGTACTCCATCCCCACCAATACCACTACCACCACTAGTGCCACTACCACCACATCTTACTCACCCCCTCCTCACATCAGAAACACTACCAATAGCACCACCAACACTTGGTCTCTTTCTCCAATCTCTTTCTTCATACATGTTTCTCCCCCTATGTTAACTAACTAATGTACAATCTCTCCTCTCTCTCTCTCTTTATCCTATTATTTATTCTCTCTCCCTCCCTCCCTTTTTCTCTCTCAAGTAGCAATTCTCCTCACACACACACACACGCACTCTCTCTCTCTCTCTCTCTCCTATTATTTATTCTCTCTCCCTCCCTCCCTCTTTCTCTCTCTCAAGTAGCAATTCTCCTCACACACACACACACACACACACACTCTCTCTCTCTCTCTCTCTCTCTCTCTCTCTCTCTCTCTCTCTCTCTCTCTCTCTCTCTCTCTCTCTCTCTCTCTCTCTCTCTCTCTCTCTCTCTCTCTCTCTCTCTCTCTCTCTCTCTTGTTTGTAATCAAGTCCACGCACTACTGCCATAGAGTGGAGTGTGATCGTCCTCAAAGTCGATAGAGGTGGACACCGACATCCTACTCTATAGTCATCATCTAATGTGTAGAGCTTGACATAATCACAACAATGAAAATGCATGCCAAATATACTCAACAAAAACAATCCAAAATGTATATTGCTATATGAAATTGATACAACTGTCTCAACAAAAATGGAAGTGGTAACACAATACTCAGGGAAAATCAGTGAGGGATCACAAAATCCTCATGAACTCAAGACAACCAATGAATACAAAGATGTTGGCGGTACTACTACCAGATGTTATGATTGAGGACAATGCAAGTGATAGCTTTGCTACTACTAGATAGCACTCAAGTTGCCAATCAATCATAGGGGCACATGAAAGATCTAACAATCAAGCATGTGAGCCCTTGAACCTTCAAATCCTAATTTTCCTTACATACTTGATCTATTTTTTGCCTTATTTGGACCCTTGATCTCCTTGCTCCCTTCCTTATGTAGAATGCTATAATCTCTCCGTACATGTGCCTTGCTAGATGGTCTTCATTGCTCTTGCACCCGTTGGCTCATTAACTATTAACCCCAACACGAAGAAAGCAAAAGGAAATAAAAAAGACGCAAGGCAAAGGCCGAAAAAAGGTAGCTTGACTGAAGAAAGAAGAGGAGAAAAGGCCAAAAGTGCAAGGGAAACCTTAAAAGTCTAAGGCAGTTGCAAAAGGGAAAAGGTGCATTTTAAAATACAAAGGCGCACCCTGAAATCTTGTAAAAGAGTGCCAGGCAGTGGAAAATCCGGAAAGCTAAAATAAAAGACAAAGACAAAGACAAAGGCCAAGGCAAGAGAAATAGAAGGCAAAGGCGCACCAGGAAAAGCGCAAGACAAAACTTTTGTAAAAGAGCGCAAGCGCGCCGCGGTTTAATTCAAGGAGTGCCGGGCTCTCACCCGTGCAATTTGTAAATATAGATGGGCGGCGAAAAGGAAGCTAGGAAGATAGAAGGACAATGGGAAAAAGGGCCTAGGCTACGGCCAGCCATGTAAAAAAGGGAAAAAGGGATGACCGCCCAAAAGGGATTTAGGGTTTTGTATATAAAGTTGAAAAGTGAATGAGAAGCTCATTCTTGTGTGTGGCAAAAAGTGGCTCTCCTCTTCTTCTTCTTCTTCTTCTTCTTCTTTGCTTGAGCTTGTGCTTGAGAGAGGGAGTGTGAGAGTGTGAGGGAGTGAGTATGTGAGGGTGAGGGACCGTGGGGTGGAGAAGCTCTCCATCTTCTCCTCTCTTCTTCTCTTCTCTTCTCTTCTATTGTCTTGCTCGTGGCTATGGAGCTTGGAGTGTGAAGCTTGAGGATGGAGCTTGCTTGAAGCTTGCACTTGGATCGTGGAGCTACCGGAGTGCATGAGAGAAGAGGTAACTCGATCGGCACGGAGGTAAGCTCACTACACCCATAGATATGGATGGCGCGTCAGCTATGTGAGAGGTAGCCATTAGTGCTCAGCTTGGAACGCTTGAAACAATAAGCGGTCCATGGGTCTTGGCAGTTGAGCGAAAGCTCCCACATTTTGGTTCCATTGCCGAGACAAACGGATTCAAGCCTTGAGCGCTTGCGCCTTCGAATCGAGCATCGAAGTAAGGGTTTTTCCCCCGAACTGGTGCTTGAGGTAGATAGGTAGGAAGCGAGGGAGTTTGAAGAGGTATTCGATCTCCTTAGCAAGTAGGTTTTTGGTTTTTTGGATTTGGAAAATCATGTTGGAGTAGGGTAGTTATTTGCTTTGTGATTTGGGTGCATTAGGGTAGGAAAAAACAAAGAAAAAGAAGAAAAACAAGCATCAGGGTTTCTGCTATCATAACAGGGCATGAGGGTTTGATTTGTTTGCCGATTTGCATTTTGGAGTTTATTGGCTATTCTAGGTATATACAACTCTTCCCCTCCATCCATAGCTTTGATCTGGAGGTGTGTATGACAGGCCATGACCTGAATCGTTTGATTCGGGCGATTTATCGTTGCGCCGGCAAAAAATGCACTGCACTTGGCATGTCCGAGTGACGGTGATTCTAGGCCGAGTCCCAGAATCGGCCCTCGGTCCACTACCACTCGGACCACTTGACTTGGCCCACCTGACTCGGCCCTCGGACCGCTCAGTCATTCAGCCTTCGCCCCTGCCAACTCGGCCCACTTGGTTCGGCCCACGTGACTCGACCCTCGGCCCACTCGGCCCTTGGACAACTAGACTCGGATTGGCCGAATTTGACATTCGGACCAGTTACATTTGGCCCTTCCTACTCGGCCCTCGGATGGACTGAATCGGGCACTCGGCCCCTGCAATTCAGACCTGTCGGGCTGAATTTAGATTTTTTCAAATTTTAGCCTGAAAGCAGTGAAACTGACCAAGAGACCATACAGAGCCGAAAGCACATCGTAGATCGATCACTGGGCTGAAACTTAGAGCAAGTAGGTTAAAATTTGGCTATAAACGGTCTTTCAAATCACATATGGCATTTATCATAACGGCCCTGCGGGCCGGGGGAGACTTGTTGGAAGAGTTAATACAAGCAAAGGTCGAACAATGAGAACCAATGAGTGAGGCCATGCCTGAAGCAAGAAGGTTAGGAGACAATGCCAAGGACGGTCTTTGGACTTACAAATATCGTAGAAGGCCCCAAAAGAAGCCCAAGCCTTATAGACGAAGGCATCGATGGAGAGTCAATACAACACTGCGATGGATATCCAAAGCGCTGCTACGTGCTCAAGGGTATTATGCAGGTAACCGATGGATTTGGATACCAAAACCCCCTTATTAAACCTCCTTTGTCGACTGAAGGCCAAATCGTATCAAGAGCAAAGAAGTGTAGGAGGAGATCTAAACGAAAAACCAAGTCTCAAGTCAAAAACAGTGGAGTGACCGAGCCCCTCATGGTCGAAATCAAGAAACCCAACGGGACCAATTGGAGGGTAGATCCTCAGCCTAGCGTGCTTGACAAGCAGACATCAGATGTAATCGTTGAGGATACGCAAAAGCCACTAGTGCCCAAGGAGCCTTTGATTCCCCAAGAGGATAGCAGGCATCATAGGCACAACATTGCTCATGGCAAGGTTAAATGCTCAACAAAGCAAATAGCAAAATCATCTAACAGCCACGAGCAAATCTCCCAACCAGTGTCAAAGCCACTTAGGAGTCCCAAGTCTCCTACACCCTCTTCCCCTAAATGGACACAGGAAGCACAACACTCGTCAAGTGCGGCTACTCAATCCCAATCTCTACCTACATCAGAGCTTCCAAATGTCCAAGAGGCAGGACACGACACCACCCTTAGCTCTTAACCTAAGGATATGCCTGTGCAATCCACCGTGGCTAGCTCAACTGATACTCGATCTATGCAAGTGAATGATCTAAGGGCAACAAAAGACATGACCACTTCCAATTGCCCTAAGGACTTGACACCGCAATCCACCAATAGTAGCAAGTCCACTGAACTAGCTGCTACTACTTCAAATCAGGGATCATAGCAGTCACAGCCCTTGGCCGTGACAATGCCCCTTGCGGAACGTGTCCTTAGTAGTTTACCTATGGAGGAGGTGTCGCAACCAACTTCATTAACAAATCCAACACTTCCAAAGTGCCTAAAGCCTAGACTGGAGGAGTTAAACAGAAGGGAAGAGCTAGACTCTCCAAAAAGGGAGGTAGTTGTACCCTCACAACCTAGCAAGGCTATTTAGCATGCCACGGCTATGTCCCATGAGGACACACCAGAGCAAGGGAAAGTTGAGGCCCAATCAAGCATATCAAGGCTGACCTAGTTCAGGGTCTTGAGTCATTAAGTTATGCACCTTCACTAACCAAGAAAAAGAGGAGAAAACAACAAAAATAACAGCAGCTCTACAGGTGGTTGTGGACCTCAAGAACATTGAGACAAAGAGTGCTGGAGGGTTGATGAATAAAGCATCGACTCCACCCACCAATGGACCCATTGATGCCTCCCTTAATGGTGGTGAAACCTTAGGCACATTTGTGTGCTCTGAAGAATCAAAGCAATCGTTACCAACAATGACTGCTTGCAACATTCAATCCACCGACAATAGAACTTGCATTCACCAATCAAGAGTGGATATAACGCTGTCACAACAGGGCGATAAATTCATACCAGTCGCATCCAAGGAGAACCATGACGCAATAACGAAGCCTCAAGAGAAACATGGAAACCCCAAGCGCATGAACACTCCTAGCGTTGACCAATCTTGCTCATCTAGGCCTGAACCCCTAGCTACGCTAAAGCCCAGGCAAACTCCTAGAACCTTGCATGAGATGGCAACCGAGCAAGCCCTCGTTGAACATAGAAATGTCGCAGAATGCCTAACTGAGTTAGATGCCAAGCTCAAGGTGTTCGCACGTGTCTATGTCGGCAGACATGCGCACATTCCCTAAAGAACAGCTCGGAGAATACTTGCCATTTCCCTTATCTTGGGAAGAGCAAGAACATCTCGACGAGCGCTATAGCAGGCTCCTACATGAGCGCATGCCACTCATCTCGGGTGAGGAAGCCGACGAACTGCGCTTAACTATCACATTCAATGATGTGCTCTGCCAACCAAATCTCTTAGAGATAGGGCAACTAAAGCGACTGTCAAAAGGCCGAAGTCGATTTGAACAGCGTTGGTGTGAAAACCGCGTTGCAATGGCCGAACTAGGAGTTCAGATCATGACAGTCTCTGAGGAGCGATTGGCCAAATGGTGATCCCAAAGAGACCCAACCTATGTGGCACCAACTTCCCTTCGAGTGTTGACTACCATTCGGGGCACGGACTTGGCTGAACCGAGCCAAGAAAACCCTCTGCTTGATAAGATTCTCACTTAGGAGGAGTTACAAGTCGCCAGTAGACTCGAGCAAGGCTCCGTGCTACTCGATGTGGCAAAATATCTATCAGTATTGAGTAAGCTGCCACGTGTACTAGATGCGTGTGCCACGCTTCAGTACAATCCCGAGTTCTACAATTGGTTTCTATCCTCGTGAAGTGATAGGGATTCGTAAATATGTATATATATAAACAATGATTTTTATGTCACCCTGTATAGACACTATCAACACAGGCAAGCAATAAAAAGTCAAGCGCAGATAGAAGAGTCAGGGCCAACAGGCTAGGCTAGTCCGGTCCCCCTTTCACATGATCATGTCCACCTCCGGGCAAAGGGCATGCACCCCGCATTGCCACCATGGAAAGCCCTGACCAACATCTCTGATGATGTAAGTAGGGCGCAGTCCCTCTCTATGCACTTTTTCCTTTCCGGCCTATCCTTCCGAGGATGAGCCCGCCCCAAACGCAGGGCCACCAACCGATGCAATTCAGTGTGAGTCAAGATCTCCTAGTAGCTAGAGGCTAAATGGACACCATTACGGAGGCCATCCCTCTACAACGAGTACGACATGTTCCACACCTTCTCTTCTAGTCATATGCGTTTGACAATCCACACTGAAATCCCTCCTATGCGAACAATCTTATTCCATATCAAGGCCTAACCCTTGGATTGCATCTTGCAGGCCCCCACAAGGAAAACATGGAGGACCACGGGCAGCTGGCGTGCAGAGACGCTCTTCGCGGACGACGGGAACATGCAGCATGCGCCCCTCCACTGGTGCGCTATGTGCCCACTCTCAAGAGATATGCAAAGAAACGCGGACCTAAATGGGACCGCCCCGGACGAAGGCCTAAAAAGCCTCGGACCAGGAAAGTCGAAGCTCAGCGAAGTGTGCAAGCCGTGGCAACACCAATTGCACAAATCCCCCACGTGCGCTCAAGCACCAAATGCCCAAGTGCAGGAAAGGCGGCCAGGGACAGGGAAGAGTTCAATAAATTATTTAAAGGCATTTTGGAAATGATGGTGGCTCGGGATTACACCATCCATGTCCCGGCCGACATGTGCCCTGCCCAACCTCACGAGAGTCCTGCACCAGCACCAGCTCAGTCGCCTAACCAATCGGACTCACCCCGCCTAGTATAAATCAACTAAACCCCTATGATGTACAAGTAGCTTGACAAGTACCAGGACTTAACTTTTTGTCTTTTGATGGGTAAAAGGGCAACTCCCTGCTTGTACAACTTCTTCTGCCTCTCGCTAATGTATGCCGCATCTTTGACAAGTGATCGCATGGGCATTGCAACTAACATCATAGCATTTTGAAACATCGTGTTTTAACATAACTACATCTATTGAATTACTTAACGAAATCAAGCATGTGCTCTCACAATGTGACAAGTGGATGCAGGATAACACAGGTCTTTGTGCAAACGTGTTCAATGCCTGGGTCACCGCAAAACCGCGACCGTGCACTAACCGCAACAAGGTCACGCTGCTGAACGCGAACAATCACCCTTGCGAGTGCCCACATCACACGAACCAACGTATAGTCATGGGCTACACTCTCTTCTTGGACCAAGCTCTACACTCACGACAGGTGACGCTGCAATCGTACCGATATCGCAACAACGGCTCCCCTAACAACGAGGCTAAGGCCAAATCACCACGATCATATCCATTTCCTGAGCCTCCAAGGCTTGACATATTCCGACCCATTGAAAGGCTCATAGCCTCCGCATATTGCAATGGTTGTACTGAAAAAAAAAAGCACTCCACACCTAGGGGTCCTCAAATTAGGTGCGTTCAGTGACCTTGGTCGGCTGGCTCCGTCCCTAGTCCCCTAGCCCCCTAGCATCACCCATAATAGTTCAGGGCACATCAAGGGCAAAACAGTCCTAGGGAGCTTGTCTCTCCTATGGTTACACCTGCTACCCTGATCATTCACACAATTCCCGCTTCCACTCTGCCTTAAACCCATGGCAATCAATTGGGGCACGCCCTGCACAAATAACCATGAATAGTACACCGTCCTCATCCACAGGCCCAATGTCTCCCACCTACAGCTCATACACTATCCATGTGTCCTATCCTGCTACGTCTACAATCACAATGCATAGGATGTCGCACCCACCTTCACATGTACTTCTTTCCACAATGGACCACTATGCTTCATCCACACGACGTTATGAGCCACCAGGCCGCGGTCTTCTATCTACATAATAATTAAGTATGCACGAGCACTCACATAATATCTGCACGAATGTCTATACACAGTTTGGGTCAAGTGCAGGACAATACTCAAGGCTTTTTGCTTAGAGTTCGACCTGTCTCCCAAACTAATCAAAATATGTCTTGTGCACACTAAGAAGACTAGCACTACCCCTTAGGGAGAGACCACCAGAGAGGTTTTCCAATTGTAGGTCTTAAAGACTCCAACGAAAGCGCCGCCAGCTCTACATCAACATTCCATTCTGACCTCTTGTCCTTTACTTCGTCATGCAAACCACCAAAGATTCCTCACGCGCACAATCCACCATGACCATCCCACAAACACCAACCCCCGTGCCAGCTATGAGTGGCCATTCCCAACAAAGAATGGCCCTCTCGCCATCATATCATCAGCCAATCGAAACAGCACAGTGCCATTGACGACCTTCATCCGCACCAACATCAAAACTCCCCCACGGCAAACCACAATAGTCCTTTCCACCCACGTCTTTGGTGCAAGCTCCGCATGCTACCTACGACGATGAGTGCCATGGGACTGGCACTCGTCTAGGAGGGGGGTAATGTTAACCCCAACACAAAGAAAGCAAAAGGAAATAAAAAAGATGCAGGGCAAAGGTGGAAAAAAGGTAGCTCGACTGAAGAAAGAAG
Source organism: Lygodium microphyllum (assembly GCF_053477565.2). Lineage (NCBI taxonomy): Eukaryota > Viridiplantae > Streptophyta > Polypodiopsida > Schizaeales > Lygodiaceae > Lygodium > Lygodium microphyllum. The sequence goes on along the minus strand of NC_141148.1, from coordinate 21,560,481 downwards.
AGGAGAAAAGGCCAAAAGCGCAAGGGCAATCTTAAAAGTCCAAGGCAGCTGCAAAAGGGGAAAGGTGCATTTTAAAATACAAAGGCACACCCTGAAATCTTGTAAAAGAGTGCCAGACGGTGGAAAATCTGGAAAGCTAAAATAAAAGACAAAGACAAAGACAAAGGCCAAGGCAAGAGAAATAGAAGGCAAAGGCGCACCAGGAAAAGCGCAAGACAAAACTTGTGTAAAAGAGTGCAAGCGCACCACGATTTAATTCAAGGAGTGCCGGGCTCTCACCCGTGCAAATTGTAAATATAGATGGGCGGTGGAAAGGAAGCTAGGAAGATAGAAGGACAATGGGAAAAAGGGCCTAGGCTATGTCCAGCCATGTAAAAAAGGGAAAAGGGGATGACCACCCAAAAGGAATTTAGGGTTTTGTATATAAAGTTGAAAAGTGAATGAGAAGCTCATTCTTGTGTGTGGCAAAAAGTGGCTCTCTTCTTCTTCTTCTTCTTCTTCTTCTTCTTCTTCTTGCTTGCTTGAGCTTGTGCTTGAGAGAGGGAGTGTGAGAGTGTGAGGGAGTGAGTGTGTGAGGGTGAGGGACCCTGGGGTGGAGAAGCTCTCCATCTTCTCCTCTCTTCTTCTCTTCTCTTTTCTTCTCTTGTCTTGCTCGTGGCTATGGAGCTTGGAGCGTGGAGCTTGAGGATGGAGCTTGCTTGAAGCTTGCACTTGGATCGTGGAGCTACCGGAGTGTGTGGGAGAGGAGGTAACTCGATCGGCATGGAGGTAAGCTCACTACACCTGTAGATATGGATGGCGCGTCGGCTATGTGAGAGGTAGCCATTAGTGCTCGGCTTGGAATGCTTGAAACAATAAGCGGTCCGTGGGTCTTGGCGGTTGAGCGAAAGCTCCCACATTAACACACCACTAGTGGCCCTAGCTTTTAAAGACTACTAGCTGGTACCGCCTTTAACATCAGCACGCATGATAGACTTAAACCCACAAAATTACTTGCTGATGTCACATTTATACTCTGTGTCTGGTGCATCATCCTATTAATGGTTTTAGTCAAGTTGAAGCATGATGTATGTTATGAAGCATAAATGGAGCACAACACCAAACTACAATCTTAGATTACCTATACTAATAATATCCAATGCAATGTCATCTCCCAATATAACCGAATGTGTAATACTATAGTAGGTATGGAACAAATGATGATATGGGGTAGCATGAAATGAAACCCCTAATCAAGAAGCCAACATTAAGGGTAAGAAGAAAGAGCATCAAGTGATGAAGTAGCAAGTATATAATCATTTGAGCTATACTTCCAGGCATTTATCTCTTCTAGGAACAATGCTACAATCATGAGGAGATTTGGCATTGTCCTATGCTTTCCCTTTGCCTTTTTTGTGTCTATCATTGTATATCTTATATGGCAATGCAGCCTTATGTGACCCTACTGTCCACAATAATCATAAGTAAGAGAGGACTTAGGACCAGAGGACTTACTATGTGATTGTCCATAAGAATTGTACTTGCCCCTATTAGGTTGTGAGTCTCTACCATAATTTTTATTCCCATTACCACATTGTTTGCCTCTCGCTATAAGTGCATGAGAAGTATAGGTTATATCAACATTCTTTCTATTTAGTTCTATGAGCAAAGCACCCTCTACATACCAGAGCTAAAAGCCACCTTCAGGAAAGTTCACACTCATAGCAATGCAGAAGGTATCCCAAGACTCAAAACTTCAAGCCCTACAAAGTAAGCTAACTGAAAATGGAATGAAACTCATTTAAGTGAGAAGACATAGATGTCTCATCCTTCATACGAAGGTCCATGAGTTTCTTTAGCTAATGTAACTATGTTGCATGACTTTTCTTATCTTTCTATAATGTGTAAGCACCACCCTTAGTCTCAATGACACTGAAGTATATGTGCTTTAACAATAACACAATGATGGTAGACTTACATAGCTCATCAAGCTCTTCCCAATCATTTGCGTTATAAAGTTCTAGCTTTATTCCCTCTAACTTCAATGGGTTGACTTGCTTCTTTTGCACCAATATCCTTAGTCTTTTCTCCTATTGTGAAGATGACTACACTTGGTATTGGCTTTGGTTGCTCATCTTGACTTGGATCTTTATCAGATGGATGTCAAGATTTCTTTTCTTCATGGGGACTTGCATGATGAGATTTACATGGAGCAGCTTAAGGACTTTGCACAACCTAGCACACGGACCACCTAGTGTGCAACTTAAGATTGTCATTGATTAGGCCTCACCCAGAGGTTGAGTCAAGTAAAAATAATCATAAAAGAACTTGTAATGGAGCCCTTCACACCCACCCCCATTATCTAAGCCATACCACCAAATATTTTAACTCTCATGGAGAGCCAATGGATGCAATAAAAAATTGGAAATTTTAGACAAACTAGAAAAAGGGGGATGTAATGAGGCCACTACAATAGTCCCAAGGCTTGACACTCGTGAATGATGAGGTAAATCAATTTCCACAAAAAAGCAAGGCTACTATCAACAAGCTTGGAATGAAATACAATTTTTTACTCTTTTCATGCTTGTAAATCCATACACCATGTAAGATTAATACTACTTGCACACTTCTTTAACTTCATACTTGGGTGCAACATAATGCATTATACTATAGTACCAATCTTTCAAAACATTAGATATGGGGAGTGTGATGTTCCAATTGATTATGAACTCTTAGAGAGGTTTAATCTTTACCATACAATGCAAGTAGCGTGTTTTTTCTTTCATGTTGATGCAATACTCAAGGAATACCTTAATTTAATGTACATCTTTCTTACAAGAACATTGAGTTACCAAGTTATCAACATTTGACTTTGGTAGGTCCTATGCTATGCAAGGTCTTATCTTGGAAGGTAATTGTGTTATTAACAATGCAATAACTAGCTACTATGCAGTTCTTATGTGAATTGCAAGTTCCTAATGCATTTCTTCTACAAAAGTGCATAATGAATTGTGATTTAATCATTACAAATCACTAAAAGACACTCTATTAAGACAAAAAAATTGACATATTTACTCGTTATATTTTGTTTGATGGTTGACTTTGCAACTACATTGGTTGCATGTGGCTACCTAGGTATTGGTCTTACCAAAAAAGTAGGACATAACTAATGCCTCTAAATGAGCCAACTCATTAACACTAACACAGTTTAATATTTAAATTCTCATGTGGCAAAATTTGGTTGGTTATAGGGCAAATATTAAATTTAAATACTTTTGGTCATGATTTTGTGGGTTTTCTTGAATGTTCTTACAAGTAGAAGGCTTACAATTAAATGTTTTTACATGTAGAAGTGACAAGCATTCATTATAGGTAAAATATTTTAAGGGTCATAATTTCATAAAGATTATTCACATTATATTTTTTGTTCTTCATTTTTCTCTCTCTATTTTTTGACAAAACCACGTCCAACCCCTGGCTCTTGTTATTTAGTTGTGATTAATCAATATTTGTGAAATACCTTTTTGCCATTCAATGAAAAAAAAGAAGAGGCTAAAATATGACTAGTTGCCAAGTTAAAAAGGTATAATATTGGTTGATTTTATAACTAAAAGTAGGTGCTCCATGCCTAGGCCGTGCAGCATGCAACACCATGCAAATGCTTCGAACTGATGTTCATTACAATCATCATGGTGCTTCATGTTTTAATGTGTACTTCATGTAGCTAGAGGGTTGTGAGATTAAGAGCTTTATACATATGTATTTTTGTGGGCTCACGCACTATATTGTGCTTCATAGAGACCCAATCTACAATCCTTAAAATCCTATCTATATGAGATAATGTGAATTTAATGATGCATAAAGAGAGAAAGAATGAGTGTGTCCTATTTTTATCACCCCTTAAAATAGAGAGACGCCACTCACCTTCGCATCACACACACACACACACACACACACACACACACACTCTCTCTCTCTCTCTCTCTCTCTCTCTCTCTCTCTCTCTCTCTCTCTCTCTCTCTCTCTCTCTCTCTCTCTCTCTCTCTCTCTCTCTCTCTCTCTCTCTCTCTCTCTCTCTCTCTCTCTCTCTCTCTCTCTCTCTCTCTCTCTCTCTCTCTCTCTCTCTCTCAACCCATTTAGATTGACCTATAAACATATAATACATGCATGCATAACAATATATGGTTCTTAGTGTTTTATTGTTTGTTCTAATCCCTATATAAACAAAAACAAATTACCTTACTACACTAAAACATAAATTAAGCATTGAGGATGAGACTAATAATTTGAAATTGGCTAACCTTCTAGGTTATAACTAATTGCAAAAGCTAGTAACCTCTTATTATATTTCACATCAACAAATATTAAAGCTCAATTCAAGCCATAAAGGCTTGACGAATGAATATACATTTAAATATCATATGGGTCACATGATGTACACGTCTAATGAAGCTCCTATGACATTAGGGGGCATTATTGATCTTTTAGCTCTTGTTATATTCTCCCACAAATATCTTTCACTTTACATAGCATATATCCATAAGGTGTAAGCCATGTAGAACATGGTAATCAAATTTCATGCTATTCAATGAGCTATAGATCTTAGTCACTTAGATTCAACTATAGAATCTAATTAGATATCTGCTTTTGCATTTTCTGTGTAATATACATTGTAATAAGGTCTCCATAATCATATATGTAATCCCTCTCATTGCCACATATAAGTTAGCCATGATAAGTTAAAACCTCATTTTTTCTTTGTCACTAATCATCCAGCTAATCTAGCACAATCATAGGCTTTGCAGTTGCAATTGGGATAGTGATGTTGGACAATTTTTCATCACAACATCGTAAGAAGACAACCCTCACGTCAAACTTCTTAGAGTGTTGCCAACATTAAGGGTGAAAAGCATGCTAGAGACACCTGAAGCACATGCATGAACAACCGAAGGGAGGAGACATCGGATGCACCCTTGGCCTAATGTCAACTTCTTCTTAGGAGTTTTCATAGGTCAAGGTGACAAGATGAAATGAAGGTTCAAGGAAACTTCTAAAGCATGCATGCACATGCGCACGCATGCACACACACACATAGCATCATGTTTAGGGTGAGGGCAGTAAAAGAATGCCACCCAAAAAGTAACTAAATTTAGTGCATTAGAACATTATAAAAATATAATGAAATACATAAAAAGCAATCAAGTTTCTTCTTCTCTATGGTGCTCTAGGTTGATATGAGACACACTTGGAACATGTCCTCCTAGCATCCTCAAACAATCTGAGCTATTACCATATAGAACTTAGGCCTCTCCTACTCTTTATGCCTTGTTGACATAGATCCCCATATACACAAAAAACAACAAAAAATAGGATCACATCAAAAAATGCCCTTGCTATGCTATTACAAATCCATATTGCTCATTAAATACAATCTCGATTTGCTCTTAACTAAGCATGATTACTACTTCGAATTGCAAATTTGATATTGTTTAAGAGCTTTTGATCCAAGCTTTGCAATCTAGCTTCCTACTATAAAGAGAACAATGCATTTTCAAAACCCATCTCCAAAACTAACAAGCATTCATTTCCCTTCCCTTTGTGATATAAGCATTGCATCTCTGAACGTCATCCTTGTGTCTCCCATATCTTTTGCATGAATTTATTGTTTGATAGACATGGAAGTAGCGTCTGCCCTTGTGGGGGCATCCATGTAAAGCCTTCCTAGCTTTTCTCTTCCAAGTCATCAAGATCATCCACAGGTACCAAGCTGCCGCTCAATCAACAAGCCACCTACCACACTAATCAGCCCACCCCTCCCAATCAAGCTACAACCCACCTCAATCAAAGCTCAAGCATTCTAATCAAGAGAATGCTGAAATGTAATCTTAGATTGGGCCAAAATAGTAGCTTAAGAAGAAAATATGATGCGAGGACTACAAATTCCTATTGGTTTGAATCAGGTTAGTATCCTTCTCTATTGATTTATGAGTTAAGGTGTCTACATTACCATTTCTCTTCTCTACTACTTTCTAATTTGAGTTATCTTACCTGGAGGAGTCCTCTTAATAGTCGACCAAAATTCATATCCATGCACATCATCATCCAGTCTCCCCATGGGAAACCTAGGACTTAATTGAACATGGGAATCTCAGTTCTACTTCATAGGGGAATCTGGACAAGTCACCCCTAACAACAATCTAACGCCCACCTAAGAAAGTCCAGTTTGTAATCAATCAAAGGTAGGAGTGAGGTTAACACTGCACTTGGTTCAAACAGAGTGAGAGATGGGGGAGAGTGTAACTTGATCCCCCTACCCATAAGGTAAAATCTTAGCTTCGGCCCCCTAAAATGGTGTTAAACCTGGTAACTAATCCTACCGATATTGGAAGGGTCATGATTTAATCAGCTCTATCTAGTGTTGGAAAGTTACTCGATTTATCGAATCCACCCAACCATAGGTGTTCGATTGTTCAGGACATATAAAAAAACAGTTTCCTTTTATTACTCTGTTAAACTAGGTTTGTTAAACTCAATCTTTAGCATATAACAAACAATTTGGAAATCAAATACTTTATTTCATAATAACAAGCAAAACCATCACTCTGCAGAGTGGTACAAAACCGTCTTTCCACAAAAAGACATTGTCCAACCTAGGATAGGACCTTCCAATCTCATAGGATTGGGTTGTATGGGATCGCACTCCATTTGCAGGCAATAGGGAATTTACTGGTTCAGAGCCCCTTTAAGCTTATCTGAGCCTCAGGAGCCATCCTACATAACATGGGCACTTATCACTCGGCCCTTTGCCCTCTCAGGTGCTCGAGTGATCAAAAACCAAAAACACCTACCTCCCTCGGGAGCATAGGACCCCCACCCACAAGTGAGTTTTTCCACACTCTGCAAAGTGTTAAGGAGCATTGGGTTGGGGACCCCAACGTCCCAAACCACCACAATCTACAACTTGTCCGGCTATTACAAGCATGAAATCATAAGAGAAATAATTCATCATTCACAAATCCAAAAGCAGACATAACCATAAAACATTTTTAACACACTTGTCAATGTATGCAATGCATAGAATCTATCCCCCTCATCAATTCATGTGTTCTTTCCTAAAAAACAATTGACAATATTAACATGTTTTTGTAAGTTTAAGTACTTTCTAACTAATCGTAATCTATGTAACAGACTTATGCTATGGGCTTTTCTAACATTACTAACTTATCCCTCATTTTATCTAGGATGCAAAAAAATAATAACATAAAATAGAAAACTTAGGAAGTTGTAGAGTTAATAGCTTAAAAGTAATCCTTTTCTTATGTACTAAACCTGATTATCTCTGTTTGGCCATCCATCATTATTATGGGGTATGACTACAACCTCAATTTGTTGTGGAATAACCGGTCCTTTGAGTTGAATGGATTTGGGGGTAATTTCCACTTGCACTTCACCTTCGTGTTGAGTTCTCTGAGCAATTGCTACTTCCTCGCATTGGGGAGCTCTCTGAGCATGACCTCCCTCAACATCTCAACGTCTCTTGGGAGCTATGGAAGAAGCTTAATGGATTTGAGCAATGCTTCCACGTGGGTGTGGAGGGAGAGAGAGGCTCAGTTGATTGCAGTAGAGCTTCATGGCGTCAGCAGCAAAGAGACTTCTGCATGGGTTGTCACTCCAAGGCTCACGACGACCAAGGTGGCAACCAAGGCATATACCTTGGCATCTTGGCCTTGGCATACTTGGCAACAGGCTACAAAGGCTTCATTGGCACTGTTGGCTACGCGTGAGAAATGGAATGTATACACACATTTTTTATTAAAATAAACTAAGTATACACACATTTTTGGAATGTATACACACATTTTTTATTAAAATAAACTAAGTAATGGGGACATTACATTCCTTCTCTAGTACTTTCTAATTTGAGTTATCTTGTAGGTAGTTTGGTAGCTCCATTTTCCTTGTCTACAACTTTCTAATTTGAGCTATTTTGCATGTAGTTTGGCATGGCCATTTTTTATGTGCAATGTTGCTCATATTCAATAACTAACACTATTTCAAATTAGGTCAATATCCCTCTCTGTTTCTCTCTTAGGTGAGTTGTCCACATCACCATGCTCCTTCAACTAGTTTTTTATTTGAGAAATTTTACAGTCAATTTTGCACCTCTCATTTGATTAAGTGCTACTCATGTATTAATAATTTCTCGTGTTTTTGTTTAACACATATTCCCAATTAGGGCAAGCCAATTCAGCATGCCCTCTTAGTAGACTCCCCTAAGAAAGAAGAGGTTCAAGACAGTCTCTTTTCACTTCCATCCAAAGATGTATTGTGCCTCATGCCCCTTTGCCTATGCACATTACCACTTCTAAAGGATGAGCTGCATTCACAAGGACCAAAGCATGGAAAAGAGGAGCATTATCTACAATGTACAAAGCCTCTTTGAGAGTATCCACAACAATGTCCCATGCATCCATTGTTGGAGATGTGCTCCAAACTCTAACTCAAAGGCAAAGTTCTCTTGCAACAAGAACACATCCTTTACAAGAGGGGATACAATTGCAGCCCTTAAATCCATTGCTGGAATTTTGCCCAATTCCCTACAACTCAAACACCATTGGTTCCTTGATCTCGAGAGTAGACAAAGAAATGTGTGCTTTGATGGATAGAGGAAGATATGGCAGAAGCAATTGTAGCACATGAAAAAGGCATGTCAATGGGTGAGTGTGGGGGACAATTCGTTATGAGCTTGACTGCCCTTTAAACTTGGATTGAAGACCATGGCAAGAACAAATCCAAAGACCCCCCAACTACTTTTGACCACTAGAGAGGAGAAGTGCCTTTTAGATTGGGCCTTTCAATTACAAGATGTAAGCTAACCAGCATCACTATCATGTTTCAAGCTTAAGGTCATTAAATTATGTCAAACAAGGAAGACTACTTTCACAAATAGCACTCATGATAGTTGAGAGTGACTCACTATAGTAGAATGTGTTAATGCTACTGGTTTTTCTCTTCAAGGGTACTATATATTCAAGGGAAAAGGAGTAATGCAAAACCACTTGGTTGAGTGTGAGAATGAAGTAGTCATGTCCATGCAGAATAAGGCATGGATGATAGGCCAACTCTTTGAGGTATGGCTTGATCACATCAAAAGTGTAATGATGGATCCACCCTCTAATGACAATTTCCAACTTCTCATTGTTGATGGCCATGGGAGTCACACCCGAGTTGACATGGTGTAGAAGGAGAGGGAATGTGGGATTGATATTATTACCCTTCCATCACATACCTCACAAAAATTTCATCCATTGGATGTCTCGGTCATCCAATGGGTCCAAGGAGAGGCATATGTTGACTACTCAAGCTCTTTTATCCTTACATCAAATCAATACATCCAAAGCATGCTAACTAAAAATGCAAAGAGTGCAGAGGTGGAGCATTGGCCAGTGCAATTGCAAAGAAATGAGCTCATGAGGAAGACAAGATTGCTTGTTAAGTACAAAAAAGATGGGAGGTGTAGTAAAGAAATCGACAAGCACATGTGCTCAACATTGTGGGAGGGGGGTGCAAAACATATGCATGGATTTCCTTTGCTTCATGTGCCAACATTCTAGCAAAATGTTAAAAGAGCAAATCATCTACATGCATTACAATAAAAGAAGCTATGTGCCATAGATGTATGCACCACATGGGTGTACATGACCCTAAAGCCCTTTCAATAACCCTTCTCTTCTCCTTGCAACCATTTATCTTGCCTAATCTATGTATCATAGAGGCCTATCTTCTAATCCTCCCCTTTTTTGTCAGAGAATATGTTGCATTGGTCCCTTTTTGTAGATTAGGCAGTAGTAATCTATATATTTGCAGAAGCAATCTATCAAAGTCATGCCCTTTGCCACCATTGTTGTTGGCTTTGTAATGTCAATCCCCTTCGATGAGAATATATATAGGCAAAACTTATTTCTATTTCTTCATGGTGATAGATGTGTGCACTTGCTAGTCTTTACAATGTTTCAACTAGTCCATTCAATTGATTTATCAACTTGATTGGGATCACATATCCCCCTCTTCTTGTACTACATACCTGATACCTAGAGATCCACCTTTGTTGTCAGCTTTTGACTCACTTGGATTTAATGTATATGTAGATTTCAATATATGTATAGGGCAGCTTAATAAGTTATTTAAATAGGTCAATATATTTCATTTTAGTATATGTACATGTAAAGCATGTTTCAAGAAAATTGCCTTCAATTGCTTAGCAAGGGCAAGTGTTATAGCCACATTTTCCACATTCACATCCTAATAGAACCTTGACTCACAAATATTATACCTTAGTCAATCTAACCCATATTGATCTACTCCTATAACGAAATGTTATACCACCATGGTGTCAACTTTGTAGTTGGAAGGGGAAGAAGTTCTTGTCAATTCTACTATTTTATGAAGACAATCATAGCAGATAAAGTGTAACATTGTTTGCAAATAACAACATGTTCTAACTTTAGCCTCAATTCTCACAGGTTGCCATTTTCGGTAGTCAATTTAGTGCCCTCACCATAGCCTCCTTATAGTATCCTACCTTGAGTGGAACCTCCTGTCTTGTGTGAACTTACAAGTGAAGATTGGCTACCTGATATTGGCTTGCACTCATACAATTTCCAAGCTTTGCTCTGGATCTCCATTGAACTGAAAGATGTACCTCATATTTTTCTTTCTTTCCTTCTTTAATGACAAACAATTCAATGGACATTAGGCATCACAATGACTTGATCACAACTACTATATATTGTTTATACACTCTTTGCTGAAGAATCATGTAGTATCCCCTCCAAATCTTAAACAAAAAACCCCAAAAAGAGAATAAAATTTCTATTTAGATCAATAGATTGAAGGGGTGTAAAGAAAGAACAAATCACACGAATAAACCACATGCATTCCCTTTGCGACTAGCAAGAAGGCCATCACTTTAGCAAACTCTATCATTTCCATTGCCATTGTGCCCTAGCTTCCCATGGCCATCAATCAATCAACATCATCATTCTTGCTTCTATTGCCACACATAACATCATCATCATATGGCATGCATAGGGGAGAGGCATCTTCTGATGATAATCATGCTACTACTATATGAGTATTGCTCCATTGTCCATATTTTCCCTACTACCAAATCTAGCTCTTGATTGCTACCATGGCTACCAAACAATTACATTTTGCTTTCATAGAGACATCATTGTTGCTAATATTGTGAAGCATAGTTTGCCACATCATTTTTCTAGCCCGAGACCACAATATTTTTGTATCATTACTTGCCACACATCTCAGGGCGATTTCATATATAGTCCAACATTGAGTGCTATTGATCCATTATGAGAATGAGATTATGGACAAGACAGATACAAACATGGATGATGTTGAAGAAGGAACCAGTTATAGCGTAGCCAAAGTGGAGGTAAAGTGTTGAAGTAGAGGTTGGAGAAACTGTATCATTGTCTGCCTCCACCATCAGCATAGCCAAAGTGGAGGTAAAGGCTTGAAGCAAAGGCTAGAGAAACTTCATGATGTTGGAGTCATTACTAACAACACCATGAAATTTGATAAGAAGAGTTCCTTAGATTTGTTACATCATCATCTTTGTTGGGGGGGCAGGTCACAGCGGTGGGGGTGAGTTCAAATGAAGTTGGGCATGCATACTTAGTGTGGATGACAATGTGACATACGAAAATTGGCAAGTGATCATGCATGAGTGTGCTAGAGAACTCAAGAAGAAGGTGCCTTGCATCAACCACCATTGGTGGGGTTTTTCTCCACTTGGAGTGGTAGTGCCACGTCACCCAATTGGGGCCTTTGTGCCACATGTTAAAGGAAAAATTTTAATATATATTATTTAACAATATCAAAATTTTCATTTTCCTTTTTTTTTTTCATGTGATCTTTTTGTTGTATGCCCCCTTGGATTGATAATGGGCATGGTGATGAGATAGCTATCCATTTTATTGTGAGGGGGCCACAAGAGGAAGGGGAAGTTGTGTGCCACTATACTTGCCTCCTTACCCTAGACTCTCTTCTCTCTCTCTCTCTCTCTCTCTCTCTCTTTTCATTTTTATTTTTTCTCATTTTCCTTCTCTCTCCCCTTTTACTCTCTTATCTCTTTTTCCATCATTGTTCCTTATTTTCTCCCCTCTCTCTCCTCTTTATTTTTTCTTCATTTCTCTCTTTTCTTTACTCTCTCTCTCTTCTCTCCCTCTCTCCACCTCGTCCCTTGATGTTGCAACATCCCTAGCACTATAGCCCTGTTGGGCCATCCCGTGCTTATTGGCACATTGTAGTGGCACTTGCAACACCCTTGGCTCACTAAATTTGCACTCCCCTCAATCGGCTTGCCCATTGGATTCACCCTTACCACTCCATTCTTGTATACTCCATCATGCATGCTACTTGCTGATTATGCACTCCTTTACTCACCTGCCTCAATGCTCTATTGCTCCTCTACACACACACACACATGCCAATGTAGCAATTGAGATAAGATTATATGTGTGTGTGTGTGTGTGTGTGTGTACACACACACACACATAATGGGGCTTTTGTTAGATTGACCAAATTCCTAGCTTTATTGATCAAGGCAATGATAAGCTTGCTACGTAGTTACAAGGCATGATTGATCACATCTACCACATAGCTTTGTTGCACAACGTCTCCACAATGAGAGGTGCTTGAACAAATTGATCATCAACTATGGCAAAAGATAAAAGTACTACTTGCACTATCTATTGAAATAGGGTGTGCATGTACGCATACGGGAGTGGCTATCATGGTATACATCAAACTACCCACTGCGGATGCATAAGGAATCTTGGCCATCTCGGCCTTCTGCTCATCAGCAGACTACAAACAATTGCCATGACTAACCTTCACATCAGAAGGTAGAGGATAGCCGATAGACTTACCATCCTACATATGTAAGTGCTCAAGGACTTTCTGGATATACTCGTTTTGTGCAGATAGAGGAGCCTCTTAGAGTGATCGCGTGTGATGCACATCCTAAGAATATGTGAGGTATGTCCCATGTGCTTCATCTCAAAGCTCTTCTTAAGCTAAGTTTTCAAGGCATCTAGCTCATCATGAGTTGTCTCAGTAATAAGAATATCATCCACATAGAGTACCAAAAACATAAAACTGCCATCACAAGCATAACACTACACACATAGCACTACAACTATATCCTTGTGAATGCATAAAAGCATTAAACTTGTGATATCATTCCCTAGGTGTATGCTTAAGGCCATAAAGGCTCTTTCTCAACTTGCACACTAGGTGTTTCCTGCCTTTTTCTTCAAAGCCTCTAGGCTATTGCATATAAATCTCATCGTGCAAGTCCCCATGGAGGAAAGCCATCTTTACATCCATTTGATAAAGGTCCCAGATCTAGTTGAGCAACCAACAATAGGACTAGGCATAGAGTCATCATTTTGACCACATGAGAAAATACTTCATTGAAGTCAACACCATGTTCCTGCTTGAAACCTTTAATGACCAATCTGGCCTTATAAGTGGGCTTGGAGCATCCAAGGATACTTTTCAACTTGTATACCCACTTGCATAGTAACGGCTTCTTACCACTAGATAAACGAACCAAATCCCATGCATGGCTATTCTATAAGGAATCAAAGTCCGTTTGCATAGTTGTGTTCCATGAGTAACTACCATCATAAGAGAGAGGCTCACCTGCATCTGTCACCACAACATAATTGATGGAGGGTGTAAAACACTTAAGCTGGTAGATCCTAGGCTACTACAATATCAATTGTTGCAGGTTGTCTAGTTGGCTATATACGGGAGTAGAAGGCTCCTTCTGAAAGATCACCATGCATACCTTGACTACCTACTCAAGCTAGTTATGCATCTTTTCCTCATGAAAAACTACATCATGGCATGGATAAGCCTACAAGCCTGTAGATCCCACAAGCAATAGCCCATCTCACATGCATCCCCATAACCAAGAAAGATGTATTTCACGGACTTAGGATCTAGGTTATTGCTCTGGTTCTTGGGAACATGGCAGAATGTCTCACAACCACACAGATATACAAATGAGCATATGATGGAGGTTTCCTAGTCCATAACTCCTTTGCAACTTGATAATCAATAACAGTGTAAGGGAACCGGTTAATAAAGTGCACGACAATAGTAACTATCTCAACCCAAAATTAATGTAGTAAGTCCACCTAGCTTGGACTCTCTCTTGAATTGTCATATTCATGCATTCAGCAATATCATTTGGGGGGGTGCAAGGAGTGGTCAACGAATGCTTAATATCCCACTCATCGCAAAACTGCTCAAAAGATTTTGAGATATACTCACTCCCATTATCTTACCTTAGGCATTTCAGTCTATACCAATATTGGTTCTCAACAAGAGCAAGCCAACACTGAAAGGCAGACAAGACATCCAATTTTTGCTTAATAGGGTAAGCCCAAACCTTCTGTGAGTAATCATCAATGAGTGGTGACAAAGTATTTTGTACCACTGAGTGATTGACAGGGCATGGGACCATATATATCTGAATGAACAAGAGCCAAAAGCTCATCCATGTGCTTCATGCCAGACATCTTGTGTGTACTACATGTTTGTCATCTACATAAACAATGATCATAAGACTCAAAACACTTATAGTCTAGATGTGAAAGATATTGCAAACTAGTAAGCATTTTCATTTATTTCAAAGACATGTGCCCCAGACGATGATGCTGAAGAGATACATGTGGAATTGTAGTCATAGCCAAAACATGGTTAACTAACCCAGATATAAGCAAGGGAGAGAGGGTACTAGACTTAGCACCACGTACAATAACAAGATTTCCACAAGTAATCTTCCATGAGGAATTACCAAAAGAGATAACATAACCTTCATGATCCAGGGTGCCAATGAAGATAAGTCTCTTTGTGAGAGTAGGTACATGATGTACACCATGGAGTGAACATGCTGCATGAACCGAAGTACAATTGGACATCACCAATACTAACTATCTCCAATGGACAGATTCGGTCATATTGCAATAGGAGTGAAACCACTCTCTATGAGGGGTCACATGAAAGAAAGCCCTTGAATCTATCAAAACCAACACTAAGTATAGCTTGACAGAGCATCAATTAACTATAAAGCATCCAAGGAAGAGGCTACCAATATAAGATCATGAGATACATCGGTCTCCGCACCACATTAATCTCCTCAATCCTAACACTAGACTTACTAGGCACACTGGTGCAATCATTAGTCTTTTCTTGCACTTTACCCTTTCCCTTTTCCTTGCGCTTGTCTTGGTGCATTTTATGGCACTGTGGCCAGATATGACATGCTTTTCCACAATAATTACAAGTAAGACCAGACTTATGGCCACATGACTTATTGTGAGGCTGTCCATATGTCCTAGACTGAGACATGCTAGAGTCTCTATCATGGCCATTTCCATCCTACTTGCCTCTAGTAGTCAATGCATGTGATGAACGAGATGCATCCACATTCTTTCCGTTCCCCTCTTATATCAAGAGGCCACTCTCAACATTCTGCAATTTCAGCCTATCTTTAGCACATAGAGTTGTATGAAAAGTATCCCACGACTCATATTGAGTGCCAAGCAAAAATAAAGGATGCAAGGTATCCTTCAACTCAATCTCCTATGAAGCTAAATGGGC
This sequence comes from Lygodium microphyllum, assembly GCF_053477565.2. Classification (NCBI taxonomy): domain Eukaryota; kingdom Viridiplantae; phylum Streptophyta; class Polypodiopsida; order Schizaeales; family Lygodiaceae; genus Lygodium; species Lygodium microphyllum. Next base: position 21,544,806 of record NC_141148.1, on the reverse strand, counting down.
TGATGATGAAGTGAAACTCATTCAAGTGTGTAGACATAGAAGTCCCTTTCTTCATGTGAAGGTACATCAACTGTTTTAGCCAATACATTTGAGATGCAGGACCCTGCTTGTCTAAAGATTTTTAATCTGTATCCAAAGCTCATATGCAATTCGATTTTCTGTTATAACATTATAGTGAACTTGCGTAGAGAGTGATAAAATGATTGTGGACTTGCATAACTCATCCAGTTCATCCTAATCCTCGACCACAATGTTTTTAGGTTTGGCATCCATATTTTTGAGTGGTATTACTTGCAATTTTTACATTAAAACCTGCCATATCTAGGTCTTTTAATAGTTGTAGTTGATCCCAACCAGTTTCTCAATATTAAAGATATCATTGTCACGAGAAGCACTAGCCATAATGAGACCAAGCAAGTGCATAGAAGGGCAATGTGGGCTATTGCAATACCCTGCAAATTAGCCCCAAAACCACTGCTAAATCAAGAGGAGAAAAGAGAAAATACCAAAGGAATGAGTTATCCACAAACTGTAAGTGAAAGAATATCAAGAGGAGGTGATTTCTCTCACAAATAGTGTAGTAAACTGTAATTATAGCATGCTAAAAATAGAGCACAATAGTAAGAAATCAAAGCCAAGTATGAGCTGTCACTAATAAAATGCAAATTGCAATTGCCAGGAAAGAACGACAACTAGTAATGGAGTGAATATGAAACCAACATTGAGAACTGTAAAAGGTTAATGTGTCAGGCTGAGATACATCCCATAGGCATAAACCATCATGTGTATCTCATAGAGAATGGAAGAGACCTGCCAAAGGCACAACTAACTGAGGAATGACAATGAAGGCTTATTGCATAGCCACGTAAGATGAATACACAATTGACAACAACATGATAGAGATAGGTGATGGCCCAAAATAAAAATCAGATAAGCCCACCAGGCATCGACTATGTACATGTAGCATAAAGAGAGTAGGTACATGTCACACTACGTCCCACTATCTCATAATAACAAGCTCAAGCTCAACTACATAAACCAAATGCTCTATAGTACATCCAAGTGTCAAATGTGGCTCACTACATAAAGCCGAATAGCTCCCATTGAAATAGAAGTCATATGCCAAAATGAGCAAGGAAGGCTCAAAATATCATGATGATGGCATCCGTACATCCAAGATCCATATATCATATATCCAAAAGCATAAAACCCAATATATTCATAAAGGCTATAACTATATAAGGCTCTGAAGCAACCAAGGCTTGAACCATAGTTAAGATAAATGTTACTAAGCTCAAAATCGAGGCTCAAGAGCATGTCATAGCATATTCGAGTGCATAGACCGATGCTGAGCATCAATACATGTATACGAAACACTGGAATGACATCCAAGTGTAATAGACATGTAGTGTTCCTTGATAAAAGCTTGCTGGTCATTGTATTATGACAGGGAAATCTCTACTAAAACTAAGCTATTTGAGTTCAATCCAATCCATAAGGGACTCCCAAGCATTAGATAACCATTCAGGCATTAAAGGCAAGTACCACAAGCATCACAAAAGTACATTAGAATGAGTTACAGGCTGTCCAAACTTGTAGGCAGTAGGCATGTCTAAATATCCAGCCAATGTCTAAGCATGTACTGCTCAAGAGAGTGCTTCAATGCAACCAAGAATGCTTAGGAAAGTTGCCAAGAGTGTGGTCAAGTGCATGAGAGCTTCAGGAGCCAATTTGGATGATCAAGGTGATCAGAGATGGAGGGCTAGCAAACATGCACAAATCACATTAATTTGCTAATGTGGTCTGATGCTAATGCTAGAGCTTGATGCATACCTTGGAGTGAAGGATCCATGGTTGTCCTGAAGTGAACTGCTATACGTATTCACAAGTTGAAGCAAATTGAAGGGAAAGAGCTCCTCAATGCCAATGTAATGGCTCTGATACTAATTGAAGAGAGTGAGCCTGGAGTGAAAGCACATGAGCGGAAGTAAGAGCTATGGTGGAAGGAGCAAGAGTAAGAGAGAGAGATACACAAGATGTGGGAACTCCAATAGTCACAATGTGTGATGTGCCTTCCCTTTATTTAAATGTCACTGAAAGAATCAAGAATGAAGTGATAGTGATGGACGTCCACTACTTGCAGTGTAAAGGTGTGTGGGTACTAGTAGTGTAGTATAGGGGCGGCTAGGCACAAGTGCCTTTACCCCCACTAGATTGATTGCATCTCTTTAGCATTATAATACCTTGAGAGCTAGAGAGAGCACCCCATCTTCAAGATCCATTATTGTGAGAAACATTTCTAATGATCTTTGGATACCAAACTAATTGCCTTGTGCCACATAGGCTCAAGAGTTTTCTCCTTGGTTTGAGAAATGTTTTCAATCATCTTTGGATATTGAGGCCGGTTACACACCGCCCTGGACGATGCCAGCAGGGGGCAGTGTGCAATCAATCCACATCTCCTTTACACACCAAATTGTGCCTACATTCAACAAAATTTGGTGGATGGCCAGTGGTCTAAAGACTTAATTTTGTGGTGACTAGCAAGGGTTCAAGTCCTATTAGGTGTAAAAATCATTTGTTAATATATAGATGCGGTCTTTCAACAGGTTGGGCATGGATGGTGGATTCTAGGATAGGGGAGATTCTCCGCCCCAAAGTGTTTATTGATCATGAAATGCATGACTTCTAAGATTGTGGCACGTGGGTGATGGTGGATGCCTCCTTTTTCCTTAAAACTAATCACATGCATTGGTGTGTAACTAGCCTAAATCTCTCTCCTTATGCCACATAGATTTGTGAGCTATCTCCTTGGTTTGGGATTGTCAAGGTACAGCTATAAACAAGATGTAGTAAAGTTAAAAGTAAACATAAAAATGTTCATCAAGACGAACTTGGATTTTGCTCTAATCCATGCAATTCGAAGTAGGAAAAAACACTAAAGGCCGGTTTTCTCTGAACAGTGGAACTTTGGATAATGCGGTTTAATCCAAAGAAAGAATTGTAGTAGTATCGATCATTCTGTCGAATCTAGAATGCATGTGGAGTGACAAGCAGGCCATCGAATGTTTGTATTACAATTGTCAGCTAGGCTGCGTCGGCGAGGGTGTAGGTAGAGAGATATCTACCCGAGTACACACATGTACTGTACAAGGTGGTAATCTAGATTACCATGCATTCGTATGGCTTTCCTCCCCACGGGTTGCTTCAGGTCACCACACGCGTCAGGTCATCTTCCCCTGCCGTCGACCCAAAGCCGTCTTTGGGCCTGCCTGCGACAAGCTTAATCTGCTGCTTAAGGAAAAGCATACAGGTTCCTCAGGCTCAAGGCAAAAAACTCTTGTCGGATCTTCCGTTTCTGCTGAAGAAGGCTTTGACTACCCAATGCAGACACCAAGATCTCCATTCAGAGGCGCAGGGCGAAGAAGATTTAAGAAAGTGCTGCAAAAGTAAGGAGGATGTCGATATGCCCGAGGAGGACTCCAATGTGAGTGGCACATCCAATCTGTGAACTTAAAGTAGAAGCAAGTATGTTCAATGTTTCTCTGACAAAACAAGGAGAGGAAGAGCTTGTTCAAGGACTCCCGTAAACATAAGCAGCCTCTTTCATAGAGCTGCTCTAAGATCATGGAAAGAGGCTGCAAAAGCAACCTTCCACATTCGAAAAACTTATAGTTGGCTTTCAATCATCCCACCATTACCCGCATCTGCTCGTTACATGCACGAGTCTGAGGATATGTCCTCTTTTTCAGTTACCTCAACACTTAGGCAAAGCTGCAAATTATCCTGGCTGTTGGTAGTAACCACCAGCAAATGCTATAGGAGATAAGTGAAGTAGTATGCAGAAGAGACACTTCCTCTTACAGAAGGTGCCAAACAGGAAATTCAATAGATGCATATGGACAACACAAGTTTGCAGAGAGCTATCTACACGTCACACTGCTTTGAGGTTTTCAAAACCTCAGTGAACCTTTCTTGGTCATTTTGAAAGAGATGGAACCTAAAGGGCGTGGTGTTTCTAATTCCTTCATGGACAAGCTGATTGTGCTTGCCCGAAGAAATGGAGGCTTCATTTCATTGGACAGAATTTGGAGTTCAGACAGATCAACATGCCCTTCACTTTCTGCTTTTGTGGTTACAACAGGACATGTCAGCAAGATAACTTTGATGGTGGGAGTTCCTTTCTCTCAGCTTTGTAGTTGAGTTTATAGTTGGGAGGACAGTGTATTTATACTGTATCCAGTGATGGTGGTCACCACAATGGAGTCAGATTTCTTTGTGCCCATGAAGGAAACTTTTGCTTGAAGTTGAACAAGTACTAGTATAAGGTATAGAGCTGGACTAGGATGGTTGAAGGTGTTATTATGGCCTTGTTGCTTGAGGAGTCACATAATGCATCGATAGTCTTCAGACTTGCTAGACATCCAAACTAGAGATATGGAAAGTCATGGGCAAGTTACAGCTGTTGCCTACCTTGGAGTTGCCTCGGGAGGAGGATCTCAATCTCATGATTGGCATCTACAAGGCAAGCGCTTTCAAAATGCTGCCATCATAACCGAAGTGGATAGGTGGAGCAAAGAGGGGTTGCTTGTACCTTGCAAGTCAGGTCAAGTTGTTGCCCATATCACATACTTGTTTATCAAAGTGATTTTCAAAGAGCATGGGCTTCTATAGCTGGTCATGCCTTGGGAAGACTTGAAGTTGAACGATGCTTTCTAGAACATACTACTATTTGTTATTGGTGAAATTGCCGAAATTGTCAAGTGGCATGAGAGGAGTTCTTGCTATTGGTTAAGCATGAAATCAACTACACAATCCATGTTTTGCCCAAAGATTATGCCCTTTGAGATAGTCTATGGCAGCATGTTGGCAACAATTTCAATAACACATTGGAGGTTTTGGCTGGAAGCTATTTAGCAGATTTGATCATAGATGTGGATGACTTGTATTGCAACTACTAGGGTATATTTAGATGGCTCATTAGCAAAGAGCGGTCACTATTGTGGAGTTAGATTTCTTGGCGGGAGTTGCAAAGTTGGCCACAAATGAGGCATTGGACTCTGGATGTGTGGTCATGGTAGTTTGTATAGTGGCTTTCAAGTATTCCATAGTACTAGCTTACTTGAAGAAGCACATGATGCACTGACATAGGGTTCAAGGAGAGGCGTCTACACTTGAAAGCTGTCTTTTGGATACAAATGACACAGGTTATTCACCAATACTTTCAAGGTGGTTGAGCTTGCCAATCAATTCAGACAGCTCCCCCGTTGTATCTCATTCATCATTATTCATTCCTTCTCCAAGTTTTCGAGTTTTTGTCCTTCTTAGTTGTTGCTATACATGGCTGTGTTTTCACTTTGCAAACCCTAGGGCCTACCATTTTCTCACATGGTATCAAAACAGATGTGCCCTTGAGCTAAAGATTCTGGATCTTGTGTGAGCGAGCAAGGCTTTGCAAGAGCAACACAATCTAACTTTTGAATCGGAAATTCCTACACTTATTTTCCTCTTCTGCTTCAAAATTTTTTTTGGGAGAGAACTCCGTATTGTTCTTCCATTCCACCCTCACATTTAGATCTAGCTATTGTATCACTAGGAAGCGTTTATTCTGGTTTCCTGAGCACAAGTTGATTCCTTGGCCACTAGGTCCACCTACTATGTGAGCTAGGTTGCTCAACTTGTCGTAATTGGCTATTACTCCCTACACCAGTGGAGTATATTTGCCACCTTGAAGGTACCCCTTGTGCCAATGTGCCATTCCAGGTGACAATGTTCATTCTACATCGGCTCTTGGGGAACCATGCTTTAGGCAATAAAATGCCTACATCGCACACAAAGTTCTTTCAAGCACATCGAGCATTGGCAATAAGCCCTTGTGGACAAACACAAATGGAGATGTTTCCTCTTCCTCTTCTTTCTCTAGTCAAGTTAATAAAACTCCTATGACGCATGCTAAGTCTCTTTGAGAAAATAGTGGCCTTGACAATAAGCCCTCGTTGAAATTGATGCAACCTACCTATAGAGGTTTGCCGTGCCTATTTGTGGGTTTGGTGGCTTCCCTTGCCATGGCCTTTGGATTTGCAGTCCGTCCATCTTGAGACAATGGCCATTGGATACCGTTAGCTCTACAGTTTGCTCCATCAAGAGACAATGGCTATTGTACACATCCCTACTCCCTTGTATGACTCAACGGACACAGATTCCAACTTGAGCATTGTAGAGATCATTTATTTGCATCCTCCAATGCTCGTTTTTTTACTAAGGTTTGTGTGCTTCTATGGTGAAAGATTTTGCAACCTAGTCCAATGTTGCAATGGCTGATTGCATATCTAAACCAACATTGACTCCCTCCTATTCAACTTTTGACTGTCCACATCAGAAAATAGCACGTGGATTCGGAACACGCATGTTTGATACCATGTCAGAAGTGAGTGCAGCGATGAAAGCATAGAAGATTGTTGTAATAGGTTGCACAATACAAGAGAGAAGAGAAAATAGAAAAAAACAAAAGAACACTGCAAAGGTAGAACTCAAAGATATGCTCAAGAAATGGAATCCATATACCAAACACGAGACAGTCACGTACAATAGTGAGTCACTGGCTACGAGGGTATTGGCACGAGCTTTCTCTCTCCAATAGGGCTTGCATTGGAATTTGCAGATGATGAATGAAAGATTGTAGAGGAGGGAGCCTAAATATAAAAGGCCAAAAATATGCCATGAGAATGATCAGGTCGGTCAACATTTAATACTGGTCATCTAGCAATAAATGCTAAAAACATCATAATCGCAACACATAAAAAATGCCTAAAAATCACTATAATGTTGAGCCTACTATTGCACATACCTAGACTCACTCATGAGTTGACAAAATTGCTATCAATCACTTCATCACCTTCAACCTCAAGATCTAGTTATGGACGAAGGTATGATGGGATTGGAATACGATCATGCTGCCCCAAAATCCTGGGGGCTCTTATTTTGCATGATACAAGGCCAATTTCTTCTTGTTCATGTCAAAAGAGATGTAAAAATGAAATGAGATCGGCTCTAGCAAAGGAAAAATGAGTCGCTTGATGACTGCACAAAAAGGTTTTGGAAGCTACTTTTGAAGGTTCAACATTTCAAGAAAATTAGCAGCTTTAAAAAGCATTAGGAAGTTCCAAGGAGGTTTGCATTTTAAGCTTCATTCTGCTCTTACTCATTACCATTGTTCTAGTCTTAGGGAACTCATTGACCATGCTGAGACATGGGAAGTGGAGCATAATGTCAACAAATCATTCCAAAACAATGATAAGAAGAGAGTGGATGATCATGGGGAGTATTCAACCCAAAAAGAAGGACAAAAGTAGCAACAAAAGTAGCGATCAAATCAAAAGAAGGTATAGTCCTATGCATATCCAAATGCTTCTCAAATTTCCTCCAATCTATATTCACAAGCTAAGCAACTTTTTGAAGAAAAAAACCAACCCTTTATGAAAGAAGGGAAGTGTTTTAGATGTGGACAAATGAAACCAGCCTTCCTCTTTGGATAGGGTGGTAAAACCTGATGAAGCACTTAATTACAGCAATTAATAGTTGAGCATGAACTAAAATGGACACATTGCCTTAATAATCTTGGACAATAGATACCTAATTGGCCCCAAGACTGGCGCTCCTTTTGGCATTTTTTTAACTTTGATTGCTAATGGATAGTGTACAATTTGAGATTCCACAATCTCCTTTGCTGATCCAAAAGTCCCTTGGTGTACATACAATTAGCAAGCAATTTGGGCCAACTACCCCTTGATTTTCACCTTGGACTTGCACAAATGCAACCACCAACTGGCCAAATGTTGTCCCAATTTACAGTGGATGGGCTGATATTTGAAATCCCTATCCATTCCACGAATTTCAGGTGTTGATTTCAGTGCACAATCCCTTCTCTTGTTGGCACAGGTCCCAAAGTGGCAGTCAAACCCTAATTTTTGCAGAAATTTAGGATTTATTAACAAAAATCCTCTTGCTGTCCAACAAATCTAACTGTGAGAATTGCTGAGAAATGTTGAGATATTTTGACAATTACTGGAGAAGGTAAGAGAAAGCCAAGATGAGAGAGAAATCTGATTTTCTTCACGAGAATATCCTAAAATCTGCTTGCTGTCTGCTCTAGCCTGCATTTAATGTACACCTACTACCATGCACCTCTAAAATGCTGTCATTTGATCAGTAATGCTGTTGCCAGTCCTTGGAAGGTGTCTTCTGCTGCCCCCTGCTTGCTAAGGCTTCCAGATGGCTGTTTTTTGTAGCAAATTACTGTTCTTTGATAAAAAAATAGACCAACAGTACCCCCCCCCTCTCTCTCTCTTCTAGGCTGTAAACTGACTGAATGGCTGCGACCTAGTCCCCAAAAACATTTTCTCAATTTGCATGGGCATTTTTGCCAAATGGCAGTCTTCTAAACCCATTTTCAGCATTATCCAGCCATTTAATTAAATTTTCAGGATTAATTTCAACCCTTCTGATCTTGCCCAAAATTAGATGTGCCTATCCATAATTAAATTGGTTGGGCCATTTGTAACTTGGAGTGGTTTCCAACCTCTGTTGACCCTTAGACTGACATTAATTAATTAATTAATGCTAGTCCCTAATGTCACCACTAACACTTATCGGCCAAACAACTGTTCTAGGGTCAAAACTGACACCAGTGGACCCCAAAGCCTAACTGGCATAACTTATCACAAATTTTGCCTTTGACACCTACTACATCCTCAGGGTCCTTGGCTTGTTACCATGAAATAACTATCGTGTTTGTCACATGTCCTAAACAACCTTGCACATTTGTTTAATAGCTTAATCAAATGTTATTGGCAAGATTAAAGCATCGCAAAATTTCACATAATAACTTAATCAAATGTTATTTGTAAGATTAAAGCATCTCAAAATTTACGTCCCCATAACAGACCTGGTGACAAACCGTTGCAAATGTGACCCCAAACTGATTGCAAAAATTGATTAGTAACTAATGGAAAACTGATTCCAAAAGTGACCATAAATGGTTCTCAAACTAATCAAAATCTTAGCTGAAATTGATCAAAAATTGATCTCAAAATTGAGGCAAAAGCTCATGCCTAACTGATCATGAATTGATCCCAAACTTATGCAAAAGTATAGTCTTAGAGGTGCGGTGACAACCATACTCATCTGCATACATCCCATAGTGACTAGTACATTGAGTAGTGACCTCATGATAGACATACTGTCAGCGTAGTATCTTGGATGCATGCTTAATACATCCGAGATCCTACATACGAGAGCCGTCCACAAGTGAAGGAGTGGAACTGCTACCTCCCTCCTTGAGTATTAGGCAATACTCCAGACCCTTGCTCTACTGAACCTAATTGAGCTTGAATTGAAGTCGGCTCTAACTGAAAGGCATCTAGGTAAAGCCATAACAATTGAGCATGGTCTGCCAAGTTATCCTCTTCCATCCATTTTGCATCCATTAGTGAATGATTGTGAAAGTTCACCAAATATCTCCTGGAAACCTTACCTCTAACGTTTCTTTTCTTATGTGCCAAGATCCACTGAGATACCAAAATCTCATCCAGCTCCTCAACCTCAGGTTGAATTTCAACAGATATATCCTTTGGCACATCACCATGAAAAGGCCTCAACAAGCTGACATGAAAGGCTTTGTGTATCTGCCAATGTCGAGGTAATTTCAGCAGATATGCCACATCGCTGATATATTTCAACACTTAGAAGGGCCCATAGTATCTCATACTTAACTTCAGATACAATCTCTTTCTTTCTTTCATTCTTTTCAGCCTTGCCTTTTCAAAATGCAGCAATATATAATTACCTTTTGCAAATTGCAAAGCATGTCTATGGCAATCAACTATCTTCTTTTGCTTTTTCTGCGATCTGAAGTTCATATCTTATCTTTGCATAGGCTGCATCCAAGTTTTCCACACGATGAACTCACCACCGCTATCACTCCTCATGCAACCAACACGACGACCCGTCTGGTTATGAACCAACAACACCTAAGCAGAGAAATATGTGAAAGCATTGGACTTATGCTTGAGGAAGTACACCCGCATCTATCTCGAATGATCATCCACTATCAAAAAGAAGTACAACGTGCCGTTCAAGGAGGCAGTGGATGTGGGTCCACAAAGATCAACGTGAATCAATCTAAGAGGCGCCTTGCCTCTATGTGTAGACTGTTGAGGGAATGGGGTATGGTGCTGCTTCCCGAGTTGACATGCTTTACAGACATCTCGAGCTAGCTTTAGGCGAGGAAGGCTCTCAACCATCTCATGGCAAGACAACTCATAAAGAGAGTCATAGCCAAGATACCCTGGGCAAAATTGCCAAAGATGCTCATTGTTTGTAGGCTCCTGAGATGTGGCTAATGCAGGCCATTAGGCTATACCTCAACCCGAGCAATCACTAAACGAATCTGAGAGTCAAGGACCTCGAGTGTGGTTGCTATAAAGAAAATTGCTCTCCCCAACCAGTAAAGCTACTGAACAGATAACAAGTTCACCCAAGCTGAGGGTCATGGTATACATTATCCAGCAAAGCTAGATCCGAATCCTTGTCATATCTAAGATATATGATCCTTTATTAAGTAAATTTTTTAGGGCCAAGATTCCAACTCCACAGTCGTTTCTAACAACAAATGACTTGATCAAACCGATAAAAGATACATATAGAAATTATGCAGGAGAATTTCATTATAAAAATCGAATAGCTAATTGGATTTATAGTGAATACATTTATTTTGAAAATAGCAAGATTCCGCTTCCTTGGGAAGACTTGTCAATAGATTCCATCGAAGTTTTACTTTTCACGTTTAACGAGTTGATGCCTTATAAGCAGTCATTTGGTATGGGACTCCAAACTATTGTGAAAAAAGCAATTTTTTTTTTTGACAAACCAAAAATCCTCTTTTGTGACTTGGGAAGAGATTTTCAAATTATTGCCAATGGATCGAGCTTTGTTTCTTCTCTATTTGGAGGAAACATGCGGAAAACCTAGTCACCTTCAATTATCTAATATATATTTACTCAATCAATTAAAGCCTATTAATAATTTGAAAAGAAAAAAATGTTTGATTCATCGAGTGGACAATCTGGAAAGAGAGTTATTTCAGAATATTCGATTAATGTTTGATAATCGATTTGATCTAGCCGGCGCAGAAAGTGACGTCCGTCATAAAAGATTAAGAAATTTGGCAATTAGTATTGGAAAGACAAATGCAAGGTCGGTTAAATTAGTAAAGCGTTATACGAAATCTTCTGATTTCCGAAGAAAAATTATTAAGGGATCTATGCGGTCGAGAAGACGAAAAACGTTGATTTGGGAATTGTTCCAAGGAAAGACTCATTCGCCTTTCTTTATGAGACTTATGGAAATTCCTGTTCCATCCTATACATCTGTCAAAGAATCAACTTATTTGAATTACGAAACATTAATAGATAATGCGGGAAAAGGATTGGATATTGATATAGAACAAACATCTAAGTTTCCATCACCTCAAGGATTTCTAAGCAGATCAAAGTATGAAAGGCTAGGGATAGCCGCTAGATTGGATGTAGGGCCCATACACACGGGTAGGGGCTTGCTATTAGTAGCACAGTCCAATTTTAGACGATATATCAAACTACCCGTTTTGATTGTACTTAAGAATATTGGTCGTATATTATTGTTTCAACGCCCGGAATGGCTTGAAGATTGGATCGATTTATGCAAAGAAACTCATATTATATGTAGTTATGACGGAGAAGAGTACTCACAAACCAGGTTTCTAGGACGTTGGTTGAAAGAGGGTATTCAAATAAAGATTTTGTTTCCGTTCAGACTGAAACCTTGGCAGAATCAGGAGAAAAGAAGAATTGGTGGTAAAAGTATTGCCGGATACAGGAAATCCCAAAACCCAGATACTTTTATTAATTACCTAAATACCAAAAAAGCTGAGTTCACCTACTTAACAGCTTGGAGATTTCAAACAGATTTACCTTTTGGAACTATAAAAGAGGAACTTCCTTTTTGGAAACCCATTAGGATAGAGTTGATTAGAATAATTCAAAAGAATATGCTTTTACGAACCAGGCAAGCCCACCATTTCCTTTCTAAACAAACTACACTTGCAGAATTCTTGCAAAATTTAGCAAACAAATTCAATTTCTTTAATATACTAGAAGGAACTAGTGGAAGAATAAGTTGGAAAAATAGGTTAGAAAGCAAAAAATTAGTAAATTCCAAATTCAAGCGCGATGAAGACTTTTTCAACGGAAGGTCAGTCGATAAACAAGTCTAATAAGAAACAGTCATATTTGCACAATAATGAAAAACGGGTGGAACAGAAAGGATTTGCACTGGATGTTCAATCGAGCGTGAATACAGCAACCCCTAACATTTTGTCAGGGAATAGGCTTGATGAACAAAGGCAAGATATTTCACAAATCCGTACTAATGAAATAAACTTATACGGGACAAGCCTCGTTGGCTCTTTGAGACTGGAGAAAGAATTGGTGGGTATTGGGGAGAAATTACTAAGGATCCACAAACTAGTTATTGAATCAATAGAAAACTGTGCTTGGTATATTAGAACGACATTCCGAGATATTTACAGAATAATCGTGCATTTCTTGATTCAACTTGCTACACTTCAAATGCAATTGGCACGAGCTATTGACGAAGTAACGCATAAACTAGGAGAAGCTAACAAATCGAACTTAAGAATTTCTGACCGATATAGATTATTAAGAATTGGAAATAACCAATCCAAGAACTTATTGTCTCGCTCTTATCTCTACGAAAAAATATGGCGTGCTAATAATTTAGACTTAACAATTTTACTAGATGAAAACACAGTAAGTTATAGAATCGAAGGAAATTTTCGTGCTGGAAATGAAACAAATTGGGATGAAATTTCAGAATTAAATGTTCATACTCAAAAGGATTCATATTCTAGAAAGTCTCGCAATAGTATCTCGACAAGTAACCTTGAAAATCCAGGAGCGCACAAATATAAATATTTTGATGAACGTATAAAGATCTGTGGAGAATGGTGGGGGCTTACCAAATCATTTCAAAAATTAACTAGAAATGATTGGAAAATCTGGCTAAATCATTTTGAGAGATACAACGTACCTGTGGAGGTATGGCAGCGAATAGCACCACATAGATGGAGAACTAATCTCGGCAATTTCAAAAAACTTGAAGAAATCGACAAAAACATTTTGGATGGGCGTATCAGTTCCTTATCTTGCAAAGCAAAAGACGACTATTCGATTTACACTGAAAACCCCTTGCTTAAAGATTGACTCAGAAATTTTAATAAACGTTGTAGATTTCACTACTTTTTAAAAAATCTCGTCGGTCATTTTGCAGAAGCAAGTGTGGATAGATGGAATAGCATCGAACGAAGACAAATGAATTCTCAAGCTCGTTTGGAATATATGGTTAAAAGTAATGACAAAAAAAATCTTGTTTCTTTACTCATCTTTAATTCCAAGATCAAATGGGATTTCAGACTAGATTTGGCTTTATGGTCAATTACGGATATTGCGATAAGAGATTATGATAAAGAATTCGGATTTGCACCTATATTTGAAAAGTCTATGCTGACTAAAAAATATGATTTTCTTTCAAGAAGAAAATCTTATAGATTCGGCTTGACGTTACCGCTGAGCGAGAGATTTTTTCAGAATCAAACACCTCAATTGGGTAGAAAAAGATTTATTAGTCGAGAATCTTTTTCTTCGAAACTTCGACGGAGATTCAGATCAAAAAAATTGAAAAGAAAATTGGAAAAATTGAGGGAAGTAGTATCAATCGTCAATGTAATCGGGAAAGAGCAAAGCATTACTTCGTTTTATGGCAATATAATGTTAGAACCAGATTTGTTGAATGTACTTTTCACTCACAACAGGCATAAAGTTCTGAATCATTTGTTTTTCAATGCTCATCCACGTAGACCCAAAGTTTTTGACGATCAGATTTTGATGTACAAAATGGTTAGCACTCTACTGAAACTTAGAAGTAGATTGAAAAAGAGTTTAGATAACGATTCTTTTAACTTATGCCCATTACCTTTCCTCGAGGTAAAAAGTCAAAAGGATTCTTCTTTTTGCAATATCGAAGATTTTTTACTCCCTAGGCGTCGCCGGCAACTGCGGTTCCTTGAGTCTCTATCAATTCCAGAACCGAAAAAATTTGAAAGGAATTTATTAAACTCTATTTTTGATTCAAAAGAAATTGAAAAGAGGAAAATCCGTGGGAATCCCATGGGAGTACAGAGGATTAGACATTTCCTGTGGCTTGGTCATTGCCTAGAAGAATTAGCTTGTATCAATAGATTTTGCTTCGGTACTGCCAATGGTAGTCGATTCTCAGCTCTTAGAATAAGAATGTATCCAATTATCGAAGACTAGTTAAAGTTCAATAGTTACTAAATTATCTTCAATTGGGGTTACCAGATCTTCGGTAATCTCATTTGAAGAAAATATTGGATTAAAATCAATAAATTCATTTGAAAAACTCGGAAGCTTTGCATTATAGATAATGATTTCTTCTTCAAAGATTCTCTTGCATCCTCGGTTGATTATTTGTTGTTTCTCTCCCCTTTGTTTAAAACCATCAGAGTATTAAATTTTTGTTAAATTGATGGATAAAATGATCGGATTCCTTGGTTTGCTAGAAATTAATTGAGAGTGAGAAGCACCCGTTACTATTATTATGGACAAAAAGATCTCTATTTTTTCATTGTCGATTACTAAGAATGATAGTATCGGATCTTCCAGATCTCAAGTATCTTACTTAACTTCTCGAGTCTCGAGAATCACTTCTCATTTGGAACAACATCCTAGAGATTTTTCTTCCCAAAGGGGACATTGGAAATTACTTGGAAAACGTAAGCATATCTTGAGATATTTGTTTACGAAGGATTTGAATTTATATAATAGAGTAATAAAAAAGTTAGGTATTCGTGGGTTGAAGGATATTTGATTCATACTTATAAAGGGGTTATTATTAATTGGCGATCAATAATTTGAAAAGCAATTTACTTATTATTTTTTATTTTGTTAAATACAGATCAATAGTTATTGGGAGAGAAGTGACTTACGAGCATGTTCCTTGAGAAAATGGATCCGGTTATTGTGAGTATGGATCCTCATCACCCATCAATGCATGGTGTTCTTCGACTTGTCGTTGCTTCAGATGGTGAAAATGTTGCTAATTGCGAACCGGTGGTAGGTTATTTACACAGAGGGATGGAAAAAATTGCTGAAAACCGAACGATTTTGCAATATCTTCCATATGTCACAAGATGGGATTATTTAGCTACTATGTTCACGGAAGCAGTAAGCATGAATGTGCCAGAAAAGTTGGCGAATATTCAAGTACCTAGAAGAGCTAGTTATGTCAGAGTGATTATGCTTGAATTAAGCCGAATAGCTTCCCATTTATTATGGTTGGGTCCCTTTATGGCAGATGGTGGTGCCCAGACTCCCTTCTTTTACACATTTCGAGAAAGAGAAATGATTCATGATTTATTTGAAGTTGCCACGGGTATGCGAATGATGCACAATTATTTTCGCATCGGAGGGGTAGCCGCAGATTTACCCTACGGGTGGGTAGACAAATGCTTAGAATTTTGTCACTATTGCCTACCAAAAATTAGCAAATATGAACGACTCATTACGAATAACCCAATCTTTCTTAGACGGGTCGAAGGAATCGGTTTCATCGCAAGAGAAGAGGCTATCAATTGGGGATTATCAGGTCCAATGCTACGAGGTTCCGGAATTCAATGGGATCTAAGAAAAGTGGATCATTACGAATGCTACGACGAATCGGACTGGAAAATCCAATTTCAAACAGAAGGAGATTCTTTGGCTCGTTACCGAGTACGGATCGGAGAAATGAAGAAATCTATAAAAATTATTCAACAATGTTTGAAATTAATTCCTGGAGGTCCATATGAAAATCTTGAGGCTCGGCGTTTTGCCCAACGGAAAAATCATGCGGAATGGAATGATTTTGATTATCAATTCGTCGGAAAAAAATCTTCTCCTACCTTTACTTACCCAAGCAGGAGCACCATGTAAGAGTAGAAGCTCCAAAAGGAGAACTAGGAGTTTTTCTAGTTGGGGATAATAACGTTTTTCCATGGAGGTGGAAAATTAGGTCGCCTGGTTTTGTAAATTTGTAGATTCTCTCTCAGTTAGTCAAGGGAGTTAAACTAGCTGATATTATGACAATATTAGGTAGTATAGATATTATTATGGGAGAGGTCGATCGTCAAAACGATAAGAAATATAGAATTTTTTGTCGAATTGGTGGTTAAGCTCATTGAAAAAATGAAAATGTCGAGAGATTCTATCGAATCAATTCAAACTTTAATCTATAGTTTATTACTTGCTATAGGAGTAACCATAGGAGTGTTAATAATTGTACGGCTCGAATGAAAAATATCTGCGGGAGTACAACGGCGTATCGGGCCCGAGTATGCAGGTCCTTTGGGGATTCTTCAATAGTGGCAAAACTGATGCAACCTTGAGTCTGGATCTTGAGTGAGGAGTTGTTTCCTATGCGGACCTGCTTGGTTGTAGGGGCTCGGGTATGGAACATGTCCTTTATAGGAGTCATGTGATGTGTAGCTCCACTGTTCACAATCCAAACAGGTATTGATATGCTTGGCTATGACGAGTGGGCCTTTGTGATAACCTCGTTGGGAGGCAACTCACAGATGTGGAAGAGACTCGTATCAAATGTCTCTACGGAGACGATGTAGGCCTCTGTAGACGAGTCAGACAAGCCCTCTGGAGTTGAGAACGTTGTTCTCATTGTCGATTGAGATGGCTGACTGGTGGCAATGTGAGTCTGACCTTTCCATTGCCCCTTGCTATCACCGTACCTCCCTGACGGGGGTTGCTCGACTGAGGGGCGGGGGTTTGTGACTTGGGTTTTGGTGTTGTGCCTCTTGCCTTTGATTGACACTCATCGTCAAAATGACCAGCCTTTTGACAATGTTGACAATACCTATTCTTTTTAGGTACATTTTGCCACCCGGGTTTGAGTTGAGACTGGGAGTTTTCTTGTGATTGCCCTGCTTATTTTAGATTTAGATTTCGATTTGAAGTTTGATTTTATTTACCTTTCCCTTGCTGCCCCTTCTGAGAATGAGCAACAAGAGCCCCCTTTGAGGGATTATTTCTATGAAACTAATCGAACAGCCGTGCATAACATAAGAGCTGACACTCAAATTCATAGAATGTGGGTAAATTGGGCAGAGAAACCACTTGTTGTACAAAATTGAAGTATTTATGCAGCAACTGGTTAAGAAACAATGTGACCTGATCGTCAGAGGACTTAGGAGTCCTTGTAGTGGAGAATTTGGCAAGGAGACGTTGGTACTCAGCCAACTTGACTTTCAAGTCATCTTGGTCAAAGATTTTGAAGTTTTCAAGCTCATGGTCAAGATTCATTCGACGGGTTCTATCCCAAGTTGCATAGCAGTTAGTCAAGTATGCCATGGCATTGATGCTAAGTCAAAATGCTGAAGCTGAGAATGAAACTCAAGCAATAAGCCTTGTATTAGCTCGACAATAGTGGAGGCATTCCTAGCCTTCCTTGAGTGGACGGCCTTGTATGAAACAAGTGCGGGATCGGGTTGGGGTTCCAACCCCTACACAAGATCCCATAGGTTCTGTGAGTTAAGGACATGTCTCATCAAGTTCGACCAAGTTGTAAAGTTTGACCAGTTAAAATGAGTCTTTTCATTGAATGCATGCTTGTTGGCGGAAGATGAGGTAGAACCGTGAGGTGCCGAGAATGTGGGGTAAGATGGATGTGGAGGATAAGATGCTAGTGGTAGTGGTGGTGGAGGTGTTTGATAAGGAGAAGG
Source organism: Lygodium microphyllum (assembly GCF_053477565.2). Lineage (NCBI taxonomy): Eukaryota > Viridiplantae > Streptophyta > Polypodiopsida > Schizaeales > Lygodiaceae > Lygodium > Lygodium microphyllum. The sequence goes on along the minus strand of NC_141148.1, from coordinate 21,526,901 downwards.
AAGAGGTGGGTAGACAGAAATAGGTTGTGAGTGTCCAATGAGTGCCGATTGATATGGAGGCACGGGAACATGAATGTTTCCATAAGGTGCCTGTGGAGGTGGAGGCACTGGGACACGCAAGCCCCGTCCAAATATCGACTGGGACATAGCATAATGACCAGAGGGCCCACTAGGTAATGACATGGAGGCAAATTGTGGCACCAACTAATCCACACTCAGGAGAGACTAGGGGGATCGCGAAAGTGTGTGAGAAAAATGTGGAACACCACCTGGTTGAGGAAGAGATGAGGTCCTAATGGCTGTGTCTAAGTTTGAAGAACCCCCCGATGTGGTGAATGAAAACACATGTGATCCTATATGAGATGCAACATGTGGTTCACTTGATGAAGGCTAAAAGGATGTGGCAGCGGAATAAGAGAGTGGGATGGGAGGGAGATTAAATGGATTTGTGCTAGGTGTAGATATGGAAAATAATGTGGGTTTCTTTTGTCCATTAAATACATTAAATTAAAATGATGATGAGGAAGATGCACCTACTTCATTTTGATCTTTGAAAACAAAATTGTTTGAAGGAAAAGAAGAGAAAGGAGTACTCATAGTTTCTTGTTTTTCAACTGCTTACCTAGTCTTGAGTTCACAAAGAAATATCTATCTTCCTTATTACTCATAAACTAGAAATTGTTTTGCATGCGTCCTTCATCATGAAAATCATCCATGCCAATAGGAGAAGGGGAATCATTGTTAATAGAATCTGAAATGGTAGACATACCTGGCACCGGAGAGAATAAATATGAAGGCAATGGAGTGTATGCTAGTTTCCACTTGTGGATGGCTAGTCCTAAGTGGAGATTCCACCCTTCTTGCATGGTCAGTAGATTGGTGCGCCGAATCTAAAGGGTGAAATTTAGACTTACTTTCTCTTTGCTACTGGGCTCTATGCATCAAAATGAGATCAAATTTAGCTGCATGATCTCGTAAGGTTGTGGAACTCCATGGTAGTCCACGTCGGGAGCTTGTGAAGCAAGCTGTGAGGCCCACTTTGACTCGTTCCTCCATGGATTTAGCTCGGATATGAGAAGTGGTACGGAAGTATTTTTCGAAGTCTTTTGCCCTTCAGTTGTTCCTGCTTCTTGTGTAGAGCCTTCCGATCAAGGCCTAGGTTTCTTTTAGAGAACTCCGCTCTGATACCATGTGAAGAAAATACCCTAACACAGAAATACAAATAACACCGTACGACAAAGCACAAATTGATAGAAGAACATAGTTAGGGTTAGGGTAACTCAGAGACAATGAACACAAAGAATGAATGAAGTGATATGATTATTGAACATACAATGCTCATGTAGCAAACACACTATGCAGTGAATGAATACTGTATCTTGAACTCTTGTATCTCAAGGATTAAGGTAGGGGTAATGAGTTGGAGAGTGTGTTGTACTCCGAACGGATTGTGAATCGGAGCAAGGCAGCCTCTGGATGTCGAATACCAACAAGCATAGCTAAGGAAGGCTGGATTTGATATAGCCGGCAGTGTAGGAGAAAGAAAGGCTAAAAACGCAGGTGAGGAGAGAGAAAGACTAAAAGCGCAAGTGAGGAGAGACAAACAACAAACGTAGGCTGCAGGAGAGAAAATCTGCAAGGCGGTAGTTGGGGCCTATAAACGCAGCAGTATGTTGATGTGGTAGGCTGTACGACAGCTGAACGATGGACAGCAGCAATCGCTGGGTTGGAAACAACAACAAATTGATGACGGAGGGCTAGAAACAGGTGCCAGATGAGTGGACTGCAATGGATAGCTTGGACTGTGATGTCCTCCGCGAACGGGGTGTGGGCAACAAGCTGAAAACACCTGAAACTTGCAAAACAAGATTAGGGCTGAATGGAGGGCAACATGCCTATTTATAGAAAGTTTAGGCCCTTCCAAGTGGGTTTGTGCTTATGGGATACAAACACTCTTTAGGAACACATTTCTTTTTAAATAAACAAGGTTTCTTCCTTAGTTAATCATGTTTTGGGGCTATTTAAAGTGAAGCTAATGCATTTTCAGCTCAACATTTGATTCCTTCGGGCAGTCCATAAATATATTTTTCCACTTGCTCATGAAGGGGTATGGGGCGATAAGAAGTGATAAGCAACAATGCATCCCAAAACTTGCTATATTGCTCCAAATTCTTACATTTCTTAGCATTCAACTTATTTCAAGTTGTCATGATGTCCACCTCAAAGGTACTTGTTAATTAATTCGATGCAAACATTTGCTTGAATTGTACCCATGTTGATGGTGCTCTACCTTGCATAAAAAGAGTGGACCACCATTGCAACGCATTTCTCTTTAAGAAAGTGGTTGTCTTTCGAATCTTTGAGGATTCGGTGAAGTTTCCACTTGAATAGGCGGGCATCAAACTATTGAATGAAAGTCACAGCTTTCAGCCTATCTTGTGCACCATTGAAGGACTCGAACTTCACTGCTTTTCCACCCTCATCATAGTCTTTTGCTAGCCCTTTGGGTGTCAAGTTGTCATACACTAGTTGCTTGAAAAAGGGTGCATTCGTTAAATTTACATCAAAATCAACAACGAATGGAGCATTTGCATGACCAATACTCATTTCTTGAGTCCCATAAGCATTTGGGGGTGCAGATGCATTACCAAACATACTACTTTGTGTCCCAGGTATCAAGCCAATGCTGCTATACTTAGGGTTTTGCATATTTCTAGCCATACCTGAAGATATTGGGCCTTGCACACCATGCATTGGTTGCTGCATACCATAGGGATTTGTGTCATACATTCTCGTATGCGGTCCCTATCCAACCATAACATGAAAAATTGTGCTACCACCAAAGTATCATGGTTGCCCCATCATAGCATGCATGCCGAACTGTCCAAAATCCATTGAATTGGCACTTCCATGATGGCCTTGTAATTAAAAAATGGACCAGTAGCTCCCTCTCTCTTCCCTAGGCTGTTGTAAACTAAGTGAATGGTTGAGATCATGTCCCCAAAAACGTTTTCTCAGTTTGCACGGGCATTTTTGCCAAATGACAGCCTTCTAAACCCATTTTTCAGCATTATCCAGCCATTTAATTAATTTTAGGATTAAATAATTCTGAAAATTAATTTCAGCTCTTCTGATCCTGCTTAAAATTGAATGTGCCTATCCAAAATTAAATTGGCTAGGCCATTTGCAACCTAGAGTGGTCCCCAAACTTTGTTGACCCTTAGATCACATTAATTAATTAATAATGCTAGTCCCTAGTGTCACCATTGACACTTACTAGCCAAACAATTGTCTTAGGGTTAAAATTGATACCAACTGATTCCCAAAGCCCAGTTGGCATAATTTATCACAACTTTTGCCTTTGACATCCAGTGCATCCTCAAGGTCCTTGGCTTGTTACCATGAAATAGTGCTCGGTAGTTGCGAGGAATCTAGTTTTTCATACTTGCACTAAGCACATTGAGGTGCATTATCATTATGTTAAAGAGATGCTCCATGCGGGGGAGATTGACTTGGTTTATGTCCCTAGACAGGACAACTTGGCAGATGTGTTTACGAAAGCTCTCTCCAGAGAGAAGTTTGAAGCCTTTCACAATGCTCTAGGCTTCACAATGCTCGAGATACCATTTGGGGATTGATCTACCTATTTCCTATATACGTTCACATCATTCACTCGAGGGGGATTTGCTACACTTATCATGTTCCTTGTAAGCTCTGGTGTGAATGCTCCCTTATGCACAAACACTTTTTACCTGCTAGTTGGAGAAGGGTTTTTTTTCCATTTGAACACCCGTCAGTGGGTATGTTACTTAGAACCTTAGAGATTGTACTTTCATTCATTCTCACATAGTGAATGTGACCTTTCAATACTCTCCTCTCTTGCTGTTCACTTATTCACTATGAAAATGTGTATGTGTGTGTGTATGTTGGTGAACCCTAACCACCCTAACCTAACAAAGGGTGGAGCCTCGATAGGCAAAGGCTCCAAAGGCACTGAAGCAGGTGCCTAATTGTCACATGGATCTCCAAGTATGGGATTCTCAATATCTCCCTTTGTAGTAGAAACTCCACCAGCTGAATATCTCGACTCGTGTATACCTTTCGTGAAACAGGGTCATAAAGCTTATATCCTTGGGACTGCGAGCCATAACCCACACACCTATCTTTTGAAAGTTGGCTCAAACTTATCCCTCTTTTTCTTTGGGATGTGGGAGTCTTTATCAAACTCGATTGTAAGGCCAAGAGTACAAATCTTGCTCATTGAAAGAAGATAGATACCCTAAACTTGGCACATAGAGAACCTTTGATGTGTGGGTACCACCTTGCCCATCGAGAATCAATTGCATATCACCTTTGACTTTGATCAGGATCGAAGAACTGTCACCTATGAGAATTTTGTTAGAGATTGTTGTCCCTTGAACAGGCATTCTTCAAAGATAGGTTGTGCATATATGCATTTCTTGTCAATTAGGCATTTGAGAGCAGTTTCATCAGTTGTGTGTGCTGTGGGTGACACATGGCAGTTCTGTACAGTTCGTATAGTTAGTCGCATTTATTGCAGGTATGCCACGTGGCAGCTTTGGGACAAGTCACATGTGTGATGCCATGTCAGCAGTTTTGTGTGCCATGTGTGCAATTGGACAGGCTGTCTGTACAGTCAGACAACACCAAGGGTGGACCTACCTAAAGAGGAGATTTTGGCACAACACAAGGCTGCGTTTTCAGCATTCAAGGGTGAGCGAGAGGGCTGTGCATTAGAACAAGGCTGAGATGAGTGTGGGCGTGCGAGAAAAGAGCAAAGTTGCTGAAGCTGTTGCTGATTTTTGCTGTTTGAGAAGGAAAAAGGCTGCGTTTTGGGCCTTCAAGTGCAGATTTTACCTTTTCATCGCCTTCGGCAGGTGAAGAAGGAGCGGGATGAGCAGGGAAGAGCCCTAGTAAGCTGCATTTTCATAGTCAGAAGGGGAAGGGGCTGCTTTTTGTGTTTTTTGCAGGCATTTTAGGTGAAGATGTCTTTTGAGGCCGAGACAAAGTTTTAGGCGATCATGGACCGGAAGGTGCCCATTTTATCAGCTCTTCCATCAGATCAAAAGCTCGATGGTGAGAACTACCGCATTTGGTGCGTTATGATGCTTGCCATTCTGGAGTCATATGATTTGGCTAAGCTTGTTATGGAGGCTATCAACTGTCCTTCATCGAGAGATGAGTCCAAACTCTCTTCTAGTGATAAGTTGGAGTTGGCAAAGGCTGAGGTGCATTGGGACAAACTAAATGCTCGCATCCGCCCATTTTTATTTCTCTCATGTACTACAGTGGTGATCTCCCATATAGAGCATTTGATGGTAGCTCGGGAGATATGGTTGGAGCTTAATCATATGTATAGCAGAATGAGTGTCATGAAATGAGTTTCTTTGGAAGTGCGAATGAGGACTATGAGTGTCAACAAGTCATCTTCTATGTGGGAGCATATTAGTAAGCTGAGGCAGCTTTAGATACAGGTGCAGAATGCAAGGAAGGTGATTACTTTCGAAGACATAGGGCGATAACTCTTCTTTCATAGTCATGGCCTTGTTTAAGTGGCTTTTATTTTGTCTCGATTGCCTTAGGGTGGACGGAGACTCTTCGTTGGGAGGAGTTGGTTCCTATGGTCTTGGACTAAGAGGAGCAATTGAAAGGGACCAATGCTCCCAAATTGGCTGCATTGATAGGTCAGTCCTCTTAGAAGAAGAGGAAGGACCAAAAGAAGAAAAAGGAGGACAAATCAAAGAAGGACAAGGAAAAGGAGTCCACTTGTCACATCTGTGGCAAGACAGGTCACTGGAAGAAGGATTGCCCCGACAAGGAGAAGAAGGAGAAGTCTTCAAAGGATTTAGGAGTGGTGGCTGCTCTCTTATCAGTTGCTTTCCTCCACTTGGAGGTGATTGAGGTATTGACCCCCGAAGGCCTCTAATGTTGCGTTGACAACCCCACACACTCGGGAGTGGATTGTTGACAGTGGTGTATCCCGGTACATGACTCCTTCTACAATAGGTGTTACTCATTTGCCGACCTTCGCATGGGCAGATTCTCATTGGAGATAGTTCTTCTATCCCTATTCAGGGACGGGGTAACATGCAACTTATTCCAGATGGGCAGGGTGGTGTCCATACTTCCAAGGTGCTTTATGTACCGGCCTTGGGATACCATTGCTTTCGATACTCAAGATTTGTGCCCTTGGTCTCTTGGTCGAGTTTAATGTGGATTCTTTTTAGATTCTTGATTGTGGATCGAGACAAGTCCTTGCTTCAAGTTACGAGGAGAATGGAATCTACAAGTTGGGGTTTTCTTGTGACTTCTCTTCTTCTTACCTCTCAGACATAGTCTGAGCTATAGCATGCTCCGTTTGGCCACTTCAACTATGATTACCTTCAGAAGGTGTCTAGGGGACAACTTGTTCAAGGTTGGCCGGATATTGTGGTGAGCCAATAGCTATGTGTGTCTTGCATCTGTGGTGAGCAAACTTGTGATGCTATTCCTAGCAAGGCTTCGAGGCGGTCTTTAGCACCTTTGGAACTTGTTTCTACCGATCTTTGTGCACCGATGCGGACAGAGTCCCTTAAGGGAAGCTTGTATTTCGTGCTGTTTATGGATGATTTATAGCAGGATGACATGGGCTTATTTTTTGAAGTTGAAGACGGAGGCTTTCTCCAACTTCACGGATTGGTTACTCTTTGAGGAGAACTGATTGGGCTGGAAACTGAAGACCTTACGATTAGATAAGGGTGGCGAATTTGTTTCTAATGAGCTTGCTCATTTTTGTGTAGATCGTGGTATCCGCCAGGAGTTTGCCAACATAAACACTCCTCAGGAGAATGGCATATTGGAGCGGAAGAATTGCAGTGTGATCAAGATGGCCCGTACCATGATGGAGCATAGACAGACACCTCAGTGTCTATGGGTTGCGGCGGCAGTGGCTATTGCAGTCCATATCCTTAATCAATCTCCTATCTCTCCTGTTTTTGGTATGACACCTTATGAGGCATATTTTGGATCTAAGCCAGATGTTTCTTATTTCAGGAGTTTTGGGTGTGACGCCTATGTTCATATCTTGGAAAAACAGGCTGACAAATTTGAAGTAGCTTCTACAAGATAGGTGTTTGTGTCACGCGACCTGCGTGATCGCCTTGCACTGTCGCCAAACTGCCCCGCGACCTATCTGACCTGTCACCTGATTGCCCTGCATTGACCTGCAAAGCTAGTCATCTGCCTACTACTTGCTCAACTGCACACAACATGCTATGTGCATGCTGCCTACGTAACTAACACCTGAGTCTCGCGTCTGTGTCTCATTAGGTTCCGTCCTCTGCGTCAATGCTCGTCCTCCACCATCGACTTATTGTAGTGGCTCCATCCTCTGCCTCACGCTCGAAAAGGCCTCTTGTGTCTCCATCCTATGTTGCACGTTCGTCTGCTCCATTGATTGCTTCTCCTTTGCAAGTTAAGTAAAAGTTGCTTGCGATCGTGGAGATGTGATAATACTAGCAATCGTTGCTCCCTCTGTCTGCAGCAACATTACCCTCGGTATCATAGTAGCTAGCTTGGTAGGTCCTCAACAATGATGCGCAATGGAAATCTCTGGTCAAATGCCGGTGCATTTTGCGAGTGCCCCCCAGTCAAATACCTTGCGTGTCCTTCTTTGTGAGGAGCAGCTCTTATCCATCCGTGCCACAGAGTTGTAACTAAAAGAAACAACAATCTTTGGATAGGTCGTAGGACACTCTCCATCCAGCGCCCAGCTTCGGGATTGGCTTCACTCCATGCTACGCATTGACACATCGCAGATTGTGGAGGCAGGTCTCATGGGTCAGGGGATCTTCATGGTCCGACTCACCTCCGCGGATGTAGCCCGTGAGCTAGTGGATAGCTCACCTTATGCCTCCACGAAGGGGGTCATCTATATGGTTCCCTGGTATAGGCTTCACAGTGGAGGACTTTTGTGCTCCACAACACGTTTCCTAGATACCCGGTCACCCTTCTATTCCCCGGATTGGTAGTAGAGTATCGTCAGTTAGTGGAGGACTTTGGATGGCTTTTGGGCACAGTTCTTCCTCCCTCCTTCACGGATGTAGTGATAGCCGTAGGAGTCGCGAAGGTATGGGTGGCTGTGGAAGATACAAAGAACATACCTAAGTTTCTTGAGATTAAAGCAAGCAGGTACTCTTTCAGGCAACAGGTTATTGTGATAGGGCAGCTTGGTCAGTGCTTGCGATGCCATGACTTTGGGCATCAGGCAGTAGATTGCACACGTTTCGGAGCCAAGGCAGCTTAGCCAATAGACCCGCAGATGGATGCTGACGGTTTTACATGGGTCCAGCGACGACAAAGAGGGAGACGGCAGGGGGGGCCTTAGCTAGCCCCTTAGACACAACCATGATAGCAGAGAGCAGAAGGGCGGGTGACAGGCCCTCCTCAGAGCACCCTGCTGTAGCCCCTTGCTTGTCCCACCCAGCAGGATCATAGGCCTCGACCCTCACCACCCATTGAGGCATCACAGCCCACCCCACCCAAGATTACCCAGCCCCCAAGCCCACCCCCACCTCATGGATTGCCCCCTCGCCCTATTCCACAGCCCCCCCCTTTCGGGAGCTACTCGCCCCCCCTCACGCACGTCACATACTTCCGATCACCCCACCATCCCTCACTCTTCCTCTTCCCCATCATCTCCCCTGCCGACCAGCCTCCTTGATCCTCACCCAGTACATGTGTCTCCCCCCCCCTAACCGACACAGCCACTAGCTCATTTGGCCCGGCCCGTCACACTTTCCCTCGACAGGTGCAGTTGCTCCCATAGGAGTTTTTCCGTAGTGGCTCGTGGTCCTATTTGAGAGTTGCAGAGTGTGAAGAGTTTCCACTACCTCTGAAGGTGGGGATCTTCGTTGTCCACAAGTCAAGAAGCAGCAAGGTCCATTTACTAGCACCATCGGATGGACCAAACTATGTTTTCTTCTTTCAAACCTCTCATTCAGGAGACTGGACGATGACGTAGATAGAGGAGGAAGTGAGGGTCCAGATTACAGACCACATCTCCGAGTGGATGGGTGAAGGAGGGCTAGCACTCTTCTCCTAGTAGTGGCCAGGGTGCATTATGGACATTAACTGGTGGGTTGGAGCCGAGGTCCCATAACTGAGCATTATTTTTCGAGCCATTATCTAGTGGAGCTCATTGATGGATGTGATCGTGTGGCCCCTCGTGTAGGCTACCCACTTCTACCAGTGCACAGAGTCATGCCTCTTAGCTTGGTTGTTGGACACCATGGTTGTACCGCTTGGAGCATCTATCACCCCCATGGTCCACCCGAGAGTCACCATGGGGGAATGGAGTTCACCCTCCAGGCTTGCGGCCAAGCGCATTCGCATGCCCTATAGCTCTTCTTCATCATCAGCAACTTCCACACCAAATAGATGCCTGTTCGGTTAGTCACAGGTTTCCCCATGAGTCTACACCTAGCATCCTGGAACGTGAACAACCTATACTACAGTGGGGCACGTGGTTCCAGGAAATTGATTGTTTAGCAGGAGCTGCAACCTGCCCTTGCCGGGCAGATCAACATCTTACTTCTTCAGGAGCATAAGCTCACCCCCTCCCAGGCCCATCGGGTGGGAAAGGTACTTCCAGGCAGCTCACACACCTATTGGGAGTACTCCATCGGTGCCTGCGGCAGGAGTGGAGGTGTATGCACCTCTATTGGCCCGAGGATGAGAATCGATATGACATCCACCGCCTCCTAATTTGCACATCCTCTGAATGTGCTAATTCTAATGTATCCATTGGATCGAACACCCAAATAGTCATCTCCTCAATCATCATGCACATAAGCATTCATATGCCTGGATCATAGATCAAAATCAGTCATCTGCACAACTCCGGCACCACACCAAGAACCCCCTCCAAGATCATAAGGACTTGGGTGCGCATCATACACTAGGGGCTATGAAACCTCCATATACATGCCAAAATTCACCCATCAACAAAGATAGCAACGTCCTTGCTCTTTGTGAATCATTGGCTTGTAAAGTTGCTCTTGTTTAACTTTTTGATCCACATTCAACAGGGAGGAGCAGGAGGGATGGGAGGTCTTCCTCCTCGCAGTAGGAGCACGTGATGCTTGGTGGGACCCAGCTTTTCACAGGAGGGAGAGGTCGTTGGACTTCTCTTGGGGATACAGGCGGTTAGGCGGAGCTCTTTTGGAGTAGCTGGACCGGCTATATGTGGGAGAGTGGGGGTGCTCTAGAGGAGGCCAGGTAGGGCAGTTGGCTGGCACCACTTTGTCTGGTTCATCTCACACTTGATGCTCCCGCTTTAGCCCTTGATACGCAATCCTGTCGGATCCCTGATTGATCTACAGGAGGGAGGAGGTAAGGAGGCAGATTGAGCAGCTCTGGACTAGGGAGTGGGCTAGGGGGGATCGGATCGTAGAGGAGGTTGCAGAGGTCTTAGCCGAGTCGAGTAAGATCTGCCAGGAGGCAGCCCTATAGGCCAAGTAGCAGGGTTGGGAGGAGGAGAGAGCACCCCGATGAGACCTAGCAGCCACTAAAGACTACTCCAAGAGGCACCAAGGGATCCCACTCTTCACATGCAGGAGGTGCGCACACGGGCAGCCCTTGTTGGTCTTGAGGACAGGCACTCTGAGTTCTCCTTCCGTACCTCAGCAACCTTTTGGGCGCAGAAGGGGGACAGGATGTGCAGGGAGTTTTTTCAGGTGCATCAGCCTCGCACCTCAGGAGATCAGATTCACAGCCTCTGAGATTAGTACTGGAGAATTCACTCTAGCCCAGATGAGGTGATGGAGATTGCCACTGACTTCTACAGACAGCTTTTTCAGCAGGAGGTAGTCTTAGCTAGAGTACAACGTTGTAGATAGCAACTCTGGGATTGCATTCCGTCCCTTGTCATAGAGGAGATGGGACACTCCCTCCTAGACCCCTTTACAGAGAAGGAGCTAGTTAAGGCCTTCCATGCATAGGATGGGTATAAATGCCCGGGAGAGGATGGTCTTTCTAAGGCCTTTTTCACTACCTACTGGGGGGCGGTGAAGGACCCCCTACTATTGGCCTTTCAGGAGATTTTTAGCTCAAGACGGATGCCAGGGAGTTTATCAGGAGGTCTTGTTAGTCTCCTCCCCAAAGGGGGAGACTGGTTGGAGCTGTCCCAGTGGAGAATGATCACCTTGTTGTTAGTGGCCTATAAGGCACTGGCCAAGATGATCGGTAGTCAACTCTGCCCTGTGCTTCTAGACACCATTCATGACACCTAGATAGGTTTTTTCCATGATAGAAGCATCCTAGACAATGTCTTCACATTCTTCGAGGCGACCGAGTGGGCTTAGCACAGTGGTTAGGGATTGGCAGTACTCTTGGATTTTGAGAAGGCCTATGACAGGGTTGACTGGGACTTCTTAGAGGTCACCATGGCGAGGTTGGGCTTTCCCCAAGCACGGATCAGTGGGGTTTTTGCACTTTACAGATCGGCCACTAGCAAGGTTCTCATTGGTGGCAAGAGGAGGGAGGAGTTTCGGCTAGAGAGATCTGTCCGACAAGACTGCCCTCTTGCCTCGTATCTTTTCTTACTCTTTGCGAGGTGATGTCCTACTTCCTCTGCTCATGTGTGAGCGGGTTACACGGCCTTTGACTTCCGGTGAGGGAGGAGACTGATTTGTTGGACTCAGAGTATGCAGATGATACCGCTCTTTATGTAGAGGATGATGAGCTGATGTTGGAGAGAGTGAGACTAGCTCTGGAGGTATTTTGCACTGCAGCTGGAGCAAAAATCAACTGGTGAAAGTTGGTTGGTCTTCTTACAGATCCGGACTCTAGCACGGAGTGGGGTGTCCACTTGGGGTTCAGATGGGTGAGCAGGGGACAGAACGTCCGATATCTAGGGTCCCAGGTGGGACTTGCCATCACTCCTGCCCAGTAGTTTCTTCCAGTTCTCGACTCTATTAGGCAAAAGCTGACCTACTGGAGCACAGTCCGCCTTTCCTTAGCAGGTTGAGCCTTGGTGGTCAACCAGGTCCTCCTAGCGACGGCTTGGTACACCGCCTCTTGTTGGTGCTTCTCCTCGTCTTGTGTGGTTTAGCTTCGCCGTCTAGTGCGGAATTTTCTCTGGGCTAGCTCAGACGTTTCCAGGGATTTCCGAGCCAATGTGGCGTGGGCGATCATCATCTGGCATCGGTTTGAGGGAGGGCTTGGGATTATCGATCTAGAGTTCCAGAGCTTGGCCCTTTTGGGCAAGCTAGTGGTCCCTGGTCTCATACCTGGAAAGTCCTTCTGCAGGAGGGTCTCTAGGAGTGCGGACCGACAGCGGTGAATGGAGGCCATCCTTGAGATGGATCTTCACGACTGCCCAGATCACGCCACCCAGATCTTCCTTCCTCTGCAGCTTACTTCGAGTGTGGTAGGACCTTCGCAAGGCCCTAGTTCAGAGGCCCCTAGGATGTTGGTTTGGAACCCCCAGGTCAGAGATTGGGACGGGATGCAGATTGTTGGTGAGCGCCCCCACATCTAGTGGGATGGTTGGGAGGTTGGCTCGGCTCGCACTATCAGTACGTGGCGGGAGGTGTACAGGATGGCGGATCAGGAGGTGTTGTAGTGGGCATCAGGTTGTCAACGAGGAGCTGAGGTGAGGAGGGAGATTGACTCAGCGATCCCTCAGGAGTGGCTAGACCCCCCGATCCGAGAGCGGGTGGAGCTTGGTGAGGTGTGGGCTGCTAGATTCTCACATGCAGGTATCCCCTTATAGGTGGCAGGTAGAGTGGGCGGTGCTCCCTACGGGACTTTTTTCACTGTGCAAGATGGGGGGTGGTTGGTTCTTGACAGAGGGCAGCAGGATGAGGAGATTGTTGTCCTTCCTTGAAGGAGGATTCGCATGGTTGGACTCCAGGGAAAGACCTGGCGATTGGACCCTTATGTGCCCTGGGAAGAGTTTTGGGAGTGGCACCTTTGGATATGGGAGAGCAGGCCGCTTGATGAGCTAGAGTGGGATCCTGGAGAGTGGCTATGGCCGGTCACTGGGGTCGCCAAGAAGCCTCTAAGGTTCTTGGAGTACAGAGCTAGGATTGGTAGACATGTACTGATGTAGGATACTGGGCGGAGCACAGCATTATGGATGCCTTCCGTCGGACTTTCTGGCGTCGCCTGTGGGACAGCTGGAGGCTGAGGAGGGTGTCGTATTTCCTTTGGCTTTTGGCACATGGGGATTTGGCTGTTAGGAGTTGGTTGGCTCAAATGCAACAGGATGGAGGTTGCAAGTGCTGCCCATAGTAGCACTTGGAAACTCCAAAGCACTGCCTTTGGTCTTGCGAGGTGGCACAACTCGTGTGGAGAGCCTGCTGTATTCTCCGTTGTGTGGCACCCCACCTTGGATGTATCTCGTGGGGGACTTTTTGCTAGCAGGTAGTCAGCCAAAGCCGTCACCTTTTGTATGAGGCGAGTATGCAGGATACGAATTTTCTCGATAAGGCTGGGTCTTGTGCAGTGGTCGGCTTGGAGGCTTTACCCAGCCACCAAGTATTGGATCCCACAACAGAGCGCTCAGAGGTATGGGAGATCATAGGGAGTCTCACAGGATGGCACATTTGGAAGGCACGCTATCAGGTGGTTTTTGGCGGGGAGTGCCTTTCAGTATATGCGACTTTGGCAGAGCTTTGGACCTCCATCATCCACTCCCTCCGCGGCCGTTGGGACCAGGTGCAGGGCGAGTCTCGAGTTCGTTAGGAGCTCCGTCTTCACTTTCTGCTTACTTGGGGCGGCCATGACGTATTCTTCATGATGCAGGCGGGTAGCCCTAGATGGCAATATATCCCCCTCCATGGCTTCTTGCCCCCATCCCCCCCAAACCGCCTTGAGAGGCTTGTATACATGATGGATTTGTGATTTGTATCAGCTCTAGCTAGTCTGTTGAGCACGTGCACTTTGTTGTAATCAACTTTTTGAGTAATGTAATTAGCCACATTTTACTTGAAAAAAAAAGAGATAGGTGTTTGTAGGCTATGGCTCGTAGTCCTAGGGTTACTGATTGTATGGTCCCATCAAGCGAGATGTTTATACGAGCCGTGATGTTCGGTTCGTGGAAGTTCCAGCCTCAAGAGGGGGGTGAGGAACATCCCGTCTTGGAGATCCAAGATAGTTGGGCACTAGTGCGTGTACCTCTGGAGCTTGTGCCTCTTGAGGATTCTTTTTCGGATGAGGAACATATTTCTCTGCCACCGGATTTCTCGATTGAGCTCCATTAGTCTGTGGACAAATCCAGCCTCCTCGTTGGGCACGTGACACTCTTCGTGATGTAGAGATTAAGGGAGTCCCTAAGGAGTGACAGATGTAGGATGGCCCGCGGTGTTCTCGGAGGAACCAGACACATTTCATTGAGCTGGTGTATACTAATTACTATTTGATGACTCGTGCCATGTAGGAATGGAGCCTATTTCTATGAAGGAGGCTTTGCAACATGATCATTGACAGAAAGCGATGGAGTAGGAGTTGGAGTCAATTGAGAGGAATGGCACTTGGTATCTTGTGCCTAAGCCTTCTCATAAAAAGGTAATTGGAGTCAAATGGGTCTTCAAGTCCAAGTATCGCAATGATGGCATGTTGGACAATCACAAGGCTCTCCTTGTTGCTAAAGGTTTTGCATAGCACCCAAGCATTGATTTCCATGATACTTTTGCCCCTATAGCTCAGATGGCTACTGTTCGTGCAATTCTTGCCTTGGCTAGCCATAGGAGCTGGCCCCCTGTGTCTATTAGCTGGATGTGAAGCTTTTCTTCTTGAATGGGGAGTTGAAGGAGGAGATCTATGTTGAGTAGCCTCCAGGCCTTGGTTCTTTTAATGGTAAGGTGTATAGGTTGAGGAAGGCCCTCTATGGCTAAAACCAGCCTTGCTTCCATGGATGGGGGGTAATTCCCTGATTACAACTTAGTTATAGCAGCAACATTTATTACAAAATTGAGAAATGCAAATTAACTCACAATCTTGGACAATGGACATCCTGTTGGCCCCAAAATTGGTGTCTCTTTTGGTATTTCTTTAAATTACTTGAAGAAGAAGTTGATGTACAATGGGATTTTCCCAATCCCTTTTGGTATTCTAACTCCCCTTGTTGTTCAAAATAACCAGCAAGTTTTCAATCTGATTTGCCCCTTGATTTGGCAATCAATTGGTCTTCACCTGCTTTGATGGAGATAGAAAATGCCCCAAATTCATTGATTTGCTAGTCCCTCCACTTGAATTCGACTAAAAAACCAACTTCAGCCTTGTTGAATCCAAGTCTTGGAGCTTCCAATTTTTGGCACGCTTCTCGAGGCTGTTGCTAAGCCCTAATTTTTGTTGCAGATTAGGGTTTATTGCAGAGAAATCTGAAATTTCTCAGCCTCTGGTGATCTCAATGCTGTAATCTTCGGAGCAAAGCTGTAGAGAGGTTGGGAGATGAGAGAGAATTTTGAGGAGAGAGAAAATTTAGACTTTCTTCACAAAGAACTGAAGAAAATAGTCATTTACTGCTACTGCCCTGTTGAGACAGCTTGTAGATGTTGTTGCCTCCTACTACAGATTGGTCTTCTCTTGCCTCTGGCTACCTTAGATGTTGTTTAGTCTTGCATGGGCATTTTTGACAATGGCAACCTTTCCAAATGGTTTTTCTAGCGTTATCCATAATTAAATATTAATTTTTAATATTTAAATTTTGAAAATTAATCTAATAATTATTTTTGTGTCCAGAAAAATAATATGACTTGTTTGCACCACCAGACGCATCAAAAGCAAAATGGTGGATTGGAATTTCCACAAGTTATTATAGTTAGCACAACATTGCGCATTGCTACTCAACCATTCTATATGCCCAACACATACTGAAGATTACTAGCCAACATAATATAACATGAGATTCACAAAGAATCTCAAAAACATTGTGAGATTAATATGTAACATGCCTATTTCTCATGAGCTCAACTCATCTAGCAAATCCAAACCATAGAATAGCATAAACCATGGCTAAAACATCAGTGGCATTATAACATATGTTGCTGTCCACAAAACCAAATGAATACCACTGAATATTAATGATTAGTCACTGAAAACCAGCGTTCATTAATAAGTCCCCGATGATCATTAATCAATGCAAATGTACAGTTTCAAAGCTACAGTGAAAACCATACCCATCTGCATACCAAACATAGTGACTAATACACTGAATAGCGATCTCCTGGCAAATATACTGTCAGCTACAGTACCTTGAATGTATGCTCAATACATCCGAGGTCCACTATGTCTAGAGCTTTCCATCACACTGAGGAGTGAAGATGCTAGCTTTCTTACGAGCGTCAGGCAATACTTTGAACCCTTGCTCTGCTGAACTTGATTGAGCCCGAACTAAAGTTAGCTCTAATTGGAAAGCATGAAGGTAAAGAACAATTGAGGATGGTTTGCCAAGTCATCCTCCTCTATCCATTTGGCATCCGTTGGTGAATAATTGTGATACTTCACCAAGTACCTTCTGGAAACCTTACCTTGATCTTCTGCTCTTTATGTGCCAAAATCTGCTCTGGTACCAATATTTCATCGAGCTCTTCAACCTTAAGCTGAATTTCAGTAGATACATCCTTTGGCACATCCTCTGGCACATTGAGCTCTTCAATCTTAGGCTGAAATTTTGAGTACGCTGCATCAAACGACTAAATAAAAACAAGTGCTTTCAGCCTATCTTGTGCACCACTAAAAGGCTCAAACTTCACACTTTTGTTGCCACCTTCATCATAGTCCTTTGGTGGACCTATGGGAGTCATACATCCTTTGGCACATCCTCTGGCACATTGAGCTCTTCAATCTTAGGCTGAAATTTTGAGTACGCTGCATCAAACGGCTGAATAAAAACAAGTGCTTTCAGCCTATCTTGTGCACCACTAAAAGGCTCAAACTTCACACTTTTGTTGCCACCTTCATCATAGTCCTTTGGTGGACCTATGGGAGTCAAGTTATCGTAAATAGGCTGCTGCAAAAAGAGTGCATTTGCGGTATTTACATGAGAACTAGCACTTTCAGATGCTCCTACATGACCAAGACCAAATCCTTGTACGCCTACAGTCCCTTGGGGTGGAGATACATATCCATATGGCTGGCTTTGTGCCCTAGGCATCATGCCTATGCTGCCATACATGGGATTAGGCATTCCACTTGCATTACCCGCATAGTTACCAAGAACGGAAATGGGACCCCCCAGAATGGGGGAAACGCCCAAAGTTAGGGAACGGGAATGGCGCGCATATATATATATATATATATGTATATATACATATATATATATATGTATATATATATGTATGTATACATGTATACATATATATATATATGTATGTATGTATGTATGTACATACATACATACATACATACATACATACATACATACATACATACATATATATATATATATATATATATATAGAGAGAGAGAGAGAGAGAGAGAGAGAGAGAGAGAGAGAGAGTTATATTAACGTCTACAACAGGCCAAGTTGGCCTATGAGACCAAAATGTTGCATACAAAATGTCTGGGAGATTTTAAAAGTCCCAGTGAAGCTAACATTTATGCTATGTTGAACTAAATTGAGTAGGTACAAAGTGATATCTAGACTAGATACAATCTAGAGGTACTCCCAGTGCGGTGTGGAACTGCTCCTGGAGTGTTCATCCTAGGATGTCCCGCATGGGTCGGTCTAACATGGAGAGACTAAAGCGGCGGGGCAGGGCCCTCCGATGGTGGCGTAGTATCCCTTGTATCTTCAACATGTGTCTTCTGCGGGGATGAGGGCCGGCGGGAGAGAGTCAGACAAGTGTACTGTCGGATCGAAGCAGGATGCGCGTGCTCTGGAGATCCATGGCTTCCGTCTCCAACCAATTCGTTCAAGGAAGGGTCTCAAGCGATGGATTAGCTATCATCACCCTCGACAGACTCAAGGCTCTTAATGCCATGAATTTAGGCTGAGGCAGCCACACAGCGAGTGAGAGAGAGTGAACGAGCGAGAGAGACAGAGGCGACTTGATCCTAGCCTCGCGCCCTTGCCTTCTTGCGCAACATCATGCCCACAGGCCTGTGCAACTCTGCACGGCCCCTGTGCGCAGGACTCAGGCAAAGAACGAGACAGAGAGACAGAGCGAGATAGAGAGAGGGGATCGTGGACGCGGTCACTTGCGTTGGCGCCTGGCGCCTGCCATCGTGACTTGCACACTGCCTACCTGGCCCGCCAACATGACCTGCCTTCTATCTGTAATCGTGCTGTGCTGCAGCGTGGAAGTTTTGACCAGCGTATCGCAAAATTGCCAGGATCAAAGGGGGGCTTGCAGAATAAGTCCCTGCACAGGCCGGGAAACGAGAGTAATAGGGACAAACAGATAGACATTTTACAAGGACAGATTTGTGCCCAGGAGGCAGTAGATTACTGACGAGCAGAGACTGTAGACAGTACATTCTGCTGTGGCACGTGCAATCTGCCCCTACGCACAGACAAAGAAAGCAGACCCGCCTCTGTACATAGAGAGAGAGAGAGAGAGAGAGAGAGAGAGAGAGAGAGAGAGAGAGAGAGAGAGAGAGAGAGCTGTTAAAGTGGTGATTCAACATGGCTGGTCTGGACATGGATTTTATTGACCAAACGGTGGCAGCCCTTGGTCCGGATTCTAAAACAGAGGAACCAGAGGATATGGTTTCTTGCACAGAGGAGATGCCACCTGGTCCCGACTTCCAGCCTGCGGGCAAACACACCAAGCATACTCCGGAAGATACAATGGATCATCAGGATCATCGGAAACGTTCTTATGCTCAGGTTGCTTCTGATTTTGTGGATTTTCAGGATGTGGACTAGGAGCATTTGCTGGAGTTTGCCAACACTCTGCTTGGTGATTATGTTCAACATAATTATGCAGCGTTTTCAGACTCTGAAACTGAAGATGTTCTGGAAGCCACGGTGGATCCCCAAAATGTTTTGCGCTCATTCTCAGTGTTTTATGAGCGTGCTGTTATACTCTTCTTCACTGGTAGGATCCCAGTGCTTTCCTATATTCGCCAGTGGCTACAAAGTCTACTACAAGGGGAGTGTGTTGAAGAGATTTTTGTTGGGCCCCGAGGCTTTTATGAGGTGCTGTTGAAATCCGAGAAGCATCGTATCGATCTGCTAACTAAACTGCCATTGTTCTTTGATCGCTGTTTGGTCCATGTTGTGCCATGGCGCCCAATGGCAGATTTTCTGCGCTTGCTTCAATATGAATGCCCGGGGTGGGATGAGGTGGAAAACTGTCCGGTTGTCTATTGGCTACTGTTAAAGGATACCATGGCGTTGTGGGCATTGTTTTGGTCCCCCCAAGTCTAAGGGCCACGAATCGTAACCGTTTGTGTATGTTATGGGACACTGCTCGGAAAAGGCTTGCTTAGTTACGTCTTAACTGCTCTGGCATGTATCCTTTGCACTTTCGTCTGAAATGGGGTAACTTTGTAGGGCATTGTTTTTCGTGTGGAAAATTGGGGCATTTTATGGCCGAATGTCCAGCAAAGCAACCGACTTCAGATGCTGAGCATGTTTTGCCTCCCAGGGAAGATATGGTGCTTGATGCTCCGTCGCAGGATGCGACCCAACCACCTAAAGTTTTGGATAAAGGCAAACAACATGTTTTGGGCTTGGATTCCCGTGACAATGATTGGGTAGATGTACGTGCCAAAAAAGGTAAAAGGTTTGATGCTGGCATGGCAGATATTGTGCCTAATGCTTCACAAGATTCCTTGTGTACTTATACACGCAGGAAAGACATGTTGTCGTCAGAGCATCCTTCTCATGCTATGGTTTCTTCTGTTCCTCGCAATCAGTCCACTAGGAAAGTATATACGGATGGTACGAAGGGCCCACCTGCTAAGTTGGCTTTTGATGCTAGAGGTAATGTGATTACCCCATGGGATCGGTGTTATCCCCGTTCCATCCCCAAGTCAGTGGATACACCGTCTACCTCTAAATCTGCTCATCGGAACTCTTTTGCCGTGTTGGTTGATTTTTTGGATGAGGGAGTCCTTGACATTCTAGTAGAAAAGGTTAAATCGAGGCAAGCTTTGCCTTGTTTCTGATCTTCTTTTTGAATATACATGAAGATAGCCACGTGGAATGTGCGAGGCATTTGTTCTCGCAATAAGCAGCATGCCATGTGGAGTTTATTGCATGAGAATCAATGGGATGTCTTGTGTGCTGTTGAGCACGAGTCACGACAAAGTAGGAAAAGTTGTGGATTTCCATGGCTTTCTCTTGTTTTATGCAGGGACACATGCCATGCATTATTCTGGTGTGCTTATGATTGTACATGAGAAATATCAACCTGTTCTTATAACAAATGATGTACATGGTCGTTTTGTGGTGATTGAAGTTTTATTTGAAGGAGAGATCTTATGGTTACTTGGGCTCTATGCTCCAAATGACCATTTATCCCGCCGGGATCTTTGGAATACTTTGCAGACCTCCTTGTCACTTGGTAGACGAGGTTTCTTGATGGGGGATTTTAATATGTGTGTTGATCCTTTACAGTCCACATCAGAGCATTCGGTGATGGATACTCTGGAAAGTCGTGTGTGGGATGCATTTGCTCTTGCCGTACTTAAGCAAGATCTCTGGTCATGGCTACACCCTTCTTCTACAGGGTTTACTTTTCATTCTGCACAGTATACATCTACATGGTCGTGGTTGGACCGTATGTACATCATGCAGGATGATGCTTTTCTTCCTGAGATGTTGGAAATGAAAGTGTTGCAGCAATATGCCTTGTCGGACCATTTTCCTCTACAGCTTGAGATGCTTGTTCAACCCATTGCACCTTTTAAGCAATTTCTGGATAGACTCTCTTTGCGTTTCAACTTGTCTTATTTGAAGCATTCAATCTTTCAGGGTTATATGCAGCAATTGATTGATAGATTTTTATTGGACTTCCCCTCTGAGAGCAATGCTTCTTTTGAACGATTGCTCTCTAATGTGCAGCGGGTTGTTTGGCAGTATGGGATCCATCATGCCTCTCTTTGTCGGCGGCGTTGACACGCAGTGGAGGAATTACTGGTTTTGGTTCGTTCTCTATTGGTGGAGACTCCAGATGATGTATTTCTGCTACCATTGGCTATGTGTTTGGCTGATCTTCTTAAAGAGTTTCAGTTGAAATCTTATCAATAGGCCAAATTGCAAAATTTGACTGAGAATTTGCTTCATGGCTCCTACGAATGCCATGTTTAAATTTTGGAAAGCATGGTGGACTGAAAGTTGTAGGCCATGTTCAGAAGGAAGTCATTGCCTATTGTAAGCCCTTCATGGAAGGATCCATTTGAACTCTGAAATTTATAGTGATAACACATTGTATATGCAGCAGTCTGCCAGCGGTGGATATTGCAAAATGCTTTAGCTTGTCGTTTGAATATTCTTATAAATGCACCTGTGGGATATGGAACTAGAGTAATGTAAAAAAATAGATCATTCTTAATGTATATCAAGACAGAAACACTTTTTTGCTGATGAAGCCTATTGCAATAGCTTGTTTCTTGTTGAGTATTCATGGCTCCTACGAATGCTATGTTTAAATTTTGGAAAGCATGGTGGACTGAAAGTTGTAGGCCATGTTCAGAAGGAAGTCATTGCCTATTGTATGCCCTTCATGGAAGGATCTATTTGAACTCTGAAATTTATAGTGATAACACATTGTATATGCAAAACAAGATGTTCGATACAAGGGTTGAAAAAAAAATTTATGTATCTTTTTCAGGTGCATTGTGTACCCTCATTTTTAATTAAACTATTTGGCAGTCTGCCAGCGGTGGATATTGCAATATGCTTTAGCTTGTCATTTGAATATTCTTATAAATGCACCAAGAAGGACAAATACATGTGGACATGGCTTTGGGACAGCTTCAAGTAACTCAAAAGTGAAATTTACTGACTGGTTTCGTTTTTGTTCACAGGTCGTTGATTCAGGTGTCTTTGAACTGCAGAAGGTGCTTGTTGCACCTGTTGAACATTTAAGAGAAACTTGGTGTCAAGTTTCTGAAGTGACAAAGCAGCAGGGAGAAACTACCAGAAGATGTGTCTTAGGGACACCGATGTTCATGTCTTTGGCCTGGTTGCTAGGAATCATGCCACAGAGCAGTGGTGCCCATGCTGTTGTACCGGCATTCATTGATCCATCCAAAGCACCTACTCAACCATTTGATCCTACTGATGTGAGGTTGCGGGATGCTGCAGTAACCTTTCAGGCTGCCTTGAATGCTTCAACAGTAGGTTTATGAAGGCTTAATTTAGTTTTAGCTCTTGCTTTGCTTGCTATTTAAGGACAATTGATTGTTTCTTAAGTGAATGGATTGACTATTGCAGTTTCTGTCACATGCGTCATGCACTATTTGGATGCATCTGTTGCTTTCTGTTTGCAGGCAGTTGTGATTATGAATGTTTGGCCTGTTTAATTTCACAATGTGTACTTTGAATTATCAGGTTGTCGAGGAAGAAAAACTGTGGACAGCTGTTATTGATAAATATGGTTCTCTAAAGGCAGACTGGGTGTCTGATATTGTATCCAGGGCTTATGGAAACCGTGGGAATGCACGAAGCCGACAAGTATGCCATTATTTTGGGCTGATTCTCTCAAAACATTCAAGATTGAGCCATGCTGGAAGTTTATTTGAATTTCATGTTGTGGCAGGGAAAGCTGGAAGAGGCTTTGGAAGATTATGACAAATCAATTGCACTTGCTCCGTGTGTGAATCTGAATCTTGACCTCATTATTTTACGTTCAAGTTTCTGTCCTTTCTGTCTCATTGATGTAAAGCTAGTGAGTAGGTTTGGTGTGGGTTGACACTTGTAAATATCACATTGTTTCTTTGTTGTCAAATGCTTTTCTTTTTGCAACAAAGCCTTCTCATTGGCGTATGGCTCTGTTACTGGAAGCTAATGTCAGACTGTTAATCAAATGTACAGTCTCTTGTTACCATGTATTATTATTGACTGGATTTATTTTCCCCAAGTTCCTTTTTTTGGTTGAGAGATCTCGACACCATGAGCATTGTTGTTGGTGTGAGATAGTATGGACGTAAGGTTCTAGAAAGCGGAGTAGCCATATAACAAAATTCTAACATTTGGAATTTTTGTGTTTTACACTGGGGCAAACCAGTTTTCATTTTATTGACAAGGCCGTGTTGTAATTAGCATCGACATGTCTTTCACTAATGGGAAATGCAAAGCTACAAGCAAGGGATTGCAGCTTTGCACATGGAGTTAGGGTCTTAATGACCATACTAATTCTGGGATCTCAATAGGGAATCAAAAATCTCAAACATAAAGCTAAAATACAATATGTGTTTTAGCTCAGATTAGTATCAGAAAGGCACTAGTGATCCTCTGTGAAGCTAACATACCACTGAACTAGAATATACCTGTCAATGATCTGGACAGCAATCGGCCTCTCTCAATGACAGCTCCCAGAATGCATCTTGGTGATTTACAATTATCTGCATTGCCTGTGGGATTTTTGGAATAGCATGTAGCACTCATTCTGCTCCTGCTGAATTCACTGAATTTTTGCAGTAAAAGCACATGGGGGACTAAAACTCATTGTGGGAAGCCCAATGGTATGATCTTCCCCAATATAGCCTTGAAACCTGCAACATAAACACAATATTGTCACGAGGACGTGAAAATTTGATG
The DNA here is from genome assembly GCF_053477565.2 of Lygodium microphyllum. NCBI lineage: Eukaryota > Viridiplantae > Streptophyta > Polypodiopsida > Schizaeales > Lygodiaceae > Lygodium > Lygodium microphyllum. The sequence continues at coordinate 21,503,178 of NC_141148.1, read as the reverse complement.
CTTTGCTTATGTTTAATTGACACTTGATTAAAGGATTAATCAGATGTGCAATTAAAAGATGCACATGTGAGGTGCAAGTTACTTTTTCACAGTTGAAGGCCGAAGGACCCTATGAAAAAGATGGGTGTCAAAGACAAAAGTTGTAACAAGTTACACTTGTTAGATTCTAGGTGAATATTGGTGTCAGTTTGTCCCTAGGACCATTAATTGGCCATTAAGTGTTAGTGGTGACACTAGGGACTAGGCATTAATTAATGGATTAATGCTTGTCCAAGGGTCAATTAATGCATAGGACCACTTTGAGTTGCAAATGGCTTAGCCAATTAATTTTTGGATGGGCAAGGTCAATTTTCTGGGATGGATTAAGGGCTAAAAAATTAATTAAATGGCTGGAAATTGCTGAAAATGGATTAAGAAAGCTGCCACTTGGCAAAACTTTCCCATGCAAGTGGGGGAAAGGCTAAATAGGGCTGAAGGAAGAGAGAAATCTCGTTTTTTCTTTTTGGAGCTGTTGGAAAGAGGTATTGGACTGTTGCTGCCAGCTTTTAGGGCCATTTCCCAGCCATTGGAGACCATTTTGGTGATGGAGATTGCATATTCTTGACCTTGGGAAGCTGGCAATTGCTGCTGATGCACTTTCTCCTGAAGATCACAGTCCCTGATGCTCCTATTGTTGTTGGTGCATCCGTTTGGGGCTGGTACAGCAAGGCAACAACTGATTTTGATCAGTTCTTCGCAACAAATCTCAGAATTTTCTCTCTGTACAGCATTCTCTCATCTCCTTCAATCTATGCTCAGCCATTCTCAGCAATTCTTAGCCATTCGGAGGAGATCTCAGTCATTTTTGGTGGGCTGATCTGTAATTTCTGTAGTAAACCCTAATTTACAGCAGAAATTAGGATTTAGCAGCCATCTTGGGATCCGTGCTAGAGATTGAAGGCTCAAGGGACTGAAATCAGCAGTTGATAATTGAAGATTATCAAGGGATTTCAGAAGCCAGCCCATCCCGAATTGATTTGGGGAGCATTTGGCCAGCCAAGGGTCAAATTGGAGAAGAAGTCCTGGGTAAATCAAGGGGCAAATGACCCAAAAGGATTGCTGGTCATTTATGACAGCAAGAGCAATTGGTTAGTAGGAGGAGATTGAAGAATCTCAAGTTGTACTCCTTCCAATTGAATGAAGCTAAAGAAATACCGCAAGGGGCGCCAGTTTTGGGGCCAACAGGGAGTCTACTGTCCAAGAATGTGATGGTAAAGTGTGTATTTCATTTTATGTGCATTTATTTATTGCTGTAATTAACTCTTAAATCAGGTTATCACCACCCATTCCAAGAAGGAAGGCTGGTTTCAATACACAATGTACCACAAAACTGGTGTTAATAGTATCACACATCCAAATATACTTCTGTGACAGGGCTCATGATGCACTGAGCTTTCATTGACAAGAAGTGCTAAGAGCTGTGTCAAGGTCAGCATTGCAAAGGACAATGTATGATGTGGCCAGCTAGCAAGATGCACTGGATCCAGCTCATCTACAAGGCTGTGATTTCTCTCTGCAGGCAAGATGTCTATAGGATCACTATTGATCAACTTGAGTCTGCCTTAAATCATTTGCAAGCTCCATCTCTTAGTTACAGCAACCACAGAGGGTTTTAAGCAGTTGTTATGGAGACACTTGTTGCCATAAGGCTCAATAGAAGCTGCTCTTTTTCTTGAAATAGCTAACCTATGGGAAGGTTGAGTGGTTGAGTTGTTAAGCCAGATGTAAGGTTGCTACTTTTGTTAAGAGCACGCCCTCATGTGACTTGTTAGGCCGTAGTGATAAGAAGGTTTAAGTGGTCTTATTATCTAACCCAACATATCCAACTTTTCCTGGAATGGATATGTAATAGAAAGATGTTACACAGATGAATTCTTGGGCTTGGTGATGTGCGGACTCATGGTTGCCCTAGATGGTGATTAAATAGCTATTACAGTACCAGCCAAGATGGTGATGTTACACAGACAAATTCTTGGGCTTGGTGATGTGCAGACTCATGGTTGCCCTAGATGGTGCTTAAATAGCTATTACAGTACCAGCCAAGACTAACTGGCAAAAAGTGCAGAAAATGAGTGACAGGTGCAGATGGAAAGGAAGATGAGAGGAGCATGCACTTGTGGAAGCCAACCTGCAAAATAGAAATCAGAGGGGAGCTGGACATAGATATTAAGATTTGTGATAACTGCATATACATCTGAAAATTCATATTTTTTGACAAAAACTCATTTTTGCTTTTCCAATAAACTAGGTTTTTATTCAGATAGGGCATGACACGGTCAGACTGTTGAAAATTCTACATTGCTTAAGCTAAAAAATTTCAACACTATTATTCTGTCAGCATTGAGACAATTGTGCCATAACTTCTTAGTTTTGTGGTTAATGGTACATCTCTTGAGCAGCTATGCAGTTGACCCTGTCTTGAATCGAGGTGTGGTTTTGGAGAGTTTGGGGCGGTATGATGAAGCCTCTGCAGATTATGAGGCCGTTCTTCGTGCACAACCAAATGATCCAGCAGCATGGAATAACCTTGGAAATGTGAAAGTATGCCTTTATCTCATGCTTCCAATTCTTATATAACAACAATCAGACATCTGATTGAAGATGAGTTCTCTGCTCTTCACATCAGACTCAAGCTAAGTGCTTTTTCTGACCCAGGCAGCAGAAAATAGATGGGATCAAGCACTGAAGTACTATAGCAAAGCTGTGCAACTTGCTCCAGTCTTCTCCTTTGCTGCTGCAAATTATGCACTGGTCTCTCTCTCTCTCTCTTTCTCTGTGTGTGTGTGTGATTACTATAGTGGTTTACAGAAAAAAGAAGAAGAGGAAGTGTGCGTGTCTCTGAACCTGATAGAGACCAATTGAAGGAATGGTAATGAGCAATGTGTAGTATTTCTCAATCAGAGGCTGCTTATCTTTTTAGGGTTCAGCTCAGAACTGAAGGTAATGAACCTTTAAGACACTAAAGAGGCTTCTTTGCATTGATATACTGCTGCAAGGCAAACTGTGGATTCTTCTTATGCTGCTTTTCTGTAGCTGGAGGATGCAAAGACATACTATCAAGTCACATATGTTTGGATACCCACATCATTTTTAAAGGCCACTGGTGCATTGGTGAGTCCAAATGGCATCACCACAAAGTCTGGTAGGTATTCTAGGTCCTGAAGGCTTTCAGGATATGTACCTTGAAGAGCCAGACCTGGTGGTATCTACTTTCTAGGTTTTCCTTGGAAAGTACTTTTGCTGTGTCGAGCCTTTCTAGACCGCATTCTTATGGAACATTAAAAGTGGTTCTTTATGGGCATGGGAAGGGAGGACTGAATGTGAATCTTATAGGGTAAAAAGGGAATGGGCCAAAAGAGGGAACATGTGTGTGATACCAGGGACGGTTGAGATAAATCAAGAAAAGAGAGATCCTATTACATTTATGACACTATATTGTGCATGTTCTAACTTGCAAGTAAACACATAGGGATTATGCAGAACAATTATGAAATTTGCATTCCACAGTCCTTAATACAAGAAACTAATCAAGACAATTTTGAGAGCATATAAATCATGAAGCCGATTAATTTATTGTGTAGTTCTTCTGTCCTCCGATCTTCTTGCAGTACTCTTGATTCCATAAGTTCGTAGTTGAAGTTTTGTGAGGAATCAGCGAAAGGGGAATGTGGTGGGCTAAGGGAAAGCATGGAACCATTCCCCAACTGGGGCAACAGGGCACCCTTGCTACTTTGCCATTACGACTGTCTGCATGCACTGCACAAAGTGAAATCTTGCACTGCACAAAGTGAAACCTTGCAATGTTTATGTTTACATGAAAATTGTCATGCAATGGATGCACTGTTGATTTATGATGTAGGGAAGTCTCAGATGTGGGAGCTTAGGCCTGATCATGGTGGAGCATGACCTTGCAATGTTTGTGGATTATCAATCTACAACTTGCAAATTGGAATCATCATACCAATCTGCATGAGACGGAGACCAGTAGTCTACATATGCCCATGAATGCTGGTAGGCATTATGATCATAGTCACCAGAAACGTTTCGTCCTGTTTTGTGTTTCGATGTTTTGTTTTGGGTTTCGTTTCGCTAGCTACCTTGAGGTTTTGAGGTTTTGAAAAATATTATTTATAGTAATTAAAAACATTATAAATTAGTAATATTAGAGAAAGAATAATGGATCCATATATAGTTTTATTAGAGGAAGAAAATATATCCATAAAATGAAAATGTTCATTTCACCTAGATCCTAGAGTCAAAAGTCAAAAGCCTAAAAGCAAAACATCCATTTCACCTACTGATTAGAAATTAGCATTCATGAATCACAAATCAAAATTTATAGGGTACAACATACATATAATACATAATGTAAAGTGAAAGTAGAAATTGATGTCCATGAGTGAAAACCCTGTGAGGAGGCATTTTCACTTGAGGTGAGAGGCCCAAGGTAGAGGGGAAGGTGGAGTATGTGGAAGAGGCAGAGGACAAAGAAAGGAAAGAGATTGGTGGAGATCAAGGAGGATGAGGTGGAGTAGGAAGAGATGGAGGAGGAGGTGACAGGATGTGCAAGGAGGACATAGAAAAAATGTGGGTTGTAGTGGAAAAACTGCCCCCATGTTCTTTTAATAAAAGAAACTTCTTAAAAAACCTTATCGTTTCGCAAAATGAAACAGAGTATGAAAAGATGGAGGAGGTAATTGGGCACGCAAGGAGGATAGAAAATATGCGAATTGCAAAAGAAAAACAGTCCCCCATGTTCTTTTTAATAACGGAAAGCATTTTTAAAAAATTTTGTTTCACAAAATTTTTTAGGTTTCACGACCCTGTTTTGCAAAACGAAAGAAACGTTTTGCGTGTTTCAGGGTTTCGCATTTCGCCAGGACAAAACACATTTTTTGGTTACTATGATTATGATGAAATGTGCAACCTGATACATTAGGCTTTGTTTGCATCCATAGAACCAGTGCACTCAATACAGCAATAACGAGTTTTGCCTCTATATAAATAGCATCTGGGAGTGCCTTGTCGTATTTGTTGGCATGGGGGGCTGCCCTGTCTAGCCTAACATGTATTGACAAAAATCAGGCACCTGAAACAAAATGGGCAGAAATTCCGAGACAGCAATCATAAACCTGATGTTAGCCTTTGCAACACAGCCATCAAATTCATGACATTTTTGCTTTGGCCCATGATGATAGGCAAAGCTTAGTTGACAATTGTTTGATACATGTGTTGCATAGATGATACTTCTTGCTTGCTACTAGCTTAGAAGAAAAGTAGTTACTGTCACCATTTGTTCCATCTACTGTCATTTATGGTATCACAGACCTGTTGTTTTCAGGGCATTTATATGAGTTTCTTCTCTCTTTCACGCACACATTGCGTAGATGTCTTCCTTTCCCATCATAGACATACTTTGACCTGCTCATAAACTCCTGACAATTTCTTTTTTAAACTAAGATGCTAAATCATTTGTGTTATTGATATTGCCAGGCTCTTTACCAGGTTGGCAGAGAGAATGAAGCTGTGAAACAATTTCGGGCTCTTCTTCGAAAATATCCGGAGGTCAATATCAGTTTATTGGAAAGATAACAAATAATACACTCAAAGTTAAATGCATTCACCTTTGTATATAAGCTTGGGCTGTTGATAGTGCTTTGTCTAAATGTGCATCTGCACAAATGTAGCATTGTAGTGTAAATGTTTTGTGGTAGTTCCATATATCAGCCTACGTTCAGAAATCTGAAGCATAAGGCATGAATGCATGTGAATTTATCACACACTCGTTCAGCCATCTTCATATGTGTCATCCTCAATAGTATTATTTATACCATACCCATGGCAAGGACATAAAGGGAATGTACATGACACAAACCATACCCACGGCAAAGAATACAAACCATACCCATAAGCCAAATGGGCTCACCCCAAGCTTAGGAACTAGCAGTGTACCTACGACCACATCCTTAGGGCTAGTGTCCCATACCACTAGCCCACACCATTGAAGTGTGTGGACGCATCAGCCTACGGGCCAAGAGTCCAAGAGTGGTCATCACATGATGATATGCACAACAAGGCCTTGAGTCCTACAACTAGGGCTTGATTGCTCTAACCCTAAAGTATTTGTAGTGTATTTACATTAGGTCATGGTATAACCATTGTGACCAGTGTTGCTAGCGCCCATCTAGATGTCCAAGGATGTAATAGTAATAATCTCTAGCATTTAGTGAAGTCCATACATTGGTGGCAAAAATCCTAAGAAGCATATGGAAATGTAAACCTCCACTCAAATCTATACATTTCTTATGGAGATGTTTGGTGGGTGTGCCACACTCTAGGGAACTTCTTGCAAGGAAAGGCATTGAGTCTAGCTTGTTGTTGTTGCTATCACCTATGGAAATAGTCTCTCACATTTTATGGTTTTGCTCTTCAGCCCGTAGATTTGTGAATAGATTGATGGCATATTTGAGAGCTAATTCTCTTCCCATACTTGTAGCAAAAACTTCTGGATGTTTGGGATCTTGCCTCTAGTTTTGTGGAGCTCTTCTGATTCTGTGCTTGGGTCAATTTCTCGGCTCTTTGGTCCATTTGGATATCTCACAACCATATTATGGTCTTTGATGACTTTTCTATTGAATTTTAAACCTTCTTTTAGAGATTCAACAGTAGTTTTTATATGACTGTACTTAAGACTCCATGATATCGATCAGGATCAATGTCTTTGGTACAGGCTATGTTCAGAACATGGGCCTCTTTGTATGTTGGCATATTATAATACAATTGATTCACACGAAAGAGAAGTGGGTGAGTGATTGATACTTAGGGCCTTGTGGACAATATAGAGAGTGCACAAACATGCTAATTCTGGGACTTCATATTTTCTATCCATATTTTTTTCATGGTTCAACAATCAGTATATGGTTGTACTTGGTCATGTTGATAGTTCCACACTCTTCATGTTTTTCCATTGACTCAATTTATTTAATTATGGTTTTGGAAATGACTATTGGCACCATTTTGCTTCCCAAGGCTCTTGTAGCTAAGGCTAAGAAGGTTCTAGAGTCTAGGGGATCAATCAAAGAACAATGTATGAAATGTGCAGTGGATGTGCTGGAAGTGATTACATTACAGGTTCATAGGCATGCAAGGCCAATTTGTGGTTGCCTTCTTTATAAGTTATTAATTTGGTGGCTGCCCTTCTTGTAAGTTGTCCCACCTTTGCCCATAAAAGGAGGGTGCATGCCTACATGTATTCAATTCTACTTGCAGTTTTTTGGTGTGGAGGGAGGATGCGAGTGTATGGACTGTGTGAGATGGTGCTCTATCATTAGACCCTTGATTCTCATAGCGGATGTGTGTTTCCATATACTATTGTGTTTTCCATGTATTATTGTATTTTGCATTTCAGTTTGTGTGATACTGTCTCTTTTAATAGCCTGTTGTGTATTGATTACACTTCTAATATGGTATCAAGTGCCTCGATTTTTTTATAGAGCTTTTCTTATGATATTGTGTTTATTTGCTTTGTTTTTAATGTGGGTTATTGCATTTGGCTGCATCATCAGTTGGGTGTGTTTTACTGATCCTTGTGCGTTTGGCTGTGCACTCTTGTATGTGTATATTGCAGGTTACTGATCCTTGTTGTGCGTTTGGCTACTATCATCCTTTGGATGTTGTTACAATCTTGATTGTTTGAGCTGGTGCGTCTGTTTGTTTCTTGATTTTGCTGACCTTGACACATGGCTGCAATTGGGACAGTTGTTACTGCAGTGGTACTTGTGCCACCGTTCCTTGCTTTTGCTGACCTTGACACATGGCTGCAATTGGGGCAGTCGTTACTGCAGTGGTGCTTGTGTGAGTGTTCCGTGGCTTGAAAGTTGATGCTTTACATTACATAGCATGTGCACATGTCAGTGTCACTGAGCATGATGCATCTGGTGTCTGCTTGAGTTTTGTTGTCCATGGCTGCCTACAAATAGTCAAGACTGTTTTTGTGGTGTGGACTGGCCTCATATTGAGCTGCCGGTGGTCGATGTTCATGCTTGTCCTTCCCTATGGTGCTGGGGGAAATTGTGCCCACAATCTCGTGTGCATGAGTCCAGTTCTGACCCTGACGAGTTTTTTTCTTTCTTTTTTGGGGGGGGGAGGGGGATGTGAATTGGGTTAAAGCGTGCCAGAATCACGAGTACTTTCTTAGTTATACGGGGTCGTACTTTGGGAGCAAAAGCACTGTTTCAACATGGGCATGTCTTTGGTTAAGCATGTAGGATCATGAGAGTACTTTTCCAATCCCGCATGAACATCACTATTTACTACTATGCCATAGTCGTGTCTTCTACCGTGCTTTCTCACTTGATGCGTACTGTGCAACTACTGTGCATCCTCTCTGCAGTTTCCAGACATGAGAGCAGCCCTGGCGGTCTCATTGTATACTGAAGGGCTGACAGCAGAAGCCGAGAGCAATTGGGCGCGCCTGCAGGTATAACTCAGTCATTTTTTTCAGATAGACACGTGGGGCATGTTGATACAAAGAGCTCAAGTTGTAAGCTGGCCTTTCAAGGGTTGCACCTGATTGTCTCAATACGAGTGGCCGAGGCACATATAGTATCATACCAATGATGCCCAGCTTCTTGTGTGAATGACTGTGGCATGGCAGGATGGAAGATACAGGGATCGTGACTGGGTCCGAAACACTCGAAGGTGGCCGCCTCGCCTCGTGAATGCATTGGAAGCTTTCCTTGATGTCAAGTCATCAACAGAAGCATCATCGTGAGCCTTTTTCCTTCTTTCTTCGTACTCGCGTGTATCCGTCGATGGTAAAGTCTGTAACCTGGGTCTCTGCATCAATCTTGGCGGAAAACATTTTTTGGGGGCCCTTATACAAAAACCTTCAACCTTAATAAATTATAAGGTTATTTTCGTGAACACTAGTCCACATGCAATCTCACTGGTGGTTTTTCACGAAACTCACTCCTTTGATCTAACCAGCAATTTGTTTTCTAAGTAGGTTTTCATTCTACATAATCCGTGTCTGTTCAAGGGTTGGTAGAAGATCTCATCCTTTCTTGAGATGAATCAATCATAGAATTCTCAAAGCATACACTACAAGATCAAAAGTATTTGCAATAAATCTGAAAGTAAATAGGAATATTTAAGGATGATGTCATCACCAAAAACATAATTAGTATTTCTATCAAGGAAATCAATAAGAGTTAACAATACGTGAATTTAGGCGCTGGCCAGCAGCAAAGCTTGGCAAAGCACAGGCTGATTGATCGCCTAAATTTTTTTAGATGCAGGCTGGTTGTGAAGAAACTCCCCTTGAGATCCCATTTAGCTAGGAGGATGCCCCCATCTCTCCATTGTGCCCACAATGTGGAAGCTGAGGATGAACAGAGACATTGTTTTGGGATTGCCTACAAGTTGTCCCCCTTGGGAAAACCCTTAAAAGATGGTTGGAAAAGGCCAATTTGAAGGCACACCTTGTCTTTACCACGGTTTTTTTGTAGATCGAGGGTAGTTAGATGATGCCAACTGGAGGATCATCTCCCTTGCTAGTATTGCAACCCTTAGGCTCATTTAGCTCAAGCAAAATGATGTTATTTTCTTTAGGATCAAGTTCCTTGCCAAAATAGAACTTATAGTTGACCTCAAGCAACAAATACTGACAACACTGTCTATGACTAGGAAGAATCATTGGGTGGTTAATTTGTTTTGCAAAAAGTTAGCTATCCTGGTATAGCCATGACACATCCTTTGATGCTATAATTATCCATTTACAATCTTAATACAATCTTGCATTATTAAAAAATAGTCCTATTTTTCTCCTTTCTTTTCTTGTCCCATATGGAAGCAATTTCGCTTTAGAAGTCATACAAGATTGTTGGGACACTAGATTTGTTGGACTCTCTTGGTCTACTCCAAGTTGCTTGCACATTATTCTCTCTTGGTCTACACCGACATTGACACATGATTATGAATGGAAGAGGACTCTAGTCATTCGCAAGTGCATAATCTAGATCTTATTATTAGAGAGTACAACTAAGGTAGCAAATTGACCCGCTCGAGACCATTTCAAGAGATGTAGTTCAAATTAGTTAATGAAGGATGTGTAGCAAGGCTTTACCTTTCTAGGTGTCCTATGATTTGGAAGAAGTGGTGCCACTATTATTTGTAACCTATAATTTCGTAGTATAAGATGTGGGGAATGGAATTCCCTAGTTGTATGTAAGGGATTCACATAGGCATACCTAGGATTTCCTATCATGGGATGTACCATACACATAAATGTTGACAAATAAGATATATACTAAGTCATCCTATGTATGCATAAATAACATAGTATCAACAAATGGATCAATTTGTTTTAGGATTAAACTTCAATAGATTTGCCTCAGATGTGAATCAGGGATGGTGAAAAGTTTGTAGTGATTGTCCTATATATGGATGATCTTCTTATTACAAGTGACTATAATGATATGATCCATTAAACTTAAAAGGCTTTGAGCTTTGAGTTTGAAGTGATAAGACTTGGACTTGCTACACTACTTTTTGAAGATTGAAGTCTAGCAAAATCTTCATCTCTCAAAAAAAGTATACTTGGGAGACCTTGAAAGCATTTGGCATGACTAAGTGTAAGGGGATAGCTACACTTACAGAGGTTAATGTAAAGTTACTCATTGAGGATACATTGGCATTAGCAAACATTGGGAGATATAGGAGGTTGGTCTGCAATCTCATCTACTTGTGTAACACCATGCTAGATATTAGTTTTGTTGTTGGTGATTTGAGTCGATTCTCAAACAAGCCACGAGAAAGCTATTGAAAACTAGGGATGTGAATGCTTAGATACTTGAAGGGAACTCTTTACTATGGTATCACATATAATTTTGGAAGTTCTCTTGTGGAAAAATGTGACTTGGACTAGGCAGGTGACAATGATTCTAGGGAATCAATTTCTAGATATTGTTTCTCTTAGGGTTCAGGATTCTTCTCTTGGATCAATGAGTAACTAATAGTGGCATTATCTTATATTGAAGTAGAGTACAAGGTTTTTTTTTTTTTTTGGTTGTATGTGAAGCGATATGGTTAGGGAGGATCCTATAGTATAAATGAGTGCAAGATGAAGATCCAATCGTACTAAGATGTGATCATTAGAGTTGCATCATCATTGCCAAAAATCCAGTGTTCCATACATGCACCAAACATATTGAAATCAAGTATTACTATGTATACTCTATGTGTATGACTTGAAGGATGATGGGACAGTAGAGCTTGTTTGCTCTCCAATGAAGGAGAATAAAGCAAATATCTTAATCAAAGATCTTGTGAAGGATCTGCTTCAAGTTTATCTTTAGAGACGACATTGGGCCAAGGATGTAGTTCACCTTTGCGAATAGACCTTGAGTGGGAGTATTAGATATGATTAACTCCCCATCCTCGTAAGGTTCCACCAATGATCCATGGTGATCTGAGTTGCAAGGTCCCTATTACGAGAAAAGCCATGTGAGAGCTCAATGGATCTTGACTTGTATATTAGATGAGATCTATGTGATCAGATGGCAAAAAGGTAATCTTTATGGATCTAGCCTTTGGTTTAAATAGAGTATTTATGCTGGTAGTAACTTGAGGCACACTACATGGAGTTACAAGGTGCGGAAGTTATTAGGGACTCCCATTTTGGATCCAAGGGCTGTGGAAGTAGCCATTAGATTCTTTAGGGGACTAGTGACCCCCACAATGGGGGTCTTAGGATAGTTCCCAACTTGACGATAAAAGAAATATTCCTTGGAGTATTCATTGGCCAAGTAGCAAAGGTTCATTATATAGTGAGATGGATAGATCAGACTACATTCTCCAATTATAAACAAAAGACCCCTCCAAAGCCATTTGAAAATCTATCTTTCACCTAGTTAGAGTTTTGTTAGCTAGCCTTAAGCTCTTTACCTATCATTTGTTTCGATCGCCATTAAAGCTTCACATTAAAAGTACACAAGTAGACAAAGCCATCTTTGTATCAATTTGTTTGGAATTAAAGTAGTTTTTGTTATTCCCATATTTGTTGTTACTCTCTACTATACCATGTTTTTAATGGTTGTCATTCCTCTATATCTTGCATAAGGAGATTTGTGACTTTCTTTAAGAAATTCCTATCAAACATGAAGAGTGATACAAATGTGATTATTCATAACAAGGTAACCATCTTTGATGAAATAATTCAGATGAGAATCTTCTTTTACTATAAATTTATCCAAAGTGCTACAAAATCAGCAACTTGGTCATAAATATTATTTATCACTTGCAAATCTTCATGATAAGCCATTGTAAAAGTTGCAATGTGAGGTACTACAGAAAGTTCATCATAAAGTATATTATGTTTCCATGAATATACATAATTTGAAAATGAAACATAGATAAGAAAATTTTCATCTTCCACATTTCTCTCACAAATTCTTTTGAGTCTTAAGGTCATAAGAGGACAATCCATATGTACAAAATGCTTGATGACATAGCACTAATAGAAATATAAGTTAAGAAAAGATCACATCTTGTGTACATCATGAAGATTAGGCCATTCTTGAATTATCTTGACCGTTTTAGGATCCCTCTGAATCTCTTTAAAACAAATGGCATACCCAAGATAATTTATTTTATGCATAAAAGTTTCACTATTTTTAACATTTATGAAGAGTTCATCGTATTGGAGTAGTTGTAGAATAATATCCAGGTGTGCAAACTATATTCATTTTCATTCTTGTGCTAAAAATAAGAATATCATCAAAGAAAGTACGAATATATTGTTGATGATCTCTAAAAATTCACTCCATTTGATCAAAGGTAGATGTTATGCTATGCGTGCTCAATGTATTCGGGCCATTGGACACACTCTTATTCTTTCAAGAGTTTTGATGCACAAAAATCAACGACTACCTCTCATATAACCTCTTGCCCACACGAATGCTAACATTTGCTTGTAGTGATTGAGCGGCATGGCCTTTTTTCAATCCCATAAAGGATGTACTTTGCACACTTCACAATCCAAGTGAGTGCTTCTTTGGTTCTCAACACTCTACGACCTCCACATGCAAAAGAGAAGCATGGGCATGGCAAGAGAGAGTGCTTGGAGAGCAGGTGAGAAAAGCTCCACCCTCTTGGTCCCTCACCCTTACTCGCTCACTCTCTTACTCTCAATCTCTCTCACTCTCACTCTCAAGAAAGTAACAAGGTAAGTGCACAAAGTTTCTATACACATTAATGGCTTGCTTTATTCATTTTTATCCTTTTTATATGTAATTTTTAGGGTTAGGATTTCCCTATCCCTCTTGGGCATCCAACCTACTTTTGGGCCTCAAGACCGCTTATCTCTTATTGCATGCTCTTCCTATGGTGAGAATGAACTAGAACCTTTGTGGTTTTTCCTCGCAAGTCTATGCTATCATTGTAACTTGCACGGGATAAATTAATGCAATTGTTGGAATCTTTTGGCAATTCAAAGATGCAAGTGCTTCATACACATTATGTTGTGGCTAATAATTTGAAGAATAATTTAAAAAATTAAGCTCCTTCTTTGTTGTTGCTTGTACTTGGATGTTGTTTACTTTTATAGTTAACATTATTTCCCTCCTCGATGAGTAGTAGTCCCATGATACTCTCTATCGTAGGTGGCATGCTTTAGCTTACACCCAAGACATGGATGCTAGGAACCATCATATGCTGTTCTTGGAGGAGCTCTCTAGGTTGTTGATGGTGTAGAATCTTCTTGTTGTAAGGTAAGTTGTGGTTGGAGTGGTGGTAGTTGACTTGGTTGTTGTTGAAGTTGATGATATTCTTTGGGATTCTCTTGGTGGGTTTCAATGGTCTCCTGGTGGTAAGTTTCAATGGTGGAATGAAGGGTAGACGTATTAGATTGAGGATGGAAGAACTTGAGGAGAGCTAATGGCACATTAATCCTTGGAATTTTTAGTACCTTGCATTAAAAAATCTATTGTATAGTCATTTCTTAGGAGAAAGTACTAATCTTCTTATCATGCACAATATATATTTTGTTAGTTTGGGAGATGGGTCGACGAAATCTAAGCAAACTTGAAGTGTTGTCCCTAGTTGAGAATCTAGACTAGGCATAGATTGTGGTACAAATATTATGTGAGTGCATGTGAATACTTAGGTATTACTTAGTTAGAAAATTTTCATTCTATTTTCTTGTAGTGGTGTTATTGATGAAGAGAAAGGAAAAAGAGTTGTCATTGGGCTGAAATTGCACTTGAAGAAGATTCTACAAACGTCATTAGTATGCTGGATAAGATGTATCATAGCTAAAAATAAGGATATCTAGTAGTTGTATGAGAGGTTGATTTTCAGGCATGCTTGTCGGGATTTTGAAAAATTTTAGGTAGATTCACAAGGCATTTGTGAGTAAAAGTAAATATTTTAGACTCCAAAGTGATATGTGGTGCAAAGCGGTCAAGGCGCAAGAGACAGAGCATTTTGAAGTTTGAGACATAGGAAAGCACAAAGTTAAGTCTACAAATAATGAAGAAGTATCTAGCCATCACTTGGGCATTAATTCCAAGTATTTGTGATAGAATTTGAGGCCATGCGACCTTAATTTGTGGAGGAATATGGTTCGGGTTATCAAGGAGACAAAAAATTAGTCAAGATTTGAAGGATTGTGGACCAATTTTAATAGGATATGGGCCAAAGGCTGAAGGGACACTTAATGTATGAAATTTTTAATGCAAGAATTTTGGAGAGAGAAGAATAGAGAGTAAGAAAAGTGGGTGCCACATTTTCATGCTTTCATTGATCACATTGTGCGTAGCCCGCTCAACCTTCTTCACGATTAACATGAGAAACAAAGCCTCTTTGCTCTCCTCTATGTGCTCATATAAATTTCATGGATTGATTTGAAGAAATGGAAATATTAATTTTCTAGTCTTTCTCTCTCCTCTCTCAAAGTAGTATTTCTTTCTCCTTCCTTTCCTCTTACATAATGGCTATTCTTATCAGATAAGAGGGAGCGGTGAAAGAGAGGGAGAAGTGAGAGTTTTATGAAAGAAATAGTTTATGGTATATTTTTGGTTTCTATGGAGGAATCCTCAAGTGCATTAGCAACTATGGTAAGCATTAATGACCTTGGGAACCACTCGGCGTCTCATTTGAGTCACATTATATGGGTGGCCATCGAGTAAGTGACCTAGTTTTTATAGCAAATAAAATCCAATTGAACAACTCTTTTAAAGTCATATAAAGAAAGGCATGAAGATAATTATTAGTACTTAACATTGGTTATTCTAATTTTTTTTCATTTTCTATAGATAAAATGATTAGAAATTAGAAAAAATAAAGAAAAATACCAATAAATAGAAAAACGCTAAGAATGATGTAATAACTTGGAAATGTAAAAATATCACACTTTTTTTCACATTTTTAAAAAAGTAAGGTTTCTAAGCGCAAAACATGCAGTTTACTAGCACAAGGTTTGGCCCTAGTGCCATGCATAGTAATCTAAATGAAAGAGCATGTTAAATTTTAATGATGAATGATGTGAATGTTGTTTTCTTGTTTGTGTATCATATGTAGGGTGATTATGTGTGAAATATGTATCCAAAAGTAGCATAAGTAAGGAACACTCGATGCTTTCGGAATGTATACAACATTGATGCAACACACAGTTGAAAGTGATGAAATGATATAAAGGCTTATTTGTTGCATCCACTTCTTGTTTTCTCACATTAAAAATGCTTAGATACCCTCATGAACATTATGCATTGAAGCATTTCTATGCATATATCATTGCATAGCAATTGGTTCTTATATTAACCAAGTGGGTGAGGAGATCCAAGCTAATTAGTCTCGAGAGGATTCAAAGGGATTTTTTGAGGACAAGTGGAGAGTATGTTAAATTTGTGCTAAAATATAAGAACCAACAAGTCAAATCCCTACTAATTGCATAGATTGCTCATATTTAGGGGCCATGGAAATCAGTCGAGAAGGTGTCTTTGTGATGTTTGTGTGGTGTACTAGACACCTTTAGTTTGGGCACTCCTACTTGGAGTTCGGGGTAGGGAGTTAGGAGATTGGACTACAACACATTGTGTCAAGGTTTAGAGAGAGAGTTCCTAGTCTATTGGTAGTCGCTCATGGTTGGAGGTTGGTCTTGTGAGTTCCGTTAGTGAGCTTGAGCATGTGAGAGCCATTTATAGAGCGGTGTAATACTTCCACATAATTAAAAGTCAGTTGGTTTGTTCAAAAGTTAGTTAGTCAATTAATAAGTTAGTAAGGTTACTAACTAACGTTAATAACTAACAATTTTTATTTAATTAAAAAATTAAAAAATTGAGAGTCTAACTCAATATTTTTTTCGAATTAACAAGGATTGTAGCCACCCATCATGGAAGTTACAAGGTAAATGAGAGTTATGAGCCGTATTAGTCACTAATGTTAATGTGTATAGTATGGATGGTCCAAAAATATTAGATTTTTGAATAAAATTAGTATTTTTTTGTATTTTTGATATTATTTATTGTAAATATCCTAAAAAGCTATGTAAATTTTTAGAACAGGATGCCATGTAAAAAAAGTAAGACTAATGGTCCTTTTTAGTATTCTTCAAATGGGAATCGGGAGACTCTCAAACTCACTAATATTGTGTTAAGTGGTCATTTTAGCTAGTTTTGGAGATTTAATACAAAAAAGAATGATAGGCAAAATCGTGCGCGTCGTGATCGCAGTTTACAGGCAATAAACAACACTTTTCGAATAGAGAAAAATGAGTGATCTGGAATATTTCTAACCAAGTGTCTTGGCATTCTATCCCCCCTTTCAGAGCCAACGGAACTATCAGATTGCATCTTAGAAGTTTCAGATCACTAAGATCCCCTCCACAAAGAGCTATTCTTCTCTTTTTCTTATTTAGCTATAAATATGAGGCATGAGGAGCAGTTTAGAGAAGCACAAGGAGACCTTGAGAGGCTGCGAGAGAGAGATAGAGAGAGAGAGGTAGAAGGATACCCCTCCAACAGGCTACGATATATCAAATGATGCAATGACAATCACACCATAATGCAATTCACAGCTCCCATAGCCAAGGTAGACCTTATCCTAATGTAACCTTGCATTCTAATGAGGATTCTCCTCCCCATAAAGAAGTATTGAGTACATCTCTTACAACATGTTAAGCAATGCACGAATTTTCCATTTGGGCTATCTTACCCAACATAAGTGAAATTCCTTAAAGAAATATATAGTGTCAATAACTTAACAAGATGACTTGCACATCCTTTAAATAGAGTTTCACTTTTTAAGTGTTAGTCAACACTTAACCTTGTCACATTTGATAATAATTATAGAGTTATTTTACTAATCTCGAGTGCGCATAAAGTCATATGTGCAATAACCTCTTGTAACTCTTTCCATCATGATTCCATGATTTAGAATCTCACTTAGTCTAACTACAAATCATAGTGATTAATTGTTTATGCATGTACTAGTATGCTTTCTAGATGAAACTATCAAATCGTGTAAGTGTAAAATATAGAGCTAATATTTTACGTAATTATTTTATGTGAAAAAATGATAACCTAGTAATGAATAACCTGGTTTGGCATGACGACATTGGAAATTTTGTCTTTGCTCGTGCTTGCGTTTGCCACACCTGATGTTCCATTGGTAGTGGCAACTCGGTAACCTTAGGCACTCCCGTATCTCTAGCAATACCCATTCCTTGACCAGTTGCGGTGGTTCTCGTGGTCATTCCACCTCGTTGCTTTGGAGCCATCCTTTGTAAGTGGATTCGAGAGATAAAGAAGGAAGAATGAATTCGAGATAGGAGAGCGTAAGAGAAGATGGTTCAGTCGAAGATCGAGACAGGGGGAATTGAGCTAACTCTCTCCCTCGCAGCCTCTCGTGGTAACTCCTCTCTCTCTCTCGCTCTCTATTTCTCTTTCTCTCTCTCTCTCAAGCTTCTTCACAGTTTTTATTTGCTAGACTTTAGATCTCTGACTAAAAATATTGACAAATAGGATAAAAGGAAGGATCGTGCTAGGCTACCCCCAAGCTAGTTGCAAGACCCTACTCCAAGGGGATCATGGTTATCGCTTCGTGAGACTTAGACAGGCTCCATTAGCAAAACGTCTGTCCGTAGGGATAGTCTCGGGTAGTAGGAAATGTGGGTGCTAAGGGGGGACTCTAGCCATAAATCCTGCATTGTTCCTAGAGTTTGACAAGCCCCTTCGTGACCTAGGATGGGATCCTAGAACCCTTAATACTAGTTACATGGGTGGAATGTTGGTGGGGGAAGAATACCCTCGTGGAATTCGGTGTATCTTCGGTAGGGTGGTTGAAAAGATGGAAATTGTAATAAACTCCAATATAATAAAGAAGTTTGTTTTATTCAAGGATTGTTTGAATTGTATGTGTATTTGTGAGATAAATTACATGAAGGAACATGTGATTTAACAGACTAATTAAGAAAGCTGGTTGTATATGTTCCTATAAATGTGATGTAAGTAATTAAAAGATAATTCTTTCATCAAAGGAAAGCGGGTGGGCGTAACCCCTGACAAGTTTGTTCAATGG
The DNA here is from genome assembly GCF_053477565.2 of Lygodium microphyllum. Lineage (NCBI taxonomy): Eukaryota > Viridiplantae > Streptophyta > Polypodiopsida > Schizaeales > Lygodiaceae > Lygodium > Lygodium microphyllum. The sequence continues at coordinate 21,484,563 of NC_141148.1, read as the reverse complement.
TAGGGTGGTCCCAATTAGCTGGGAGCTTTTCTATATCGATAATAGAAATAGAAAGACGATAAATTGACCAACTAGTTGTTAGGTAGAACCGGCTTGCATTGTTTTAGGGGGCGAAAATGGGATTTTTCCTTATAGGCAAGAGGGTTAACGCACCGCACTCCCCTCCATCTCCCATTCTCTTTGAACCAAGTGCAATTGCAAGTCCGCTTCAAATCAAGTAATCCTATAGAAGCGGGAACTCGAAATTACTTATGCTAGCTGGCTATTAGGAGACTCGTCTGATTTTAAGAACTCAAAAATTCAAGTCAATCCTAGTGGGTTCAATGGCCGGAGCTCTCCCGTTGTTGCGAAGTAGACTCAATAGGGCCTAAGTGACAAATCCAATGATGTTCCAAGGGAGTGTCGGGCGGCATCATCTTTGGAAAACCTATTGATGGACTACTAAAAGGTGTGGTGTGGATTGACACTGGCGGATATCTCACAGTTGGTATCAAAGCACACGCTAGTATAGAATATGATGTAAGCGTAATAAATAATTTGAGTATCGAACAATAATATTAATTCTATATAATATTCGTAAAATTTAACTTGGGAATTGTTGAAAACTTTCCATAATTTCGCAGCCACAATAATTTCCAATGAAGCTCAAGAGAAAATAAATCTTTTGAAGCAAGTCAAACCTTTGGAATTTGAAGGAAAAGGCGAGAATGTGGAAGCTAATGTAGAAATTTGGATCGAATCCATGTAAGATTATTTTACTGTTGCTGGAACTGTCCCAACCAACCAAGCCATGATAGCCATGCTAAAATTAATTGGTAAAGCTCAACTTTGGTGGAAGCAGTGGTGTCGAGATCAAGGTGTCCCTAAAAATAACATTACTTGGGATTACTGAAAGAAGCTATAAGAGGAAGATATTTACCTCCAGCTTATCACACCCAGAAGATGAATGAGTTCTTTAATTTGAAGCAAATGGGATTGACCCTGGAAGCGTATTGCTCCAAGTTTTTTTCTCTTTTTAAATATGCATCCCCCATGGATACTGTTCAACAAGTGTCCAAGTTTTATAATGGGCTAAATTCTCCTCTGAACACTCGTTTGAAATCAATGTGCCCAATAGACCTCCAAGATGCTTTGATTTGAGCTACTCCTATTGTGTAGGAAGTACAATTAAAGCCTAACAATAATAAGTTATGGAGCTACAATAACCAGAACAAATAAAGGAGGATTCAAAGGTCAAGTAGAAAGAATCCAAGGCCAATTTTACCAAGGTCAAAAGAAAAAGGCAAAATCCAATGCAGGTGAAAAAATTTTTCCTACCCAGGGAAACAAGGATGGTATTAGGTGCTTTCATTGCAATGAGCTAGGACATTTCAGGAGAGATTGTCCAAAGCTTCCAAAGCTTGGTGGAAACCATCACCAATGCCAATTTTTAGGTCAATGCAGAGTTGCCCAAGGCCGTGGTCAAGTAGCTATGGCAAAAGGAAGAACACCAAATATTACCCTAAAAGAGACTAATAGGAAGGAAGACCCTACTATGGAAGAAGATATCGAAAAAGCAACTGTTCATGCTACATTCTGCAGGAAAGGTCCAAATTATCAATATTCGGTAATATAGGCACCAGCTAGTGATCGATGTAAATTATTTAAAGTTTTGATTGATTGCGGAAGTACACACTCATTAATTTCACCCAAGTGTGCTAAGAAGTTAGAAATAGGTACATTAAATGCATAAAAACTGCTTGTGGAATTAGCAAATGGAAAGGAAGTACTTTCTACACATCAAACTGCCAAGGTAGAGTTTAATCTAGAAGAAAACCTTTCAAGTACGAGATTCAGAGTAATGAACTTAGAAGATTATGAATGTTTACTAGGAATGGATTGGATGATTCCCAATGATGCTTATATCCATTGTGGAAAAGGTCAAGTCACATTTCAGGATTTGAACTGTGAGATAGCAACTACACATGGTGAAACATGGAAACCTAAAGTTCAATTAGCAAAAGCTTCTCGAATTGTGAAAGGCTTGAAGAAAGGATTACTTGTTTACTTGATTAAGCTTAACAAGGTAAATCAAGATGGTCAGACAGAAGAAGAACTATCCTGGTTGAAAGAGTACGCCGACATATTTCCTGAAGAGGTAACTGAGTTACCTCCCAGAAAGAGAAGTTGATCATGAGATCAAACTTGTTCCAGAAGCTCCTTCAGTAGCAAAAAGACCTTACAAAATGTCTATTCCTGAAGCAATCAAACTAAAGAGCAACTCAAACAATTGCTAGAACAAGGCCAAGTAGTTCACCATGGGGAGTCCTAGTATTATTCCAAAAGAAGAAAGATGGAACTCTCCGTCTTTGTATTGACTATCGAGGGCTAAATCGAGTAACAATAAAGAATAAGTACCCGATCCTAAGGATAGACGAGCTTCTTGATCGTCTACAAGGAGCAATGATATTTTCTAAGATCGATCTTCGGTTAGGATATTATCATATTAGAGTAAAGGATGAAGATATTCCTAAAACCGCCTTTAACACAAGATACGATCATTTCAAATTCATTGTGATGTCATTTGGGTTGACAAATGCTCTAGCTACCTTCAACACGTTGATATAGGACAATTTCAGATCTCATCTCGATGATTTTATTCTTGTATTCTTTGATGAGATCCTAACTTATTCTAAGAAGCAAGAAGATCGTGAACCACATCTTCACATTGTCTTGGAGACAATGAGAACACACAAGATGTATGCCAAGAAGAAGAAGTGTGGCTTCTTCAAAAGGAAGATTGAATACTTGGGATTCATGGTGTCTGTTGAAGGTATATTAGTAGTTCCTACCAAGGTCAAAGATGTTCAAGATTGGCCACCCCTAACCATTATCAATGAAGTGAGAAGTTTTCTAGGTCGTCTGATAGGATGATATAGAATATTCATAAGAAAATATGCCCAAATTGTAGCATCTCTTACAGACCTACTCAAAAAGCAAGTTGCCATTAATTGGACGTCTTGAACAATCTACCTTTGAGTAACTAAAGCATAGTTTGGTAATTGCTCCTATTTTAAGGCTACTTGACTTAAGAAAGGAATTTGAAGTTGTCACAAATGCCATCTCTCTTGCATTGGGATAGTACTAATGCAGGAAGGTCATCCTATAGCTTACTCCTCGAGAAAATTGAAAGCCCATGAAAAGAGATATGCTACTCATGACCTGGAGTTGTTAGCTGTGATTTATGCTCTCAAATTATGGAGACATTATTTGCTTGGAAATGAGTTTTCCTTAATCACAAATCATAAAAGTCTTAAGTGGATTTTTACTCAGCTTGATCTTAATATGAGGCAACAGCAATGGATCGAAATTCTGTAAGAATATGACTTTGAAATTAAGTTCAGACGGTAAAGAAAATGTAGTACTAGATATCCTTAGTTGTAAAGCCTTCCTTAATGCTCTTATCGCTGAAGAACCATCCATGGCAGAAACTCTAGCTACAATGGTATCAATGCCAACTAATCCTATCATTGAGTTGACCAAGGATGAATCAAATAAGGACCTAGACTATCAACAATTATTTTGGGAAGTTCACTATAAGGAACAAGATCCCAAACTCAAGACTAAATATCAAGAATGCTCTACAGATGAAGACGAAGAACTTGCTTATTTCAGAATGAGACTATGCATTCCTTTAAGTCAAACTCTCAAGAGAAGGATACTTTGGAAAGCACATGATTCTCCTTTTTCAGGACACACGGGATATGCAAAAACTCTTAATGTTGTCACAAAAAGCTACTACTGGCAAAAACTCAAGGGCGATGTACTTAAGTATGTCACTGAAGATCTAAATTTCCAAAGGGTAAAATTTAAACGTGTCAAGTTACCAAGAAAACTCCAGCCACGACATTCCTCAGATGAAATGGAAATTTATTAGCATTGACTTTGTAGTTGGGCTACCTTCTATGCAAGGAGGATATAACTCAATAATAGTAATAGTAGACATGCTAACAAAGGTCGCTCATATTATTCCAACAAAAACCAATTACAAAGCTTCAGATATTACAAGAATTTTTGTAAAAGAAATTTTTAGGTCACATGGGTTACCTAAAAGGATCATTAGTGATCATGATTCTCTTTTCACATCACATTTCTGGAAGAGTTTATTTAAAGCCATTGGATCCCAACTTTGTTTCAGTACTGCTTATCATCCACAAACTGATGGGGGCAAATAGAACGAGTTAATCAAGTAATTGAGAATATTCTACACGCATATTGCAACAAGGAACCTAAGAGGTGGATTCAATACCTACCCCTAGTAGAATTTGCTTATAATGCCTCCTATCATTGAAGTATTCAGATGACTCCATTTCAGGCACTATATGGTCAAGATTTATGTATGCCACTTAATTTTTCCGATCCTACTCTAAGGGTAGAAGCTTTGAGAAAAATGCTAGAAGAAATGGATGATCAAATCAAGATTATCAGACATGATATTCAAATTGCCAAGGACCAACAAAAGGTGTATGCTGATTTAAAAAGGCAAGAGCGAATCTTCAAAGAAGGAGACATGGTCTTCATCTGTGTCCATCCAAAGAAGAGTTCTTTATCCTTAGGAAAATGTAAGAAGCTAAGTCCAAGATATTGTGGACCCTATAAGGTTCTCAAGTGCTTAGGACCAAGCATTTACAAGATACAACTCCCTAAGAACATAAAAATCCACAATGTGTTTCATATTAGCTTATTGAAAGTATACATAGCTAACCCGAATCATATCCTTGATGATCAACAAGTTGTAATACCTAGCCAAGGAGTCCTTGAGCTACAACTTGACATAGTAATTGATGTAAGAGAAAGAAATTTGAGGAGCAGAACCCTTAGAGAATACCTTGTTCAGGAATGGAAGGATTATCCTGAAGAAGATGCTACAAGCATAGATGAGAATGCTCTTCATGAACAATACCCACGGTTTCTCTCGAGATGAGGACATCTCGATTTCTCTAAGGGGAGAAGGGTGTAATACTTCCATGTAATTAAAAGTCAATTGGTTAGTTTGAAAGTTAGTTAATCAATTAATAAGTTAGTAAGGTTACTAACCAAAGTAAAAACTAACTAACGTTAATAACTAATAATTTTTATTTCATTTAAAAAAAGCCACGAGTCATAACCCGATATTTTTTTCGGAGTTGACAAGGATTGTAGCCACCCATAACATAAGTTACAACATGAATGAGAGTTATGAGCCATATTAGTCACTAATGTTAATGTGTATAGTATGGATGGTCTAAAAATATTACATTTTTGGATAAAATTAGCATACTTTTTATATTATTTATTGTAAATATCCTAAAAACCTATGGAAATTTCTAGAACAGGATGCCATGTAAAAAAAGAAAGTAGTCATTTCATCTAGTTTTGGAAATTTAATACAAAAAAAGAATGATTGACGAAATCCTGCACATTGCAATCATAGTTTATAGGCACCAAATAGCACTTCGAACAGGGAGAAGAAGGAGCGATCTAGAAGATTTCTAAGCAAGTGTTTTAGGGTTTTACCCCCCCTTTCGAAGCGAAAAAATCTATCAAAATTGTGATTTGAGCATCAGATTACATTTTAGACGTTTTAGATCGCCAAGATTCCCTCTACAAAGAGCTATTCTTCTCAGCCACAACCCTTCTTCTCTCATTTAGCTATAAATTTGAGGCATACGGAGTAGTTTAGAGAAGCACAAGGAGACCCCGAGAGGCCGCGAGAGAGAGGTAGAGAGAGGAAGGTAGAAGGATACCCCTCTAAGAGGCTACGAAAAGGAGCTTGAGCGAGAGAGAGAGAGAGAGAGAGAGAGAGAGAGAGAGAGAGAGAGAGAGAGAGAGACCACGAGAGGCTGTGAGGGAGAGAGTTAGCTCAATTCCCCCTTGTCTCAATCTTTGACTAAGCCATCTTCTCTTACACTCTCCTATCTCGAATTCATTCCTCCTTCTTTATCTCTCGAATCCACTTGGGAAGGATGGCTGCAATCGACGAGGTGGAATGATCACGAGAACCACTACAACTAGTCAAGGAATAGGTATTGCCAGAGATATGGGAGTACCCAAAGTTGGCAGAGTTGCCACTACCCAACGAGTATTGCCAGAGATACGAGAGTGCCGAAGTTGGCAGAGTTGCCACTACCCAACGGAACATCGGGTGTGGTGAACCCAAGCGCAAGCAAAGACGAAATTCCCAATGTCATCGTGTCAAACCAGGTTATTCATTACTAGGTTATTATTTCGTCACATAAAATAATTACATAAAATATTAGCTCTATATTTTACACTTACACGAATTGATAGTTTCATCTAGAAAGCATACTAATACACGCATAAACAATTAATCGCTATGATTTGTAGTTAGACTAAGTGAGATTCTAAATCATGGAATCATGGCGGAAAGAGTTACAAGAGGTTATTGCACATATGACTTTATGCCCACTTGAGACTAGTAAAATAACTCGATATAATTATTGTCAAACATGACAAGGTTAAGTGTTGACTAACACTTAAAAAGTGAACTCTATTTAAAGGATGTGTAAGTCATCTCGTTAAGTTATTGGCATTATAGATTTCTTTAAGGAATTTTTCTTATGTTGGGTAAGATAGCCCAAACGGAAAATTCATACCTTGCTTAACATGTTGTAAGAGATGTACTCAATACTTCTTTATGGGGAGGAGAATCCTCATTACGATGTAAGGTTACCTTAGGATAAGGTCTCTATGGAAGCTGTGAATTACATGATGGTGTGATTGTCATTGCATCATTTGATATACATTTGAAAGGATTGTTTGTGTTTGCTAGAATCTAGAACTTTGATTGAAAATATTAACAAACAGGATAAAAAAAGGATCGCGCTAGGCTATCCCCAAGCTAGCTGCAAGACCCTACTCCAAGGGGGTCATAATTATCGCTTCGTGAGGTTTAGACCGGCTCCGTTAGCAAAATGTTTGTTCGTAGGGATAGTCTCGGGTAGTAGGAAATGTGGGTGCCAAGGGGTGACTCTAGCCATAAATCCTACATTATTCCTAGAATTTGACGAGCCCCTTTGTGACCCAGGATGGGATCATGAAACCCTTAATACTAGTTACATGGGTGGAATGTTGGTGGGCAAAATACCCTCGTGGAATTCTGTGTATCTTCCGTAGGGTGGTCAGAAAGATGGAAATTGTAATAAACTTCCAATATAATAAAGAAGTTTGTTTTATTCGAGGATTGTTTGAATTGTATGTGTGTCTGTGAGATAAATTACATGAAGGAACATGCGATTTAACAGATTAATTAAGGAAGCTGGTTGTATATGTTCCTATAAATGTGCTGTAGGTAATTAAAAAACGAAAGATGATTCCGTCATCAAAGGAAAGTGGGTTGGTGTAACCCTGAACAGGCCTATCCAATGGTAGGGTGGTCCCAGTTAGTTGGGAGCATTTCTATATCGACAATAGAAATAGAAAGATGACCAACTAGTCATTAGGTAGAACCAACTTGCATTATTTTAGGGAGCGAAAATGGGATTTTGCCTTAACCAGACTTCCCTCCATCTCCCATTCTCTTTGAGGTAAGTGCAATTGCAAGTCTGCTTCAGATCGAGTAATCATGTAAAAGTGGGAACTCGAAATTACTTACGTTAGCTAGCTGTTAGGAGACTCATTTGATTTTAGGAACTTGAAAATTCAAGTCGATCCTAATGGGTTCCGTCGACCGGAGCTCTCCCATTGTGAAGTAGACTTAGTAGGGCCTAAGTGACAAATCCCATGATGTTCCAAGGGAGCGTCGAGCGGCATCAATTTTGGAAAACCTATTGGTGGACTACTAAAAGGTGTACCATGGATTGAAACTGGCGGATACCTCACACGAGTACTCCAATACTCTAGTTATTGCTAGTAGTATTCCTATATCTTTTGCAGTGGTGCAACCACAATCTCCACCCTTAATACCCATTCAAGCAATTCAAATTCCAATAGGTATGACATCTCTACCTACTTTAGGATACCCATTACCTATCTTTAGTGGGAGTCCAAATGAGAATGCAAAGTTACGTATCAAAGACTTTCAAAAATTAATATTCAAGTATCAAGTCAATCAAGATGCATATCATATGATGTTCTTTAGTATGACCCTTAAAGAAAATGTAGCACAGTGGTTTTACCGACTTAGGTCAAATTCGATTGCTAATATGTTAAGGGTTCTACTCTACATTTCATAGGGAGTTCTCTCCTAAAAAGGGGACTCAATTTGGTTGCATGTCCTAAATGAGACTCAATAAGAGTTTAATGAGAGTATGAAAGCATATGCTCAAAATCTACGCAAAGTTTTTCATTGTTTGGGTAACACCACTCGATTACCCCATGCTACTTAGCTATAATTTTTCTTAAGAGAGTTGAATTTCATGATCCATCTACACTCAAGTAACACTATATTCAATGATTTAGATGTAGCCGTAGCAACAACTCAATTACCCCATGCTGCTTAGCTATAAATTTTCTTAAGAGAGTTGAATTTCATGATCCATCCGCACTCGAGTAACACTATACTCAATGATTTAGATGTAGCCATAGCAACAACTGAGGGTGTCAAGTCAAGAATTCAAGCCGACTATGTAGTAGAGGGCAAGCCCTCTTAATGAGGCTAGGATGGTGCCAAATGTGATACTAACAATATATAACTCAATACTCGCACTACCCAATAATATCATGGGTCAAATTCAAGGGACCCTAAATCAAGGGTTTCCTTAATAACCCACTCCTATAGGGGCCAAATGTTGTTGAGCCAAGACCTATGACGTTTATGAGAAGGAGTAGGCCCCCACCATAAACCAAAGGCCCGTGCAACCACCAGCCTCTTTAAAAATTGTAAAACCTAATGTTTGGGGTTGGCTCTTAATGCTAGTGGTTACGAATCCTCTATATCAAATATTGTAGAGGAAGTCAAGGACATGATGAAACATTACACTGACATGATTATTGAACAATATTGAAAAATATGAGTGCATGTTAAGTTCTTGAAATGTTAGCAACATTTGATAGGACCTAGAAAACCTGATGATGCAAGTGTATCACGATTTAGCTATAGGTGGTGTGGTGGTTAGCACGTCCCATAAAATTTTCCTCATGTGTAATGCAATATATATAAGAAGTCAATACATATGGCTAGTATATGTTGGAGTAGGATTAGTTCACTCTAACAAGCCAGTCAACAACTTGGGCTAGTGAATCGTTGTGCAAATGATGCAAATACTTGAGGGAAGGGCCTTAAGAAAATCTTGCCAGGGGAAAAATATACCCTAGAGGAAATGCCCAAAGGGGTTAGCTTGATAGAGGTACTTCCCATCGATGCAAATGCAGTCTCTAATAATGTAAGAGTGGTCACTAGGGGCAAGAAAATGAAAGAGGTTCAGAATGATGATGCAAGTACAAGGAAAGCTAACCCTAAGCCTGTGTGGTTGACAAGAAGGTTGCAGAGGCTAATACTCAAGTGGATCCTCTTGAACTTCAAGGTATCTTAGAGGAACTCATGCTTAAGAGCAAGGGTAAGTCAAAAGCAAATGAGGTTATTAAGGCTATCAAAAAGCCAAAAGGGAGGATTGTGTGGCAAGAGAAGAAGGCTATTGCAAACTTTTGTGAGTTTGACCTAGCAAATGCGCTACTCAAAGTCAAGCCGGATGTGAATTTATTACAATAAATTCAATTGTTACCCAAAAGTCACAAAAGGAGTCCAAGAAAATCCTATGAATAGGTTATGTTTTAGAGTCTATTGATGTCAATCAAGTGGATAATAAATGGTGGGAGCATGTGGAGAAACATTGCCCTAGGGTGCATGCATGTATTGATGGTATTTTGATAGAAAGTGCAATGGTATTGTCTGTGAACATAATGATATGGACTTACTATTTCTCACATCAAGACATAAAACTAGAAATTTATGAAATACACCATACTTGCAAAGAAATATAAGAAATACACCATTTTGCAACAAGGAAGCCATATCCAAGGTAGCTAAGCATAAAGTACTATTGCCATGGAAGGCTGAGAATCATAAATGTAAGCTGGAACATGAGTACTCACCTCATGTCAATGTGGGACATGGTATGCTCTGCCTATCTTGGTAGCTAAGAGCATGCATCCTCTTAGATGGTGGGAGGAAGGAACCTCAAAGCATGTATTGTTTAAAAATGGCAAAAAGATCCCTCACAAGTTACATCTCCACCTTTTATACTTAACCCTAGCCTACTCTAGACTAAGGTGGCTTATGCTTTATTACAAGCCATGCCGGCCTAAAAGAGCTTTGTCCTCAAAGCTGAATTGGGAATAAATTACAAGGATGATTATAAAGATAGCTTGAAGCATTTGGAATCATGCTGAAATAAAGCTCCATGTTGATGAAGATCAAAGAAGTTGATGAAGATGGACCACATAAATGGAGTAGACTGCTATAAATTGTCCAAAACAGGCTGTAGTACAAATTGGCCATATCTTGAACTAAAAGTGGCCAATTTCCATGTGCGAGATATAGAAATGTAGAGGAAAACATGTAGTATCCAAGCATGCCTTCAAAATCAAATTTTGAAGCCGATAAGATAATTTACTTTCTCACAGAAATTTAATACAACAAGCTGTTTACTGCCTTGTTTATGAACTGCCCTCTTGCTGAAGCCATGGAAATTGTTCCAAATATGATGCTTGTTGCCATGAAGACTCTTCAATAGGAAAACCCTTCCATTTGATAAGGTATTCAACAAGAATACAGTTCCTTAGAACTTTCTCCCGCTTGCCAATAATCTTCTTGGGCTCATAGATGATCAAACCATCGTCATTTAAGGGAGGTAGTTCTTCAAGAACTTGAATTTGAGGTCCCACATACTTTTTAAGCTGAGACACATAAAAGACATTATGGATTCTTGTGTTTGAAGGTAAAACTAGTCGATAAGCAAGATCCCCAACTCGCTTGACATTACGATAAGGACCATAAAACCTATGAGCAAGTTTGTTGTGTCCTCCTTTAAGAGAAGCATAACGTGACTTGGGAACCTTCAAAAATACCAATTCATCTTTCTCAAACTCCATATGTCTTCTTTTCTCATCTGCAGAGACCTTCATTGTCTCTTGAGCTTTATGAATGTTGTCCTTGCATTGCTTCATAAGGGCCTCCATCTTTTGCAACTCCTCACATGCTTGTGGATTTACATCTTCATGAAACAATGTGGAGGGTACTTGTACTTTGTAGCCATATAAAGCTTCAAAAGGAGACATTCCAATGCTTATATGGTAAGTATTGTTGTAACAAAACTCCGCAAGATGGAGCCATTGGTCCCATGCATTTTGTGTCTCATGGCAAAAGTGCCTCAAATAAACTTCTAGCCATTTGTTAACTCTTTCAATTTGCCCATCCGTTTGTGGATGATATGTGGTACTAGGAGTCAAAATAGTCCCCATTGAAGAGAACACACTCCTCCAAAAGTACCCATAAACTTAGTGTCGTGATCGAACACAATCTTCATTGGCAAACCATGAAGCTTGAAAATACATTCCATGAATTGTTGAGCCACTTGCTTGGCTGTAAATTGGGCCTTAGTAGGGATGAAATGGGCTGATTTAGTCAACCTATCAACTACCACATAAATTTTATTCCACCCATGCTTAGTTGTAGGCAATCCCACAATAAAATCCATAGAGATATCAGTCCACTTGCCTTGAGAAATAGGGAGTGACTGAAGTAATCCACCGGGTAGAAGAGATGAGTCTTTATTTTGTTGACACGGAAGACATTGCATCACATAGTCCTTGACATCCCACCAAATGCCCTTCTAATAGAAGCTCTTATGGATGTTGTCAAATGTTTTGAACAACCCATGATGACCTGCTAAAGGTGAAGAATGCATCTCATGCAAAATACGGTCTTTGAAAGAGGATTGTGGTGTCAAGTAGTAGAGTCTACCATGATACCATAAAATACCATTGTGCCAATTGAAATTGGGATACTCTTCTCCTTTTCCTTGTTGAAATTCCTTTATCATCTTTGATGCTTGCTCATCAAGCAAATATTCTTCTTGGATGTCATGAATCCAGTACTTATGTACAATTGAGATTGAAGATATAGAACATGCCCACATATGTGATAAAGCATCCGCCACAACATTATCTTTTCCAGCCATGTGGGATTTTCAAAATCATAGCTTTGAAAACTAGCTAGCCACCTCCTTTGTTTAGGGGACAAATTTGGTTGGAAAAAAAATTATTTTAGCACACGATGATCACTCTTCACCTTGAAATGACTGCCATATATATAGTGATGCCACTTTTTTTATAGCATGCAAAATTGCCAACATCTCTTGTTCGTAGACATGTAGTTGATGTTCCTTGTCATCAAGCTTGCAACTTTCATAGGCTATAGCTCCATGGTCTTGATACAAAATAGCCCCAAGTCCTCTTCCACTAGTAGCCGCACATATAATGAATTCCTTAGAGAAATTTGGGCATACAAGAATAGGTGCTAAAACTAATAGAGATTTCAACTCACTGAAGCTCTTGTCGGGTATGGAGTCCCAAAAGAAAGCCTCTTTCTTCAACCTATCAGTCAAAGGAGCCATCACATGAGCATAATTTTTTATAAACCTCCTATAGAATGAAGATAATCTAAGGAAACCTCTCAAGGAAGTAGAATTCGTAGGAGTAAGCCCCTCTTTGACACATTTCACCTTGTTATGATCCACACGAATGCCTTGCTCTCCCACAATGTGACCCAAGTATTCCACTTCATCTTCCATAAAAGAACACTTTGATATTTTGGCAAAATCGTATGTCTTCGTAATGTGTCAAAGACCTCTCACACATGCATTAAATTCTCATCCTTGGATTTACTATAAATGAGTATATCATCAAAGAATACAATGACTATTTTGAACAAGAAAGGCTGCAATATCTTATTCATGAGTACTTGAAAAGTAGCGGGCACATTTGAAAGCCCAAATGGCATGACCAAGAAGTGGTATAACCCTCCTTCAGTCCTAAAGGCTATTTTATACTCATCCCCTTTCTTCATTCGAATTTGAAGATAGCCCGAATGAATATCAATCTTGGTGAAGACCTTTGCATCTTTAAGCTCATCCAAGAGGTCATCAATGCGAGGAATCGGGTATCTATTCTTCACCATGGACTTGTTAAGCTCCGTATAATCAATGCACATGCAAAAAGATCCATCTTTTTTCTTAACCAAGAGCGCAGGAGAGGCAAAAAGAGATTGACTTGACTGAATTAAACCCATTTGTAGCAACTCTTTAACTTGTCTTTCCACTTCTTCCCTTTTAAACTTTGACAAGCAATAGGGAGGTTTGTTGATGGGTTTTGTGTTGGGTAGCAAGTCAATAGGGTGGTCTACCTCTCTCTTTGGAGGCAAAGATGATAGTTGCTGAAATAAATCTTTGTATTCCTCCAATAGCTCTTCCATTCTTGGATCCTTTTGCTTTGAAGAAGATGATGGCTTATTTGGTGACTGCTCTTCATCCACTTTCGCAAGCAAAAGAGTGAATATGCATGACCATGCATTGATTTTTTTACACATCTTCTTCATAGAGATGAGTTCCATTTGCTTTTGACCAATGCCCTTTAATATTATAGGATATTCATTCCATTGGAATTCCATCAGTATGTTTTGCAAGTCCAAAGAAAATTTTCCAATGATTTTCAACCAATCACAGTCAATGACAATATCTATGGGACCCAATTCCAAAGTGATCAAGTCCACTTCCATAATACATAAAGGAGATAGAGTAATAGGAGTGTGTAGGCATATTTCATTACTTGATTCATAAACTCCATTAGCAACTTGAATCTTCAACTGCACTTGCATTTGTTGAGGAAGCGATCTCAACACATGCAAAGATTTGGTATTAATGAAGCTATGGGTGCTGCCCGCATCAATCAAAAGGTGAACTTTTCTACCATTGATTAGCCCCTCAAGTCTAAGGGTGTTTTATCCTTTACAAGCGATCCGTGCATCATGAGAAATTTCACATAAAGAACCACCCGGATCAAAAGGAAAATTATCCACAATATCATAAAATTCATCATTATTTCCTTCATCTTAGTCATGCATTTCTTCAACCATAGGGTTTGCTTCCACCTGAAATACATTCCCCTCTTCACTTTCATCCTCATCCGGCTCATCGATGACGACAAAGTTAAGCTTGCTATTTTTGGATTTGCATTTCAGCCTATGGTCTTGTGTCCACTTTTCTCTACACTTGAAACATAACCCTTTTGGCCTCATGTCTCTAATTTTTTCATTTGAAAGAAATTTGTTGTAAATGTTGATTTGAGATCCCTTTTGTGCATTTTCAGCCATTGCAAAGCTTTGTTTTGCTTCAGTCATTGGTCTATAACCATTTGCTCCACTTCGTTTTGATCCATAGACTGTTGGATATGTAGACAACTTGGTGTAATTACTGCTATAGGTACTAGTTCCGTTGCCTTCTTGCCTTTAAACGTCCTTTTACTGGGGCTGAAATGTGCTCCAACCCTTGAAGGTTGATTAGGTAATGAATACCCTACACTTTTTGGCTGAACTCCCATTGAATCTCTTCTATATTTCTGCACATACCATTCAGTATATAAAATTGCTTCATGAATTGTCTTGGGCTGCATTGCACCTACTTCTGAAGAGAGGGCTGAATCTAGACCAAAGATATATTTTTAAAACTTGGCCAAATCATCAATCCCTTCAATGTACATAGAAAAATTAAGGAACATGTTAAAGTAATCACGAACGAACATGCCTCATTGTTGAAGACCATACCATCTTCTTTGCAATCTTTTTTTTTCCATTGCAGAGACAAACACTTCCAACATTACCTTCTTAAAATCCTCCCAAGAAGCAAAATTGTGACCAATTCTTTGCATATATCTCCACCATGTATGCGTGCAGCCTTCAAGATGGAGTGCTGCAAAATATATATTGGCTTTATCATCATGGCGAGGAAAAAGTGTGAAGTACATCTCTAATTTGTTTACCCATTCTTTCCACTCCGTTGGAGATGCATTATCCCCCTTGAAGTTAGAAATGGTAATCTTTTCTTTGTACTCCCTTTCATTATAAGTTGGCTAGAAATTATTGGAGTGCTGCCCAAAAGATGATTGTCTCAAAAAATCTCTATTTATTGAATCTCTTCCAAAAGAGTTTGGTCTAAGATTATTACCACCATGATTCAGTTGTCCCAATCCAAAAGAATGATGATGTCCATTAGTGGGCTAACCATAAAATGACTTATCTTTGTTGGTGATATCATGAAATGACATTTTTTCATCAAATCTTCCACTCTTATCATGAAAGTTTGATTCTTTTTGCTTGATGATAGACTGAGAGGGAAAAGATTTGTAGAAGGGGTCACATCCATGAAACTTCTCATTCTCTTCTTCTCTTATGTCCTCCTCTTCTTCATAATTAGCCTCATGTCTTGGATTGAATTGAGGACGGGCATGTTGCTTTGATGATATTGGTGGCTGGTAATGAGTACTCCTCAATGTGGATGGCTCTCCTTTCTCAAAGGTTGACATAATAGGTTGATCAATCCCCTTTCCTTTTATATTGGAGGGTTGGGCCGAAGTATTTTCAATATGAATAATAGGTTCATTTGATGTAAAGGATGTGGTTTGAGTCTTCAAATCCTTGATAGCTGCTACTACATCCTCAAATCCACTCTTCATGAACTTGACCAGTTGCTAAAGTCCATCCACTTTGTTGGATGTGTTCTCAATATTCCCGAAAGATTTAAAAAGTTGCTCATATTGATAATGCATCCCAATGTTCAGCATACGCATATCTCTTGAAAGCATGTGATCTTCAAAAGGTTCACGAGACAAGGGATTTCCATCATTATCCAATCATGCACTATGAGCATTACCAACGCTTACATAATCATCTTGTTGGTCATGATTGAGGGCTTCATTAGTGTTTTTTTTATCGTTGATATATTCTCTAATATCTTCTTGAATGGTCTCCATGACTGGTTTTGATACATGGTATTCCTACCAATCTCCTCTTGGAATTTAAAAAAACAAAATTAAAAATTAAAAAAGAGAATATGTGTGTGTGTGTGTGTGTCATGGGAGAAAAGGACTTTAATCTTGTTGTCATGCCAACCTATTCTTCGAGAAAATGTGAAAACACCCTCAAGACTAGGAAAAAAAGAAGAAACATAAAGAAAAAAATTCAAAATTGTTATGGGAGAAATGGAAGAAATTCCCTATCATAACAAGTCTCATTCTTAGCAAAAGGTGGCAAACACCCTTGGATGGGAAGTTGGCAGTGAATTGGCTGTGGAAAAGATAGCAACACCTCTCAATCTAGATCAGTTGATTCCTCAATCGACTTTCCAAGATGCAGTTTCAAAGATACCTCCCTTGGTGCACTATATCCTGCAACTCCATCAATGGTTCTGACTCCTACAACAGACAAGCACTTGGAATAATCATCTAGATCACATTCCAATAATCATTTTAATGCAAAAGCATTTAGAACGTTATTTGTTCAATCAACAAAACAATGATATCATTTTCCAAATATTGTAGGAATAGTCACGATAACCTTTCCATTGTGTATTTGCTCTCCCCCTTGGGATCAAAGAGCAATTCTATGTAAAATTTACCTAACACTTCTTTCTTCGGCTAAGGCATATGTTAGGGTTTCAAATACTGATCATGACCTAAGTTTTATTATTCACTTCCATTGATCAATAACCCAGCCTTCTTCTCAACAAGTACAAAGTGTCAGGGTCTTTCCTTCGACTTAGGGTTTCCTAATCCCTAGAGTTCTTGCCTTTGAGGCCTGGAGATGTTGCTACATCTAACCCAATTCCCGAATAGGATTGACAAACATAGTTGCTATCAGACGGATCTCAAGGTATTGTAGTTTTAATCCTAATGATTGTATTTGAATACCAGGGTTTGTGCAAACCTCAATGCGACATATGAGTAAATCTATGCTCAGTCATCTATGAATATGGAAAGAATTTCCTAAAATCTCCTACGAGTTCATTTAACTATTGAAAAATAATTCAGGTTACTTGTTAAACAACTCATGTGCATGCCAAGTGATGTACCATATGTCTCAATGAATAGTGGAGATGGCAATTAATACCTGGATATTTGGATATGAATTATCCATACCCGATGTTGTATTCATATTTGCCGAAATGCCCTGTGGCCAGTGGCTCCATTGTCGGATGAGGGATTACCATTGATGCGAGTCTCCCTGCATTTTGGGGCTATACTTTTGGCCTATAAATCACTCTTTTTCTCTCATCGGAGAGATGGTGTGCCGGGGTGATTCTTCTTGAAAGGATTAGACTCGCAGGGGGGAAAAAGATGCATGTGGCCACCGTCTTCGGAGGGGAAGGGAAAGAATCTCTCTCGCTCTCTCTCTCTCTCTCTCTCTCTCTCTCTCTCTCTCTCTGTCCCTCTTCTTCTTCTTTCTCTCTCTCTTTCTCCCTCTTCTTCTTCTTCTCTTCTTTTCTCATCCTTCTCTTCTTCTCTCCTCTCTCCCTCCCTCTCTCTTACTCCTCTTCTCTTCTTCTCCCTCTCTCTCCCACTCTTCTTCTTCTTCTCTCCTCTCTCTTATTCTTCCACAACAGCTAAGGGCACGAGGTGGTAAGGCCCTCCTTTGCTCAAGGGGGGGAAAAGAGAATAAGGTGGCCTCCCTAGCCGCTTAGGGGGGGGGGGGTTGGAGGGGGGGATGAAGTAGTGGTGGTGTGGTGGTGGCGGTGACCACCACCCATTTTACATGGCGGTGGGAGCTCTAGTCAAGGTGGCCTAGGGGGTGGTAGGCTCGTGGCCTCCCCCTCAACTTCATCATCTTCTTGTCGTCGTCATCATCGTATTTCCTTCCTCCTGCCTTGGCATCGTCATCAAACTCCTTATCATCATCGTCTTTGTCTTCTCCACGTCATCATCGATGACTTCTCTCCCTTTTCCATGCCATTGACTACCGTCTTCTCCTTAAAATTAGGGGGTTTATGCAAGGTGACAGTATATTACAACCCTAGCACACCTCACTCCATCTAAATATGCAAGGTAGAGCAAGATGTCCATGACCTTCCCTTACACTGCTAGAGTAGAAAAGAGCAATAACCCCAAAGATCTAGGCCAAGAATCTATGCATTCTATCATTAACAAAGGCTTTAGAGGGGAAGAATCACAATCCTTAAAGACACATACCAAAGGAACCAGTGACACACATGAGCCCCTTAATCCCAAAGAGCCCTTCCAAAAAAACCCAATATCTAAAACAATAGTTGTCATCAACTACCACCAATACCAAATCCACTGACTCAATAATTATTACTTCCCATTAAGATGTGGAAACACAATAGTCGCACTTTCCATAGCTACAACTAAATCCACCAAGTCCGCACACAACTAATGAGCCCAAGTGAGTCAATAGCTCTCAAGTCAAGCTCAACCCAACCAAAGCCTCCAGCTCAGTTAAAACCTGACTTATGACTCAAAAAATTGAAGGACATTGCATTGAAAATTTTCCACAATGAAAATCAACCAATGACTATCACGTTCCTTGCTCATGTCTATACCTAGTCCGATGTTGGAATCCTCCCTAAGGAATTTGAGAAATTTTTAGTATGCATTCTATCTTGGGAAGAGAAGGAACACCTCAGTACAAGCACTATAGTGGTCATGTAGATGACCTTCTAGGACTCATCCTAGATGAGGAATCTAAGAAATGCCAGTTGGGCCCCACATTATATAATGCATTGTGCACCCAAACCATCGAGGAAATATTTTCCCTAAAGAGAAAGCAAAGGATGGTAACTCATTTGAGTGAGTATGGTACACTCTAAGAGCCTCAAAAATCAAAAGTCAAATCATGACTATTTTAGAGCAAAGATAAGCCATATGGATATTTGAAATCAACCCAATGCACATAGCTCCAACTTCCCCCTAAGTGCTTGCCATTGTATGAGAAGTCACGCTAGGCTTCTCTTAGACCTTGCCCTACTAGATAAACCCTCACAAAAGAAGAGCTCCATGTTGGAAGTAGATTAAATCAAGAAGGCGTGGTACTTGATGTTGCATCATATCTAACCGGGATGGCAAAATTACCACAACTTCTTGACACATATATTATACACCAATATAAACTTGATTTCTATCAATGGCTCACATCTTGGTAGAGTAACCCTATACCATAATCCCCCACACTTATACATTAAAATTTTATACACGACATCATTATAAAAATAAAAATGTCAAAAAATCCATCCACCTACAACACTTAGAAGTATTGCAATATTTTTTCGTGTGGGGAGGGAGTAAACAAAAGCATCTAATGTTAACAACAAGAAGTGGTAAGTTATATTAAATAGCAATTCTCAAAACTTTTTAAGTCCTCGTTGAACTCAATTGCATATGCTCTCAATTTTTATCAAGTGAATGCAGACAAACAAGTGACAAATGAGATACTTAAAGCAGAAACAATGAAGTAACAAGTCATTGAGCTATGGAAGACCTCATGAAGATAATGGAGATTGAAGCTATGAATGTGTAGGATTCTCAACAAACTCCAAAGGAATGCAAGAAAACTATCCAACATCAAGAAGCCAAATTTGAACCTTCTCTACTACCTCAAGCTTGATCATCTCCCAAATTTCAACTATTTTAGTGCAACAGCTACCATGGTGCTCAATCATCTCTCAAAAACTTCAAATGCTCCATCTCTCAATGACAGGTACTTCACAATGACAAATCAAGACCTAAGGATCACCTCTTTTTTAATGAGTAGTCCTTTTTAGCATTCCAACTATTTGCCATCCATCTAATCTCTCTTGTAAAGCTATATTGTATGATATTATTGTATTATTCAAAAAAAAGAAAGAGAGAAAAAAGTAAAATCAAAATAACACATACATGCATGATCATTGCACTACACCTAGGGATTCTCAAACTAGGTATATTTGGTGATCTTGGTTAGCAAATAGCTCCATCCCTAATCCCTAGCCCTTTTATTCATTTCCCCTCACTCACTCAAGGCACATCCAGGGCTAGACATACCTAGGAAGCATGCCTTGCCTATGGTTAGACGTATCACCTTGGGTCACTTGCACGTTTCCTTCTTTATATCACATCAATGCCCCGATAAAGAAAGGCAAAAAAGAGTTGGAAGAAGAGACCATTCTCTTCATCTCATTAGAAGCAACCATAATGTTAGGACCTAAAATGGACCCAATAATAGCTCATACACACAAGTTTACTAATGGACCTCACAAGTCACAACCCTACAATCTTGCAGCAATGAGTGACTAGCAATAGACTAGGAACTCTCTCTCCAAACCTTGGCACACTAGATTGTAGTCCAATATCCTAACTACTTACCTCGGACTCTAAGCAAGAGTGCCCAAATTGAAGGTGTTTAGTACACCACACAAATGTCACAAAGGCACCTACTCAATTGATTGTTGTGGCCTCTATATATGAATGATCTACCAAGTTAGGGATTTGGCCCACCAGTCCTCGTCTTTTAGCATAAACGTAACACTTACTCTCCACTCATCCTCACTAGAAACCCCTTTGAATCCTAGAGACTAATCGGCTTGGATCTCCTGACCCACTCAAGGTTAATATACAAACTAATTGCTATACAATGGTATTTGCATGAAAATGCTTCAATGCATAACGTTCATGAGAGTGCCTAAGCATTTTCAATGTGAGAAAATAAGAAGTGGGTGCAGCAAATAAGCCTTAATATCATTTCATAACTTTCAACTACATGTTATATTGATGTTATATACATTCCAAAAGCACGAAGTGTTCCTCACTTGTGATACTTTTGGGTGCATATTTCACACATAATCACCCTAAATATGATATGCAAACAAAAAAATAACATTCTCAACATTCTTCATCAGAATTTAACGTGTTCTTTCATTTAGATCACTATGCATGGCACCACGGCCAACCCCTGTTAGTGATACTCATGTTTCACACTTAAAAATATTACTTTTTAAAAAATCTGATAAGAAGAGTGTTATATTTTTACAATTCAAGTTTACTAGACCATTCTTAGTGGTTGAGTAGGCTATGCATAGTGATCAATGGAAGCATGAAAATATGGAGCTCACTTTTCTTTCTCTTTGTTCCTCTCTCCATGATTCTTGCATGAAAATTTTTATACATTAATTTTGTCCAAGACTAAGATCCATATTTAGGTCATTTCCTTTGTTTCCTTTAATTGGGTGAGTTATGGTCTATGATAGAGGTGGTGATGCAAGTGGTTTGGGTAACCAAATCCATTGGTTCCCCGTGTAATATCCCTGAGCATGTAACAATGCTTTGGATACCTATTGCAGTGTTGTGGTGAACTCTGTCGGCATATATGATGGTATCCCTAGGATCTTCATCTCTTTTTGTGGAGCGTCTATTTCTAGCAGCATTGAGAGTTGCGTGAGAGTTGTTAGGTATAATGATGGGGATCTACTTTTGTTCTTGTACCTTCAAGTTTTCTCTAAGAATTTTTTGAGTCGCTTTTGCTAATAAAGAGTGTGATGATCTTGACACTAAGTATGGTCAAGTGTATTCATTGTGCCTCGTAGTCTACATTTCACTTAATTGCATGTTTTAACAGTTTATCAAGTAGGATCTCCTTACCGACATCCTCTCTATTAGGAAGCACTTAAAACATACCTTGCAAGCTTTCATTTTCTAAGGCCATTAACATTGTGAATTTTCCTAGAAGAAAGTATGGCGATCCTCTGTAAGGATTGATTGTAGCATATGTAGGCACTAGTTCTAGTTGTCTTATGCAAGTCCAAGTATTATAGGTGAGGATATTGTAATCACGTCCTTCATCCATGAGAGCTTCAGTGACTATGCTCTCTTTTTGCAATTAATTTGACCCTAAGATAGGCAATCGGGATTAGCTCATCGTCTTTGAGGTCAATGGTGACAACCTTTGCCATAAGAGTAGAAATCTTAAGGTCAATAGGCATAGGGAAATTCCTACTAGATACTACATGTTCTGGACATTCCTGGCACATGGATATGAATCCAATGTGTTGAGGGTCCTTAGCATTGGTTCATTGCTTTGGGTAATAGCATGCCACATGGCCTGATTGATGGAAAATCCAATAAGCTTTAGGCTTGCAAGGCTACGTGGTAAATGATGTATGGGTTGGGTCAGGAGATGACTACACAACCTTTAGATTTTTTTTATTTGGGCATTTATAATTTTAATTTTACTTTTTTTTTGGGTTGTCATGTTGTGGAATTGAAGGAGAAGTTTGGTTGCATAGATGACCAAATGCACATGAGTACTATGGTGAAATGGATGCACAAGGGTCCTAATTCGCATAAGGGATGCACTGCAAAGATGGATGCAAGGTCAGTATAAGTGTGTCAATGGATGCACTAGGGTGTAGATAGATGCACATGAGTGTGCAAATGGATGCACATATAGATGCACTATGGTAACCATACGCATGGATGCACACTAGGTCTCTGTGCAAATGGATGCACTAGATTGAACGTGGGTGAGCTTCATGGATGGATACACTAAGCATTGAAGAAGTGTGGGCAAGGATACACACAAATGCACACTAGTGCATGAAGATGCACACGAATGCACGTAGATGTGCATACCACAATGTGTCACCAAGGTTCCCTACTACTCTCACATCTCTTGCTATCCTTCCTTCATTTAGGTTGGATCAAGATGTGGAGAGAAAAAAGGGAATATGGTTGTAGAGGGTGTGGGTTACCCTTGGGGGTAAGGTGTCTAGTGGGTGCTAGGTATATGTAGCAATGTCTAGATGCACTATGTCACTAGGTGGATCCACATGGCTCTATGTGTGTTCTCTTTTGAGAGGATGGATGCACCATGGATTGAAGTGTGTTACAGTGGAAGGGTGGATGCACAGTGAGGTATAGTGGGTGTACAATTATGTGGGTGGGTGCATAACACAAAGTAATGGTAGATGGATTCACACGAGGTTGACGATGGAACCACAAGATGCACTAGAGAGTGTAACTTGTTGAGTGCACTACATAGGGTTAAAGTGTGTCTAAATGTTGGAATGGATGTACCATGTGTGTTTGGACACACTATGTGTAGTTAGATGCACTATGTGCGGTTGGACACACACAGATGCACAAGGATGTGCACAAGGTCTAAGTGTAAATGGATGCACTAGGTTGCACACAACAATACATCTCCAAGTCCCCCATCCAATCTCTCTTCCCATTGTCCTTCCTTCCTATCAAGTTGGACTTGGGTTGTAGAGAGGGAGATGAGACTCTTGGATACACATCACAATGTGATATGTTCTATATGCATTAGTGTGATTGTTGGTGTGGTGCAATTTTGTGTGTCTAGTAGGTGTGCGTGTGATATATTTTTGCGTAGTGAGTATGTGTACCTAAGATGAGTTTAGGATTAGTGTAATGCGTGTTGATTAAAAAGAATAGAACAGGATGCACAACAAAGAAGCAATGGCACAAGATATGGAGGCTCAAGAGTTCTTATTCTTATTCTTCTTCATCTTCATTATTCTTCTTCTCTCATTGCCAGCTAATACACCACAAAATATCCTCTAAAGTGATGGACACTTTTTGACCATTAAGTCACTCCACACACATCCTCTACTTTATTTATACATATATAAGATATGAATTAGTCAGTGTCTTATTTCTCAACACTCACCCTCAAGCTCAAAATGAGCTTGCAAATACAATACCCCAAGGGCACTTCTAAAGTAATCAAAGTTATCTTTATGTACTGCTTTGGTAAAGATATCCACAACTTGGTCATTGGTTTTGACATATACCAAGTCTATCTCTACATCCATAACCTTCTCTCTGATGAAATGGTAGTGCACTTCGATATGCTTCATCCTTGCATGGTAGATTGGGTTCTTTGTCTATAGAATGCTGCTAATATTATCACAATACATGATAACTCCACTATCTATTTTGATACCCATATCACATAAATGTAATCTCAGTCATGTCTGCTCATATGCTGCTCTATACTTAGCTTATGTACTAAATAAAGCAATTGTGGGTTGCTTCTTGTTACTAATGTTATCACAATGCATGATAACTCCACCATCTATTTTGATACCCATATCACACAATAGTAATCTCAGTCATGTTTGCTCACATAATGCCAATGCAATATCTTTATGCTTAGCTTATGTACTAAATAAAGCAATTGTGGGTTGCTTCTTGCTGCTCCAACTTACCATGGATGAACCAAATGAGAAAGCATAGCCAACCACTAGTGGATCTCCTACCCATGATACTTCCTACCCAATCTACATTTGTGTAGCTAAACTTGATTCCTTTCTCATAGAACAAGCCAAAACTCAATGGCTTCTTCACATATCTCAAGGCTCTTCTCACTACATCCAAATGTGATGTGCATGGTTTTTGCATGAATTGGCTAATGACTTCCACCAAGTATCTCAAGTTTAGTCATGTTATGGTTAGGTAGATTATGCTACCAACACCCTCTCTAAATATAGTAACATCCTCCATATATTGTCCGTCATCCACCATCTTAATGTTTTGATCTTGTAGTGTATCTATTGGCTATGTCCTATCATTCCATAGTTCTCTAGTATGTCCAATGAGTATTGTCTCTATACTAACCAAACTCCATATGGAGTGTCAATCACCTCAAGAAGGTACCTCAATAAACCAATGTCCATGATGTCAAACTCATTATGCAAAACCAACACAACCCCAATACACATGCCATCCACATCCATAATCCCCATACGCGACATTCCCTTGGCTCAGCCACATCTTAGATGTTCACATGTACACCTACGTATCGTGCCTTAGTCACTCGCGGTTGTTCACACGGGATTGCAACTCTCTTTAACTTGTGTGATTGTTTTAGTGGTCGTTCACGTGTGAGGACGCATGTGTGGTCTTGTCCGCGTTGACAGTGGAATTGTTGTTGTTCACACACAGTCAACACGAACCCCGAGCACACATATTTTTGTAATTTTAAATTGTAAAAAATAATAAAAAAATATTTAAAAATTTAAATAAAAATCATAAAATTAAATGAGAAAAAGTGTAAAAAATTAGTAGACAAAATCTAAACATTCTTTGCAAATTTTGGTCATGCATATCAGCTGAAAAATACAAATAAAAAATAGAGAAAAAAAAAAGAAAATCTCACAACAATCCAAAAAAATTATCAAAAATTCATAAAAATCCAAAAATTTACCTAAAATTTTGGAAAAATCCAATAATTTTCTATGACCAAATTTTTAATCTTTTTCTTGTTGATTGAACAACATATATATTTAAAAGAAAATCCAAACCCAATACATTCAAATAAAAGCTTTAAAAATCCAACAAATTAAAATAAATCAAACAAAATACACATGGTGTTGTGGTATTTTTCCTTATGCTTTAAATTTTTCAACCACTTGGAGTGTATTGTGGATTGCATCTTGGTCATGATCCTTCCTTGCCATATTAATTGATTTTTTGTGTGTACATTCTTCACGTGCATTTGCACTATATACACATATACTTTAATTAAAATGAACTGATTGTTCACATAGCACGCGCTTTGTGTGCTACACACACATTTTTAATTTGTAATAAAAGGAACCCGTCGTTATAAATGGACGTGCTAAAAAGAAAGTACTCCACACACATTAAATTTATAAAAATGAACGTGCATTTAGAGACCTTGAGTCGAGAACGATGTATGGGAAATGTTAAAGTATCATGAAACTTAATAATTTTTAATTAATGGATAAAATGAACCATTGTTTTCTTACTAAGGTTTATCACATAATAAAACTCATCTATTGTTAATTAATTATTAAAATTTACACTCAATTAAAATTTTCATTTCCCCTCACATTGCACAATTCCCCTTCGAAATGAAGCATTACATGGGGTGGGTGACGTGTTTGTCAGTCTCAGCCCTTGTTGAACGTCCTAGTCAGGTATGGACTGGTTATCAGTGTGTTGTGCTTGGGTTTAGCCTAGTTTTTTTCGATCATGTTGATTTGAGTTAGGGAGACGGCATGACTTGATTATATTTTATTTGGATTGCCTGATATGAGGATACTGGGTGCTTGTATGTCTACACTTCATGAAGCTTTTGCTCGCATAAGTGGAGAGGTCATACCAAAATTTTTCAAGATGTGGATTGCCTGGGGTGGTCAATTGGTTGTATCCATGTGAGTCATTTATTTTGTTGATATCTTATTCGTTGCTATTATGTTGTTTTGTAGGCATTTGTTGTGATTGTCTATGTGTATGTGGTGTGTATGATCCATCTAAATGTCATCTTATACTCCTCCAATCCAGTATGTTCCATTGGTTTCTCATGATTATTCATAGTAATTGGAATCGAACCTTATTTCTAAGGTTGGGTTATCTAAATTTGTGACTCTTTCACTGCCACTTGTCCCTGATGATCCTATGACGACATGTGTGATCAAATCTTAACTTCTTACAACAAGAGGACTGACTCTATTTGTGACATAGTTATTCTCATGATGCCTAGGATTTTGGGCAAAGCTCTTTCTTTACCATAGCATGGGGAACCTTTTCATGTTGCCTATCAACTTTTCTCAAACGAGGACATTTTGAAGCTTTTGCATAAGCAAACCATGGATGTTTTGGATCGTAGGCGGGTCATTACTACTTTGGAAGTTAGTGTGTCTAAGATTTCTAACCCTTTCTGAAAACATTTATGCCAATTCCTTCAGGATAGGTTCATGCTTGCCAAAACTTCTAATTATCTTTCAAAGGAACTGTTTACAGCTTCGTGCATGGTGTTGAAGGGTATCACTATTGATTGGAGTTCATATCTCATCACTAAAATGGAGGAGCATTTTATCCGAGTCATGAGGGATAATGTGAGTAATGTCACATTTGGTTCCTATCTTTATGTTTTCTTAACATATGCTCCCTCTACAAAGGAAAATCCCCCACTATCAGTTGATCCTCCAATGGTTCCTCCTCCTACTAAAGATCTTGATGTGATCATTGAGGATATTGATTCTCCTCCTTTAGTCATTCAGAGGAAACGTCTTAAATGAGTGGATGAATCAATATCACTTTTCACTCCAGTTCCAGTTCCTGTCCAATCTTGCAATATAACGATGCCTACTTTCCTTACAATGCCCAATCTTTTCAAAGCACATAGAGATGGTAATCTTAACTAGATATTTCAATTCCTTTTGTGTAACGTCTGGTGATAGGATATGCGATTCCATTTCTATGCAAAGACAATTCATAGCTCCATTGAACTCTCAGTTGCCGCTTATATTTAGCAACTCTATTCTTCTTTTTATGAGGCGGTTCAACAGTTGAAAGAGAAGTTGAAAAAGGCTAATTCTAAGCTAGCCTCTACCTGCCAAATAATTTTTTTTGAGCTCTATACAAAGATGGAGCAATATACTAAGTTCATTGATGCCAAGAAAGAATAGATGTCTACTACTTTGCAAGATTAGTTGGCAAATACCAAATCTAAAGTAGTTATTATGATTTAGGAGAGAGATAGGTTGTTGAAGGAAGCCCAGGAGCTGAAAGCTTTGATAGCTGTCCAAACAGAAGAGCTTAAATCAACCAACACTATCATAGATCAGAATAATGCTCAAATTCAACAGCTTAAGGAACAATTGGCTTAGTCCCCTTCTAATTCTTAGAGTCCTTCTGTGCATCCAGTTCCTTCCTTATTCCTTGCAGATTTGTTGAGTGAGGTGCTAAGAATGGTCTTTGAAGATTCTATGACTTCAGATACTATGCTTATATCTTAGATGTACTTATGAGGTGATTTGTTGATCCCAAATTATGAATATTTATCTTGGTATGTTAGAGATGTGGCATTGCAAGTTGTTTTATATGTCAAACATTTGGAGTTGTAGATAGTTCAGATGTTTGAGATATATTCCTCTAAAGTGGCTAATTGTCCTGAAACTTTTTGGCACACAATGATTGATTCTGTGATTTTGAATCAGCATCAAACCAAAGCCTTTCCTTATGTACAAAATACTAAACAACTAAGATTGGATCTCTTAGCCCACCTTTTCAAACAACCTCCATTTGATTCCTCTTTCTTTGATGCCTTGTTTATCTTAGTATCAACAGATGACTCATAGATATAAAGCCTACCTTTCTATTTATCAATCTACTCCATAGATTATTCTACCCCTTCTTTTTCAACCCTAAGATGCCCCTCAGATCCCTACTTTCACTTGTTCTTTTATTGAGGATCGTGTCTTTTCCCCTCCTCCTTCTTGTCCTTCCCCATCCACCATAGTTGTTCTTTCCACTTTTCTAACATACTTGTTAATAGCCTTTTTTAGCTGATTTTCCTAAATTAATAAACTATCCTTCTTTAATCCATTCCTCCTTTTATGATTTTTCTTATCCATCCCTTCACCTCTTTTTCTTTTTTCTCTTCCATCTCCTACCACTTTTATCCCTCATCTCCCTCAGTTGGATAGTGGTTACATAGGCTTTGATCTCAAGATCCTCAAATGTCGAGGATGAAGTTCAAAAAATTCCCTAACAAGGCCTCTAATAAATTAGCCACTGATTCCAAGGGAATGGATAATTGCTAGCCAAGTTTTTAAGAATTATTTGCACTTTGCTCAAAAGTATTCTTAGTCTTTAGATCCTTCAGTGAGACTGACTACTCACTTTGCTTGGTATCTTGCCTACATGCACCAACATTCACATTATGATCAGAAGTCAATCTTGAAGTTGTGTATGAATGTGAATATGGATATTGATCCCTAAGAATTGGATATTTTGTACTTTCATACCCTTTGCTTGCCTAGCCGGTATTTTGTATTGGTGGAGAGGATGTAGTGCTTGCAAATTTTCAAAAAAATCCTCCCAAGACTTTTGTAGAAGAATCTCTGTCCATGGATCATTTTTTAAACCACCAAGCTTTTAAGAGGAATCACCTTGATTGATATCCTTGGATGTATTTTGATGATTTATAATGTTATATCTCTCTTTTGGAGGTGTCATTCAGATGGTTGTTTGTGTTTAGTTTTTGTATTATGTGTATTATTTGTGTGACAAGGTCATGATTGGATATTCAAATTGTTCGAGAAGATACATTTCTCGAGATTTGTGATGATGATAGATGGATGGATGCAGATGAAGAAACTCTCATATCCTTTAAGAGTCTGTTTAAATTTGATGAAGCTAGAGCCCTTCTTGGTTGTTGATTGGATATTTGAAGATAAAATGATGAGCTATTATTTTGAACTTTTATTCTCTTTTTCTAATGTCGCAATGTTGCTTCCTAATTAAGTGTGTGTAATCCCCCCCGGTCGCTGCACGGTATAGAACCTCCCCCCCTATTATCAAAAAATTTATAATATAATCAAAAAAAAAATCTCCCTTGTCGTCGTCGACAGGTGGCGAGGGAGGGAGAAAGAGGGAGGGCATGAGAAATAATGACGCCAGGAGGAGGAAAACGAAGATAATGGGGAAGGAGAACACGGAGACAACGAGGAAAGAAGGGGAAGATAACGACGCTATCGAGGGAGAAGTAGGAGTAGCCAATGATCGCAATGACAATGAGGACGAGAATGAGGCCATAGGCCTATAATACTCCCCGCCACCATGGAGATTAGGTGATGGGGGGAGATTACCACCACTTTACTCCCTCCCCACGATCTCTTTTTCCCCCTCAATAACACTCCTTCCCCCTCCTATAAACCCCCCCTGTTGTCGAATTGTAAAAGGGATACCACCCTTTTTTGCCCTTGCTACCGCAAGGAGAGAGAAGGTGAGAGAGAGAGAGAGAGAGAGGGAGAGAGAGAGAGGGAGAGGGAGAGGAGAAGAAGAGAAGAAAAGAAGAAGAGAAGAAGAAGAAGAAGAAAGAGAGAGAGAGAGATAGGGAGAGGGAGAGGGAGAGAGAGAAGAAGAGAAGGAGAAGAAGAGAAAGAGGGATCCCTTCCCCTCTTTAGAGGGTGACCACACACTTCGTCTCTTTCCCACAATGTAATCCCTTTCCCTGCGAGTTAAACCCCTATCACAATCAAGGGAAGTCACCTCATCACATCATCTCTCCTATGAGAGACAGAGAAAGGGGGAGATACGTAAGCCAAAGTATGGCCCCCAAACGGAGGGAGACATGCACCAATGGTGATCTCGTGCCCAACAATGGAGCCGACGGCCAGGGTGTTATTGTTAATACGATTACAACATTGGGTACGGATAATTCATATCCAAATATGGAGGTACTAATTGCCATCTCCAATATTTGTTGAGGCATAGGTATGCGCATAAATTCATTTCAACAAGTAGCTTGAATTTATTTTTCAATAGTTAAGGAACTCATAGGGGATCATAGGTTAATTCTTTTCGCAACCTTAGATGACCTCGCATAGATTTATGCACATGGCGCATTGAGGTTTGCACAAATACATGTACTCAAATACCATGCATCCCAACGCTACGTGACAAAGTTATGCGTGCATAAAGAATATATAAGGTTATTTAAGGGTTATGCACATAGACGATGCATGCACGGGAAAGACCAAATGAAACATGCATCAATGGTGCAAAAATTGACCTTGCATTAAAGTCTTACTAATATCACGAACTATAAATTCATTGGGATCTCGAAGTTGTGTGTAACTAGTACAAACAACAATCATTAGGATTAAAATTACGATGCCTTGAGATCCGTGCGATAGCGACTATATATTTAGGAATTGGGCTAGCAACATCTCCAAGCAAGAACTCTAGGGATTAGAAAACCCTAAGACGAAGAAAAGATCGATATTTGTGTATTTGTTGGAAAAAAAGCTGGGTTATCGATCAATAAAAGTGAATAATAGAACTTACGTCATGTTCAGTGTTTGAAACCTTAACATATGCCTTAGTCGAAAGAAGGCTGTGTTAAGTAAATTTTATGTAAAACTGCTCTTGATCCCAAGGGGGAGAGTAAATAGGCAATGGAAAGGTTATCGTCACGACTCCTCTTGCAATGTTGGAAAATGATACCGTTGTTTTTGTTGAATGATCAAATAAGTCCTAAATGCTTTTTTGCATTAAATTGATTATTGGAATGTGATTTGGATGATTATTTCAAGTACTTGTGCTTGATGGTAAATGTGTAGCTGGGGTCTATGATGACAAGTTGCCATGGAAAATAAAAGAATATTTCCTTGGAAGATGGTATTGGGCAGATTGCCTTGATTGTGCTTGATGCTTAATTGGATTAATTAAGGAAGAGTATTTGCACAGGTGGATCATCTCCAAGATCGCACCGTGAATTACCCCAAGAGGGCATTGCTCAATTCACAAGTCAAAGGTCGAGTGGTGAAAAGGCCAACCACAGAAAGTGTGTCTCACTCCTAGGTCGCTTGGGATCAGTGGAGCTTTAGATACCCCTTATCATGTCCGAAACGGAGTTGTAGACCGTCGTGAGCCCAACGTCTAGGGTGTTGGAAGATTCTATTCTAGATAAAGGATAGAAATTATGGTACCATGTGATTTGGACTGGGTACTTCTGTTGGATAGAAGGGATACATAATTCTCATGTATGGGTAGGAGACAAAGATTAACTTAAGTTAAGGAACTTGTTTGTAAAAAGGACTGCTTGTTTTGTTTCCATGTCGGTGCTATAAATTATGCGAACGAACCCTATTCAGGCTTAATTAAGGAAGTTGATTTTGAATGTCACACATAAATGTGATAGGACCTAATTAGAAAACTAAATCTATCAAGGGAAGCGGGTGGAAAAAACCCCGACGAGTCTGTCCTACAACAGGGTGGTCTCAGAGAACTAAGAGGCTTCTCACAAGGTTTTACCATCATTTGACCTTTAGGTATGGTTAAGCTAGATTTTGGCTCATGCCATTTTAGGGAACAGGAATGGGACTATGCCCTGGGTAGAGAGGTTGAGCAATGCATCTCTCTCATTTTCCATTATCTTTGAACCAAGTGTGGCATGGGTCTACTTCAGATTCGGTATCTCTACATAAAGTAGGATGTCCAAAATCAGACACTAGAAAGCTGTCAAGAGACTTGACCCCTGAGAGTCCAGATTTTAGGTCGATCCTAGTGGGTTTGTCCATGAACGTTCCGTTGCAAGGTGGACTCGGAAAACCCTAGGCAAAAAATCCCGTGGCATTTCATGGGAGTGTCGGGTGGTGTCACTTAGACTCGTCTCTCGATGGACCGCTAAAAACGTGCCTAGACAGCTAATAGGCGGCACATTACAGTTGGTATCAAAGCAAAACTTCGTAATGTTACATGATTGATTAATATATGGTTCATAGGCATATCCTAAACAGAATAGCCTAAGTGGTATGGCTTGACTATCAAGCACCTTCTACACCCACGAATGCTAACATGCAAGAGAAGAAATTCCTTCTCAAGCAAATTAAGGCACCGAACTTGATGGAGAAGGAATAGACGTCACAGCAGAATTGGAGATATGGATTGAGTCGATGGATGATTATTTCTCTGTTTCAGGAATTGCCTCTACCAATCAAGCAATGATAGCCAAACTTAAGTTAGTTAGCCAGGCTTGGTTATGGTGGAAGCAATGGTACAAGGATCAGAGTATTTCTAAAGCCGCTGTTACTTGGGCTCACTTGAAATATGTATGCAGACAATACCTTCCACCAACCTACCAAACTTTGGGGATGAATGAATTCTTTAAGCTAAAGTAGTTGGAATTAACATTGGAAGCTTACTACTCAAATTTTGTAACCCTACTAAAATACGCACCACCTATGGATATTGCGCAACAAGTATCCAAGTTTTGCCATGGCCTGAACACTCCTCTAAACCACCCTTGTGAAGCAATGCGTCCAACAAACTTTCAAGATGCATTACTTCGAGCGACTCCAATCATCCAAGAACTTAAATTAGACAATTATAGCAAAGATGATTCTTGAGATTAGGACAAGAGATGCCACTTGTGCGGAGAGATAGGGCACATCCGTAGGAGATGTTCCAACTGCCGATATTTCCACACTGCAATGAGCTAGGGCACATCTAAGTAGATTGCCTTAGCTTAAGTCCAGAATATATGGAGCCTCCAAGGAAACGAAGCTACACAATTGCAGTCTTCGAATATATAGAGGAATCACATGAAGATGAAGACTTAAAACCCACTACACCTCTTCAGGATGATTAGAAATCCTAGGATTTTTGTCAGCATGAAATATAACTTGTATTGGAATAAACTTCACTCTTGTAACTACAGTTAACCTTAGTAATATGAGTTGCATCTATTTTGAGCCTAAAACTTGCAAATGATTAGAGATACTATGGCAAGGAATGACAATTATAACTTGCAATGAATTTCTCTTAAGTCGTTTCTTCTCAACTAATATGGATTGGGTCTTACCAGAATTTCAAAGCTTGGAAGTATTCTTTAGTAATACAAGCAAAGCTGATAGTCCATGGAGCTCAAATTTGAACTAAGGAAATGACAATTTGGAAACAGAGTTTTTAAGATAAAGGATCACTCCAATCCGCTAAAAGGATCCTAGGACAATTTGGCTTAAAGAATAAAATCCTGCCAAGGATGACCAAGAATCTTTTGACTCCAAGTGATAAAGCTTCACGTTGTTTCTTTTGCAAAGAGCTAGGTCATTTCAAAAGGGAATGTCCAAAGTACCTTAAACACCGATGCTTCGAGTGCCACAACATTGGGCATATCCACGTCAATTGTCCCAATAAGACTCAAAGAGAACTTGAACTTACAAGGAATGAAATTGTACAAGCTCTAGTGATCCAACATATACCAAATACTTAGGAAAAACCTAGAAGATATTCATGAGATGTAACTTCAATAAACTTTTCTCTTGTAATCCAGACTCGGATATATCAAATAAAATAAGTTGTTGTTTTAAAAGACCGCATGCTTATGAGTGGTCAAAGTGTCGCAACAACAAATTCGTGATGGGTCTTACCCCACAAGTTCCAAAATGAAATCCCCAGTTTCTCTCGAGATGAAGACATCTCTATT
Source organism: Lygodium microphyllum (assembly GCF_053477565.2). Taxonomy (NCBI): domain Eukaryota; kingdom Viridiplantae; phylum Streptophyta; class Polypodiopsida; order Schizaeales; family Lygodiaceae; genus Lygodium; species Lygodium microphyllum. The sequence goes on along the minus strand of NC_141148.1, from coordinate 21,450,563 downwards.
TCTCTAAGGGGGAGAGGATATAATATCCCCCCCTCCCCCTTGGTCATCGCAAGTGTAGAACCTTCCCCCCTACTATCAAAAAAATAATAATATAATCAAAAAAAAATCCCCCTGTCGTCACCCACAAGTGGCAAGGGGGGGAGAAAGAGGGAGGGCGTGAGAAATAATGATGTCAGGAGAAGGAAAATGAAGATAACGTGGAAGAAAACACAAAGACAACGATGGAAAGAAGGGAAAGATGACAACCTATCGAGGGAGAAGTAGGAGTAGCCGATGATTGCAATGATGATGAGGATGAGAATGAGGCCACAGGCCTACAATACTCCCCAGCCATGCAGATTCGATGATGGGGGGAGATTACCACCAGTTTACTCCCTCCCCACGATCTCTTTCCCTCCCTCCCCCCCCAAATAACACACCTTCCCCCTCCTATAACCCCCCCTATTGTCGAATTGTAAAAGAGATACCACCCTTTTTTCCCTTGCTGCCGCAAGGAGAGAGAATGTGAGAGAGAGGAAGAGAGAGAGAGAGAGGGAGAGGGAGAGGAGAAGAAGAGAAGAAGAAGAAGAAGAGAGAGAGAGGAGGAGGAGAAGAGAAGAAGAAGAAGAGAGTGGGAGAGAGGAGAAGAAGAAGAAGAAGAAGAAGAGAGAGAGATAGGGAGAGGAAGAGAGAGGGAGAGAGAGGGAGAGAGAGAAGAAGAGAAGGAGAGGAAGAGGAAGAGGAAGCCCTTCCTCTCTTTAGAGGGTGACCACACACTTCGTCTCTTCCCCACAATTTATTCCCTTTCCACGTGAGTTAAACCCCCATTGCAATCAAGGGAAGTCACCTCAGCACATCATCTCTTCGACGAGAGACAGAGAAAGGGGGAGATACATAAGCCGAAGTATGGCCCCCAAATGGAGGGAGACACGCACTAACGGTAATCTCGCACCCAACAATCGAGCCGCCGGCCAAAGTGTTATTGCTAATATGATTACAACATTGGGTACGGATAATTCATATCAGAATATGGAGGTACTAATTGCCATCTCCACTATTCCTTGAGGCATATGCATGCGCATAAATTCATTTCAATAAGTAGCTTGAATTTATTTTTCGATAGTTAAGGAACTCATAGGGGATCATATGTTAATTCTTTCCACAGCCTTAGATTACCTTGCATAGATTTATGCACATGGCGCATTGAGGTTTGCACAAACACATGTACTCAAAAATGCATCCCAATGCTGTGCGACAAAGTTATACATGGCATAAGGAACATGTAAGGTTATTTTAAGGGTTATGCACATAGATGATGCATGCATAGGAAAGACCAAATGAAACATGCATTGATGGTACACAAATTGACCTTGCATTAAAGTCTTTCTAATGTCACGAACTATAAATTCATTGGGATCTTGAAGTTGTGGGTAACTAGTACAAACAACAATCATTAGGATTAAAATTACGATGCCTTGAGACACGTTTGATAGCGACTATGTATTTGGAAATCGGGCTAGCAACATCTCCAGAAAAGAACTCTAGGGATTAGGAAACCCTAAGTCGAAGGAAAGACCAATGTTTTTGTATTTGTTGGGAAGAAGGCTAGGTTAACAATCAATGAAAATGAATAATAGAACTTACGTCATGTTCAGTGTTCAAAACCTTAACATATGCCTTAGCCGAAAGAAGGGTGTGTTAAGTAAATTTTATGTAAAACCGCTCCTGATCCCAAGGGGAGAGTAAATATGTAATGGAAAGGTTATCGCGACTCCTCTTGCAATGTTGGAAAAGGATACCATTGTTTTTGTTGAATGATCAAATAATTTCTAAATGCTTTTTTGCATTAAACTGATTATTGGAATGTGATCTGGATGATTATTCCAAGTGCTTGTGCTTGATGGTAAATGCATGGCTGGGGTCTGTGATGACAAGTTGCCATGGAAAATAAAGGAATGTTTCCTTGGAAGATGATATTAGGCTAATTGCCTTGATTGTGCTTGATGCTTAATTGGATTAATTAAGGAAGGATATTTGCACGGGTGGATCATCTCCAAAATTGCACCGCGAATTACCTTGAGAGGGCATTGCTCGATTCATGGGCCGAAGGTCAAGTGGTGAAAAGGCCAACCATGAAAAGTGTGTCTTACTTCTAGGTCTCTTGGGGTCAGTGGAGCTCTGGACACCCCTTGCCGAGTCCGAAACAAGTTGTAGACTGTCGTGAGCCCAACGTCTAGGGCGTTGGAAGATCCTATTCTAGATAAAGGATAGAAATTATGGTGCCGTGTGATTTGGACCGGGTTCTTCTGTTGGACATGAGGAATACATAATTCTCATGTATGGGTAGGAGACAAAGATTAACTTGAAGATAAGTTAAGAAACTTGTTTGTAAAAAGAACCGCTTGTTTTGTTTTTGTGTCAGTGCTATAAATTACGCGAACGAACCATGTTCCCTACTAAAGGCTTAATTAAGGAAGCTGATTTTGAATGTCACACATAAATGTGATCGGAGGTAATTAGAAAACTAAAGCTATCAAGGGAAATGGGTGGGCAAAACCTGAGGGGTTTGTCCTACGGCAGGGTGGTCTCAGAGAATTGGAAGGCTTCTCACAAGGTTTTACCGTCATTTGACCTTTAGGCATGGTTAAGCTAGAATCTAATTATGCCATTTTAGGGGACGGGAATGGGACTATGCCCTACAGGCAGAGAGGTTGAGCAACACATCCCTCTCGTTTCCCATTCTCCTTGAACCAAGTGCAGCATGGGTCTACTTCAGATTGGGTATCTCTACATAAAGTAGGATGTCCAAAATCTGACTCTAGAATGCTGTCAGGAGACGTGACCCCCCTAAGAGCCTAGATTTCAGGTATATCCTAGTGGGTTCGATCGGGAATGTTCTGTTGCGAGGCGAACTCGAGAAACCCTAGGCGACAAACCATGTAACATTCCATGGGAGTGATAGGCGGCATATTACAGTGTGGGGATATGTTGAGAGTTGATATGATTGTGTTTTTTGTTGTTTTTTGTTGGATTTTCGGGTTATTTTTGTATGATTTGAACGATGGTTGATTGGCTTGGAAGTGTTTGAGAGAGTTTTGGATAAGTTTGAATAGCTTTGAGAAGCTCATGATATTTTTCAATGGAGATATTATGTGAAAGATTTCATTGAGTGCTTGATAGGTTCTGATTGGTTCTATTTAGCTTCTGATTTGTTTTGATTTCTTTCTGTATGAGAGTTTGGAATGATGATTGATGGAGTTTAAGACTGTTTGGAAGCTTATTGAATGATTCTTGATGGTTTTAGTTGAGATGAATGCTTTTTTTATGACCTTCCATATGGTACTATAGACCTTTTGTTGAGCTTCTGTAAAGCCTTTGTCTCTATTCTATTTCTATAATGTATGCCTCTGTAAGTATTCTTTGGGATGAATGTATAGCTTAGGAAATTTTTCTAGTCTTGGGAACTGTTGAGCTATGAAAGGACACTATAGTGGCTCAGGTGACTCTTCATATCAGACATACCTCTTGGGAGGGGTATCCATGACCGAAGAGGGATTATGGAGTGTCGTTCTTCATTATTCCAATATATATTGAGAGTGAGCATATGAGAGAGAGAGAGATAGTCAATTTTTTATGAGAAACATTGTATCTACATGAGAGAGACTATGAAGACCATGAAAATAATGAAAGATGAATATTATGTGATGATTTATATTCAAAGTGGAGCATTCTTTTTCGTTCTCTTGTTCTTTTAATGGCTTCTATGATGAATATGAAGAATGTGTTAAAGTTATGTTGTGACATCTGTGGGAGAATTGCTATATGATGCTGGGTGAACATTTGAGAAGATTTGTGTTATTTTTCTTCTTGTAGTTGATTAAATTATGAAAGACATGCTTGTTGAGGATGCAAGATAGATTTTCTTGTAGTAGATTTTCCATTTTCTTGGTATTTCTCTTGGGGATCCAAGAAGGTGGGTAAAGGAGGATGGAGAGGAGGAGGATGACATTGATTGTGGGTGGTGGTTCAATAGCATCATTAGCATCTGGATGGATGGCACTACTGCTCTATGGTGGTGGTAGCAACAACTTTGGCTTGGCGGTTCGATGATGACTACAACTCCTACTTGGCATTTGCTAGTGGTTGTACATGGAGGGAGAGGAGGGAAAGGGAGGGACGAAGGAGATGGAGGAAAAGGGGAGGGGATGGAGGAAGAAAGGAAGGAGGAGGAGGGGAGAAAGAGATGGTGAAGAAGGAGGAGGAGGAGGAGGAGGAGAAGGGAGAGAAGGAGGAGGAGGAGGGAGAGAAGGGAGAAGGAGAAAGAAGGGGAGAAGATGGAGAAGGGGAGAGAGGGGGAGAAAGAAAGGGAGACACAAAGAGGGTGAAGGGAGAGAGAAGGAAGGAGAGAGAGAAAGTGAGTGATTACTGATAGAGAGAGAGGGAGGGGAAGGTGAGAGAAGATAAAACTATTATTTTTAAAAAAGTTACTTTTTTAAAAAAAACAAAGTTAAAGGAAGAAGAAGAAGAGGAGGAGGAGGAGAGAGAAGGAGATGGGGGAGGGGAGAGTAAAAAAAGGGAGGATGGTTGTGGATTTTTTTTTACTTATGATTAAGAAAAAACCAAGTCAAATCAATAGTTTGTCATCCCCCCTTGCATGTCGCAAATATCAAGAAGTGAATAGGAGAGAGAGAGAAAGAGGAGAGATAAGATTGCAAGAGATAAATGAGGTGCAAAAGTGAGAGAAACAAAGTGACAAGGAGAGAAAAAGACTAGAAATGGAGAGGGAGAGATTGGAAAGAAGAAGAGAGATGACTAGAAGCTATGAAAGGACAACAGGAGTTAGGGAGAGACCAAGGACAAAGTTGTATTATTGTGTAAAAAAAACTTATTCATGTGCATATGTCATTTGCCCTTTTATATACCTCTAATTCAATTCTTTACATTCCATCTCCACTCGAATGTTTTTGTCCTAAAACATAAAAACAGAACTCTAAGTGTGGGGATATGTTGAGAGTGAAAAAAGACTGAATTTTTTATTACTTTTTGTTGATTTTGAGGTCTGAAGAATGATTGATTTTGGATGGATTTAGAGTGACGTATGGTTGTTAATGGAAGTGTTTAAGGGTATTTTGGATGATATTGATTATGTTTTGGAATTTCATTATGATTTTTAGTAGAAATATGAAGCTCTATGATATTTTGATAGGTTCTGTTGAGGTTCTGATTGGTTCTGATACCTTCTGTATAGCTTCTATTTTGTGCTGATTTTCTTCTATATGAAGCATGGATTGATGATTGATGAAGGTTGAAATCTTTTGAAAGCTTATTGAATAGTTTCTGATAGTTTGGAATGGTTTTAGTATGAGTCATGAGGATTTGATGATTATTGAGAGTCATTAAAGAGTATTGTAGTGAGGAGATGATGTACTATTGAGAGAGAAAGAGAGAGAGAGAGAGAGAGAGAGAGAGAGAGAGAGAGAGAGAGAGAGAGAGAGAGAGAGAGAGAGAGAGAGAGAGAGAGAGAGATAGATAGATAGTCAATTTCTATCAAAAGAATGTAACTGTATATCAGAGATTGAGAGAGAAATTTATGAAGACATTGAAGATAAATACTATGTGATTGATTTCCATTCAAAAATGGTGTATTCCTTTATGTTCCTTGTTCTATTGATGGATTCTGTGAAGACGTTGAAGATTATGGTTGATTCTTTAAAATCCATGGGAGATATCTACTATGATGCTGCATGAAGATTTGTTGTTTTCTTTGTTTTGGTCATCAAAAGAATTAAATAAAAGCTTGTTGATGTTACAAGATAGATTTTCTTGTAGTAGAATCTCTTTTTCCTTGGTGTTCCTCCGGGGCTCCATGAAGGTCATGCAGATTGCTTCTGGGTATAGATCTAACTGACTCCTTCAAGGGAGTAGTCTCCTCATCTAATGCTCCATTAGAAGTGAATTCTTCTTTTCATGGGAAATTGGTTGGCTCCTTGGGATGCTAAAATAGTATCATGATAGTTTCAAATTTTATAAGATAGTCAATTATCTCTTAACTCAAGGACTCGTCTTTTGAGGACACCTCCAGGAATGTTACATAACACGGACCATATGAGTTCTCCTTGGGCTGTAGGATTGGTGTTTATTGGAAAGGTGCATCATTATCATCCTTTCTTAAAAAGGGTACATTAGGGTGACAAGAGCCACTACTAAAGGAAGGCTTATTCCACTTAATACATTTCTTATGGAGGTTTTGTATATGTTTGTATATGATGCAATTCATTTATTAGCCCAAAGGGTACTATAGCCATTCTGTCCCACAACATGGGAGCTTTAGTTTCTAAAGCCTCAAATATTTCATCCTTGTTTCTATCCTCTTCTGGTTATATAGCTTCTTCCATTTTGCTTTCATTATCTACATCTTGACTTTTATCATCGTCCTCTTTAGACTCTGGCTCTGTCTCTGTAAAGACTTCGTAGGAGAAAAATAGACTCTTTGTAGCTTGATGTTGTTGCTTTTCGCTTTGACTAGATGCAGTCCGAATGCAACACGTATGTGTTTTTGCAGTGTGGCCTTTTTGCCCTTGTTGGGTAGATTGACCCATTGATGTTCTAGGATCTCTATTTCTCTCTATTCGGGTATGGGCTTTTGGTTGCTCTTTTGCGAGTGAGAATCCATGCTTGTGTAGAGCCATTACTACACTAGGGTCCAATTTACAAGACCTGTCACAGTGCGCGTTTTCTCTCCAACCTACTTGGGGGAGGTGCGGAGGGGGCAGAGCCCCTTTGCGAGGGTCCAGGGGGGCAGTCCCCCCAGCCCGCAGGGCCGTTACGGTAAATGCCATGCACAATTTGAAGGAGCATTTATAGCCAAATTTTGAACTACTTGCTCTAAATTTCAGCCCAGTGATGAATCTGTGATGTGCCTTTAGCTCTATGTAGCCTTTGGGGTCAATCTCGGGATTTAGATGCGTCAAAATTTGTGTTCTAGATGCCTGTCCGATTTTGATAATTTTCTGTCTGATTCTCAGATGTCCGATTTTTAGGAGTCCGATCATCAGAATCGGACGTCCAATTTTGGGTTGGTTCGATCGGCCCAGTGGTCTAATTTTGGTCACGTGCGATTTTTGAAATCGGACGTCCGATTTTGACAGGTGTCCGATTCTGAGTGGTCCAATTCCTTGTATTCAATTTTCAAAATCGGACGGTCGAGTGTCCGATCCGATAGGCAAAGGTGGTCTAATTCTGGAGCTGGTCCGATTTTGGGAATCGGATCAAAAGGGTGGTCTGATTTTCAGAGTCGGACAGTTTTTAGAGAGGTCCGATTTTTGGACTCCGATGGCCCGACTCCAAAGATAAGGCAATCCTATTCTAGGACTCGGACGAATTGGTCCGACTGCGCAGTCAACGGCCCGCGAGTTGCACGCGACGCCTCTAAGCTGATGTCTACTTCACCGAATTGTGCCGTGCCGTCTAATTAGATGCAAAGCAACAGAGGGGAACGCCTAGCGTACCTGAAAACAGTGTGGTGCTCGAATCGATCAGCATGTCGATGATCTCCCCGCAGCTCTCTCTCTCTCTCTCTCTCTCTCTCTCTCTCTCTCTCTCTCTCTCTCTCTCTCTCTCTCTCTCTCTCTCTCTCTCTCTCTCTCTCTCTCTCTCTCTCTCTCTCTCTCTCTCTCTCCCTCTCCCTCTCCCTCTCCCCCTGGCTCTCAAGCTCACTCTCTTCTCAGAGGGCAGGATGTCAAATGTAGCCTTTCCTAGTTCCCTGGGCCTCTTATTGCCCCATCCCAGCCTGCTGTGACCTCAAAGGTTAGTCCCTCATACTCTTCCAGCCAGAAATCTAAATCTGTGCCCCTATTTCCCTGTTTCAACCTATTATACAGCAATAGAAAACCCTACTGTTTTCCTTCTTTTTTCATATCCTAACCTTAACCTAATGCAACAAAAATCAAAACCAGAGATGGAGATGGATGGTCCTACTCTAATATTCAACAATAAATCAAAAACCTACTTGCTAAGGAGATCGAATACCTCTTCAAACTTCCTCACTTCCTACCTATCTACCTCAGGCATCGATTCGGGGAAAACCCTACTTCAATGCTCGATTCGAAGCGCGCAAGCGCTCAAGGCTTGAATCCATAGGTCCTAGAAATAGAACCAAAATGTGGGAGCTTTTGCTCAACCGCCAAGACCCTCGAATCGCTTATTGTGCAAGCGTTCCAAGCCGAGCACTAATGGCTACCTCTCACATAGCCGACGCGCCATCCATATCTACGGGTGTAGTGAGCTTACCTCCATGCCAATCGAGTTACCTCCTCTCCTACACACTCCGGTAGCTCCACGATCCAAGTGCAAGCTTCAAGCAAGCTCCATCCTCAAGCTCCACACTCCAAGCTCCATCACCGTGAGCAAGACAAGAGAAGAGAAGAGCAGAGAAGAAGAGAGGAGAAGATGGAGAGCTTCTCCTCCCTGGTCCCTCACCCTCACACACTCACTCCCTCACACTCTCACACTCCCTCTCTCAAGCACAAGCTCAAGCAAGCAAAAACAAGAAGAAGAAGAAGAGGAGGAGAGCCACTTTTGGCCACACACAAGAATGAGCTTCTCATTCACTTTTCAACTTTATATACAAAACCCTAAATCCCTTTTGGGCGGTTATCCCCTTATCCTCTTTTTTACATGGCCGGCCATGGTCTAGGCCCTTTTTTCCATTGTCCTTCTATCTTCCTAGCTTCCTTTCCACCACCCGTCTACATTTACTTGTCTTAAAAACCATCAAGACCTCGGCCGTTGTCCTAGCCACAAGTGCAGCACCAGCCGAGGAGAGTCCCCAACCTCAACAACCAAATTAGCGCGTAAGAAGCCTGCCTCCAAGGCCTCCATGATTAGATTTGCCGAAGTCTTAAGGGCTATCATCCAAGAGGCCATAATAAAGGAGGCAAAAGAAGTTGAGGAGGAGGTAGGAGGACACCCCAGCAGTCGCCACGCCCTGATGTAGAGCAATCTAGTGAGAGAACCATCAGTGACCGAGGAGGGTAGGAAGTGTAGGCTACCCAGAAGGAGACCAAGGGACAAGAAAAAAAGAAGGCCACGAAGCCCCATCAACAAAGGAGAGAGGAGATGGCGAAGTAAGAATGGTCGGATCTGAAAAGATCTCAAAAAGAATTCAAAAGGACGGAAGAAGAATGAAGGAAAAAAGAGGAGGAAGAAATGAAGAAAGTGAGAGAAGAATCACAAAGAGCTGAGGAGGAGAGGAGAAGGAGAGCGAATGAAGAGGCGGAGGAGCTAAGGCAAAAGGAGGATGAAGACATGGCAGAGGCCATGCACAGGTCTGTAGAGGAGACCCATGACCCTAGAGAAATGGCCACCTTGAGCCCATTACACGAAGGCGAACCAAGCGGCAGCATTGAAGTAGTCCCAATTGTTGTAGGAAAGGGCAAAGCCTTGTTGCATCCCCTCCCTTTGACTCTCACACCTTAGACTGCCACCACCACCTCCACAACATAGGAGCTAGTGCTTGCCATGGACACCACTCAGCTCATGTCCATGATGCAGTTCCTCATCACAAAAGTACAAGAGATAGTACCAAGTGTAGGAGCCAAAAGGCCAGCTACATCAGACGCCGAGTCAAGGTAAGACCCAAAGCAGCAAAGGTTGGAAGCATCCACCACCACAGCATTGCCAACAATGCCCCTGGCTACAGACTATGATGCCTACGTAGCTGAACTCCTAGCCCAGCTAGAGAAGGCTAAGGAAGAGAAGAAGGCCGTGACTGTAGAACTAGAGGCGAAAGAGAAGTTGCCACAGCTCTAAGGCTAGAGATAACACGGCAAGCCGCGGAGCATCAGAAAGAAATTTGAAACCTCAAAGAGCAACTCAATGCCAAATAAATGGAGGCACAATAGAATGAAGATCACCTAAGGCAAAGGCTAGAGGATGAAGCCCAAGACCTAGTGGCAGAGCAGCGGGGCTACAAGTTGCTCATCCAACTATATGCTAAGCTCCAGCAAACGAATGGCACGGGTGGAAGCGATGTATGTAGAACTACAGGAGAGCCAGTGAGAAGGAGACCAAGCGTCATAAGAATGATACCAAGAATAGGAGGATACCATGGTACTCAGGCTGTGGTCAACAATGGAGGAGCAAGGAAGGCTAGAGAGAGAGATAGGACTCATGTTGAAAGAGAAGAAAGAGGCCATAGGAAAAGCCACTAGGATTCTACAAGACAACCTGCAAAATGCCCAATAAGAAGTATAGAGACTAATGGTCATGGCCATGACCGAAAGAAAACTGCACCTAGTGGAGCTAAAAAGCCATGCCCAAGCTATTGAAGATATATCAGAAAGGCTTGCAGAGGCTCACCAGCAGTTCTCCATGGCTAATCAAGGTAGAAGAATAGCCAAAGAGCAGCTGAACTTCCTGGATAAAGAGAAGACCCAAATGTTGGAAGTGTGGGATGAGCAATAGTAGCAGGTGGTAATGATGCTCTCTCAGGAGATGGAAAGGGGCAACGAAGATTTGGAAGAGAAGGCACATCAGTAGGAGAGGCACAACTTTGAAAGAGTGCAAGGGTTGACAGAGCACCTAGCAGTGGCGGAGTGCGAGAGGGTGCTCGCAAAATCTAGAGTTGAGGCCGCTGAAGCATGCTCCAACACGCACAGGAAAGCCTTTTTGAGCATTGTGCTTCATGTCACACAAGTTCAAGGCGAGATTTTGGTGGAGAGAATGAAAAGAAAGCTGGAGTTGACAACCAGAGCTTTAAGATATGGCCTGCAAGAGCACGCACTCCCAACCGGCACATAGGCATAATCAAGGAGTAGCAACACAACTACTTGCGACAAGCTGGTCTCTCCACTGATGAGCTCAGGGAACTTGGATTCAAGGAACAAGAGCAGCCCCATCTACCCCCAATCCAACCCACTATGGAACAAGACACCGAGGAAGGGCTTTGAGCGGACTTTGAGCAAGCATTCAAAGAAGAACCGAAAATCAGAGATCCCAGTCTGCCCTTGCCTGATCTATCCCTGGAAGAACCAGAAGGTGCCCAAGTTCCTGAGCGCGTTATTGTTGCAAGAAGAAGAAGATAGGAACTTGTGGAGCAAGCCCAACAAAGAGCACGATCACGGCCACAGAAGCTTCCTAACGAGCCCATGCCACTACGCGAGGATGACCTTCCCATCAATTGGCCACATGAGCTGACTATCTTGCAACAATGGGAGCTCCAATACCGTCCCTTCGAGTTCTCCTTCCTCTACCCACGAGCCTTGGACAGAGTCTTACTCCTGAAGGTAGTGAAAAGGATCATTTGTTTGGGCAATACTCCAACAAACTGATGGATCGAGGAGCGGAGTATCATAATCACACAATGGAGGCGGAAACCCACGAACTATTGGTGGGATAAGGTCTATCAAGTTCCCAAAACTGTCAAAGGTTACAAGGTGCAGTCAAAGTGGTGGAGGAGGATTTGGGACACCAATTTTGATGCATGGATGGCCTTCTGCAGCACGCTACAGGAAGAATGGAATTATCCTATCTACATGCCCTACCCTTGCAGACACAGAGTGGATTACAATAGGGGATGCATGGCAAGTACGACTTCTTGAAGATCTATAATGTCAATGCAGCAACTTCCAAGGAATGCATGACCTTTAGAGCAGGGGACTTGCGCCCATCCATCAATTGCTTCCTCGAGGATTTCTCTTCTTGCTCAAACCCGGTCTTCATAACTACTTGTAATTACCTTAGGACCATTAGTTTTTTGCTCAAACAAAAGCCAACAGCTGAGGAAGCCCACCTTTCCCCACTCTTTTCTGGCATTAGCCTAGGAATAGATAGCTGCGCTATGGCTAGGCTCATGATGAGGGCAACCCTACTTCCCTCATTTTGTATGAGGATCCTTGAAGACATGAGCAATAGCCACTTTACAAGGTGTAATCATCCTTTCTTGTCAACCATACCTCTTAATGCAAAGGCTAGCATCAAAGGAATACCTGCAGAGTCGTGCCTTTTTTTACTAAGTCCCTAAGACCACCTCGAGAATCGTTCGAGGAAGATTAAGGTAGAGCCTTAGAGCACTCCTTGCATCCAAATGCTGGCTATAATCATCTACTCAAAAAAAAAAGGGGTGGATACATTAAACCCCCCAAATGCACCTTGAGCGCCACAATCACTGCACCTAGGGTTTCCATACCTAGCCCCGTCCCCAACAACACATGCTTAGGGCACATTAAGGGCAGGACATACCTAGCAAGGTAATTCTTGCCTATGGTTTAACGAGTCAACCTAAGCCCCCTACACCGCACCTTCCTTATGCACAAACTGGATCCTTAAGTGTGGGACACCACCGAGGGCTTGCTCAAACCCATCTCCCAGTTCCATAAGCATGGACATCACACACTCCATGGTAAGGCAGAAACACCCCCACGTAGTGCACCTTCTTTTCTTTTCAAGTACAAACAAAGGCCTCGATCACCAACTCCATAGGCCCCATCATCCATGCAATGCACTTGCCATCTTATGTGACATGTCACCATGCAGACACAACAAAGCAAGGGGCGGACACAATAGCCCCACTCAAAAAGTGAATGAAGAAGCTCACTTGGAATAGTGCAAGAGAAGCAACCACCACGGAGAGCCAAACAACAGATTTTTCCAACTATATCTTCAATTTCAAAGATGGATTTGCACATCTGCCTCTCTCCACATTTCCCTCCAACACACCTTCCACTAGGGCTCATATACAACTCAAAGGGATTTTCAAAGTCATAAATCCCTCCAACACTAGGGCTCATATCCAACTCAAGGGCCTTTCAAAACCATAAATCCCTCCAACACCATGGCTCATATCCAACTCAACGGCCTTTCAAAACGATAAATCCCTCCAACACCATGGCTCATATCCAACTCAAGGGCCTTCCAGAACCATAAATCCCTCTAAAACACCTTCAAATAGGGCTCTTATACAAACTCAAGAAGCCACCTAGCTGCCCCAGTAACATCGTCTGACTCACCACCTAGTAATGCCATGGGACTGCCACTCAACTAGGAGGGGGGTAATGCTTACTGCAAAGCAAATAAATCTAAAACGAGGCATCAAGGGGAAAAGTGCAAGGTGAAAAAAAGGAAAAGGCACCCTACAAGAGAGTGGGCCTAAAAGAAATCTAAAAGCATGGGAACAACCACCAAGAGTACAAGACGCAATATGGAAGCCACAAGAATCCAAAAGCAAGAAGGCGCACCTTATAAAGGCACAGCAAAAACCTCTATAAAAGAGCACCAGGCTCCCTCCCGTGCAATTTGTAACCATGAACAGGCGGTTAGGACTAAGCTAGGAAGAGAGAAGAACAATGGGAAAAAGAACCTGGAGGCCATGTAAGAAAAGGGGGATAAGGGGATGACCGCCCAAAAGGGATTTAGGGTTTTGTATATAAAGTTGAAAAAGTGAATGAGAGCTCATTCTTGGCGTGTGGCAAAAAGCTTCTTATTCTTCTTCTTCTCTTCTCTTGTCTTCTTGCTTGTGCTTGAGTGAGGGAGTGAGTGTGTGAGAGTGAGGGATCAAGGAGAAGAAGCTCCCCATCTCTTCTCTTTATCTTATTCTCTTCTCTTGTCTCGCACGGCTATGGAGGATGGCGCTTGACAGAGAGGGATTGAGCTTGCCTCAAGGATTGTGGAGCTACCTGCTTGCAAGAGAGAGGAGGGCACTCAATCGAGCATCAAGGTAAGCTCACTATACCCCATGGGTAGGGATAGCGCGTTGGCTATGTGAGAGGTAGCCATGGCTGCTCAGCTTGAAACAATTGGTCTGTAGGTCTCAGGGGTTGAGTGAGAGAGCTCCCTTTAGCTCCCAAGCACCCAAGAATATGCCACCCCCAATAGCCGAGGGCAAGAGCAAGGGTTTAATTGATCCCATCCCATCTACCCTAGTACCCACCACTCCAGTCTTTGCACCCACCCAAGGCTCTTCTACCATGGTGGATGCTAGCAACCTTGTGGCCTAGGTGCAATTTCTAGTTAACAAAGAAATAGTTCAAGGTTGAAGTGGAGAAACCCATGTAATCGAAGCAAAAAGACTAGTAGCTCTGCTGCGGATGTGGAGTCCAGACATGACCCTAAAAGGTAGAAGATTGAAGCATCCACAATGACCACTCCTACAGCTCTACCGATGCCCATAAATTATGATGACTACGTCAACAACAAACTTCTATCACAATTAGAGAGGGCAAAAGCAGAAAAGAAATTAGCCATGGATGAACTCAAAGCTGAAAAGAAGACCATGGTAGCCTCTCAACTAGAAAGGACTCGCCAAGTGGCCATGTACCAAAGATAATTAAATGAGTTAAAGGAGGAGCTCAAGGCCAAGGGAGGCAAAGAAGAAAGGTGGCAAGCAAAGCTCACGGCAGCAGAAACACAAAATCTCATGAGCTTACAATGCCATTATGATGAGCTGGTGGTGCTGTATAAAGACCTACAAAAGGAAAATAAAAAGATCTAGGATGCCACTGAGCAGCTAGCAGCAAAAGAAGAAGAGAGAAGCAAACGTTGTTGGGGGTAAAGGCGCCTCTGCCTAGCCATCCATATATTACTACACTGACAGTACCCGCCACTGCACACTGTAGGTGGTGGCCCATCACCGTCACTTTATTCTTTATACTTTTATTGATAATTTGAATAAAGAAAGGCCCAGTCACATAGTATGACTATTGGAGTTCCCATTTGTGTCTCTCTCTCTTCTTGCTCTTTCTCTTCACCATAGCTCACTTCCAAGCAAGCTTCGATCCTTCTCACCTTTCAACTGGTATCAAAGCAAGGCTTCCTGACTTCCCAATCTTGGTTCGTGGCATTCTTAGCTTCCATTCAAATACCTACAGCATTGGGTCTCCTGCCCGGCAACCATAACCGACCTTTCCGAGCTCCTATCACTCCCCAGCTTCCCAAGCACCTTCCCGGACAATTGAATCACCCTCAAGGCATTGCTACAGAGGTATTGAAGTGTTCTTTTAGTGATTTTATTCAATTCTCAAGTTGCAATCAATAAGGGCAGCCATAGCTCAAACCCTTGGAGCTTGGATCTTGCTCCCTCTTGCATTTGGGCACTTGAGGCTTGTTATGGGTCTCCCTGGGCACCCCCTGGAGCCTCTAATCACTACCATCTAGGCCACGTGGATACACAGGCGTAGAAGAAGAGATCAAAAAAATTGCACCATTTTTTGGCTGATTTGGATAGCACACTACAACAGCTCACCTACTCCTCATTGATGGCTATGTCATGATTCTTCAAGCTTGGCAATGCACTTGGCAATGATCTCAAACATGTATTGAAACCTCCTTGAGCATTGGCATCAAATTTGGGTCTAATCTATACATTCCCATGACTGTTTATAGCAGTCCCACAATCGTGTGATGTAGAAGTAGCATTGGCATCTAATGCTATGCTTGTTTGGGCACTTCTACTTAACCGATTTGATACCTATTGATGCCCGAATGTTTGGGGGACAACCACGATGAGTGAAACTCACTTGCTATTGGCCACTAGATAGATAAACTCAGCTTCAAGGAGCTTCAACAACCTGCTTTCACTAGGATTGAGTAATTTGGATTCATGTGCCTTTGTCTTTGCCTCACAGGTTTGGCATTAGGCTCTAGATTGATGTGATATTGATACACCATGGGATCAATCCCCTTTAGATCTATATATGACCATGCAAATATGTCCAAGTGTTCTCCTTCAGTAGATCACGTAGGATCAATAGCTCCTCTTTTAGAAAACTGATACCTGCCTTTAAGTGATGTTCAATACCATATGTATCTACAAAATTTAATTGCTTTTCACCTTCTACCTTGCTTTTCACCTTCTACCTTGTTAATAAAAATTTTTGATTGATTTTTGTTGATTTTGAGGTCTGAATGATTGATTTTGGATGGATTTAGAGTGATGTATGATTGTTATGGAAGCATTTGAGAGTGTTTTGGATGATATTGATTATGTTTTTGAATTTCATTATGATTTTTAGTAGAAATATGAAGCTCTGTGATGTTCTGATAGGTTCTATTGAGGTTCTGATTGGTTCTGATATCTTCTGTATAGCTTCTGTTTTGTGGTGATTTTCTTATGTATGAAGCATGGATTGATGATTGATAAAGGTTGAAATCTTTTAAAAGCTTATTGATAGTTTCTGATAGTTTGAAATTGTTTTAGTATGAGTTATGAGGATTTGATGTTCTCTGATAACCTTCTTAGGACCCTCTATAGAGCTTCTATATCTGCTCTATCTTTGTTCTATATATGCTATGTTCTTGTTCTATACTGTTCTGTAGATCTTTTGTAAGTGTTCTATAGAAAGTATGTGTGACTTTGGAAAAATTTTCTAACTTTTGGAAAGGATAAATCTAAGTTCAAAAGAGCTAAAACAAATGGAAAAAGTAGCTGCTAAGACTAAAGAGAAGACTGGAGTGACAATGATAGTAGTGAGCTATGAAGAGACACTGTAGTGGCTCTGATACCTCTTCACATCAAACATACCTCTTTGGGAGGTGCATCTACGACCTAAGAAAGATTATTGAGAGACATTATAGAGTATTTTAGTGAGGAGATGATGTACTATTGAGAGAGATAGAGATAGTCAATTTCTATCAAAATAGTGTAACTATATATAAGAGATTGAGAGAGAAATTTATGAAGACATTGAATATGAATAGTATGTGATTGATTTCCATTCAAAAATTGTGTATTTCTTTATTTTCCTTGTTCTATTGATGGATTCTGTGAAGATGTTGAAGATTATGATTGATTCTATCAAATTTGTGGGAGATATCTACTATGATGTTACGTGAAGATTTGTTGTTTTCTTTGTTTTGGTCATCGAAAGAATGAAATAAAAGCTTGTTGATGTTACAAGATATATTTTCTTGCAATAGAATCCCTTTTTTCTTGGTGTTCCTCTTGGGCCTCCATATTTTTTGTGCGCAGCCAGGGAACTTTGCCATCAGAATCATCAGAAGAGGTTGAAAATGAAGAAAATGGCATTGCCAAGAAGAGGAGAATTCAATGGATGTTTGCAAAGCTCTTTCTTCTATTGAAGAGTTGGAGATTCTCATTGCCGAAGCCACTTTCCACAAGAAGTCCATCCCACAATGGCGAAAACATATTACCATCATGATGCAAGCTCTATGTGGTGGATTGTTTCCTCTTCCTGTTGAAACAGCAGAAACTTGCATATTGGTGGCAAATTGTTTGGGAGCAAAATGAAGAGCAGAAGCAGAGAGAATGACTATCCATGGAAGGTTTAGCATTCATTGAGGAGTTTCTAGACATCATCAAGTGGGATATTGTGAAGAAGCTTCAGGAGTCGTAGTCTATGGAGGTTCACGAAAACAAGAAGGAAAAGAGTTGGAATTTGTTTGTGGATGCTCAACAGCAAGATACATGGGATGCTTGGTGCACTGACAATAATCTGTTTGTCAAATTAGCAACCCACTCTAGAAGTTGATAGACAAAGTGTATTTCACAACATACACTATTGAAACCCTCAAAAGCTGGCATTATTATAATGACACAACAACGATCCTAAGATGAATGAGTTTTGATACTTTCAGAATGGAATATCTCCCCCTTTGTAGTGGTTTGAAAGCCGAATTCAAAGATGTCAAAAAGAAGGAAGTAGAGGAGATATTGGCCAAAGAATCCCCCAGAGACTGAAGCCCTCTCTGATACTATCTTGTTGAGTACATACCAACTGGTTGGAGCCAAGTCCTTGATGAATGACGCGATCAAGAGTCAAGCGTTAGAACGAGTCCAGAGGTACGTGAGAAGAGAGAATGCAAAAATCAAAGCTAAGAACGAGCTCACAGCAGAAGCCTCCTTTGACGCCCTAAAAGCACTCTTTACAGAAGTCCCCATGGCAACTCAAGGTCCTCTTCCTAGTCAAATTCGTCCTGGAAATATTGATGGGACGGGCCAGCAAATGTAGTCCCATTTTCAGTTTTTAAGGGAGAGTATGATGAAGACCCTGATCTTCATGTAGCAGAATTTATGGTAGCATGTGTGGCTAACAATGCCAGAACCCCTGAGCATTGGTTAGCAATATTTCCTGTCACTTTTAAGGGCACGGCGTTTCAGTGGTATGAGAGACAAGCAGTAGGAACTTTTGGCACATGGGACGACCTAAAGTTGACCTTCCTCACTAAATTCAGGCGTGAAGATTTTGAAGAGCGGATGTGAGAGGAGTTCATGAACCTAAGTCAGTCCTCTAGAGAAAGAGTAGAAGCTCATGTCTCGTGAATGGAATCCATCCTGAAGAGATGGACTAACCATCATTTGGACGAAGGTATTCAGAAAGGAGTGTTTCTTAGAGGCCTACAACCAGAAGTTTGCAAGTTCGTGGAATTGAGAAGACCAGTCAATCTGCAAGCTACAGTGGAAGGTGCAAGATTGTATAACGAAGTTGAAGCAAGGCTGTCAATGACTCTAAGAAGAGGAGTCTTACCTCCTCCCATGCTAGGAATGGTATACCTACCGAATGTAGTTCCAAGGATAGTTCCCTACCCCTATCCCTAGATGCAAACAGTGCCACACTATAATGCACCTAATACACTGTGGTCACCACAGACAACGGTGCCTCAAATGATGGTTCAACCACAATAACAGTGGCCTCAAATAGTTCCTCCAATGGCGACTCAACAACAATGGAACCCTACCAACTAGAATCAATAACCCTAAGTCTCAACAGGAGCTCTGAATCAGAATCAAAACAGAGGACCTTCTGGATCAACCCAACCAGTGTATGCATTAATTATAGAAGCTTCCCAAAACCCTACTACAAGTACTTCAAGAGGTAAAAATCTGATGGACTACTTATCCAACTCAGTTACAAGTATCAAGAAAGAGCTTATGGATATGATTACAGAGCAGCTACAGATGCTGAAGGTGAATATTGCCAATATATCCACCCCTACGGGAGGTGGGAGAGATGTGATGTGCTCTAATACATGGTGTGAAAAGTGTCATCAAGCGGGACATTTAGCCACTGAATGTACCCAAAAACCAACCATTCCTGGAGCCTTCTGTTCCTATTGTTTGCGAAAGAACCATACATAGGATATTTGCTCTCTAAAAGAGATGCATGAACGAATACAGAAGGATGAAAATGCAAGATTCAACTTGTTAGAGTCCAAAATGACAACACAAGATATTGGACCAAAGCCTAGGGAATTTGGTTCTAATTTTGGTCCAAGGAGGTTTCTCTCTCAAAGTTACAGAGGATGACAGTCTAGCGGTGGTTAGAGATCAGAGGTGGAATGTTACAAGTGTGGAGAAAAGGGTCATATCTCCCCGAATTGTCCAAACCCTAGATGATCTATGGATTACAAGCCCTTATGCAGTCGATGCAAAGGATAAGGCCACACTGCAAAGGACTGTCCAAGTCCAACCCTTGTAAAAGTCAATGGTACTGATAGCCAACAGAAGGTATAAGAGCTTGCCTCCAATTTGGTAGAATTTGAAGTTGTCGTTGTCACGCGCGCCAAGAAGAAGAAACCAGTCGTTGAAAATGAGAACAACTTTCCTGCCAAGACTGTGAAGTTCAACCTGTCAACAAAGGGACAAGGCAGTACAGGACAGAACAGTGCAGTATAGAGCACTGCAGTGCCACAGAGAGTCACAGAGACAGTCCCAGAAATAGGACAAGAGGTCCAAGAGATAGCGATGCAGAAGCACCTCCAGAAACAGAAGAAGTGCCGATGTTGTCATTGTTAGAAGAAAAAGAAAAGATGAAAATTGGTGTAGCCCCATTCTCCAGCAAGCTGGAGAAGCTTATGGATCCTATCAAAGATTATGACTTGGTAAAAGACCTAGACACTTTTAAACCTAACATAACATTCCGGCAGTTTGCTGATGCTGTCTCCCAGCTGCCAAAAGAAATTCAAAAGCATCTTGACTCGAAGACGGGGATTAAGGAGTGTTCCTTCAATAGCGACAAAGACCAATAAGGCCCCGGAGCTTGTTAAGGAAATAGATATGGCTAACACCTTCCTAGATCCTAGAACCCTAGAGCTCAGTGCATGGATTGAAGGATGCTTTATTTCAAATGCATTGATTGATGGAGGCTCATTAGTAAACATAATGACGAATGTGACAATGAAGGACTTAGGGTTGCAAGGAATTCAACCTACATAGTGGCTTATCAGATTGGTAGACCAAAGCAGAATTAAACCGTTGGGCATCCTTCCATACGTAAAAATAACCCTTGCAGGAAGAGACTATTGGCTGACATATTTAGTGGTCAAACCAAATTATTATGGGACCTCATACCCTCTACTGTTGGGAAGACCTTGGCTTTTTGAAGCAAGAGTTAGGATGGATTGGTTCAAATGAACCCTAATCCTAGCCAGAGGACCAAACAAAGTGGTGTTGAAGTTGTATGGATCACAAAAAGGTAATGGATCCACATCCATCGAAGTCATAACTGAATCCTCCAACGAGGTAACAGATGGTACATTAGGAGATGAAGAGGCTGTTAAACAGATCTTTCCCAAGAAAACAGAGGCACAATCCCTAACAGTGGGCACTGTAAGCCAACTATCAAGGGAAGCAAAGTCCTTGTCCATGGGAGAATACATCCTGCCTCAACTAGAATTGACTTCTAAAATCACCTCTAACAGTGAAATAGAAGCATGGATGTACTGCTCCCTGTTACATGTCAATCTTGCAGAGACAGAGCCAGAGACAGAAGCAAAAGCAGACGCAAAGACAGAAGATCTGTTCTTCTCCTACATAGCCTCTACAGAAGCAGAGACAGAGCCTCCAGAGGAAGAGGATGAAAATGATGAGGAAGAAAATGAAGCAGGATATGAAAGTGCAGATGAAGAATTTTCTCTGATAGTGGACAATCTTGTTGATGTCTCTACAGAGACCTCAAGGCCGAAGATCTCAAGGTATTGGATGGAATGACCATGGTTCCATTTGGATTGATCAATGGACCACAAAGTATGTAGAATCTGTATAAGCAATGGATTAAAGGCATGAAAATTAAGTTCACCAACTCTTGTCGCCCTGATCGTTCAGTCCAGAGAAAAGACAATGATGATGCCCTCTGCCAATAGAAGCTAGAGCCATCAAGGCCTCAACTTCTAGAAGGTCCGTGCTATGTGACATTCCTAGACGCATCCTCTGAAGATGAATCCCTAAGTCCAAAAGAAGTTACCACTCACACAGAAGCAAACAGAGCTCTAATACCCTTCTAGCAACCTCAACAGATGAATGAATCATCTGTTCAGAATGAGGACATTGGTTCTAGTGGAACATCTGACGATGACACTACTCTCTTGAAAGAGTCAGACCTCTATCCAGAAGCAATCCATGGGATATTCATCTGCGAAGTGGAAGGTGAAAGACAAGTGACATTCCTGGCTACTGACAGCATCGAACGTCACCTGAAAGTGGGTCTCAATCTTTCAGAAGAAGAACTAGTGGTCATGTGAAACTTACTAAGGGAGAACTTAGATATGTTTGCTTGGTCATATAAAGACCTAAATGGGATTGGTCCCAGAGTATGTCAACATCACATTGACTTAGAGCCTGATGCCAAACATGTACAGCAAAGACAAAGGCGGATGAATCCTAATTATTCTGCTCTGGTGAAGGCTAAATTATTGAAACTTCTTGAAGCCGAGTTCATTTATCTCGTGGCTAACAGTGAATGGGTTTTACCCATTGTGGTAGTACCCAAGAAGAACGGGAAACTTCAAATATGTGTAGACTTTCGAAAGCTCAATTCGAAGACGAAGAAGGATCATTTCCCTATCCCTTTTACAGACCAACTGTTGGACACAGTGGTAGGCCATGAGCTATATTCCCTCTTGGATGGATTCAGTGGATATAACCAAGTCCAAATTGCAGAAGAGGACCAATCCAAAACAACCTTCACCACAGAATGGGGGACCTATGCCTATAGAGTGATGCCATTTGGGCTCTGTAATGCTCCTGCCACCTTCCAACGAGTAATGATGGCTGCCTTCCAAAATCATCTTCATGATTTCATTGAGGTGTATGTTGATGACTTTTGTGTCTATATTTTGATCCATGAGCGTTGGGGACACCTAGAGCAATATTTTGACAGAAGCCGAGAGTATGGGATTTCTCTCAACCGCGATAAATGTGTCTTTGGGATTTCATCAGGAGTTCTATTGGGCTATATTGTCTCTACACAAGGGATTACAATAGACCCGGCAAAGGTTGAGAAGATTGCCGCCTTGATAGCACCAACAAACCTCAAGCAATTGAGAGGATTTCTTGGCCATGTGGGCTACTAACATAAGATTTATTGCACATTTTGCAACCAAGGCAACCCTTTGCACAAGCTCCTAAGGAGAGATGCGGATTTCCTTTGAACTAATGACTATGAAGAAATCTTTAATACCCTAAAACAGTGCCTTATCCAAGCACCTATCTTGTAGCCTCCTGATTGGATGAAGAAGTTCCATGTGCACACAGATGCATCAGTCGAAGGTCTAGATGTTGTCCTATGTCAAAAGGGCCCCTCTAAATTAGATCAAACAATTTATTATGCAAGTAGAAAGATCACTGATAGGGAACGAAACTACACAGTGATAGAGCTTGAGTGCTTGGCAATGGTGTTTGCACTGGAGAAGTTTCGACACTATTTATTGTCAATGCATTTCAAGTTCTACATGGATCATGAAGCCCTGTCCTTCATGATGAACAAAGCAGATGTTAAAGAATGACTAATGAGATTGTTGCTCCTATTTTAGGAGTTTGATTTTGAAGTGGTCACTAAGCCTGGTCGTTCCCATGTCCTAGGTGATCATCTATCACGGATCCCTCAAACAGAAGAAGAGGAACAGGATGATCCAGACCTTCCTGATGCTTCCTTATTTCTAGTTGAAACAGTTACTTCCTGGTATGCAAACATAGCCAATCTCTTGGCAACTCAACAGTATCCTCCTAGCATCTCAAGCCATGAGAAGAAGAAGCTTCTGTTAGAATCAGTCCCCCTACACTTTGCTAGGCGGTGCACTATACAAGAGAGGCAAAGATGAAGTGTTGCAAAGATGTGTTGCAGGGAATGAAATTGGCATAGTATTAAAGAATTGCCATGACGAACCATGTGGTCGACACTTCACAGGCAAAGCAACAGCCAGGAAGGCTCTCTTAGCAGGATACTGGTGGCCGACCCTCCACAAGGATGCATATGACTACTGCAAGAGATGTGATGCTTGTCAATGCATAGGGAAACCCACCAAAACAAGTGTCATGCCACTGCAACCCATTCTTCCCCTAAAGCCGTTCGAGAAGTGGGGGATTGATTTTGTGGGTCCCATTGATCCACCCACCGGATGAAAGCAGAACAAATACATCTTAGTATGTACGGATTATGTCACAAAGTGGTGTGAAGCTAAAGCTCTAAAGTGGAACGACAGTAACAGCGTAGCCCTTGTTCATATACGAGAATATTATCACCCGATTTGGCAGTCCCCTCGAGCCGGTAAGTGATAGAGATACTCATTTTCTTAACAAAATCATGGAGGAGCTGACGGAGCTGTATAAAATCCATCATCGCAAGTCCACTCCCTATTACCCCATAGCCAATGGCCAAGTTGAAGTCACCAATCACATCCTCTGCTCGATCCTGACAAGAACGATTGCCGCACATCGTCACGACTGGGACGATCGACTTACATAGGCCCTCTGGACATACAGAACCTCCCATAAGGCAGCTACAGGACAAACCCCTTTCCAACTAGTGTATGGTACAGAAGCCGTCTTCCCTATTGAACTAGAATCGCCCTCTTTACGAGTGGCAGTTAAGGAACGCTTGGGAGATGATGAGTCACTACAACGATGCCTCCTGCACTTGGAATGCTTAGATGAGATTCGAAGGATGGGCCTACAATGTATGGAAACCACTCAAGCGCGACGCAAGGCCTATCATGATAGTTTCATCAAGCACAAGGAGTTCAAAGAAGGTGATCTTGTCCTAGCCTATGATTCAAGATTTGGTAAGTTTCCTGGCAAGCTTCAACAACGGTGGATGGGCCCATACAAGGTACTTGCAATCAATCCTAACGGCTTTGTTCAGGTGCAGACTATTGATGCCTCTGATGATCCTTTTCTGATCAACGGCTATCATCTGAAGAATTACTTCCCTCCTTGGGGATCTTGACAATCACAGTCCACCTACCCTCTCCCTTTTGGGCGTTGCACTGTCTTTCTCATCATGCTTCTGATAGCCCTTCTGATTCTCCTCATGAGACGGTCTTGTTCTACTAGCCCCTCACAGATATATCTCAATCCGACCGTATTCTCTTCTCGTCTGATCCAACAATGGTGGCGAGGTTGGTCTTGACACATGGTATTTCTACCATTCTCTTTCTTAACGGAAAAAAAAAAGAAAAGAGGGAAAAAAAAACACCAAACAAACAAAACTATTATGGGAGAAAAGTGTTGAGTGTTGAAATGACTTGTTTTTTGGCTGATTTTGGTTGTTTTGGAGAGCTGAATGGTTGATTTTATGGGATAATTGATTGATTTGGAAGTGGTTTGAGAATGTTTTGGATGATATTGATTGTGTTTTGGAAGTTCATGATGTTTGTTGATGGTTCTGTGATGTTCTGATAGGTTCTGATTGGTTCTGTATACCTTCTGTTTTGTTCTGTTTTGGTCTGTTTTGTTCTGATTGTCTTCTGTAAGGAGGGAAGGAGTATTCATTGATGAAGAATGAGATATTGTGAAAGTTTATTGAATGGTTTGTGAGAGTTTGGAATGATTTGAGAATGAGTTATGAGGTTTTGATAACCTTCTGTAGGTCTTCTGTAGGCCTTCTGTAGACTGTTCTATTTCTGTTCTGTTCTGTACTGTAGCTGTTCTGGTATTGTTCTGTAGACTGTTCTGTATGCTTCTGTAAGTGTTCTGTGGAATGTATGTGTGACTTTGGGGAAAGTTTTCTAGCCTTGGAAAGAGGTGAATACAAGTGCAAAAGAGCTGAAAGAAGTGGAAGAAGTAGCTGTTGAAGACTCAAGAGAAGACTAGAGTGAAGTGACAGTAGTGAGCTGTGAAGAGACACTGTAGTGGCTCTGGTGACTCTTCATATCAGACATACCTCTTGGGAGGGGTATCCACGACCTAAGAGTGATTATTGAGGGTAATTTTGAGAGATTGTAGTGAGGATATGATGTATTATTGATGGAAAGAGAGAGAGAGAGTCAGAGATAGCCAATTCTACTCAACCAGAGTGATTGTATATGAGAGATTGAGAGAGAAGACTATGAAGATATTGAAGATGAATACTATGTGATGTATTTTCATTCAAAGATGGTGTATTTCTTTGATTTCTTTGTTCTATTGATGGATTTTGTGAAGATGTTAAAGAATATGATTGATTTTATTAAAAACAGTGGGAGATCTACATGATGCTGCATGAAGATTTGTTGTGCCTGGTGTTCTTTTCTTCATTGTGATCATATGAAACATGATAAACAAGCTTGTTGATATTACAAGATAGATTTTCTTGCAAGAGAATTCCCTTTTCCTTGGTGTTCCTCTCGGGGCTCCATGTTTTTGGTGCGCAGCCGGGGAATCTTGCCATCAACAAGCATCAGAAGAGGCTGAAAATGAAGGAAATGGCATTGCCAAGAAGAGAAGAATTCAATGGATGTTTGTAAAATTCCTTCTTCCACTGAAGAGTTGGAATTTCTCATAATCAAAGCCACTTTCCACAAAAAGTTCATCCCACAATGGCGGAAACACATCACCATCATGATGCATGCTCTATGTGGTGGACAGTTTCCTCTTCCTATTGAAGCAGCAAAAACTTGCATCTTGGTGGCAAACTGTTTGGGAACAAACTGAAGAGTAGAAACAGAGAGAATGAACATCCATGGAAGATTTGGCATTCATTGAGAAGTTTCCAGACAACATCAAGTGGGAGATTGTGAATAAGCTTCAGGAGTCTTGGTCTGTAGAGGTTCACAAAGATAAGAAGGAAAAGAGTTGGAATTTGTTCGTGGATGCTCAACAGCAAGATACATGGGATGCTTGGTGCACTGATAATCTTCTGTTTGTTCAATTAGCAACCCACTGGAAGTTGGTAGACAGAGTGTTTTTCACAACATACACTATTGAAACCATTAGAAGCTGGCATTACTATAATGATGGCACCACCACAATGCTCAGACGTATGCATTTTGACACCTTCAGAACCGAATACCTTCCTCTGTGCAGTGGCATGACAGCAGAATTCAGGGACGTTGAAAAGAAAGAAGTAGAAGAAATGTTGGCAAGAGAGTCCTCCAGAGACTGAAGCTTTCTGTTAACCCTCTGTGGAGCACTAACAACATAGTGGAGCCACACCCCTGATGAATGACGCAATAAAGAGGCAAGCATTGGAACGAGTCCAGAGGTACGTGAGAAGAGAGAAAGCAAGAATCAGAGCCGAGAGCGAGCTCGCAGCAGAAGTCGCCTTTGACGCCCTTGCGGAACTCTTTATAGAAGTCCCAATGGCACATCAAGCCCTTTCTCCTCCTGCTAGAGGTCCACTTCCAAGCCAGATCCGTCCTGGAAATATTGATGACAGGCCAGCGAATGTAGTCCCATTGCCAGTTTTTAAGGGAGAGTACAATGAAGACCCCGATCTTCATGTAGCAGAGTTTATGGTAGCGTGTGTGGCTAACAATGCCAGAACCCCTGAGCATTAGTTGGCAATATTCCCCGCCACCTTCAAGGGCGCGGCGTTTCAGTGGTATGAGAGACAAGCAGTAGGAACTTTTGGCACATGGGACGACCTGAAGTTGGCCTTCCTCACTAAATTCAGGCGTGAAGGTTTTGAAGAGCGGATGAGAGAGGAATTTATGAACCTAAGTCAGTCCTCTGGAGAAAGAGTAGAAGCTTATGTCTCACGAATGGAATCTATCCTGAAGAGATGGACTAACCATAATCTAGATGATGGCATTCAGAAGGGGGTGTTTCTCAGAGGATTACAACCAGAAGTCCGTAAGTTTGTGGAGTTGCAAAGACCAGCCACACTACAAGCTGCAACAGAAGGTGCAAGACTGTACGATGAAGTGGAAGCTAGACTAGCAATGAATACAGGAAGAGGAGTCCTACCTCCTCTGATGCCAGGAATGATGTATCCACCCAATGCAGTTCCTGGGACTGTTCCCTATCCTTACCAACATATGCCCCCGGTATCACAGTACAGTGCACCAAATCCACAGTGGCCACACTCCATGCCTCAAATGATGGTTCAACCACAACAACAATGGTCCCAACCAATTTTCTCATTATCAAATCAGCAGCAACAATGGAACCCTACCAACTGGGGTCAACAGCCAACAGTTCAAACAGGAGCACTGAATCAGAACCAGAACAGAGACCCCTCTGTACCAGCCCAACCAGTTTATGCAGTGATTACAGAAACTCCTCAAAACCCTCCTGCCAGTACGTCCGGAGGAGAAAGCTTGAAGGATTATTTATCCAACTCTGTTGCAAACATCAAAAAGGAGTTGATGGATGTGATTACAGAACAACTACAGACGTTGAAAGTGAATACCGCAAGCATATCCAACGTTGCAGGAGCAGGAAGAGATGTGATGCGGTCAAATACTTGGTGTGGTAAGTGTCATCAAGCAGGCCATTTAGCCACTGAATGTACACGAAAACCAACCATCCCTGGAGCCTTCTGTTCCTACTGTTTGCGGAAGAATCATACAGAGGACATTTGCTCTCTGAAGGAGATGCATGATAGGAGAAGGAAGGAAGAAGACGCAAGATTCAACTTGCTGGAATCCAAGATGACAACACAAGATATTGGACCCAAGCCTAGAGAGTTTGGTCCTAATTTCGGACCCAGAAGATTTCCCTCTCAAAGTTACAGAGGAAGACAGTCTGGCGGTGGTCAGAGATCAAAAGTGGAGTGTTACAGATGCGGAGAAAAGGGACACATTTCACCAAATTGTCCAAATCCTCGAAGGTCAGTGGATTACAAGCCCTTATGCAGTCGATGCAAAGGAGAAGGCCACACTGCAAAAGACTGCCCAAGTCCAGCCCCAGCGAAAAACAGTGCTACTGATAGTCCGTCCAAGGCCCAAGAGCCTACCTCCAATTTGGTAAAATTGGAAGTTGCTGCCATCACGCGTGCAAAGCAAAACGAACCACCTGTCCAGAAAGAAAATAACCCTCCTGCCAGAACAGTGAAGTTCAGTCTTCCACCAGAAGAACAGAACAGAACAGAGCCTAACAGTGCCGTACAGAGCCCTACAGTGCCACAGAGAGTTACAGAGACAGGACCAGAGGTCCAGGATACAGAAGAAGAGGAAGTGCCACAAGTGGCAGAAGAAGTTCCTGTAATTCCTCTGTTGGAAGAAAGAGGAAAAATGAAAATGGGTGTTGCCCCATTCCCTAATCGGTTAGAGAAGCTAGTGGATCCTATTAAGGAATACGATCTGGTTAGAGATCTAGATACCTTTAAACCAAACCTCACATTCCGACAATTATTGATGTTGTCCCCCAGTTGCCGGAAAAGATTCAAAAGTATACTGACAAAAAGACGTGGTTTAAGGATTGCTCCCTCAACAGTGACAAAGTCCAACAAGGCTCCAGAGCCTGTAAAAGAAGTGGATGTGGCTAATGCTTTCCTAGATCCGGGTACTCCAGAGACTGGCGTATGGATAGAAGGCTGCTTCATTGCAAATGCACTGATTGATGGAGGTTCATTAGTAAACATTATGACGGATGTGACGATGAAGGATCTAGGCCTACAAGGTGTGCAATCCACCCAATGGCTCATCAGACTGGCGGATCAGAGTAGAATCAAGCCTTTGGGCATTCTTCCATATGTGAAGACTACTGTGGCTGGAAAAGATTATTGGCTAACCTATCTGGTGGTGAAGCCAAACTCTTATGGTACATCCTATCCTCTGTTACTGGGCAGACCATGGCTTTTTGAAGCCAGAGCAAGGACGGATTGGTTCAAAGGAACCTTGACCTTGGGTAGAGGACCCAACAAAGTGGTGCTGAAACTGTATGGTTCTCAAAAAGGACATGGATCCACCTCCTTGGAATTATCTTCTGACTCCCCTAATGAGGTTACAGATGGAACATCAGCAGATGAAGATGCTGTAAAACAGATCCTTCCCAAGAAAACAGTGGCACATTCCTTAACAGTGGATACTGTAAGCCGACTTCCAAAAGATGCAAAGCCATTATCAATGGGTGAATACTTCCTACCTGAACCAGGAATGACTTCTGAAATCACTTCTGACAGTGAGATAGAAGCATGGATGTACTGCTCTCCCTGTTACATGGTCACAGCAGAAGCAGAGGCAGAGGCAGAAGAGGAGACAGAGAATCTGTTCTTCTGTTACAGAGCTCCTACAGAAGCAGAAGTAGAAGCAGAAGCAGAGACAGAAGAAGACGCAGAGACAGAGACAGAGACAGAAGAGGATGGATATGATATGGACGAAGAGAATTATGAAAGTGAAATGGAAGAATCTATTCCACCTGAAGAGGATACATTTGAGGAAGAAGTTCAAGAAGCATCAGAAGTCGATGAGCTCATGCTGTGGGACAGAATGGTAATGGTACCATTTGGTCTGGTAAATGGATCTTCTCATATGCAAAACCTTTATAAGAAATGGATTAAGAAGAACAAGCCGTCTTTCAGCAGTGGCTCATGCCGTCCTAACCCATTTTTGCCAAAGAAAGATGATGATGATGCACCGTGCCAACAAGCACCAGTCCGACAAACCCAACACAAAATTAGAGGGTCCCTGTTATGTGACGTTCCTGGATGTATCATCAGAAGATGAGTCTTCAAGCCAAGAGGTAATTAATTTTGAAACCAAACCCGAAACAGCTCTTATCCCATTCCAACATCTTAAGGAGCAACCTAAGTCTCCACCAAAAGAAGAAGTGAGTTCTAGTGGGACATCAGACGAGGACACCACTCCCTTGAAGGAGTCAGATCTCTATCCAGAAGCAGTCCGTGGGACCTTCATCCGAGAAGTGGAAGGTGAAAGGCAGCTAACCTTTGTGGATTCAGAAGGCACTGAACGCCACTTGAAGGTGGGTAGCAGTCTCCCAGAAGAGGAGTTGTCAACCTTGTACAACTTGTTGAAAGAAAATTTGGACGTGTTTGCATGGTCTTACAAAGACCTAAAGGGGATTGATCCCACAATATGTCAACATCATATTGACTTGGAGCCTGATGCCAAGCCAGTACGGCAACGACAAAGGCGAATGAACCCGAATTATTCCACATTGGTGAAAGCGGAGCTGCTGAAGCTTCTAGAAGCCGAGTTCATCTATCCAGTGGCAAATAGTGAATGGGTTTCACCCATCGTGGTTGTACCCAAGAAGAATGTCAAATTGCGAATATGTGTGGATTTCCGAAAGCTTAATTCCAAGACGAAGAAGGATCATTTTCCTATCCCTTTCACAGACCAACTCTTGGACACAGTGGCAGGACATGAACTTTATTCTCTTTTGGATGGATTCAGTGGATACAATCAAGTGCAAATCGCAGAAGAAGACCAATCCAAAACAACCTTCACCACAGAATGGGGGACCTACGCTTATCGAGTGATGCCATTTGGGCTCTGCAATGCCCCTGCTACTTTCCAACGAGTCATGATGGCTGCATTTCAAAATCATCTGCACGACTTTATTGAGGTATATTTGGATGACTTCTGTGTCTATAGCTTGATCCGTGAACACTGGGAACATCTGGAACAATGCTTTGACCGATGCCGAGAGTATGGGATTTCCCTCAACTCCGACAAATGCATCTTTGGGGTTTCTTCTGGAGTTCTGTTGGGCCACATTGTCTCTGCACAAGGGATATCAACAGACCCTGCAAAGATTGAAAAGATCGCAGCTCTGACAGCACCCACCAACCTCAAACAGTTGAGGGGATTCCTAGGCCATGTGGGTTACTACAGGAGGTTCATAGCCCACTTTGCAACAAAGGCAACTTCCTTGCACAAGCTTCTAAGGAAAGATGCAGAGTTTACTTGGACAGAAGAATGTGACAAAGCCTTCCACACTCTGAAGCAGTGGTTGATAGAAGCACCCATTCTGCAACCTCCTGATTGGAGGAAAGAGTTCCATGTACACACTGATGCATCAATTGAAGGTTTAGGTGCTGTCCTGTGCCAAAAGGGCTCCTCGAAGTTGGATCAACCGATCTATTACGCAAGCCGGAAAGTCACTGATAGGGAACGGAACTATACAGTGACCGAGCTGGAGTGCTTGGCAATGGTGTTTGCCCTGGAGAAGTTTCGCCATTACCTCCTATCTACCCACTTTAAATTTTATGTGGATCATGAGGCCCTATCCTTCCTGATGAACAAAGCAGATGTGAAAGGACGATTGATGAGATGGCTCCTTTTATTCCAGGAGTTCGACTTTGAGGTGATTACTAAGCCTGGTCGTTCCCATGTTCTGGCTGATCATCTATCGCGTATCCCACAAACTGCAGACGAGGAGCAGGATGATCCAGACCTCCCTGATGCTTCCCTATTCTTGGTAGAAACTGTAACTCCCTAGTATGCAGACATTGCCAATCTGCTGGCAACCCAACAGTACCCTCCTGGTATCTCTAGTCGGGAAAGGAAGAAGCTCATGCTAGAATCAGCCCCATACACCCTGCTAGGCGGTGCATTGTACAAGAAAGGCAAAGATGAAGTACTCAGAAGATGTGTTGCAGGAGATGAGATTGGGATTGTTCTGAAGGCTTGCCACGACGAGCCATGTGGAGGTCACTTTGCAGGAGAAGCTACAGCCAGGAAGGCTCTGCTAGCGGGATATTGGTGGCCGACCATTCATAAGGATGCCTATGATTACTGTAAAAGATGTGATGCTTGTCAGAGAATGGGGAAACCCACGAAGACAAGTGCCATGCCACTACAACCTATCCTTCCCTTAAAGCCGTTTGAGAAGTGGGGCATTGACTTCGTAGGTCCAATCGATCCTCCTACCAGAAGAAAACAGAACAGATACATCCTCGTATGTACGGATTATGTCACAAAGTGGTGTGAAGCTAAAGCCCTAAAGCGGGACGATGGTAACAGCGTGGCCCTGTTCATGTATGAAAATATCATCACCCGTTTTGGCAGTCCCTTAGAGCTGGTAAGTGACAGAGGCACTCATTTCCTCAACAAAGTCATGGAAGAATTGACAGAGTTGTATAAGATCCGCCATCGCAAGTCCACTCCTTATTATCCCAGAGCCAACGGCCAAGTCGAAGTCACGAATCGCATCCTCTGCTCGATCCTGACAAGAACGATTGCCGCACATCGTCGTGATTGGGATGATCGACTTACAGAGGCCCTCTGGGCTTACAGAACCTCCCATAAAGCAGCAACAGGACAAACACCCTTCTTGCTGGTGTATGGAACAGAAGCTGTTTTTCCTGTTGAATTGAAACTACCCTCTTTGAGAGTGGCTATCAAAGAGCGTTTGGAGGATGATGATTCACTGCAACGCCGTCTCCTGCATTTGGACTGTTTGGACGAAATTCGTAGGATGGCTCTACAGTGCATGGAAGCCACGCAAGCTCGACGTAAGGCTTACCATGACAATTTCATCAAGCACAAGGAGTTCAAAGAAGGTGATCTGGTCCTAGCCTATGATTCACGCTTTGGCAAGTTTCCTGGCAAGCTCCAACAGCGGTGGATGGGCCCCTATAAAGTACTTGCAGTCAACCCTAATGGCTCTGTCCAAGTACAGACCATTGATGCCTCTGATGATCCCTTTCTGATCAATGGATATCACCTGAAGAAGTACTTCTCTCCTTGGGGATCTTGACAATTACGGACACTTGATATTTTCCCTCGTTGGTGCGGCACTGTACTTCTTATGATGTTACTTCTGATAGCCGTTCTTCAATCACTCCTGATGAAGTGGACGCAACCCTCTGTCCCATCAAAACCCCTTTTCAGCCTTGATCTCTTATCTTCTATTTTCCACCAGCGACAGTGGCGAGGTGGGTTCTGACACATGGTCTTTCCACCATTCCCTTGTTCAATTTGAAGAAAAAAAAAAGAAAAAAAAAAACAAAACATATCGGTTATGGGAGAAAAGGACTAAGGTCCATGTCATGCCGACCTATTCTTCGAGAAAAGGTGGAAACACCCTCGGGAATAGGGGAAAACAAGAAAAAGAAAAGAAAGAAAAAAAAATAAGAAAAACAAATCTGTTATGAGAGAAAAGGAAGCAATTCCCTGTCATAGCAGGCCTCATTCCAAGACAAGGTGATAAACACCCTTGGGCGAGAAGCTGGCTGTGGAAAAGGTGGTAATACCCAGCAGTCCAGAAAGTGGATTCATTGATTGATATCCCTAGGATCCAATTCCGAAGCTGCCTCCCTTGGTACGCTGTGTCCTAGGTCTCTTTGCAAAGTGACTACCTGTCCTCCAGCAGACGACATGATCCTGTCCAATACAATATTCGATGTGATGGCTACCTCCCCAGGGTACGCCTCTTCAACAACTGATGACGCGATCTTCATCGACAAACGATCGAGTGATGTGAGCTTTCATCCTAACCAGATGGGAAAGTGAGTATGGTTGCCCTCTTATATCTATCACAGAGAGTGAGACAGAGGGTGGGTCGAGAGACCAGTCTTTTCCCTTCAAATCAAATGAGAGGTGAGAAGTGTGAATGAAGTGTTGCACGCATGGGATGGGCCTCTCAAAGCACAAAGCACAATTTGTTTCTGTGCACTGCACCATAAGGCTCCCTTGCCTTCTTTCTCGCACCATATGCCGGCACAGGGTGGGATGCACAGTTGCACCATCAAATGCGCACAATGCATACAACCTTTGCACAAGCGACCGTGAGGATTACATCAATG
The DNA here is from genome assembly GCF_053477565.2 of Lygodium microphyllum. Lineage (NCBI taxonomy): Eukaryota > Viridiplantae > Streptophyta > Polypodiopsida > Schizaeales > Lygodiaceae > Lygodium > Lygodium microphyllum. Next base: position 21,416,724 of record NC_141148.1, on the reverse strand, counting down.
GGTTTTAGGAAAAGGCTGCCCTTCTGTATCTATCAATAGACAGTGAGACAGAGGGTGGGCTGAGTGTGACTGGAGTTTCTTCAATCAAATACCGAGAGGTGAGATTGAGGGACGTTACGACACTTGGAGTCAGGTATGTTCCACTTTCCCTGTGCACCCACGGGATGGGTCTTTACCGTCAACACAAGACACATCACCCTGTTCTGTACACTGCACTGTAAGGCTTCCTTGCCTTCCTCCTTGCACTTATGCCAGACAGGTTAGACGCACTAATGCACCATCAACTGTGCACCCTGGCATACTCCCTTTGCACCATTTCCCCCTTGTTGATTCCTCAACCGGGTATGAGATATGGGTTTTAATCATTCTTCCGCGAGTGATATTAGTCATGGGGCGAGTGACTGTTCTTTCATTCCAATTGAGTGACTGTGAGTTGAGTGTAGTATTCCTCATCATCGACGAATTTCCTGTGATTTCTTCCATCAGCTACCTCCCTGGGTACTGCCGCGTAGTCCCTGCCATGACGAACGTGCGCTGCAAAGATGCCTTGGTCCCTCCAGCGCCGACAACCACACTGGACGTGCCACCGATACTCAACCTTGATTCTTGATGAAACGGGCCAAGTTTATCTAACCCTACACTTTGGTTTCTTTGTGCCGGTCATGTTTTAAGTGTGGGGAAGTTAGTGGATGGTTTGTGGCGTGGTCCTAGGTCCATGTTGCTCGGTTAACCCTATCCATTGAGGTCTTAAGTGTGGGGACGTGTCCCTGCGCGTCTATATTGCATATCCTCTGCATATGCCTTACCCTGCTCATGCATGTTTGCCATGCCTTGCTTTTACCCTGATGGGGTCCCTTCCCAACCACCCATTCATTTTCCACCCACCCTTGGAGCTGTTCCCTTGCAGTTTTCCTTCATTCTTTGATTTTGAGGTCTTTCCATGTGAATGCACCCTACGTTCACCAAAGTCCCCATCCAACCTTATAGCCATGTTCCTCCCATTGAACTGATCATTTTTCCTTTTTACCTACCCCTGTTCCGGTGCACGGTTTTTGAGTTATTAATTTTTGAAGCATTTTGCGCAACTTAGACGGTTTTCCATGTGAACGTGCTTTTCTTGCTTCGGAACCGTGATCTAATGTCATAGCCCTGACCACCACTTTTCCCCTGATATTTTTCCTTTTTATTCCACATCATTTCGATACATGGTTTGTCCATTATTAATTTTCTGGTTTTTTAAGACTTTTTCGTGCGTATTTTTGACATTTTTTCATGTGAACCTGCCCTATTTGCATCGGAATTCCAATTTGATTTGACAGCCGTGTCCCCTGTGCCTTCCCCCACCTTTTTTCTTTTTCCTCCACCCTTTTTCGACTTCCGGATTTTTACTTATTAAATTTTGAATGAGTTTTCGGGAGTATTTTTGGAGTTTTTCACATGTGAAACCCTCCTATTTCCGTCGGAACTGCGGTTTAACATGATAACCCTGTGCCACCCCTTCCTGCGGACATTTTTCCTTCTTACTGCATGTCATTCCGATGAACGGTTCGTCCGATATTAATTTCTGCTCCCATTTTCGAGTTTGTTTTTTGGGTTTTTTCCATGTGAACGCGTCTTATCTCAGTCGGAATTATGTTTTGATGTGATAGGATTGTCGGGCATATCTTTCTGCACAGTTTTCCTTTTTTCTACACCTCATTCCGATTCACGGATCTTTCGATATTAATTTTTAAATTGCATTTTTTGTTCGTTTTTTGTGTTTTTTGCATGTGATCGCCCTTTACCCCTCCCGGAACCCCCGTCCCGTATTTTCCTTGTTTTCCCCCTGTCGTCCTGCCCACTTTTCGTTTTTACGCTATTTCGTTTTGACGTCCGGATTGGGAGTTATTAATTTTTCTTTATTTTTACGTTTTTTCGCACGCCCGTCTTGCGCGTGAACGCGCCCTTTTTTTATTTTACGCAACCCCACGCGCCCTGGTTGTCTCCGCATGACCCATAACGTCCTCCCAGCGTCCTTTCAATCCCGTCACGGCAAATTTTTTTACCCCGCCCCGCGCACGTGCGCGGGACGGGGATACGCACCCATTTCCCCCTGCCCACCCCTACCCTACCCTCCCCTTGTCCATGCCCATCTCCTCCTTTGGGTGCCCTTCCCTCGGGCACCCCCCATCCCATGGGCCCCTACCCACCCCATGACCCCTATCCCTACCTTTTTCCTTGGCCACCTCCCATGGGCCCCTCCCGCCCATAATCCTACCCCTACCCTTCCCTATCCCCCCCCTACCCCGACCCGTTTCCTCCCTAACCGCCTCCCCCCCTCTCTCCCTCTCCTTTCCCTGCGTACTCCCTCTCTTCCCTTCCTCCTCCATTCCCTCCTCCTCCTCTGCTCCCTTCTTCTCCCTCTCACCCTTCCCCTCCTTCCCCTCCTTCACCTCCCCCTTCTGAGGCCGCCCATCTGGCTGCCCTCCTTCATGCCACCGACATGGCCTCCTGGCGTTCTTGTTGCCTGTGCCGCCCGTGCGTCCTCCTCGTTGACGAGGCGCTTGACGATGCCCCCGCCTTGTGTCTGCTGACGACGCCCCGCTGTGACGTCGTCGGCGTCTTCCTACCCGCTGCACAGCCACGTGGCCGCCCTGCTCCAGCCTCGTTGGACCCCGCCGACTGGTGCCTCGCATGCCCTGCGCCCGCCACCGTGTGCCCGCCACGTGGCCGCCCTGCTCCAGCCTCGTTGACCCTGACTCCTGCCACGGTGGCCTCCTCCACGTGCCCTACCATTCCCACCCCCCTCCAAGCCCCCCTTCCACCCCGGGCACACCAAATTCCCACCTACCCCCCCACTAACCCCCCTTCCCACCCACCTCTAATCCACCCCCCACTAACCCCCTTCCCACCCACTAAACCCCCCCCAAGGTACACTCCCCTTTCCCACCATCACTACCCATCTTCACCCAAGCCCCCGGTCCTACGCACAAAAACCCTCTACCCCCCTGTACGCACTTGTCCTACCCTGCTGCACCACTGCACCGCAGCACCACGACACCTTCGAGACGCAGCTACACGCGCGGGTGTGTCTGTGCGTGTGGGTGACTGTTCGTGATTGATTGTACGCGGCTGTCGGCTTTTGATCATTGGTTGCTGACCACGCAGCTGCCACGCAACCTGTTGCTGGGTATTTTTCCCACATTTTTCATTACCACACCCGTAACTCCTTTTTTTTCCCATTTAAATAACACCTAAAAAACACACAAAAACATTGAAAAATATAAATAAATCATTAAAAAACCACTTTCTATTCTGAAAAATTACAGAAAATCTAGAAACCTTTCCTTTTATTTTTGCAATCCATGGCCCTCTTTTTCTCAACCTGTAAATTTCAACAAAAATATTTTTGTCTATTTTTAAAAAAAATCCAAAATCTTTCCAAATACCCAAAAATATGATAAAAATTCATTAAAAATACTAAAAAATTCCAAATTAATTTTTGAAAAATTCCTAACACTTCCCTTCACATTTTTATTTATTTTTGGTATCTTTTTCTTAGCTATCATAATATTTAATTTCCCCCCTAAATTCCTTAAACATACAATACAATAATCAGTCAAACCTTTTTCCTTCAACACACCAACTAACCGTCTAGAGCAAACATCCAGATATTTTTGGATAGCGGAGAAGTGCATTCTTTACATTTTCATACACCTACTACCAGGTATTGCCCTTTTTATTTGTTTAAAAATAAAAAACAACACAAAACATACACACAAGCTACCCTAAAACCCACGGTTAATATTTTTTTTAAAAAAACAAAACAACCAGAAAAAAAAAACACACAAACCCAACAAACCAATATTTAACCTAAATCAAACCTAACTATCACTATGGCACGCGCATTCGTGCTAAACACACATACTTTTTAATTAAAATCAACCAGCCGTTCACTTAGCACGCGCTACGTGCGCTAAAGAGGCACTTTTTTTTTTTAAACTAAAAAGAACCAGCCGTCACATGAGCACGCGCTGGCAAAAAAGCGCTCCACATCACTTTAATTTGTAATCAATGAATTGCATTTAGAGACCCAGTCGGGAATCGAAGTCCGGGAATCGCATTAAAGCACCGTTTTAATCTAATAATTGGTAATTTAATTTATAATAAGGAACCGCCATTTTCTTGCTAAGGTTTATCACCTAATAAAAATTCACCCATTTTTAATAATTGATTAAAATCAACCCTTCATTAAATTAATTCCCCCCTCACTGCACTTAATTCCCCTTTTTAATGAAGCGTTTCGTGGGATGGGTATGCGCAGTCATTCGTGTTATTTTCCATGGTCCAGTCTTGGTTTATCACAGATGTCGTATTGATATGTGTCGGATATGGTATGGTTTTGGTTTCCTGTCTTAGTTACGGTTACGGGTACGGTATGCAGTTTTTTTTCTTTTATTGCCTGATACGGGGTTCAGGGTGTTTGTCTGATGCATCGCATGAAGCTTTCGGTGGCATTTGTGTCGAGGTCATATCAAATTTTTTTTAGGATGTGGTTTGCTTGGGGTTAGTAGGTCGTGTCACGTTTGATTGGTAATTCTCTTATCCTTGGTTTTTGTCTGTGGCTTTGCAGGCATTCTCCTTGATTGTCTGTGTTTGTGGTGTGTGTGTGTAACCATCTGAATGGCGCCTTCTCATGCTCCTCCCCCTATCCAGTACGTCCCATTAGTTAGTAGGGATTACTCGTCCCTACTTACTTTTGAGCCCCTCACGAAGACGGGACTTGTTGCTTTTGTGGCCACTCCTTTTCCATTGCTTCCAGAGGATCTGTCCTTATGTGATGAGTTCCTGGCCTCTTACAGCAAGAAGACAAGCGTAGTCCAAGGAATGTCTATGACTTTGACGTCTCGCGGCTTAGGGAAGGCTCTGTCTTTACCCTTCAAAGGAGAACCTTTTGTGACCACTCGTCAGCTCTTCTCTAATGAAGAGATTCTCAAGCTGTTGCAAAAGCAGACAAGGGAAGTCCTTGATGTTAAGAAAGTGATAAACTCTTCAGGAGTTTCATTTTCTATGATTACTGATCCCGTATGGAAGACGATGTGTCAGTTCCTTCAAGACAGGTTCATGCCTGCCAAAACGCCATCCCACTATTTGTCCAAAGAGCTTTTCACAGCTTCCAGGATGGTGCTGAAAGGAGTTGCTATTAATTGGAGCACTTACCTCCTTACTAAAATGGATCAGCATTTTGTTAAAGTCACCAGGGGTAATGTTACCTATGGATCATATTTGTCTGCCTTCTTGACCTATTCAGGTTTACAGAAGACTGTGCCTCCACCTCCTCCATCAGATCCAGTACCTCCTCCTCCACCTTCAGAAGAGTCAGAACCTATTGACATTGAGGATGATGATTCTCCGCCTCCCCTGGTCATACAACGCAAACGTTTGAAGAGGGTAGCGGATAAAGCCCCTGCTGTACTTCCCTCAGTGCCTTTTCCTGCTACTTCTGGCAGTGAACTCCCTGGGTATCTCACTTGCAATAACCTGTTCCGAGCACATCGAGAAGGATCCTTGGATATATCAGTTCCCTCCCTGAACAGTCTCGTTTCAGGAGATGCCATTCCTTTCCTCTGCAAGGATATTCAAAGTTCCATTGAGTTGTCAGTGACAGCCTGTGTTCAACAGCTGTACGCATCTTTCTATGAGGAGCTCATGCAGTCCAAAGACCAGTTGCATAAGGCAACATCTGAGTTAGCTTCTGCTAAGGATACCCTAGCAGATTTATTTAAGCAAATGGAACAGCAAACCCAACTGGTAGCCACTCAAAGCGATGAGATTTCTTCATTGAAAACCCAGTTATTCGAGGCTCAGTCATAGGTTACTAACCTTTCAGCAGAGAAGGAGAGGATGTCCAGCGAAGTGAAAGAATTCCAAGCTATCTTAGATGACAAGCTTTCAGCTTTACAGATGGCTAATGACACAGTGTCATCCCAAGCCTCCCAAATCCAGCAGTTGCAAGATCAGCTTGCAAAGTCCCACTCTGTTCCTCCAAGCTCTCATGTTCCATTGATTCCTTCTTTTTCACAGCAGGACTTGGCTGCCCTACAGAGACAGGCTACTTTGTGCCCTCTATTCCAAGATAAAGTGGAAAGATTGCAGTCCCGAATGGACTTGTTATGGTCTACCTTTGAACAGTTTCAGGACTTTGTTCTACCAGACCATTCTTTCTTTGTCCACTACCACTTACAAAAGTTGGTCTTCTATATGAAGCTTTCCACGATGGATTTACCTTTTCCCGAGGATGGCTGGAGTGGGGCTTGGTCTGCTGAGTTGTTGACAGAGGTAGTCAGAATGGTCTTTGAAGATTCTGTCACGCCAGACACCATGTTGATGTCATACATGTATCTACGAGGAGATTTGTTAATTCCAGATGAGGTAGATATGGCATGGTATGTGGGGGATGTGGTCTTACAGGCTGTTTTGTATGTCAATCATTTGGAGTTGCGCATAGCTGACATGTTCCAAAGTTATTCCTCCAAAGTAGCTGATTGTCAGGATAATTCGTGGCATCCCATGATTGATTCGGTGGTCCTCAATCAAAGACAAAACACAGCTCCTACCTTTGCCCAGAGTACTAATCAACTGAGGATGGATCTCTTAACCTATCTTTCCAAACATAATCCATTTGATGCTCCCTTCTTTGATGCCTATCATAGACGATCTCTCTTAGGACCTTCTGTTCCTACCCTCCTTTATTACCAACAAATGGCTCACCGCTATGCTATATATATTTTCCTTTGTCAATCTAATTCCACCATTATTTTACCACTTCTTTTCCAACCTTCATCTTTCCCTCAAATTCCTATTTTCACTTATTGTTCCTTTATTGAGGATAGGGTATTTTTCCCTTCTCCACCCTGTCCTTCACCCCTCATAAATGTACCCTCCACATTTCCTATTTATCAATTAACACCGTTCCTTAGTGATTCCTTACAAATTTCTGCCACTCCTTCTTTAACCTTTTCTTCCTTTTATGATTTTTCCTATCCTTCCCTACATCCACTTTCTCTTATTCCACTACCCTCTCCTAACACTTCCATATCTCAACCACCTCAGTTGGTTAGTGACTATGACGGGTTTGATAATCTGATTTCCAGAAGAAGGGGATGGAGTTCGGATGATTGCCTTACAGGACCGCAGATTAATTGGCCAATAATTCCAGGAGAATGGACAGCTTCTAGTCAAGCTTATCAAAACTATGTTCATTTTGCCCAGCAATATTCACAGTCTGCAGATCCCTCAGTGAGATTAACTGCTCACTTTGCTTGGTACCTGGCGTATATGCATAGGCACTCTCATAATGATTCCAAGCCTATTCCAAAGTTGTGCATGAATGTCAATGTTAGCATTGATTCCCAACAGTTGGAGATATTGTATTTTCATGCCCTCTGTTTGCCTAGCAGATACCTGGTCCTGTTGGAAAGGATGTGCTGTCTCCAATTTTTTCAAAATCCTCCTAAAAACTTTGTAGATGAATCCTTATCTATGGATCGATTCCGACAACATCAATCTTTTAAGAGGGATCATCTTCATTGATACCTTTCCAATGTATGGTGGAAGCTTTTCATTAAAAAACTCTCTTTTTGAAGGAGTCATTCAGATGGTTGTGTTGTGTATTAGTGTTTGTGTTGTGAGTTCATTTATGTCAAACGAACGTGGTGGTTTCCTATTGGATTTTGTATACGAGTTACGTTTTGGAGATTTGTCGAGTTGGGGTCGTGGTTGGAGAGTTGAAGCTGATGCTGATGAAGACGAAGCAAACTCTTATATCCTTTACAAATTTGTGGTGATTTTTAGTTTGATAAGAGGTGTTAATGTATAAAGGGTTTTCCTTTCTTTGTATTTTTATATCAGAAACAGGTTATAAGATGGGGTCGTGGTGGATGGATTCTTTGTGAAAAGATATTGAAGATCAAAGTTGAGCTTTTCCCTGAACTTGTATTCCCTTTTTCCTGGGTCGCAAGGACGCTTCCTTATTAAGTGTGGGGATATGTTGAGTGTTGAAATGACTTGTTTTTTTGCTGATTTTGGTTGTTTTTGAGAGCTGAATGGTTGATTTTATGGGATAATTGATTGATTTGGAAGTGGTTTGAGAATGTTTTGGATGATATTGATTGTGTTTTGGAAGTTCATGATGTTTGTTGATGGTTCTGTGATGTTCTGATAGGTTCTGATTGGTTCTGTATATCTTCTGTTTTGTTCTGTTTTGGTTTGTTTTGTTCTGATTGTCTTCTGTAAGGAGGGAATGAGTATTGATTGATGAAGAATGAGATATTGTGAAAGTTTATTGAATGGTTTGTGAGAGTTTGGAATGATTTGAGAATGAGTTATGAGGTTTTGATAACCTTCTGTAGGTCTTCTGTAGACTGTTCTGTTTCTGTTCTGTTCTGTACTGTAGTTGTTCTGGTACTGTTCTGTAGACTGTTCTGTATGCTTCTGTAAGTGTTCTGTGGAATGTATGTGTGACTTTAGGGAAAGTTTTCTAGCCTTGGAAAGAGGTGAATACAAGTGCAAAAGAGCTGAAAGAAGTGGAAGAAGTAGCTGTTGAAGACTCAAGAGAAGACTAGAGTGAAGTGACAGTAGTGAGCTGTGAAGAGACACTGTAGTGGCTCTGGTGACTCTTCATATCAGACATACCTCTTGGGAGGGGTATCCACGACCTAAGAGTGATTATTGAGGGTAATTTTGAGAGATTGTAGTGAGGATATGATGTATTATTGATGGAAAGAGAGAGAGAGAGTCAGAGATAGCCAATTCTACTCAACCAGAGTGATTGTATATGAGAGATTGAGAGAGAAGACTATGAAGATATTGAAGATGAATACTATGTGATGTATTTCCATTCAAAGATGGTGTATTTCTTTGATTTCTTTGTTCTATTGATGGATTTTGTGAAGATGTTGAAGAATATGATTGATTTTATTAAAAACCGTGGGAGATCTACATGATGCTGCATGAAGATTTGTTGTGCCTGGTGTTCTTTTCTTCATTGTGATCATATGAAAAATAATAAACAAGCTTGTTGATGTTACAAGATAGATTTTCTTGTAAGAGAATTCCCTTTTCCTTGGTGTTCCTCTCGGGGCTCCAAAAAGGAAGAAATTTCCTGTCATAATAGGACTTGTTCCAAGAAAAGGTGAAAACACCCTTGGGCGGGAAGCAAACTGTGGAAAAGGTGGTAACACCCCATAGTTCAGGATAGCTGACTCATCAGCAGCGAACCTTTCTAGCAAGTAATTTGAAGCTACCTCCCTTGGCGCACTATCTCTACAATATCAGCGCATCTATTCTTCTTAACAGATGACCTTTCTTACAAATTATTAAAGTACACAACTTGTTGGCTGCCTCCCTGGATATGTCTCGTCTTCAAGATCTTGATGACAACAACAGCCGACACGATCTTCATCACCAACCCCTTAAGTGATGTGAGCTTTCATCCTAATAGGATGGGGACGTGAGTATGGGTTGCCCTCTGTATCTATCAGAAGCGTGAGACAGAGGGTGGGCTGAGTGACCAGTCTTTCCCTTCAAATCAAATGAGAGGTGAGATGTGTAAACGCAGTGTTGCACGTACGGGTTGGGCCTCTCAATGCACAACGCACGGTCTGTTCCTGTGCACTGCCCCATAAGGCTCCCTGACCTTTCTTCTTGCATTGTATGCCGGCACAGGAGGGCGGGATGCACAGTTGCACCATCAAATGTGCACAAGGCATACACCCTCTGTATAAGTGACAGTGAGGATTACATTAATGGGTTTCAGGAATGGGTTGCCCTCCTGTATCTATCAACAGAGCGTGAGATAGAGGATGGGCTGAGTGTAACGGATGTTTCTTCATCAATCAATTATTGAGAGGTGAGAATTAAGGGACATTACGACCATTGGAGTCAGATACGTTTCTGTTTCCCTATGCACCCACGGGATGGGTCTCTGCCATCATTACAGGACATGTCACTCTGTTCTGTACACTACACTGCAAGGCTCCCTGGCCTTCTTGCTTGCACCTATGCCAGATGGGTTGGACGCACTAATACACCATCAATTGTATACCCTGGCATACTCTCTCTGCACCATTCCCTTGTCGATTCCTAAACCGGGTGTGGGCTTTGGGTTTCATCATTATTCACTCAAGTGATATTAGTAATGGGGCGAGTGACTGCTCTTTCATTCCATTTGAGTGATTGTGAGTTGAGTGTAATATCCCTCGTCATCGACAAATTTCCTGTAATTCCTTCAACCAGCTACCTCCCTAGGTGTTGTCGCATGGTCCCTGCCACAAAGGACGTGTCCTATGAAGACATCTTGGTACCTCCTGCAGCCGACAACGATACAAGACGCAACCTCGATAATCGACATTACTCCTCGGCAATATAAGCCAAGTTTTTCTAACCCTACACCTTCAGTTTCTCAGTGACGGTTATGTTGTAAGTGTGGGGATATTCGTGGTTGGTCTGATGTGTAGTACTAGGTCCTTAATGTTCGGTATACCTTTCCTATTAAGGTCTTAATTGTGGGGACGCATCCCTGCGCACCACTTCTGCATATCACCATGGAAATACATCTATCCACCTCCAAATGCAAAAATTCAATTTTTATGCTCTAATGGGGTCCCTTTACCACTCCATTCTATTTCACCCTATCCTCGGAGCTATTCCTTGACCATTTATATTTATTCTTTGTTTTGCAATTTTTCTATGTGAACGCACCTTACGTTCACTAAGACTCACATCCAACTTTACAGCCCTGTTTGTTCCTTGGAACTGTCCATTTTTCCTTTTTATCAATCCCTGTTCCGATAGCTGGTTCTTGAGTTATTAATTTTTTAAGCAATTTTCGAAAATTGGATGGTTTTCCATGTGAACGCATCTTTATTGCTTCAAAACACTAATCTAATATGCCAGCCATGTCCTATCCATTCCTCTTGACATTTTTTCTTTTTATTCCTTGTCATTCTGATGCACGGTTCATCCGTTATTAATTTTTGCAAGTTTTCGGGCCCTTTTCGTGCCTATTTTTCACATTTTTTCATGTGAACATGTCATATTTTCACCGAAATTCCAATTTAATTTGACAACTGTGTCCCACCAGCCTTTGTCCCACTTTTTTCTTTTTTCTTTCCCCTCTTCCAACTACTGGATTTTTAGTTCTTAATTTTTTCGAGTGTTTTCAGGTGTCTTTTTTGTGTTTTTTCCATGTGAACACCTTGATTTTGGCCCAGAATCAGTGTCACATTTTTTCATCATTTTTTCCTTGTCTCTCGACACATTTTTTCTTTTTATGGTTTTTCGATCCGACGTGCGGTTTGGGTTTTATTAATTTTTCTTCATTTTTGCCATGTGGCTGCATCTCTCATGTTGCATTTTTTGGTTTTACACGCCTCAAAATGCCCTCGTGGCCTCTATGACTCACGTATCGCCGTCCTTGCCCCGTCTTATCCTGCCGATGCAAATTTTTTCACTCCCGCCCGCGCATACGCATGGGACAGGGATACGCTCATTTTTAACAACCATAACAAATTTTCAAAAAATTAAAAAAAAACCACAAACTAACACACAAACTAACTAACTAACCAAGAGAAAAAAAAACAAAAAAAAACACACAAACACAACAAAAATACAATTTTTTTTAAAAAAAACAACAATCCTAATACAACACAAAAAATTAAAACAAAAACAAAAACAAAACAAAATAAAACCACCCAAACACAAAAACAAAAACAAAAGAACAACGAAAAAAAGAAAAAAGCAAAGAAAAATCCCTAATCATTAATTTTTAAAAATAGAAAATTAAAAATGAGAAAAAAAAACAAAAAACAAAAACGAAAAACGAAAGAGGAAAAAAAAAACAACAAACGAAACGACTTACATGTCGTTGCCTCGACCTGCTTCCTCCTCGCCTCAACATACTTCCTCCCACAATCAAATCACCGCTCCACGAGTCCAGCTCGGTGGTCCCATTTCCAAATTCGGCATTCACGCTGCAATCCGCAACTGCCGTCGCCGCCGCGGACCGCGCCAAGCTTTCCCCGTTCAAGAATTTTCAACTCAAGCCTCTGAAGCTCCCGGCCCGCATCTCGCCCACGCAAAACAGCCCGGGCGCCACCATCCGGCCTTATCTCTCTCCTTCCAAGGTGCTCAGCCCTAAGTAGAGCCCTCGGCAATCCGTAACGACGCCCCAGCCTGCAGCCAGCATCAATGATCTTTTGTGCAATACGGCCGCCTCCGCGAAATTCGAGAAAAGGCCGAGAAGATATTCCAACAAATAGAACTATCTTACGCGTAGATTTTCTCCCGTCTCCTGCGGCTGCTTCTTCCACCCGCAAGTTCTCTCTCCTCGCTCGTTGTGACGAGGACTCTCCCGCCAAGCCTCTCCCCTCTCTCATCACTCACCTCGCCTGGCCGCCGCCTACCTGCTTCCTCTCCTCCTCTCCCTTTCACCGTCGCGGGCCACCCCCTTCTTTCCCTCCTCCCCCGCCGCCACGGGCCAATGTTTTCCCCCTCTTCCTCCTGGTTAGCTTCTTTGGTTAATTAACTTTATTAATTTTCTTAATCAACTTACTTAACTTTCTTAATCATATTAATCACCCTCACTCAATTAACTTAATCCCCCTAACTTAATCAACTTAATTAACTTACCTAACTTACTCAACCTATTTCACCTAATTAACTTAATTCACTTAATTAACCTACCTGCCTTAATTAACTTCATTACCCTCCTAACCTAATTAACTTACTTAACTTAACTCACCTAATTCACTACTCTCCCCTAACCACAGTTTCCCCCAGTTTTAGCCCCCGTTATTGCCCCCTCTCCACTCTACTCCTACCCTTCACACGCAATGCGGCTGCGCGTACAGGTGTGGCCAACAGGTATTCACGCGCGAGAATGCACGTTTGGTCTTGTCTGTGCGGTGGTGTGTTGCAGTCAACCGTTCACATACAATCATTATTAGTTATTCACACGTAGCTTGAGTACGACTTTTAATTTCAAAACTCGAAAAACCCTAAAAACACATTTAAAAAACAACAAAAAATTTTCAAACATTCATTAAAATTCATTTAAAATCCAAATAAATTACATTAAAATTTTCCAACATTATTGAAATCATTTGCACTATTTTCTAAAGTGGGAATTTAAGAAAATAAATTGCAAAAAATTTTAAAACTTCAAAATGCTTTCAAAAATACATGTAAAATGAGAAAAATTTATTTAAAATTAGTAAAAATTTAGAAATACTTCCAAAAAAAAATCAAAAAATTTAGCAAATTTCCTTGCCCCTTTTTCCAATAATTTATCAATTGAAAATGCTTCTATAAATTGCCAAAGTATTATTTGAAGCCAAAATCCTAATTTTAATACCTCACCTCATGAAAAATCATTTTAAATTTCAAAAATAAGTTTAAAAATCATGGATAAATTCAAACACATTGTTGACACTTGTTGGATTGCTGAAATCCCACCATTACACTTCACAACATATTCATGTGTCCTATATTCCATTTTAATCATTTTTTTAAAAAGAGAAAAAAAAACACCAATCATAAAAAATCGAACATTCATCAAATCACACAATCAAAACACACCAACTTTATTAACATTTTCATAAGATGTTGGTTTTTTGTTGAAAAGCTTAATATTCTGTCAAAACTTTTCAGTTATTGGCATTTTATTTTTAGGACTCATTTTCATTATCTTGGAATTAAGACATGCGTATTCCATTTCATTGCATACATATATATCTACTTTCAGGTTTTTTTTTCTTCTTATTTTTATTTTTTGCTATCCCAAAATTCACAATTAATTTTTAAAATGAATCCTAAACACCACCATGACACGCACGCTCGTGCTAAACACACATTTTTCTAATAACTTAAAATCAACCCGCCGTTCACTTTGCACGTGTTACGTCCACTTCAAACACACTTTAATTTTTAATTTAAAAAATGAATCAGTCATCACAAAAAAGCACGCACTGGCAAAAAAGTGCTCCACATTACCATTAATTTCTAATGAATGAATTTGCATTTAGAGACCCCAGTCTGGGTATCAAAGTCCGGGTTTCGTTAAAAGCATCGTTTCACATTAATAATTTGTAATTAAAATTTTAAGAATGAATCGTCGTTTTCTTATTAAGATTTATAACCTAATAAAATATCAACCATTGTTAATAATTTCTTAAAATGAACCCTTCATTAAAATCATTCCCCTCATTGTAGTTTTTTTTCCTTTTTAATAAATTCGCTTCGTGGGATAGGCACATATAGTCCTCTTAGTTGAAATTGTTGGTCAATGTTCTGGTTATGTCCTGATTAGGTTTTTGAGGTATTATGGTTTGTTTGTATAATACGATTACGAGTGCCGTTTGTAGTTTCCTTCTTTTTTGCCTAATACGGGATCTTGGGTGCCTGCTTGTTGCATAGCATGAAGCTTTCGGTTGCATATGTGCAGGGGTCATGCCGAATTTTTTCTAGGATGTGGGTTGTTTGGGGTGGTTAATTGGTTAGTTACATCTGTGTGTATGCTTATTTTGATCGATTTCTTTTTTATAGCTATTTTGTTGTTTTGCAGGCATTCTCTATGATTGTTTGTGTTTGTGGTGTGTGTATTTTCCATCTGAATGGTACCTCAAGCTCCTCCTCCTGTTCAGCATGCCCCATTGATCAGTAGGGATTATTCTTTCCTACTGACTTTTCAGCCTATCGCGAAAGCAGGCCTTGCAACTTTTGTGGCTGCTTCACTCCCTCTGATTCCAGACAATCCAGCTCTGTGTGATGAATTTCTTGCGTCATACAGTAAGAAATCGGGCTTGGTTCGTGGTACTTCCATGGTCTTGACACCTAAAGAGTTAGGGAAGGCTTTGTCTCTTCCCTACAATGAAAAACCCTTTGTTACAGCCAGACAATTATTCTCAAATGACAAGATTCTCAAGCTGTTACAAAAGTAGACCCAAGAGGTCCTTGATGTCAAGAAGGTGATTAACACTTCAGGAGTGTCTTTTTACATGATCACTGATCCTCTCTAGAAGCTAGTTTGCCAATTTCTCCGAGATAGATTTATGCCTGCCAAGACACCATCTCACTATTTGTCCAAGGAGCTCTTCGTAGCTTCCAGGATGGTATTAAAAGGGGTTGCCATTGATTGGAGTACTTACATTCTTACAAAGATGGACCAACATTTTGTCAAAGTGACCAAAGAAAATGTTACCAACGTAACTTATGGTTCATACTTATATGCTTTCTTGACATATTCAGGCCTTAAGAAGGGTGTGCTTCCTCCTCCTCCATCTGATCCAGTACCTCCCCCTCCACCTTCAGAAGATTCAGAACCCATTGATATAGAGGATCTTGATTCCCCTCCTCCATTGGTCATTCAATGAAAGCGCTTGAAGCGTGTGGCAAAGAAAACTCCCCCAATCATTCCTTCAGTACAATTCCTGCTACCTCTAGAAGTGACTCTCTTGTCTATCTCACATGCAACAACTTATTCAGGGCACGACGAGAGGGTTCTTTGGAAATATCAGTTCCTTCATTGAATAGTTTAGTGTTAGGGGATGCCATTCCTTTCCTTTGTAACGATATCCAGAGTTCTATTGAACTCTCAGTGGCAGCTTGTGTTCAACAGTTATATCTTCTTTCTATAAAGAATTGATGCAATTCAAAGACCAGTTGCATAAGGCAACCACAAAGTTAGCCTCTGCTAAAGACACTCTTGTCGATCTATTTAAGTAGATGGAGCAGCAGACACAAATGATTGAGACCCAAAGAGAAGAAATATCTTCTTTGAAAATTCAATTAGCAGAGGCTCAGTCAGAGATCACTAGAGTTTCAGAAGAGAAAGAGAAAATGTCCAAAGAAGCTCAAGAGTTTAAGACTCTTTTAGATACAAAACTCTCAGCTTTGCAGACTGCTCACCATACATTGGAATCATAAGCTTCCCAGATTAAGCAGTTGCAGGACCAACTGGCGCAATCACCGTCCATTCCTCCAAGCCCCAGTGTTCCTATGATTCCTTCTATCTCTCAGCAGGACTTGGCAGTTCTCTAGAGACAGGCCACATTATGTCCGTTATTTCATGATAAAGTGGAAAGATTGCAGTCCAGGATGGATTTGTTATGGTCTACATTTGAGCACTTTCAAGAGTATGTTCCTCCGGACCATTCCTTTTTTGTCCACTATCAGTTGCAAAAGTTGGCCTTCTATATGAAGCTCTCAACGATGGATCTCCCTCTTCCAGAGGATGGTTGGAGTGGAGCTTGGTCTTTTGATTTGTTGACAGAAGTTGTCCATATGGTCTTTGAAGATTCCGTAATGACAGATACCATGTTGCTGTCTTATATGTATCTACGAGGTGATCTGTTGATTTCAGATGATGTAGATCTAGCTTGGTATGTGGGGGATCTGGTTTTACAAGCTGTCTTACATGTCAACTATTTGGAGTTGAGGATAGATGACATGTTCCAGTGCTATTCTTCTAAAGTGGCTACTTGCCTGGACACTTCATAGCATTCAATGATTGATTCTGTGGTCTTGAACCAACGCCAGAATACAGCTTCTACTTATGTGCAAAGCACTAACCAACTGAGGGTGGATCTCCTAGCTTATCTTTCCAAGAACCATCCATTTGATTCATCCTTCTTTGATGCCTACCATCGACGATCTGTTTTAGGTCCCTCTGTTCCTAGCTTATTGTACTACCAACAAATGGCCCATCGCTATGATGCTTATTTTTCCCTTTATAAATCCAACTTAGCAGCTATTTTACCTCTCCTTTTCCAACCTCAGGGTTTTCCTCAAATTCCAATCTTTACCTATTGTTCTTTCATTGAAGATCGAGTCTTTTCCCCTTCTCCACCATGCCCTTCTCCATCTATCCATATACCTTCTACTTTTCCTGCTTATCAATTGACACATTTCCTAACTGATTCGCTTAAATTTTCAGCCACTCCTTTTTTAGCTTATTCCTCCTTTCATGATTTTGCCTACCCATCTCTTCATCCTCTTTTACTTATTCCACTTCCATCTCCTGCTACTATTTCTCAACCCCCTCAGTTGGTTAGTAGTTACGAAGGATTTGATCAACATATTCCGAGAAGAAGAGGATGGAGCTCAATTGATTCTCTCATGGGATCACAGATTAATTGGCCATTAATTCCAGGGGACTAGACAACTTCTAGTCAAGCATACCAGAATTACCTCCATTTTTCTCACCAATATTCACAATCTCTAGATCCTTCAGTAAGATTGACAGCTCATTTTGCTTGGTACGTAGCATATGTGCATAGGCATTTCCATAACGATCAAAAGGCCATTCCAAATCTTTGTATAAATGTCAATGTGAACATTGATTCCCAACAGTTGGATGTCCTATATTTTCATGCCCTATGTCTACCTAGCAGTTACCTTGTTTTGCTAAAAAGGATGTGCTGCCTTCAATTCTTTCAAAATCCTCCCAAGACATTTGTGGATGAGTCCTTCTCCATGGATCATTTTCGAAATCATCAAGCCCTCAAAAGCGATCGCCTTCATTGATGCCTTTGCAATGTATTTTGGATGATTCTTAATGATATATATCTCTCTTTTTGGAGGTGTCATTCAGATGGTTGTGTTTATGTGTGTGTTGTAATAATTTGTATGTGATGAGTTCGTGCTGGTTGAATAATTTGTTCGAGAGCTCTCTTTTCAACTATTGATGGTGATGCTGGTTGGATAGTTTGAGATGATTAAAAAAACCTCTTATATCCTTTACAAATTTGTTATGACTTTTATTGATGATCAGATGTGTTAATGAATAACAAAGTTTTCCTTTAGAAGTATTCTTTTCTAGATATACAGGTGATAAGTTGGGGTCATGGTTTGGAGTGATTGTTGAAGATACTGAAGAAGATTAAATTGAGCTCTTTAGTGAACTTATATTCTTCTTTTCCTTAGGTCAAGAGGACGCTGTCTTAGGTGGTGGGGGTATCTCAGGATCACTATCCAAGCTTACTTCCATCTCGAAATCAAACTCTCCATCTTCTCTAGAAGAGGGAGTCTCTCTTGGAGGCCATAGCTCCGACTGTGCTTCCGTCGTCCTGAGCACTGGTGCAACACTTGGTTGGGCAAGACCTACCTCGTCATAATCAATCGCTCCTATGTGCTCCAACCACGTGCGATCACAACCCATTCACGTGACTCCTTTCTTGATTCTGAAGATGCTCCTTTTCTGTGGTTTGGAGTCTGCCCTTATTTGTTCAATCTCATGCCTCTCCGTGTCATACTCTATCGTGTCAATCTCCTCTTTGCTCTCATCATTGGAGAAACAATAGTCTTCGTGCTCATCATTGGAGTCATCCTCATCCAATTGCTTGTCATTTTTTGAATGCGGTTCGTCATTCAAGGCCCAATTGTACATCAAGTTTAGGTCGTGCACCTTGCTCCATTGCCACTCTAGTTGATCCAAGAGATCATTAAGCGACATAAGATTTGCAATTGGGTTACCAACTAATTCATCCATTAAGTGCTCTAAGATCTTGTGGAGGTCTCGTTTGGTGTTTGAGAGGTGAAACGTGATGAAGGTAGGTCACTCATGTGAGCTCCTAGCCATCATGCAGATTGGTGTTGTGGGCATGTCACTGGGCTTGATGTGACTACCTTAGCGGTCTGCTTGTATTCCTCGTTATTTGAGAATGGCAGATCAATGGTAGCTAGTACATGCATCCAATCTTGCTCGTCCTTGGGATAAGGGATATACTTTGTTAGTGGTACATAAGATTTCCTAATTTGATCGTCACCCTTAAGCATAGCTAAGATGGTGTCTAGGTCGACCGATGTAGTCTTCCATGTATCCATCTCCACTCACTGCTTCCGTTCGATTGCCTAGGAAGATTAGACCATTACTCCAGTCTTCTATGTGACACATGCATTGCACATCGAAGGTCGGCCCAACAGGATGTCGTGGTCCACTCCTTTCATGACTATAAAGTCCACAAAGAACCGAACTCCTACGATCTTCAATGGCCAATTTCTCAGCACTCCGAATGGCTTCACTTTTGTTCTGTCAACTAGTGTAACATTGAACCTAGCATCCTTGACACGCGGGTTTCCCCATGCTTGGAGTACTGCATGGCTAAGTATACTGACACCTGCCCCCATGTCTACAATCCCTTTCCTCATGGTGTCACCCAGAGCTAGGATAGGCAAGACCGTGTGCATTTCAATGCCTTCCCGGAAAGCATTAATATGCAAAGACTTGGGCATTGAGTGCAGCATCAGGCTTGGTATTTGTTTTACTACATCGTGGTCCTTTAAGTTAGCAACGGCTTGCTCCATCGACCCTTCCACCCATTGCCTTAGCTCCTGTCATAGTATCGAATGCTGCCTAACCAGATCTCCAAGGCTCAGAGTCACAAGGGTGGTCACTAGTGTAGTAAGAAGATTGTTAGCCGTTCGTTGGCTCGTCTCCTAATTCAGCACTTTGTGGCCCCTAGCCTCGACTGGTTTGCTGGACCGTGGCTTTCAAGCTCTGTTTAGGCAGCACAATTTGAGGTCCAGATGTGCATGTCGGTCATGTGGGAGAGACTGGTGTGCTCATACTAGAGAGATCATCAATCTCGTCCTCCAAAACGGGCTCAACATCCTTTAGTGTTCTTGTGCTTCTCTCACCCACTCTTTGACCTTTTTTATGACTTTGAGTTGGCGCTTTGGGTTGGGGTACTCCCCTACCTTAGCACTTTTTTTTCAGTCACCTTTGGGGCGAATGTTTCGACCTCAGCATCTGTGGCTTTCTTTTCGATAGGCAGTGTCATTGTGCTCTCAGTTTTCAACGTGACCTTTGCCTCGCTCCTCCTCTTTCTTTGCCTATGACTTGTTTTTCCAATTGAGGTTGCATCTAGGTTGCTAGGCCTTGGGAATGATTGCAATGGGATGGGCATGGCCTCCCCATCATGTGTTTCGATGCCAAACAGCCCCAATGGTACAGATGGCACAATAGTTAAACTAATGGATGTTTTTCACCTAGGGCAATTAGCAAAAAGGTGAGTAATCCCACACTTAGCGCATCTAAGATCAACCTTATCTCGATTAGATTGCTTCCTCTTGAGGCAGCACTAAGAGATGTGTCCTGGGTGACCACAAGTCCACAGTTCTTGGGTCTTCCCTCCTAAGCCTTTACCTCTCCCTCTTCCTAACGCCATCACCGACACTATCGATAGTCCATGAGGAATGGATTGCCCTCTTTGTCGTACAAGACATAGGAGTTCACATAAGACTCCTCATCGTTTGGTTCTTCCACATAGTGGACTGAAGCGTCCCTCGATGGATGTGTTATGTAGGGTCCGAGTAGCCTAGGTATGCCTGTGGGGTTGATCTCTATCTTAGGGATGGATGGCTTTGTATCAAGGGCCAATGGGGTTCCTCTCTTAAAGAGATTCGAAGGCCTATTCCCTAGGTAAGGCTAGTTGTAAGGCTGTGAATATGGAAGTCTCCATGACAATCTGCAATGCATGGCATCATGGCCGAACCTACCACACTTGGTGCAAGGTCGGGACCCTGGGTCTTAACACTCAACTAGCAGGTGGTTTTTCCACCGTAATACATGCATTGGACATATGACCGCATAGGTCTTCTCATCATCTCCTACAGCTTAGCCAACTCTAGCTTCATGTCTATCAACTCCTAGCTCTCATTGACATTTTTTTCTTTGTCTTGGGTGTGCTTTGGCTAGATCCTTCATTAGTGGTCAGAGTTCTTTCTAAGGTTCCAGGAGGAGCAGTGATATCTCAAGTTGTGTTTCTTGAGTTCCTCTCTTTGAGTAGATCATCCACTCTATGGCTTCTTTGAAGACCTTAGCTACCACATCCCTTTGCAAGTATGAGTTGCTCACCAGGGCTTTGTAAAGCTCTTCACTTTGGATTCCACTTATGAACACAGTGGAGACCGCTCATTCAGCTAAGTCTCTCTACGGGCCGGGATTCTCTTGAAGAGACTTTACACATGGGTGATGTAGTCGCAGATATCCTCCTTGTCCTTATAACTAACATTCATCAATCTAACCATGAGGTTGTCAGAGTATCCCGCCTTAGAGAACCTCTTGATGAAGAGACTCTTGAGGGTGTTAAAGTCATTGCGTTCAACATTGTCTAAACTAGTGTACCAAAGGACGGGTTAAAGTCATTGCGTTCAACATTGTCTAAACTAATGTACCACATCTGTCCTTTGTCTCCTAGGCAAAGTCTAAAAGCAAGAAAGATCTGTGAGGTCATTAGTCTCTTAAACATGCTCAAACTACTCTACAAAGTTGTACGAGGGTTATTGCTCAGCTGGTACTTGTCTAGTTGTTTTGCAACCATGGGGATCCTCAACTAGCTCTTGGAGCCTTTGGTAACTCCTAATCCTACAACCAACGTTGTTGCTAGTCCTGCAATGCTTTGCTATATCGATGTATTGTCTATCAGTTGCTTCGTGAGAAGCTCGCTCAGTGTTCTAGCGCTCTTTCCCTCTATGCATTCGGTCCTGTTCAGTTTCTATTTGCTAGGGCTAGCACGCGCTAGTGCTGCATTGCTTTGCTCTATTGTTGTGTTGTCTATCAGTCGCTTCGTGAGAAGCTTGCTCAGTGTTAAGTCTACCTCTAGCGCTCTTTTCCTTTATGCATTCGGTCACGTTCAGTTTTTAGCTAGACCTCTCACATTTCGATGTCCTGCCACAATCTCCTAATCTGCTACTACCAGTTGTATGTTGCTATGCTCTACAGCAAGGCCTTTTGCACGCCAACTTTCTTTCCTCCTCAAGGTCTGCTATGATGTCCTCTGATGACCTGCCATGGTGATCTAACTTGGTTTGTGCATCATATTCATTCACCATTCACTGGATTTTGATCAGGAAATCTCCCAAGTCAGCTCTTCATTTTCGCGGCTTACACTGGACTTTGCCATGTCTGTGGTCTCCTTCTCCACTAAATTGTCGATGAGGTTGATCAAGTCTCAGCAGCATCACACTCCCAATGGTGTTGCTCCCTCGACGTGTCTGGCCTTCCATGTCGTGTCTACCACTTGGTCCTACCAATCGGGGTTTCTTGATCCCCTATCCAGGTTTGAGGATCGCCTCCTATTAGTGGGTTCATTTTATTAATTAGGTCTAAGTGTGTTTCTTTTTATTAGCAGTCAACCCTCAATTTTAGTTCACTCAATGTGTATGTGGTGCTCTTTTCCATTCATTGTGCAAAATCAGGCTTTCCATTTTTCCCAAGTGCACTTCATGTGTCAAAAACAAAGTGTGTGCGAACACGAGATAATGAATGCAGCTTTCGCACTCCAGTCTAAGCTCTTGACCAAATAGGGATTTACACTCAATCACTGGCCACTCTCTCTGGTCTCTAGGGTTTGTGCTACGTTATTCAGCTCGCTTAAGGTCAAACAGGGGTCTGGGAGTCATTTTCACAGCTCTAATAGGGACTCAAGCTCACATGATTATTAGTGGTCTTATCTAGCCATCCGGCTGCGATTCCTACAGCCAATTGTACCTGTAAGGCCTTCGAAGCCTTCCCTAGATGTGGGAGGTGTTTTGCCTCACTGAGATGTGTTAGGTTTGTTAATTTTCCTTATCAGAATTTTGGTTCAAATTGATAGTGTCCGATCCTCAAAGTCGGATGTTCAATTTTAACTATCCCATTTTAGAGTGTCTGATTCTATCGTGTCCGAGTGCCAACATCTAATTTTGACTGGTCTTATTTTCATTTGTCCAAGCGGCTAATGGCCAAGTGTCTGAGTCCGATTCTAAAAGTGTCTGATTTTAATGAGTCCAATCGTCCCAATTAGATAGGGTGAATGTCTGATCAAATAGGCAATGGATAGTCCAATTTTTTAGATTGGACGGATAGCATTCAATTGGACAAGTCAAGTTAATCTAAATGTCCAAATTCCCAGAATCAGACGTTTGAGTGTTTGATTCTAGGAACCAAACCCCTGTGGACTGTGTCCAATTCTGCCAACACGCAAACTGCATCAATGAAAAATCGATTCGTGGCAACGATTTTGGCCACACCCACATGCAAGGAGCTCCAGAATGCAAGAATGCATACACTTGGAGGGTTTTATGTACCTTACACGCACGAAAAACTCCTATGGAAGCAGATTGATTCACCCTAAGCTCCAAGTTTCTCTCTCTCTCTACTGCAGAAACTGAAAATGAGCCTTCCACCCTCTTCCTTGGGTTTTAAACCCTTGTCCTAATGCCCGAGTGTTGCCCCATTAGTGCTCATGCCTTGTCAATGGATTGCAAGCCCATTTTTCCCTAATTTTGCCCTATTTTGGGATATTTTATAGCAAAAACCCTAAAGCGTTTTGCTTCAATTTCTTGATCATATCCTACTCTAAATGCAACAAAAATCAAAACCCAAGTACTGAAATGATTCCTCCTACTTGTCTACTCATCAAAAACCCAAAATATTTATTTGTTTTGAAGATTAAAAATCCCAAATCTCCTACCTATATCAAGCACTGCTTCGAGGATGCAACCCTACTTTGATGCTTGATTTGAGACGTGCAAGTACTCAAGCTTGAATTTGTTGGTCTCGGCAATGGAACCAAAATGTAGTGGGAGCTCACACTCAACTGGCAAGACCCACTGACCGCTTATTGCTTCAAGTGTTTCAAGCAAGCACAAATGGCTATCTCTCACCTAATCAACGCACCTTCAATCCTACGAGGGGTAGTGAGCTTACCTTGGTGCCCAAATGAGTAGCATCCTCCTACAAGCACATTGGTAGCTCCACGATACGAGATGCAAGCTCAAGCAACCTCAAGTCTTCTCCTTCAAGCTCCATCCTCCATAACTGCGTTCAAGATAAGATAAGATAAGAGAAGAGAAGAAAAAAAGAGGAGATGATGGAGAGCTTCTTCCCCAAGATCCTTCACCCTCGCACACTCACTCCCTCGCTCCCTCACACTCCCTCTCTCAAGCACACACAAGCAAGCAAGAAGAAGAGAAGAAGAGAAGAAGAAGATACCACCTTTTCCACACAACAAAGAATGAGCTCCTCATTCACTTTTCAAGTTTATATACAAAACCCTAAATCCCTTGGGCACCCATTCCATTTTTTTTTACATGGCTGGGCATCTTGCCAAGGTCCTCTTTCTCCATTTCCTTCTAGTTGCCTTATCCCTTCGTCCATGTCTGTTTAGACTTTACAATTTGCACAGGAGAAAGCTTGGCGCCCTTATAAAATGAATTACATTGCGGTCTGCACTTTCCTTGTGAGAGCCCTCGAATGTTCTCCTTCATCCTTGAGAGAGCATCCTTAATCCTTGAGAGAACCTCCTTCATCCTTGACAGGATGCTCTTCATCCTTTATAAGACATCCTTCATCTTTGAAAGAGCCTTGTTAGAATATTCAGTGGTCTTCCATGTTTTTTCTAAGCTTTCCTTCTCCTCCACTTTTCTTGCTCGAGCAGAATGAGCTTCTTCATTCACTTTTTGACTTGGGCTTCCTTGGTCTTTCTCTGCTTCCTTTTGGATGTGCAATCCTTGTCCGTGACATGTCTTGTAACATTGTAACAATGGTACTACCCAAGAAGAATGGAAAGTTGCAAATATGTGTGGACATTCATAATCTAAACTCCAAAACAAAGAAGAATCATTTTTCTATTCCTTTCACAGACCAACTATTAGACACAATGATAAAACATGAGCTCTATTCCCTAGTAGATGAATTCAATGGGTAAAAATCGAGTCCCAATAGCAAAATAATATCAATGCAAAATAACCGTCACAACAGAATGGAAAACCTATACTTACAAAGTGATGTCATTTAGGCTCTATAACACCCCTGTTATCTTTTAAAGAGTGATGATGGATGCATTCCAAAATCAGTTGCGTGATTTCATCGAAGTATACCTAGATGACTTTTATATCTATTGCTTAATCTGTGAGTAATTGGGGCACTCTTGGAGCAGTGCTTTGATTGATATTGGGAGTATGGGATCTCCCTCAACCCTGTCAAATGCATCTTCAAAGTCACTTTCAAAGTTCTTCTAGGCCACATCCTCTTTACATAAGGGATAGGAACAGACCCTACCAAGATTGAGAAGATTGCAACTCTAACCGTGCAAACCAACCTCAAATAGTTAAGGGGATTTCTTGGCCATGTGGGCCATTACAAGCAATTCATCGCACATTTTGCAACAATGGCCACCTCCTTGCATAAGCTCTTGAGGAAAGATGCAGAGTTTACTTGGACTACTGATTGTGAAGAAGCTTTCAACAACCTAAAGCAGTATCTGATTGAAGCACCCATCATGTGGCCTCTTAATTGGATGAAGGAATTACATGCGTACACTGATGTATCTATCGAAGGGCTAGGTGCATTCTTATGTCAAAAAGGCTCCTCAAAGTTGAATCAACCTATCTACTATGTAAGCTGTAAGGAAACTGATCAGGAAAGGAACTACACAGAGTTAAGAGTACCTAGCGATGGTGCTTGCCTTGTAGAAGTTTTGACACTACATGTTATCGATGCACTTCAAGTTTTATGTGGATCATGAGGTATTGTCATTCCTAATGAATAAGGGAGATGTTAAATGCAAAATGATGAGATGACTCCTTCTATTCTAGGAGTTTGATTTTGAAGTGATTACTAAGCCTAGTCACTTCCATATTTTGGCTGATCGTTTATTGTGGATCCCTCAGATTAAAGAAAAGGAGCAGGATGATCCAGGCCTCCCTAATGCTTCCCTATTTCTAGTCAAAATAGTAACCCCATGGTATGCAGATATTACCAACCTCCTTGGCACACAACAGTATCCCCCCAACATCTCTAGCATAGAGAGAAAAAGAAGCTTTTATTGGAATCACTCCCCTACACTCTATTAGGTGGTGCATTGTATAAGAGAGGCAAAGATAAAGTGCTAGAAAGATGCGTTGCGGGAGAAGAGATCGGGATAATATTGAAAGCATGCCATGATGAGCCCTACGACTACTTTGTGGGAGAAGTGACAACCAGAAAGGCCCTACTCGCAAGATATTGGTGGCCTACACTGCACAAAGATGCCTATGACTACTGTAACCATTGTTATGCTTGTCATTGGATGGGAAAGCCTACCAAATCTAGTGTTATACCACTACAACCCATCCTTTCCCTAAAGCCATTCAAAAAGTGGGTAATCGATTTCATGGGCCCACATCTACCAACTAGTAGGAAGAAGCAGAACTGATACATCTTGCTATGTATGGACTATGTGACAAAGTGATATGAAGCCAAAGCTCTCAAATGAGATGATGGTAATAGCGTATCCCTATTTCTATATGACAATATTATCCCTCCCTTTGGTAGTCTCTTAGAGTTGGTCAATGAGACAGAGGCACTCACTTTTTGAACAAGATTATGGAAGATCTGACAAAGCTTTACAAGATCCGTCATCACAAGTTCACACCCTACTACCCTAGAGCCGATAGCCAAGTTGAAGTTAGCAATCGCATCCTTTGCTCAACCTCAATAAGGATGATTATTGCACATCGTCATGATTTGGATGATTGACTTACAGAGGCTCTCTAGGGATATAGAATCTCCTATAAAGCTGCTACGAGACAGGCATCTTTCCAACTGGTCTACGATACAAAAGCCATCTTCCCTGCCAAGTTAGAACTCCCCTCTTTACAAGTGGCTATCATCGAGCGATTGGGAGATAATGAGTCACTACAGTGCCACCTCCTATACTTGAAATGTTTGGATGAGACTCGCAAAATGGCTTTATAGTATATGGAAGCCACACATGCTTGACAAAAGGCTTACCATGATAGCTTTATCAAGCACAAAGAACTCAATGAAGGCAATCTAGTCCTTGTCTCACAGTGTGTCAAGGACAGTCCCCAACAACCAACTGACTAGGCCAAGTATTTCTAACCCTACCTCTTGCATTTATATATGTGTGTCATGTCTTAAGTGTGGCGATGCAAGGGTTTGAGTCATGGTCATGTGCTAGGCCCCTACTGATCAGACACACCAATCCGTTTCGATTTTAAGTGTGGGGAGACGTCCCTGCACATCTTGTTTACATATATCCATGCAACCACTACTATCCGATCCTTAAATGATATCATGTTTTATTTATGCCCTATTGAGATCCCTTCCTCCCCCAACCATCCTATTCTACCCTGTTTCTAGGATCTTGCATTGCCATTTCACCTCTTTTCTTATTTTGTTGATTTTCCATGGGAATGCATCCTCCATTCGTCCAAATTGAAATCCAACCTTACATCCATGTTTGTCCCTTTGAACTTGACCATTTTTCTTTTTATTGCCTGCTGTTCCGAGCAATGGTTCCTCGCTTATTAATTTTTGAAGAAATTTACGTGAAGTGGATGTGTTTCTATGCAAACATGTCTTTCTCACCTAAAACTACAGTCCAACATGATAATTGTGATCTCTCTTTTCTCTTTGATAATTTTCCTTATTTCAACCTGTCTGTTTGATGCACAGATTGACCATTATTCATTTTTACATATTTACATGTATTTTTTCACACAATTTGTACTATTTCTTTCATGTGAACACGCTCTTTTCTCATCAAAATGGTGTCCTGCTTGGATATCCTCGAGCCCCTGGTCAACCCGACTTTTTTTTTTCTTCCCCTTTGTTTTGGCCCATGGATTTCGTGTTATCAAATTTTAATGGTATTTTTCTAAGCATTTTTTGATCATTTTCCATATGAACGTGTTTTTCTTACCATGAAATTGTGTTTTGAGATGATATGCCTATCAAACATCTTTTCCCAAACATTTTTTCTTTTCATTCCCCCTTGTTTCAACCGACAAATTGTCTCAAATTAATTATTGTTCCGCTTTTCATATGCATTTTTGTTATTTTTTCCACGTGAACACCCTCTATTTCTCACCGACTCCATGTTTTGACTTAATCGCCACGTCCGTCTTATCTAGCTTGACATTCTTCCTTTTCCCTACATTCTGTTTTGGAAAATGGATTTTTCGTTATCTAATTTTTGGGTATATTCTTTCTATGTAAACACCTATTTTTCCTACCGAACATGTCGTTCGTATTGTCCATCCTATTCCTCCTCTCACCCTACCCATTTTTCTTTTTGTCGCATGTTAATCCGAAGCCCAAATCCTTTTGAAATAATTTTTCGTGAATTTATTGTATTGTTAAGTCTACGTGTCCATGCAAATGCCTGGTTTTTGCCTTGAATTTCATGTCATCGAGGCCACCATCTGGTGGTGGCCAACCCGCCTATCCTCCTCTTGTGCTGATCATTCCCATCACAACAAATTCTTTTTACCCCACCGTGCGCTATGCACGCAATGGGGGGAAGATGCCATTGTGTTTGATTTTTTAACCCCTTAATTCATTTTTTCTTTACACATATCCAAACAAACACAAAAACTAATTAAAATTTACAACTACTTCCCCCACCTCCCGACCATTCCCATCTCTCTCTCTCTCTCTCTCTCTCTCTCTCTCTCTCTCTCTCTCTCTCTCTCTCTCTCTCTCTCTCTCTCTCTCTCTCTCTCTCTCTCTCTCTCTCTCCCTCCTTGACTACCCTGCCTTCCTCCTCTCCACCCTCCCTCTCTCCTTCCTCGGCTTCCAGCCTAGTCAACGCCACTTGGCACACCACCCTCTCCTCCCACTACAACCAGGCTAGCCTCCTCATCAATGGCCACCACCTATGCATCAACTTCATCGTGCATTGATCCGTGCCACATGCCACCCCCACCACCACCAGGCCTGCTGGTGCCGCCCCCACCACGTGCCTTGCCCCTCAGGTCCTCCCCTGCCACCACTTGCCTTCATCCCCGTGTCGTTCGCCCCCATCGCTACTTTCCTGCAAAACCCTTGTTTCTTGCCCCACCCGCCTAATTGTCGCCTATTCCCCTTTTTCGCCTATCCCAAGTTACACTCCCAAGTTACACCCTGTCCGCTATTTTTACCCCCTTCCCCACCCTCCTATTGACCCCTACCCGCCCGCCTCAAGTTACAACCCCCCCCCCCCCCCCCCACCCTCCTATTCCCCTACCTGCCCCGCCCCAATTTACCCCCCCCCCCCCCCCCTTCAGTCCACTATTTGTACCTACCCCACCTGCCTATCGCCCCCTACCCCAAACCCTCCTTCTCCCCCCAATAGCCCCCCTTCCCACCCACTAAGCCTCCTTCTCACTTGCTATGCTCGTTCCCCCCTTATGAAAAAAAATGCAACCCCCTATTCCACCCCCGAACCATACTCGGCACACCCTTGTTGTGTTTGCCTTCGAGTCTTCATGCTCTCGTATTTTATTCTTGTTTTGTTCGCCATTGTCCATGTGCACATGACTTTTCTTGGACACGATGTGTTCATTCACTTGTCATTCATGCACAAGGATGCACATGGGGTCTCACTCATGTCAAGGTGTTGCTATTGTTCACACGCAGTGTCGCAGATCCTGATAAATCTTTTAAAAATACCTTAAAACTCAAATAAAATTAGAGAATTTCCAAAAAAGTACTTTAAATTTTCCAAAATTTCATTGAAAGTCTTGTTCATAAATTTTAGATAAAAATCACAAATAATTTTTTTAAAATGAAAAATATAATAAAAACCTAAAAACTCTACTAAAAATATATAAAATTTTAGAAAAATAGCTTAAAAACTCCTTAAATTTTAAAAAAAATCCAAAAAAATTCAATGACCTATTTTCAATCTTTTGATGGCTATTTTTACAAATATAAAATTTGAAAATCTATTTGAAAAATAAAATTTGAAAAATATCTCTAAAATCCAAAATAAATCGAACAAATAAATTTAAAAATACATGTGGTATTTTTTTTTCTCATGTTGTAAATTTTCAAATTGATGGGATTATCTTTTGGATTAATTTGAGGCTCATTTCCTTTTCACCTGTTGATTTTGGCATGCCAATTCAGATTAGGATGCATTCACACATCCTACAGGTATTTAAGATTTTATTTTCTTTTTATTGCACCCTAACCACATTTAATGGTTAGAAGGAACTAGCTAATCACTTGTTACACACCCATCCACGCTCAACACACACTAATTTATTTAAAATAAAATTAGCTTATTGTTTACATTGCACTCACTTCATGCGCAAACACACATAATTTTTAATTGATAATAAAATAAACCAATTGTCACTCTTGCACGCACTAGCAAAAAAGTACTATACACACAATAATTAGTAAAAATGAATATGCATTTAGAGACCCATGAAGTCGGGATCGAAGGTCGAGTTCATTTAATGCAAAGTAAAATGTAATAATTTTTCTTAAAGGATAAAATTAACAATGGTTTTTTAAAGATTAATCGCCTAATAAAAACTCCACCCCTTGCTAATAATTGGTATAATCCACCCACCATTAAACCTAAATCCATCTTCAATGTGCATCTCTCATCTAATCAATGAACGCGATACATGGAAATGAGGGAGATACTGTCTATTACGCAGTCCATGTTGACAAGTTTCAATCTAGACTTGGTTCAGTTATGTCAAGAGTGGTGTAGTTTGTGGTATTTCTTCAATTTTGATGGTCGCAATGATGTGGCCTAGAATACATTATGTATAGTTCTTTTTATTTTTTCTTGATATTAGATCAGGGTGCCTATTTATTGCATTTCATGAAGCTATCAGTCACACATGTGGATAAGTTATGTCGAGTTTTTTTATAGGATGTGGTTTGCTTGGGGTGGTCTTCTATGTTGTGGATGAATTGATCCTTTGTCAAGATCTTATTGGTTTTTTTTTTTTGCTTTATTTTTTTACAGGCCTCCTCTATGTCAATATGTGGTGTGTGCTTTGTGTTTTTTACATGGCACCCCAAACTCCTCCTCATGTCCAGTATGTTCCGTTGCTCAATCGCAATTATTCTCAATTGATGGAATTAGACCTTATTACCAAGGCCAGACTCTCCCTGTTTTTGTGGCTCTCTCATTGCCACTTATTCCTGATGATCCTACCCTATGTGATAAATTTTTAACCTCATACATCAAGCAGCCTGGCTCGAGGTAACATTGTTCTAATGACACCTCGAGGATTAGGGAAGGCTTTGTCTCTTTCCTATCATGGGAAATCTTTTCCAATGGCCCGACAACTCTTTTGTAATGATATTCTGAAGCTCTTACAAAGACAAACCAATGAATTATTGGATGTCAAATGAGTCATCACTACATCAGGAGTCTATGTCTCCATGATTTTTTATCCTTTTTGTAAACAATCGTGTCAATTCCTTCAGAATAGATTTATGCCTGCCAAGACTCCATCCAATTATATGTCCAAGGAATTATTCACTACTTCTAGAATAGTGCTCAAGGGCATAACCATTGACTCGAGTTTCTATCTCCTAGCTAAAATGGATAAACACTTTATTAGGATGACTAGGGGTGTGACTAATGTCACATATGGCTCTTACCTGTATGTTTTCTTGACATACTTTGCCCCTACCAAAGAAATTCCACCACCTCCTAAAAATCCTCCAATGGTTCCCCCTCCTCCTCTTGCAAATTTTGAACTTATCCCTGAAGATCATGACTCCCCTCCTCCTGTGGTCATTTAGAGGAAGCGTTTAAAGTGAGTAGTAAGAACAATTCCCACTTCCATTCTTCCAATGCCAATCCCTACTACATCAAGCAGTACCCTTCCTCCATGCCTCACAGCTCCAAATTTATTCAAGGCACACAAAGATGGTTGTTTGGACATACCAATTTCTTCTCTCCATCGCCTAATTTCAAGAGACTCCATTTCTTTCCTCTATAAGGACATTCATAGTTCTATAGAGATATCAATTACAGCTTGTGTTTAGCAACTATACTCTTCTTTCCATAAGGAGATGCAATACTCCAAGGAGAAGTTACATAAGCTTAACAATCAGCTTCATTAATTAAGCCTTTTAGGGAACAGGGTTCGTTCGCATAACTTATAGCACAAACATGAAAATAGAGCAAAGCAATCTATTGACAAATAAGTTCAAACAAGTTCCTTAACTTATCTTCAAGTTAATCTTTGTCTCCCGCACAGGAGAAATTATGTATCGCTTCTGTCCAACAGAAGTACCCCTTCTGCCATGCAGAAGTAACTGGTCCAATTCACATGGCACCACAAGCTCAATCCTTTATCTAGAATAGGATCTCCCAACATGCCCAGATGTTGGGGGCCACTGAGGTCTTCAACTCCATTCTAGACCTAGCAAGGGGTGTCCAGAGCTCCAACTGACCCGCAAGCTGTCTAGAATTGAAACATCATTCCCGTGGTTGGCCTTTTCACCACTCGACCTTCGGCCCATGAATCAAGCAGTGCCCTCTCGGGTTAATACGCAGTGCGATCATGGAGATGATCCACCCGTACAACATATCCTTCCTTAATTAAATCCTTTAAGAATCAAGCACAAACAAGGCATTCAGCCTGATATCATTTTTTAAGAAAACATTCCTTTATTCCCATGGCGACTTGTCGTCACAGACCCTTGCCATGCATTTACCATAAATCACAAGCACTTGGAATAATCATCCAAACAACAACTAACAACCATTTGAATATAAAAGCATTTAGAATGTTGTTCGATCAATCAACAAAACCAATTGCATTCTTTCCTACCAATGCAAGAATAGATGATATAACATTTCCATCGTATATTTGCTCTTCCCCTTGGGATCTCAGAGCAATACTATGCAAACATGATCTTAACACTTCCTTCCTTTGGCTAGGGCATATGTTAAGGGTTCAAACACTATTCATGATGTAAGTTCTATGGGTCACTTACCTTGATTGATAACCCAACCCTGGATTTGGATTGGCAAAAGTCATCGTTATCGAACGGAACTCAAGACATCTTAGTTTTAACCCTTATGATTAATTTCTTGTACTAGCTCTTAGTCAAGTCATGAGGCAACTAGAAAATTATCCTCATATATCAAACATATTATAGGCATAACGTGTAAATACTTGATAAGATAAGTGCGAGATGATCTCAAGTAATTAGACTCCAATAGGCCTTGCATTGAGCTAGAATCTAGTTTTTCTTAATATTTGGGCTCTTAGGCTAAGTACTTTTGAAGTATCTAAACTTTAAACCAGTACTTTCTATTCATGAATCTCAATGTCATCTTCTTTTAGTAATTATGCTATTTGTAACCCTTGACTATACTATAATCTAGCACTTGTATGCACAATCTTTTAATGTCGTTCTTTTGACGGCTATGCCATTCATAACCCTTGACTTATTCTTCATTGTAATTGCTCTACTAGCAAATAAGTCACATGTAAATAGGTGCAATTATCTTCCCTTGATATATGCACTTTACAAACTCTCTCTTTCGAGTAGGTGAGATGAAATTTATCCTTTCCCATAACCTATACTCGTGCATCGTAGTATGGAGCCTAATGTATCTCATAAGAGAATCAAAGCAAGCATCTATCAATTTGAAAATGCATTACTTACAACCGGAACCGCAGTTGGATTGACAGTGATGCCTTTGCCCGAAGCCTTATTGCTGGTTGCAGGATTGTCATCCGCACGCGACATTCTTCGCTTGGAGGCCATCGACTGCAGGTAGACTCAAGAGATTAAGAAGGTGGAATAGATTCAAGATGGGAGAGTGTAAGAGAAGATGGTTAAGTCGAGGATCGAGATAGAGGGAATTGAGCTAATTCTCTTCCTTGCAGCCTCTCAGGGTGACTCTTCTCTCTCTCTCTCTCTCTCAAGCTCTCTTTCAAGCTCTTCCTCACAATCTCTTGGAGGGGTATCATTCTCTCTACCTCTCTCTCGCAGCCTCTCGGGGTCTCCTTATGCTTCTATATGCCTCTCCCATGCCTCATAGTGAATTAGAGAAGAGGGCTTGTGGTTGAGAAGTGGAGTTCTTTGTGGAGGGGGGATCTTGGAAAGATCAGTGATCTGATGCTCAGATCATAAATCTGATGGTTCCATTGGCTCCGAAAGGGCGGTAAAACTCCAAGACACTTGCTTAGAAAGCTCTTAGTTCACTCCTTCTTCTTTTCTATGTTCAAAGTATTGTCCACTGCCTGTGTACTGCGATCGCGGCGCACGCGATTTCGCAAATCCTCTCTTTATTTTTTTCTTTTTATAAAATCTCCAAACTAACTAAAATATCACTTGTCTTTTCTTTTAAATGACATCCAGTTCTAAAAATCTCCATATCTTTTTTTAGGATAATATCTAAAATATACTAGTTTTACCCAAAATCTAATATTTTTGAACCATCCAAACTATACACATTAACCTAGTAATTAATATAACTCATAAGTCTCATTCACGTTGTAATTTACATGAAGGGTGACTACGGTCCTTTTCAATCCGAGAAAAATATCGGATTTATAACTCTCGATTTTTCTAAATAAAAATATTTTAAATTAAATAAAAATAATTAATAATTAATATTAGTTAGTTTTTACCTTAGTTAATCTTTAGTTAGTAATCTTACTAACTTATTTTTTGACTAACTAACTTTCAAACTAACCAACTAACTTTTATTGTGTGGAGATATTACAGTTTGCCATTCTTTTAAAATCCTCCCGATATATTTGTAGATGAATCCCTTTATATGGATAGGTTCCAAAATCATCACGCCTTTGAAAAGGAAACATCTTCATTGATTATTTCTTTCTAGATGTAATTGGTGGATTGAGCTTTAATGAAATCTCTCTTTTTCATTCTCCCTTATTGGGGTGTCATTTAGATTTTTCTATGTTATGTATTTGTGTGGGTGTGTTTGATTTGTGTTTATCTAGAGCTATGGTTTGAGAAAGCAGAAAAGCTTTGAAGAGATTGATTTATGGATTTGGCTAAAGTTTTGAAGACTTGCAAAGGAACAAAAGAACCTCTTATATCCTTTACTAATTTGTTTGGTTCTATTTTGAAAACTCAAAATTGGTTTATGCTTTAAGATGTTTTCCTTTCGTCGATTTGTTTAATAGATCCATGTTATTTTGAAGATAAATGGGATCAAGTTTTGTTTATGGATACTAATTGATCAATGTTTGAGAATGCTGTGTTGAGCTAGTTTTTGGGCTTACTATTCCTTGTTTCAAGGTCACAAGGATACTGCATAATTAAGTGTATAGATATATTGAGGGTTGAATTGACTTGTTTTTTGGGATGATTTTTGTTATTTTTGTGAGTTGAATGGTTGATTTTGATGGTTTATGGATTGGATTTGGATGAGGTGGAAGTGTTTTGGAATATATTGGAGTGGGTTGAGTGTGTTTGAGAAGCTCGTGATGGCTTTTGGTTGAGATATGATGTTTTGATAGCTTCTCTAATGTTTCTGCTTGGTTTTGATATAGGGTTTATTTTACCTTTGTTTTGATCTGATTTCTTTCTACTTGAAAGGTTGGGATTGTGAATAAGTCTTTTGAGGAATTATTGACAGTGTGTTGGATTGTTTGAAGAAGTGTTTTTTATTTGAGCTATATGGTTTTTATGCCTTTTGTTGATTCTCTATATTATTCTAAAGAGCTTTTGTCTCTATTCTATAAACCTCTATTTGCTTCTGCGTCTATTCTGATGGATGGATGTTTAGCTTGGGGAATGTTCTACAATCTTGGAAGAGGAAGAATACAAGCTCAAAATATCTCGAAGAAGCTACAAAAATAGCTAAAGAAGACTCGAAGTGAAGACTACAGTGACAGTGACAGTAGTGAGCTCTCAAGGGACACTATAGTGGCTCTAGTGACTCTTCATATCAAACGACAACATACCTCTTGGGAGGGGTATCCATGACCAAGAAAGGATTATTGAGAATGATTCATTGTAATTCCAATGTACCATTGAGAGAGGGTATATGTGAGAGAGATAGAGTATGAGAAATAGCCAATTTTTATGAGAAACATTATATCTACATGAGAGAGACTACAAAGACTATGAAGATGATGAAATGTGAATACTATGCTATGAATTCCATTTAAACTTGATCTTATTTTTGCATCATTGTGGTTCTTTGATGGCTTCTATGAAGAATATGTTAAAGTTTTATTGTGATAAATGTATGGGAGAATTGATATATGATATTGTGTGAAGATTGGTGTTTATTTTCTTCTTATGGTTGATTAAAACATGAAGAATATGCTTGTTGGTGTTTATTTTCTTCTTATGGTTGATTAAAATATGAAGAACGTGCTTGTTGGTGTAACAATTCTTCATATGGTGTTTGTTTTCTTCTTATGGTTGATTAAAATATGAAGAACGTGCTTGTTGGTGTAACAATATAGATTTTCTTGTAATAGTTTCCCATTTTTCTTAGTGTTCCTCTTGGGGCTTCATCTTTCCTATCCTTAGTACTCTCATGTGAGTCTCAAACATCTCTGTAAAAGCATATGTCACATGTAACAATTTACATCCATCATATTCATCTAGAAAATTGTCCAACAAGTCCACCCTGCAAAAAACTACTCATATCTTCCGCTTGTGATCTACAACTTTGCTAAGGCCCAAGACCAAATTCTGAAGGTTTCAACCCCTAAAATGTTTTGCATAGCCTACAACTATTCATTACACTATGTAGTCCTGGTGGCTAGACCATCGACCTTTTCGACTCTATATTTCCTACGTATGAATTCAAATGTCAACCAAACTTTGTAGGACCCTTACCAAGGTATCAAAGTCAACTTAGATGCATTAATCATCATTAATACTCTCCAAATTAAAACAATTTTAGACATTTAGACATCTTTAGTTCAATTGCCCTACCTATCCACCATTACAATCTCCTACAACCATATCATCTTGGGTCAAACAACCACAACAAACTCAACCAATCCGATCATGCATGCAACTTAGACATTATCTCTAGATCAAATGGTAGTCCATAAATCATGTCATGCATTGCTAATACCCTTCAACTATACTATTGTATATATACTTTCCCTCGGAAGAAAAGTGGTAACATCATCGCAATGTCTTCTTTATGCTTCTCTCAATCATTTGCATCCACATGAACATTGGATAAGACATGAGTATCCTGTAATCCTTCTGCTAGCATTTCATATGCGTCATCAAACTCTATAGCATCCGTATCCACAAACTCTGTGTCTAACATTTCTCAGTCTAGTTCATGACTAACACTTCTAGGGATTTTAGGCATTTTATTGTGCCTATTATGATGTTTATTTGGGCATTTTATGCTGGCCGATCATCATTGAATGCTAGCCGACCTACTATACTTTTGTCCTTCATATTCAAGATCCACCTTCTCAATCAATCATTATCACCTAAAGGTTCTATTGGAGAGAGGGAGCCTGTGTCATTGCCTATGCAACCACTAACTCATTATTGTATATGATTATCTCGTATTTGGTATATGGATTCCATTTCCCAAATATTCTTCTAAGTTCTCTTCTTTGTAGTGTTTTTTTCTCTTTTGTCCTTGTGTTTGTCCTTTTGTCCTTGGATTCCACTAACATCTGTTTATGCTTCCATTACAACATCCACTTTTGATATGTTATCAGATATGAGGATCATGGTTTGTGCTACTATTTTCTAATGTTTCCAGTATGCATTTTGGCTTTTCTATTGCCGATTAGACTCGTTCTTGATTGCTAATGGCAATCTTCTGCTAATTTTTGGCTTGGTTCCTACTCTTTTTCCTACTGCTTTGTAGTCTGTCTCTACATTTTGGGCACAACAAGTTGAGGGGACATGTTTTTATGTAGGATGACTACATTTATTGTAGTTATTGATTGTGTTTTGACTTCAGCCTCCTTTGCATTTTCATTTTTTGTGCTTGTGTAGGGCTGGGCGACAGTGTTTCAAGCTTATTTATGCTATGTCCGATCCGTATCTTCACCTCATCCATTGAGTGTGAACTCTACTATATAATCTATGCTCTTGGTTTGGTTGTACTCTCATTCTTCTCCTTGTTTTTCCGTTCTTTTCTATTCCTATTGTCTCTAGATGGCTCCCCCTTGTTGTTCCATCGATGACAAATTACATGGCCCTAATTATCTTACATGGAGTGTTGTTATGAAAGCTTGGTTTGTGCAGAAGCAGTTATGATACATTGTATCTAGAGCTTGTGAGCGCCCTACTCCTCTGTCAACTAATGTTGACTTGGAAATTTATGAACAAGCTATGCTTACATGGGATGCCAATGATGCTCTTGCATATTCTACCCTTCTTCGTTGCATTTCTAAATAAGTTCTTCATGCAATCACCACCTATAGGACTTCTCCCATAATTTGAGCAAAGCTTCAGATATTGTACGAGACTCCCTCATCTATGCATGCCATTATTCTTTATGGTGGAGAGCTCTAGCAGATGAAGTTCGAGCCAAAGGATATGATTCAGTCTTTCTTACTTCGTGTCACATAGGTATAGGGCCAACTTCCACACATGTAGTTCACCCTTCTAGAGGCTCATCTTTGGGGAGTGTGCTCTACAAACTCCATCTAGAGTTTAATGGAGTGGCCAATGCTTTGTGGGCTCAACCACATTGACACTGGTCATTTTTCTACATATGGCCTCAACGTTGTTTGAGCATGATACGTCTTTGCAATTATAGGACAGGCTTTCTTCATAGTTTGATGGATCCAATGAGGCCTTTACAGCTTCAAAGAGGGGTGACATGAAGAAATTGAAGGCCCAATGTTATCACTATAGTAAGAAGGGACATTTGCACAAGGATTGCAAAGAGTTAGCAACTTCGAGGAAGGAAAAAATGAAGATGAAGCAAGATCCTAACTCCCATGCTGAGTCAAAAAGCATTTCAACACAATGAGCATCGTGATCAACAAATGGAATCAAAATCTCCCAAATCTTTTTCTTCAACTACATTTGAGTGTTGCGACATGGTTTCAATTTAACACTTACCAAATCCGTGATTGATCTTTTGGAAATTTAATGCATGCCACTATACTAGCCTTCTTGCCCTGGGAAGACATCATCTAGTTTAATAGTCAAAAGGCAATACAATTTACTAACCAATCATAATACTTTTAATCATAATGGTATTATTTCTAATCTATTGGTTTTAGTAAACACTCTTTCCAAATTTTCAAGGTCTGAGCTGTGTATATAGATTGCTTCAACATCATTATGTTATTGGGTGTATGACCTACAAAATATGTCAAATGAGGCATTGCACACTACATTGCCATTGGCATATTTCATCCATAGATGTAGGATTTTTTCCATAGATGTCCTACACAATCTCCACTTAAGCTTATTAAACGTTATTGGTTTGTGGACATAAGCCTCGATAAAGGTTTTCTGTGAGTGAATTGAAGAAACACTTGCAAAACAATGATCATTTAAATGAGCAAACCATTGCCATATGCAGCTTAGCCACAATAATTATTTATAATTTGGGATGTCCAATATTTATTTTAAAAAATAAGTTCATTTTTTAGTGGATTTGGTCCATTGTTTATGTTAATTAGATTTTATGTATTTGAACTATATGTAAAGATTAAGTTAGACAATAAAAATATGTATAAAAATCAAATTATGTGTTTTAAATATCATTCTCAAAGTTTTTTTTTAAGTATTAAATGAACATTGAGGTATGCATTGACTCTAACTAAATGCCATATTTTAAAGTAAAAAGCAATTGTAATTAATAGAACATTGAAATAAGTTTACACAATTATGACAAATATATATTTTTTTTTCAAAAAATAAATGTAGTAACATTTCTAATGAACATTAGATAATAACAAGTGAATAAAGAGTATTCTAACTTCTTTTAACACTAAAAGTTCAATTTGATTTTGTATGACAAAGTAGATCTAAATTTGCTAACAATCTTTCAACTTATTGTCTACCATACTCACTAAATTCAACCTTCATACCACTGTAGAGGGTCATACTAGGTTGGAGTATCCTCTTCCTCATCATCTTGATCCTCAATGATTGGCATGCTACTGACATTTACCTTCTTGTGGACACACTTAAAAGAATGATCCATGCATAGCGAAAATTGGTATGAAATCAATGTGCTTCCCTCTCCGATAGTGCAACTACTTCCCCCTTTGCTTGCAAAAACACAAAGTGATTGAGGTGAAGCTTTGTGAGCTTCACAATAGAACCTACTATTAGTCGGCTTGTCTAGCAACTCCAACCAAGTAAGCTACTAGCTAGGGTCCTTTCCCTCTAGTCTTCACTCGTTGTAGTTGAGGCTAGTTATATAACACCTAGCTTATACGAGTCCCCAAAACAAGGATAACTTTAGGTCCCAAAAGTAATTTCATGGGCTAGTTATATTTTCATTGCTCCCCAAAGAAAGGATAACTTTAAGTCCCAAAAGAAATTTCATGAGGCTAGTTATACTACACCTAACTTGTACACAAAATGATAGCTAAACGCCCCAAGCAGATGCAATGTTTAATGAGGCCATATCAAGCATTACATAGGAGGAAAGATGTGGATGGACAATATCAAACCCTTGCATGCAAGAAGCAAAAGAAGATGATGATGAAGTTTTGAGATAGCTTGGTATGCAATTAGATAAGAAAGTGAGATGAAAAGGGATCTTATATTCCTATCATATGGTTATGGAGGTGATATGAAATAAAAAGATAAGACTTACAAAACATGTCTTCTTGGAAACTCAAGCTTGGGCTATCAAAGGGCTACCTTTCTCTGTTTGTGTTGAAACTATTAAAAGAGAGCATTTCTACATTTGTTGCATGTTTGGACAATTCTCCCTAAATCAAGGCAAGGCACACTTTTATTGGCATCCTTGCTTTCTCATTATTCCCAAAAACTCATTTTACCACATGCATCATCAAAGGACAATTCCATCAATTTGGGCCAGGGTATCCCTATCAATAAACCTAACCTTCACCTTAATAAGCTCCTTCATGCCACATGGTGACATCTTCAAGCTGAATGCAATAGGTCTATCTGGTCAAGTTTAACCAACATCATGTGTCATGGACATGCAATTCCCAAATAGTGGCATACACCTCCTCATCTCATGCAAGAATTGGGTCTAGATGAATTATAGCGTACTTGAATCTGACTCATGTTACTTGTTATGCCATCAATTAGAAATAAAAATTCTAATATTGGTATAGTAACAGCACATCCAACATATCCATCTCCATAGGTAAATAAGCAATACTTGATAGTGATCGTAATTGTTGGGGATAAAAGCACATGTGCTACCTAGCTGTCCTTATATTCATTACACTAACAATACTAGCACACCAATACACTATAGGTGGTAGGTGCCCATCATTGTTATTTCATTCTTTATTCTTTTAGTGACTTGTCACACATTGTGATTGTTGGAGTTCCCATCAATGGTGTCTATCTCTCTCTTGCTCCATCCACAATAGCTATTGCTTTGCTCTTACTTCCACTTATGTGCTTCCACTTGATCTATACCTTCTAATTGGTATCAGAGCTAACCATTTGAGGAGCTTCTTTATCCTTTGCTTCAACCCATATTCAAAGCTTCAACTCAAGGTTTCACGGCAACCATTGTTTCTTCCTCTCGAGGTATGCATTGAGTCTTTTCTTCTTCTACTTCATTCCAACTTGCTCCATGCTTGTTTAGAAGCTTCCCAAGGCTTAGTGAGCCATGTTGAGTGCTTATTGAACTTAAATGCAGCCATTTCATCCATTTTGAGTGGCTACAATGCATGCTGCAAAAGTCATGGATAGCTATGATAGCTTGACAACACTGTCGTATTTTGGCAATAACTTTTGCATATGGTATCGGATTTAAGTGTTCTATAGCTAGAAAGGAAGAGTGTGACTTTATACAGTTCTCTGTCCTTTGTTTCATGAGAAGAATAGAGACTGCTCTATTTTCAAATGAACTGATACAAAGATGACTTTGTCCACCTGTGTGCTTCCACTGTGAAGCTTAGATGGCGATCTAGACAGATGATATGCAAAGAGCTTAGGGTAGTTGGAAGAACTCTAACTGGGTGAAATGTAGATTGAATGGCTTTAGAGGGGTCTTCCTTTTATAGCATGGGAAGATAGTCTCACCCTCGACGTGTTTAACCATATTATGAATCTTCCCTAGTCAATCAGGAAATATTCTAGAAAATATTTACTTTATTATCAAGCCGAAGGTACTGCCGTTGGACCCTCGTTCAGGGGGGCTCTAACCTCTCTGAGACCCCCAACTAGGGGCCACTTCTACAGCCCCCAGACCCCACAATAGGGGCCCCTATAACTCCCACACCCCGCAACTCGATGCATTATGCCTCAAGTTGCTACCAACATAACTACTATATTGGCACGAGGCGCCAAGTTGGGCACTCTTTACCCCTTACTTGTATTTGGGTCTATCAACCATCTTTTGGCAGTAGCTATAGTACCACATCTATCATTATGGCATTGTCACCTTGGGCACATGACCTTAAAGGGAATTAAAAATGCTTACCCATTTGCAGTATCTTTCACCCTTTGACTATAGGTATTTTGATTCTTATGATCATTGTGTTTATTATAGATAGATCCATAGTTTGCATAAGAAATCTGGCATTTATGCAAATGGGCGAGTATGTAGCTCTTGTTCATTCTAATGTTTATAGACTTATTCCCTGCAAGTATTTAGATAGCTTGAGTTATTTTATTACTTCCATTGATAATTACTCACATAAGGTTTGGGCATACCCCATCGAGCAAAAATAAGAAGTCTTAGCCACATTTTAGTATTGTCTTGCTTTTGTTGAGAACCAGTTTGGGTATAGGCTGAAATGCCTACTATTTGATAATAGGAGAGAGCATGTATCTAAAATCTGTGATTTGATAATAGGGGAGAGCATGTATCTAAAGCCTTTGAGTAGTTTTGTGATGATGGAGGTATTAAGCATCAGTTGACCGCCTCATACATCCCATCCCAGAATGGTATGGCACTGAGCACGTGAATAGGATGATTCTGGGAGCGATTCTATAGTATGCTCAGCTAGGCAAGCTTACTGCACTACTTTTGGACTGAGATTGTTACCATTGTCATACATTTGATTAATCAATCCCCATGCACTACTATTGGTTGTCAAGTTGTAAAGGAGGAATGGTCTGGAAAACCTCCATCATATGCTCATTTGCATGTGTTGGGGGTAAAGGTGTATGTGCGTAGCAGCTT
This sequence comes from Lygodium microphyllum, assembly GCF_053477565.2. Taxonomy (NCBI): domain Eukaryota; kingdom Viridiplantae; phylum Streptophyta; class Polypodiopsida; order Schizaeales; family Lygodiaceae; genus Lygodium; species Lygodium microphyllum. The sequence continues at coordinate 21,373,660 of NC_141148.1, read as the reverse complement.
GTGTATTACTACACTGACAGTACCCGTACATATGCACATTGTAGGCAGTGGATACCCATCATTGTTACTTTATTCTTTATTCTTTTAGTGGCATTTGAATAAGGGAATGTCTGTCACACATTGTGACTATTGGAGTTCCCACATCCTCTCTCTCTCTCTCTCTCTCTCTCTCTCTCTCTCTCTCTCTCTCTCTCTCTCTCTCCCCACTATAGCTCTCCCTTCAACTCACGTGTTTCCACTCAAGGCTCACTCTCTTCAACTCATATCAAAGTCATTACATTGGCATTGAGGAGCTCAGCCTGATAACTTGTATTCAAATACTTATAGTGGTTCATAGTCCCTTTAACTCATATCAGATCCATTGCACTGGCATTGAGGAGCTCAACCCACTGGCATTGTCTCAACTTGCATTCAAATACCTATAGGAGCTCATAGTCATTGGTAGCCATAGCTTCAACCTTCAAGGTATGAGTTGATCTTCCATTGCTCCAACACTTACTAGGGCCTATTGATACTTCTTCAGGGCATCATTAGGCTTGCCTTGAGCCCCCACTTCAGTGAGCATTTAGCCTAGCAATAGTAGCTACCATTGCTCTTAGCTTAAAGTAGGTAACCATCGTTACTCCATCTCCTGGCTTGATTCAGGTCTTTCGAGAGGTTATATTGGCCATTGCACTTTGTAAGATTCTTCATCCTCAACTTGGAGAGTAGTAAGTGAGCCTACATGCATCGTGTTTGCACTTTTGTCCTTGCTCTCCTTCTTGGCCTACTCAACCTCTTTCCTGGCTCTCTTGGATATTCATTTAAGGTCTTGCAATCATTGTTGACAAATCTTGGCACCAATGCTTGGCATTTGGCATTGGATTTGAGTTCTCTTCACTCTTGTTTGCTATTATTAACAACATACCTGCTATTATAGGTTTGTAATAGGGCCTCTTTCACAGTTTGATGCTCATACACATATTCATTGATGCCCTTATACAATCACATTGATGCTAGGATGTTATGGTAATGTCTTGTAACACTATTGGCTTGGTTTGAGCTTACATTTAGCTCAGTTTATCAAATATTTTCATTACTTGAATATTTCAAGGCAATAAGCATTTGATAATCAAATCTTATGCATGTGTTGCTACTTGATACTACAAGGGTTATCTATTAGATGTACCAATATCTATGATGGATGCTACATGCTTGGTTGTGCTCATAAAGTTGATGTCTATTGGGTTGATCTAACATTTGTTTCAATCGACATCTATCTATGTTACATTGTTGTTAGTGATATATTCATCTTACATGGATATGTATTGACCTCATGTTATCATTGCTTAGTCAGTTGTGCCTTTGATAGGTCTCTTCCATTATCTGTTAGACCTACTATATGCATGATGGTTATGCTTATGGGATTATCTCAATGTGATATATTGACCTTTGATAGTTCTTGGTGCTAGTTGCATATTCGCTCACTATTAGTTGTAGTTCTTCCCTAGCAATTGCAATTTGCATTTTATCAATGATAGCTCATACTTGGCTTTGATTTTGTACTATTGTACTCTATTTTTAGCATATTGTAATTGAAATTTATTGCACTATTTATGAGAGCAGTCACCTCCTCTTGATAGCCTTTTGCTTATGGTTTGTGGACAACTCATTACTTTGGCAGTATCTCTTGTCTCCTACTTGATTTGACAATGGTTTGGGAGTGATCTGTAGGCATTTGTAGTAGCTTATTTACTCTACATTATGCCTATTTTTACAGCAATATGATTGGTCATTCAAATGATAGTGCAATCTTTCCTACTTGATTTGACAATGGTTTGGGAGTGATCTGTAGGCATTTGTAGTAGCTTATTTACTCTACATTATGCCTATTTTTACAGCAATATGATTGGTCATTCAAATGATAGTGCAATCTTCAACATTGACAAGTTGGATGGCACAAATTATAGCTATTAGAAAATGTAGATTTGGCAGGTTTTAATGCAAATTTACAGATCAAGCCATTAAAAACTAAGAGTATTAAACCTCCAAATGTTACTAGATGAGTTATGCAAGTCTACAATCTTTCTATCACTCTCTAAACATCTATATGACAATGTTGTCAATGACATGAACAATGCATGGCAATTATGCAAGAAAATTAAGAATCTCTATGATAAGTAGAGCCCTCTCTCTGTGATGTATTGGCTAAAGCAACTCATAGACCTTCACATGAAGGAGGAGACCTTTGTGTCTACCCACTTGAATGAGCTCCACTTTATTTTCGGCAACTTGACCTCACTGGGATAGGCCATGTGTGCAAATATGCCAAAGATGGGCTAAAGTTACAAGATGTAGAGGGTGCACTGTTGAACGAGGAAATCAACAAAAAGAACATTGATGCTTCCCACAATTCACATTCTTTGGTAGTAAGTGCCAAAAATGATAGTAAGCATGGAAATGGCCATGGGAGAGACTCTTACAGATCTCATTCTAAGTCCCATGGATAGTCTCGTAGCAAGTCTTGTGGATGTAAATCTAATCTAACCTGCAATTATTGTGGGAAAGCATGACATATTAGTCTACAATGCCACAAAATGTGTGATGGCAAGTACAAGGAAGAGGGAAAGGGAAAAGTGCAATAGAAAAATGATGATCACAACATAGTACCTATTAAGTCCATCATTAAGGTGGAAGAGATCAATGTAGTACAGCAGCCTGATTCTGATGATGATGTTTATATACTTGCAATCTCTTCTATGAATGAGTCATAGCTGACTAATGTCTTGCATGTTTTACTCAATGTTGATTAATGGATTTAGGGGCTTTCTTTCATGTGACCCCTCATAGAGAGTGGTTCCACCCCTATTGCAAATTGTCTAGATCTATCTATTTGGGAAATGACTTGGCTTTGGACATAGTTGGCATTGGTGATGTTCAACTACAATTTGGGTTAGGGAGTATGATCACTTTGCATAATGTTAGCCATGTGCCAACTCTCACGAAGAGTCTTACCTCCGTTTTGGTTGTACATTGGATGATGAGGATTATTTTGTTTCCTTCATGGATTCTTCATGATGGAAGATCACCTATGGGAACCTTGTCCTAGCATGAGGTGCCAAGTTTGGTACACTCTACCCCCTTGTTGTATCTGGATCCATGGATCATGTTTTGTCTATGGCTATAGTTCCACATGTATATCTTTGGCATCATCACCTCTTGGGCACATGCCATGAAAGGGAATGAAAATGCTTACTCATTTGCAGTATCTTTTACCTCTTGACTATAAGTATTTAGAGTCTTCGATGGTAGGCAGACATGCAATACACATAAGAAGTCTATTATTACACACATGGGTAACCTAGTTCATTTTGATGTCTGTGGACCTATGCCATGTTAGTCGTTCGATAGTGTGAAATACTTTGTTATGTTCATTGATGATTATTCACATAAGGTCTAGGCATATCCCATAAAGCAAAAGTCTAATGTTTTGGCAATTTTTCACTATTGGCTTGCCTTGGTTGAGAACTAGACTAGGTTTAGGCTAAAATGCCTATGGTATGATAATCGCGGTGAGTATGTATTGAAAGCCTTTGAGTACTTTTGTAATGAGAAAAGCACTAAGCGTTAGTTGACTGCCTTGTACACCCCACCCTAGAATGATATGACTAAGTGCATGAACATGACGATACAAGAGAGAGTTTAGCTAGGTAGGCTTATCACATCACTTTTGGACTGAGACAGTCTCTACTGCCATGCATTTGATCAATTGATCTCCTTGCAGTGCTATTGAATTTCAAGTTGTAGAGAGGGTATGGTCTGGAAAACCTCCATCATATGCTCATATGTGTGTCTTTGGTTGTGAGCATGCCTGCCATGTACCCAAGGACAAGGACAATAAGCTAGTTCCTAAGTCAGTGAAATGCATATTTCTTGATTATGGGGATGCAAGTGAGATGGGATACCACCTATGGGATTCACAAGCATGAAAAGTCATCCACAACCATGATGTAGTCTTCTATGAAAGGAAGATGCATAAGCAACATGAGTAGATAGTTGATGTACGCATGGTTATATTTTAGGAGGAGCCTCTTGCTCCCATATAGCTAGTTGGACAGCCTCTGCGGCAGAAAATTACTGCTCATGACTATGATTTATAGGCCCTATAGCCTGCTTTGAGACAATCTACTAGCATTAGATATTCTTGAGTGCTAAAATCCCTCCATGGATTATATGATGGTAGTAGATGTAGGTGAGTCTCTCACTTATGATGAGGCTATGCACCGTGGTGATAGTCACTCTTGGGAGAGGGCTATGCAGTGAAAGTTTGACTCTTTGCAAAAAAATCATATGTAGGATTTGATTCCTTTGCCTAGTGGAAAGTATGTTTTGCCATGCAAGTGGGTGTACAAGTTAAAGAGTATCCCTAGCCTCCCCAAACTTCCAGACAAGGCAAGGTTGGTGTTGCTAAGGGTTTCAAGTAGAAGCACGGTGTAGAATTTGATGAGGTCTTTTCTCCTATTGTTAAGATAACTATCTTATGCTTGGTACTGGCTTTGGTTGCTTAATTGGACTTGGATCTATATCAAATAGATGTTAAGATGGCTTTTCTTCATGGGGACTTGCATGATGAGATTTATATGCAGCAATCTAAGGGCTTCGAGACAAAAGGTAGAGAACACTTTATGTGCAAATTGAGAAAGAGCCTTTATGGCCTTAAGCAAGCACCTAGGGAATGGTATCACAAGTTTGATGCTTTTATACATTCAATGGGATATACATGCAGTAATATGGATTTGTGTTTATACACAAAAAAGACTCGTGATGGCAACCTTTTGATTCTAGGACTCAATGTGGATGATATGTTGATTACTAAGAAAGCTTGTGATGAGTTGGATGCTTTGAAAAGCCAGCTCAAGAAGAGCTTTGAGATTAAAGACATGGACTCACATATTCTTGGAATGCACATTAAGCACGATCTCTCTCACGAGATCCTTTACTTATCTCAAAAGGAGTATATCCAAAAGGTCCTTGAGAAATTTCAAATGTAGGATGTTAAGCCTATTGGCTATCCTTTGCCTTCTCATGTGAAGGTGAGCTAGTCTGATTAGTAAAAGGCCGAGATGGCCAATATCCCTTGTGCATCTGTAGTGGGCAATTTGATGTACACCATGATGTCTGGGGTGCAAAAATGCACGGCCCTCTCTACAATTAAGCCTGAGTATATTGTAGCTACACTAAGGCTTATAAGGAGGCTCTTTGGTTAGGCCGTTAGACCTTGGTATGACTGATGTGGTCCCTACACTGCATTTGGATTCTATGAGTGCTATCCAATTAGCCAAGAATTCGGTCCTTCATGCGAAGACAAAACACATTGAGATGCATTACCACTTCATTAGAGAGGTCATTGAGGATAGGTACGTTGACCTTGTCAAGATCTCGAGTAATAAAAATCTTGTAGATCTACTCACGAAAAGTCTCTCACTGGAGCATTTTGCCTTCCTTAGAAAGTTGATGGGCATTTGATTAGATGACCTCGATTCCTCATCCTATTGTACTCTATGTAGATGTACTTTTCTTTTTCTTTTTACCCCTCACTCAAGGCACATTCACCTTTAACTAGGAGGTTATTGGGAGTAAAGGTGCATATGCCTAGCCACCCATGTATTACTACACTAAGAGTACCCATATACCTGCACACTATAGGTGACGAGCACCCATCACTGTTACTTTATTCTTTAAGTGATATTTGAATAAGGAAAGGCTGATCACACATTGTGACAGTTAGAGTTCTCACATCTCTCTCTCTCTCTCTCTCTCTCTCTCTCTCTCTCTCTCTCTCTCTCTCTCTCTCTCTCTCTCTCTCTCTCTCTCTCTCTCTCTCTCTCTCTCTCTCTCTCTCTCTCTCTCTCTCTCCACCATAGCTCTTGCTTCCACTCAAGGCTCACTCCCTTCAGTGTGTCTTTGGATGTGAGGCTTTTTGCCATGTTTCCAAGGATAAACACAATTAGCTAGATCTTAAGTCTGTGAAATGCATCTCTCTTAGTTATGGGGATGTAGGTGAGATGGGTTATTGCCTATGGGATCCGCAAGCTCGAAAGGTCATCCACAATCATGATATTATTTTTCATGAAGAGAAAATGCATAAGCAACCTGAGCAGATCATTAAGGTATGTAGGGTGATATTTTAGGAGGAGCTTCGTGTTACTGTATACCCCACTAGACAGCCTACAATGGTTGATGCTCCAATGGTCCAAGACTATGATCTTAGATAGGAGGTACAGGCTCCATAGCCTATTTTGTAGTAGTCTACTAGAGATAGACATTAGCCTGATTGGTTCATGCCCTCTATGAATTATGTTATGGTGGGTGACAGATACTAGTTAGTCTCTTACCTATGATGATGCCATATGCAAAGATAATAGTCACTCTAAGGACAAGGCCATGCAGTTAAAGTATGACTCACTGTAGAAAAATCATATGTAGGATTTGTTTCCTTTACATAGTGAAAAACATGCTTTGCCATACAAGTGGATGTACAAGTTGAAGAGTGCCCCTAGATCACCCAAGCCAGCCTATAAGGCTAGATTGGTTGCTAAGGTTTTAAGCAGGAGCATGGTGTTGACTTCGATGAAGTTTTCTCTCCTATCGTCAAGATGACTATCCTATGCTTGGTTTCAACTTTGGTTGTGTAGCTCCATTTGGACCTCTACTAGATGGATGTCAAGACAACTTTCTTACATGGAGACTTGTATGATGAGATTTGTATATAGTAGTAAAAGGGCTTTGAGGAAAAAGGCATGGAACACCTAATATGCAAGTTAAAAAAGAGCCCTTTTGGTCTTAAACAGGTACCTAGGGAATGGTACCACAAGTTTGATGCTTTCATGTATTCACAAGGATATACATGTAGGTAGTGACATGAATTTGTGCTTATACACAAAGAAGACTCGTGAATATGGCAGCATTATAATTTTGGTACTCTATGTGGATAATATGCTAATTGCTAGGAGTTCTCATGATGAACCGAATGCATTGAAAGGTCAACTCAAGAAGAGCTTGGAGATGAAGGACATGGGACATGCCTCGCATATTCTTGGGATGTGCATCACATGTGATTGCTCTAAGGGGCTCCTTTACTTGTTGCAGAGGGTGTACATCGAGAAGTTCCTTCAAAGATTTTATATGTAGGATGTTAAGTCTATTGGATGTCCTTTATCTTCTCATGTGAAGGTTAGTCAAGCCAATTGTCCATAGTCTGATGAGAAAAATGTCGAGATGGCCAAGGTCCCTTATGCATCCATAGTGGACAATTTGATGTACGCCATTATAGCCATAAGTCTATTGGATGTCCTTTATCTTCTCATGTGAAGGTTAGTCAAGCCAATTGTCCATAGTCTGATGAGAAAAATGTCGAGATGGCCAAGGTCCCTTATGCATCCATAGTGGACAATTTGATGTACGCCATTATAGCCACTCATCCTGACATAGCATTTGCAGTAGGAGTTGTGGCACACTATATGGCTACAACTAGCAGGCAACATTTGGATGTCGTGAAGGGTATCACAGGATACCTTAAGTGCATTGTAGATATATACATATATTATGGTGCTTAGCATATAGGAGTCATGGCGTACACTAACTATAATTGTGCAATACATGCAAACAATAGGAAGTCCACCTCTAGGTATGTCTTCACCGATGTTGGAGGTGTTGTTTCTTGGATGTCTAGGGTGTAGAAATGCACGACCCTATCTATTATAAAGGCATGGTATGTTATAGCCACCCACACCACTAAGGCTTCAAGGAGGCTATTTGGTTAGGCTGTGTAGTTGCAAATCTTGGTATTACTGATGTGATCTCTACACTGCATTCGGATTCTATGAGTGCCATTCAATTGGCCAAGAATCCAGTCTTCCATATGCGAAGACAAAGCATATTGAGGTGCACTATCACTTCATCTGGGAGATGGTAAAGGACGAGTCTGTTGAGCTTGTCAAGGATGAGGATCTTATAGATCTACTTACTAAAAGTATCTCAATGGAACATTTTGCTTTCCTTAGGAAGATGATGGGTGTTGGATGAGATGACATCTTTTCTCATCCTATTATACTTCATGTATGGTTGTCCTTTGCCACTTTTTTATTGTTCTATCCTCATTAGGGGCACATTCACCTTTAATTGAGAGGTTGTTGGGGGTAAAGGTGCTTGTGCCTAACCACTCATATATTAATTTTTCTGATAATACTCACACACCTATACACTACAGGTGGCAGGCACCCATCATTATCACTTCATTATTTATTATGTAGTGACGTTTGAATAAGGAAAGGCTGGTTGCACATTGTGACTATTGGAGCTCTCTCTCTCTCTCTCTCTCTCTCTCTCTCTCTCTCTCTCTCCATCCATCATAGCTCTTGCTTTCACTTGGCCTCTTCCTTTTAGTAATGTGATTGATGGCGTGTGTTTAGAAAAAGAAAGCTTCAATAAATCTTCATGAGTTTGCGATCAAACCCCACATCAATGAGCCATACCTAGAAATAGACACGGAAGGAATAATAATTAGCCAACTAATTAATCTTTTGGAACATCTATGTCAAGTCCTATAAATCACAAAAAGAGGTGGAAAAAATAATATTTATCCAACCACGTGAGCTTTGGATACATATAGACGCTCAATATATATAGGTTTCCACATTGACTTTTTTTAGTGTTTCATTCTCACTCTAAATTTTGTAGGGGCATGAACTAGGGAGGTTGTTATTTAGCACCATAGATGCTCCCTCACTCCTTTGTATGAGTTCACACCCAAACACTTATAAACATGTTCTTCCTCTCTTAGCTTCTCCCCACATTTACAATGGTGATGCACACTCAGACATGGTATGAGTAGGAGATTCAAATGATGTCAATGATAGTCTTTGATTGGAATCCATCCATATTAACACATGTAGACAAGAGTGCTCACATGAAACATTGCTTTATTTTCAACTATGGATACTACTACAATGGATCTCTCTCTCTCTCTCTCTCTCTCTCTCTCTCTCTCATAGAACCCAAGAGCATTGAGAGTCTTTAATTTATGACCATCTTGTTTTAGGTAGGTAAACAATAAGAACTATAGCCTTCATTATTTACCTTAGCCTATTGTGGGTTACTTGAGATATTTCTAGCATTTCTTGGAATTACACCCAACTTTCATCACATTACATATTGCTAACCTATAATATAAAGGCTGAGCATACTAAAGATGTACCATCTTAACATTGTTATTAAGATATCTACATTTTATACTATACTTTGCCTCTCCTCCCTTATCTTTTTACAACCAGAATTAGATCCATGTCTTGGATCCATTTCTTTCTAATTTCTCTCATTTTCATATCTTATTCTCAGCATTCTAGGCAAAGATGTACCTTTTTTCATTGATATTGAGATCTCTACATTTTCTACTCTACTTTCTCTCTCCTCTCTTACTCATATTCGTACAATTGACTCTAGAGCTATGTTTTTTATCTTTCTAATTTCTCTCATTTCCATATCTTGATCTCAATATTATTCAAGAAAATCAAAAGAGAGGTGCACAACACTATGGATGTTGAATTTTGTGGCTAAAGGATATTTTAAGTTCATTTAGGACAAAGTTACTTGGAGTAGGGACAACAAAAATAGATGATAATCATCAAGTTTAGTAGTTCATGACTCGCTCCATCTATGAAGAAAATACACATGGTTATGTGGTTGGTGCTTAAAAAAGGGAAAAAACAATATGCAATTGATATTTTCATGTGTGTGGCATAGATGATAAGTTCTTGACTAGTGAATCTTGGATGTGTTTATATTTGTTGGCCAATTTGGAGTATTGGCTGGTGATCTAAATTCATTTAGACTTACCAACATGGTCCTATAGTATAAAAGCCAACTCGTTGTATAGCTTTAAAAACTTGATATAACGTTTTCTAGTTGCATGATCTATTGGATATTAAGTTATTTATACAGATACCTCATTATTGAGTTCTAATCGCACCAATAATATTAACAATTAGAGTTTCCAACTCAAGTCATAACAATATACATTGTAGAGGATCTAGTAGGATAGCATTACTATAGCGAGGAACAAAGGCAAGAGTAAAGGTCGATGAAGAATTGGCTAATAAAATAAGGGATGCCATACTAGAAAATAACCCATATAAACCTCAAAGGGGTGCTTAAATCCAAGAAGTGATAAATGGATGATGCATTTCAACACTATGGCAATGCAAAACAAGGCATGCTACTTGACATGATGAGCTAGCTGTGATAAAATGATTAGTTTTTAGTCCAAATCAAGACATAAAAAAAGGATATCATTGATAAGATGTTTAAGTCTAATGCTCACCTCACAATTCGATTTAATCAATAGTTGACTCTAGAAACACAAGAGGAGAAAAGGGATGACAAACTAGCACTATATAATCAATAAAAAAGGGATTCCTAACCATCAATATGAGCTTGGTAAACCCTATCAGTGCATTGATGATGATTTGGGTCATGGTACTCAATACCAAAATAGGATCACAATCAAATCAAAGATTTCAACCACTTGGAAGAGCTAGGAAAGTTGATCAAGTCAACAATGGACAACAAACTTTCAAGGAGAGGAAACGAAGGAAAAAAGTCATCAATCTAAATGCAATCACTAATCGTCACCCTCAATTGACTTAAAACATCGAATTACAAATTGAAGTTGTACTTACACATGTTCCCACAAGGTGATGATCAAAAGATACGCTTTCCTCATTGCATTTTGAGGGATTTGCTCATGCATGGTGGAGATGTCTCAAAAGGGAAAACAAGCTTATGTAGACTTGGAATGCATTGAAGGCACTCACAATTCAAATGTTTGTCTCACCCATTGAGAAAGAAATGTTTGCACATAGATAGTATGGATTGGATAAACATTACAATCTAATCATGTGTGTGGAAATGATTATTTCATCAATTTACCAATCTTTTTTCTTATGATCCCTCCTTTAGGCTCAAGAATGGAGTGAAAAAGAGAGTGTGCAAAGACATGGTATATATCCCACTATATAATCATAGTTACAGTGAAGAGATTAGCTCATGCTTACTCTTAATATATTTGTCTATACAATAGTTATCTTTTTTATTTCTCTCTTCATTTTTGGATTTCTATCAAACAACCACCCGATGATGTGAAGATTCACAAGTGTGTTTATTGGTTAAAGCCAAGTCTTTCAACCAATGTAATGGCTGAATCTCCTATCACTCTCTTTAAAGCTATTAAATTTGTTGAATGGTGTGCTAGAGAGTAAAAAAATGATACTACCACTTAGTAAAGATTTGGACAGTAAAGAATTATAGAAAAATAGGGCCAATTTGTGGGTTCTCAAGTCACTAATACAAGGGTTGTCTCCTCAGCCTGATACTTGTTCAATTGCTTGGTGACAAGATGGATCTTAGCTTGATCCTTAGTTCTCGGTGTATTTTCCATCTTGATCAAGAGGGTTTGGGCAATGTTAGTTACTATTTGCAACATATCTATGTAGTCAAATAGGTGTATTTGCACAAGATCTAGTAATGAATACTAAGGAACCTATGTCTTTGACATTCAACAATATCCTTCAAATGCTATCCATTTTGGCTTGCATGGTTTCAAGCTATTGTCTTGTGTCATTGTTGATGTCCATCAATTGATTAAGATTGTCTATACCTTGGCCCTACATCTCTACAAGCTTTTGTTCCATGGTCTTAAGGGTCATACTCAAGATGTTGAGTGCACTTATATGACTAGGGATGTGAAGTGTGCACTAGGATGAAAATATGTACCCTATGTGTAGTGATTTGTGTTTGGGGTATACAAGGATGAGTGTAGGTAAGATGGTTCAAGATGGGTGCACTAGTGCATGTGTGCATTAAGGTCTAGTGCACTAGGGGATTATGATGGTGTACTAGGAGTTAGTGAATATATGTGTATGATGGTACTGTATGCACAAGGGATGTGTGCATAAGAGATATGTGCACTAATCAAGGTGCAATGAGTAAGGGATGCTTCCAATGCATTGGATTGAATTGAGGGTGCATGTGTGCAGTGTGCTAGTGGGCTAGTATGGTGTACTAATGCATTGGGGTAGTGCACTATGGTAGTCCATATACAAAGTGTCCTAAGGGATATGTGCGCTAATAACCAAGGTGCAAGATGAGTGCACTAGGGTCTAATGTTCTAGGATAGTGCTAGTACATGCATGTATGCGCTAAGGTGGGCTAAGGGAGGTGCACAATGCATGTGCATGCATATGCACTAGGGTCAATCATTTGAAAGTTAGTTCATTGTGCTTATGTGTGAGTAGACTAGGTGAGAGATTGTCATAGGCTTTGTGTGTAAAGCTCTTTAAATAATAAGGATATGTTTAGGTTCTAACATTGAGCTCATAGGGTGCAACATTTTGGTTCCATTTGCCAGGACCAAGGACACATTAGCCACAAAATTGCTTATGTGCTTCACATTGTGGATTATAGGGGAGGCATACAAGTGCAATTCTAAAACATGCACATATAAATAAGTTTTGTTTTTTTGGTTGAAATAAAAATTTGTATTTGTAATTGCACGACCCTTCCTCTTCATCTTGCTTCCATTGTTGCCTAGGAAGAGAGGAGGTGTTGAAGAGAAAGAGAGAACTTTGCATTGTCATGTCCCTCACTCCATCACACTCTCAACGTCGCACACTCAACTCACTAAGAAGACGAGATGGAGGAGAAGAGAAGAGAATGCAAAGAGCTTCACAACACCATATCCCTCACTCCACACGCACTCTCACACTCCCTCTCCTTCACTATCACGCATAAACAATAGAGTAGAAATAAGATAAGGAGAAAAAGCCACACTCCCTCTCCTTCACTGCTATCACACATAGACAATAGAGTAGCAAGAAGATAAAGAGAAAAAGTTAGCACACACATGGATAGCTTGCTCTATTCTATTTCATCCTTTTTATACATGATTTTTAGGGTTAGGGTTTCCACACTCCCCTTGGGTATCCAACACACTTTTGTAGTCACATGACTAATCTTACTTCATTGGCATGCTTTCCCTAAGGTCTATGAGTATTCTGGGATAAATTTTGATAGAGTATCTCTCTATTTTGTTGGGATTCTGCATGATTTAATACAAATTACATGGGAATGAGCCTAAAACTCCAAACCGCTCTACGATTTACATTTTGATTTAATCATGCAACCACTTTGTGCATATTATAGATGATGGTAAAATGCAATCCATCCCTTCATGAATTTATATCTTGCACTCATGTTGCTTTTTACAAGTAAGAACTTCCACTTTGTAAACATCTAAGACAATTGTGCAATAATCTCCTCAACTAAAAATGCATCCCGGATAATATGTATGACATTATTCCATGCTTTAGACTCCTTATAGAAGATGACCGAGCTTGCAAAGATTTATACGTTACTAAGGTGTTGTTGTATTTTCTCAAGTATTGTGCAAGGCCACCTTGAATTTCAATTTTATCTCAAATTTCAACAACATATGGATGATTGTACCAAATTGTTAATGTTTTATGGAAATATAGTATTGTGAGCTAGATGTACTTGTGTAGGGTGGATTTATGCTTTAACAATTTGCATAGCAATGCAATGGAAATGATTATGATCCAGGAAAGGTCAACAAATGTTCATGAATTATGGAAGCAAATAACTCAACTATTTCACAATTTTGTCACCCATTGTGTGATGTTTGAAATTATGTTTGTTGTGGGTTCTAGTACGTTAGATGATTGTACCAAAAGGAAGGTTGCTATTCTAGAGCACGTCCCTTAGGGTGTACATTTTGCTTATTCTTTGAAAGTGAGAGAAAGTAGTAGCTATGTAATGACTTACTTTGGTCAGGGAGGAACTATTAAGATATCCAACTATTAGTTGGCTACTAATGCATATTTTGTTGTTGGATAATGGTTTCATTGATTGTGCCATTGTGAACTAAAGGTTGTGTTTGCAAATGTTGCACAGAGACTTCCATGCTTCTCTAAGCTTTATTGTAGTATTAGAGACACTAACCTTGTTTATATGTCAAAATTACGGATGGGCAATCTAGACTCTAAGCTCATAGTAGGTTAGGAGTAATTTTCAAGTGTGGCTCTTTTGGTTCCTCTTTAGTTGTGGGGTAGTGAATTGTTGACATATTGTGCAAGTAATGGAGTGGCTATTAAGGATCAAGGCTATGGGGTTCAGATTGTTTGTGTGGACAAGAATGACACAATAGCTATGTATCTTGTTGTCAATATGGCTTACAAATAGCAGGCCAAAATGTAGACCTACTTTGATAGAGATAATAGATTTGACGACTAGTACGTAGTACACAAGTTTGTTTGTTCTGGATGACTTAGTTTCACTCTCATATGTTTTGCAGACACTCATATACCATGTTGGGCATCACTCAACTTTGAGTTAAATTTTCAAATAGTAAATTATTCATGTATTACGCGGGTGATGTAGTGGGTTACCAAGGGTCAAGGATATGGGGTTCACAAAGTTTGCATGGATGGGAATGATGCTCTAGCTGCCTATCTTGCTATCAAGATGGCTCGAGAAATAATAGTGCAGGAATCTAAATCTATTTTGATAAAGGTAATCGAGTAGCATCATTTGAGGAGTAGTGTGCACTACATTAAGACCGATGTTCCTATATTACAGCAAGGATGAGATAGAGCATCGGTGGACCATGTCCAACCCCATTAAAATTGCTAAATGCATGGTTGTTGGATTGATGAGTAGGAAAAGGATGTTTAAGAAGAAATAAAAAGTAATGTATGATGGCCAAGTTACTAGTTTGTTGTTATAGCAATCTCCCCATTTAACCAAACATTGTTTGCTTTCCGATTGGGCATCTCTTACTAGTTTATGACACATCTCATGAATAGAATATGTTAGCCTACAAATTTAGCCTTAGGAGATGTAAGTGTTTGGCAGAGTATTGAGATCCAAGCAAGTGCCTCTAAAAGCCTCTAGAGGCATTGAAAGTTCTCTAGCACTTAGCTAGGTTGTAGTGAATGATAATATGCTATAGGGATGGTTGTGAAGCACTTTAGGAGACAGAGAGAATGTCTTTTTTTTTGCCAAATATTGGAAATGAATATAGATGGTTTTGACCCCAAATGTTTAGCTACTAGATGGTCCATGTTTGTGTCTCCTAGTGGTTCTTCCATTTGTAACAATGCTTGACAAGGCAACCTTGTCTCACCAATTACCTAAAGCTAACCCTTTGTTAGGATTGCCATGTGGCATAGGAAGTCTAGCCCAAAACTCTAGGGATGGAAATATAATGGCCACATGAGGTATAGATATGTGGGCCACTAGCTTACATTCTTTTCAGAAGGGCATGCCAAAGTCGTGTGACAAAATGCAATCAATGTACCCACTCAAAACTTTATGTAGACAAAGCGATTAATAGGACATAGCAAATGTGGGTGATCATTAGCAATGTAATATCTTGGCATGCCTCAAGAGCACGATTCAAGCAGACAATTGAGCAACTAAGAAAACTCATAAGAACTTGGAAGCACCATCTTCCTCTTTCTATCTTTTTGAACGTGTACCCTTTTAGATAAGTTTGCAGCTCTTTGGGCAATTTAAGACCCTTTTTCACAAAGAAAAGGACTAGGTTGATTTGGTGAATATTAGAGAAGCAACTTACTTACCATCCCACCTTGCAAGGTAGCTAGCAAGAGGAATGATTACTTCAAAAATAGTTTTTGGTGCATTAGCACCACATGCTTCTATAAGATCCCAAGCCAACCAATCTATTTTGGTATTACTGTAGTGTTGTAGAGTATGTCCT